>NC_089562.1:2455501-3683252 GCF_040115645.1 Euwallacea fornicatus
ACGCGTTACAATCTGTCTTCTGTTCGCTTGTAGAGCTCATTCAGACACTTAACTCGAGTTGTTTTTTAGGGCTATTGCTCCGCGACTCCCCGAGATATCGGCGCTGAAATTCTTGCTTGTTCTCCACTTTCTCTCTCTTGGCGAATTCCATGAAGACAATTAAGTCCTAATGGCTTTAGCATACATATAAAGTGAGAATATGAAGGCAATTTTTTCGCATTGTTATTGCCCCAATAGAGAGATTCCGAAATGGTCGATTTAGAGTCTTTAATGTCTCAAAGTGAAAGAACTCCAGAGAGATTTATTATTCCCCCAGGAGGCGCCACTGATTTTTAAAATCATCATTCGAGGGTTTGGCGTAATTTTCAGTTCTAAATAAGAAATTGAAAATTCTAGGAATGTAGGTAGAGAAACACTGAGAAAGACACGAGGAACAAAGCCATCGGGATTTGTTACCTCTCTCGCAAAACGCCACTGGTTTTTGGCCTGGGAACCTTGTGGAACCTGCGTTCGACCTTACTCAATTTTTTAATGTAAATGAGGAACTTTCGATTTATGAAAGTTTAATGAGCAATATACGTTAACGCGCGTAAAAATCATACTTATTCTTCTCGTTATTTTTTGAGGAAACCCCATATTTCTAGTGCCATTGTTGGGTCGTCGATTTATCAAAGAATTCCGATTTTATTATTCGAGTAGGATCCGGGATTTTATGTGCCATTGTTAGTCTTTTTACTGCTTGTATAAAAAACCAACTCCATGGCCCTCGATATTTCAAAGTCGTATTAGCTTTTAGAGAATATATTGCCATTTTTCCTACACGCCTCATAATACGAGTTCCGGATACGCAGATGAGCTGATATCGTCGTAAAATTGGTAATATTTTTAACATTCGTAAATATTTCATATCTCCAATGTTTGGCAAATTTGTGGGGTCGTAAAAATATTACGAGGAATTGCTCAATAACTCCGAAACGAGCTGATAATAGAATCGTTAGTTTGTCGAAGTAGAGAAACGAAATCGAAGTTATTAGAAAACTGGGTTCTACACCACTGTACTATACAGGGTTGTCTACGTCATGCTGCACGGAGCACTGCGGCTGGAGCATTTAATATTTAGATTTTTTTTTGGCGTTGTAGAGAATTCAAATGGAGGTACGTTCCGATATTATTTTGCTTTCATACGAGGGGTTGTAAATTAGTGAGAAATATCAAAGTTTCTTTTTTAACAGAACACCAAATATATTAGTAGCGTTTTGGACTATTTGAGAAAAATAATTGTAATCTTACTTAATCTCTTAAGGATTTTGAAGCAATTGAGATTTCGTAAGTGAGCCGAAATTCAGGCCCCACCTCAGGCATGAGGCGTATTTCATGCTATAATTATGAAAATATATCAATCTTATACAGTGCGTCTAAAAAACAAATTTAAAAATGTATTTACCTTTAGGAATATTAACTTGCTTAACTTACAGTCGCTCAAAAAAGTATTCGTACAGCGGGAAAAAAATTCTGTGACCCATAATTTTCGACTGATTTTGTTCAAAATTTGTATAATGAAAAATCAATCCTAAACTCAGTTTAGGTGTTCGAGCAAGTTTTGAATATTAAATTTTTAGAGTGCTTTTCATGGTCTTAAAAAAAACTCCATTTCGAAAACTTCTTGTGCGGTGGAAATTTTTCAGTAAGATTTTAATGATCCTGTAGAGGGGATTTTTCTACGTATATCCTGAAAATTTGATCAAAGTCAGACCACAATTAAGGGAGTTGCAGCTTTTTAAATTCGCCAAAAAGTGACGATTCTCACGCAAAATAATAAAATTTAAAAATTTTTGGCGAATTTAAAAAGCTGCAACTCCCTTAATTGTGGTCTGACTTTGATCAAATTTTCAGGATATACGTAGAAAAATCCCCTCTACAGGATCATTAAAATCCTACTGAAAAATTTCCACCGCACAAGAAGTTTTCGAAATGGAGTTTTTTTTAAGACCATGAAAAGCACTCTAAAAATTTAATTTTCAAAACTTGCTCGAACACCTAAACTGAGTTTAGGATTGATTTTTCATTATACAAATTTTGAACAAAATCAGTCGAAAATTATGGGTCACAGAATTTTTTTCCCGCTGTACGAATACTTTTTTGAGCGACTGTAAATGGGTCACTTTATGCTTGATTACTTTCAGTAACAGATAGAGAACTATTATACTTTCCTATACCTCAACGTACAATTTTCTTCGAAAATTCAAATTAATAAAAACGTAGAAAATCCTCTTAATTTTTGTATCGGTTCCCTGGCTGCGTTAAAACGTCAATACGAAAAGTCGTGTCTACTCTCTCTTGGTTAGGAAATATTTTTAATTCCGATATTAGAATTATTAATTTAATTTTTAATTATTCATTTCGTTAATTGCAATATTTTCTAGCATAAATTTCAAAAAACCAATAAAAACAAATGGGGGTCGCCAGTCGAAACTAGAAAATTAACCCCCGTCCCGCCCAAAAGGGGGGAGGGGGAATTAATATTAGCGCCAATAAATCTCCCCCTCGGAGTAAGTAAAACTTGACGCTGAACATTTCTTTATAGGATGCGCAGTATTCGATATATTTCGATAGTCCATGTTAAATGTTACACACCGTATTTAGCTGCAAACATCTGAACTGTGAGTGTTATTAATTCGAGCTTTCAATTAGTTTTTGGTCTGCGTATTCATCAAGATTTCAAGGATCACGTCACAAAGCCGACCAATGAGATTTCAGGTTAAATATTAATATTGAGGATTAATGGATAGAAAACTACATATGACGGATTTGGTGCAACCTGCCGGTTTCTGCACTTATCAGATTATCACAGTATCCTGTTAAGTAGCAGCTTGCGCTACAAACAAACGTGAGAACCTTTGCCAACAATCCGCCTTATGTGTTACTTATAAAACTTCTAGGCATGTTAATGACGGTCTCGATCTAGAAATACGCCTGATTGCATTAAAAGCCATATCTTAGCTGACACACTTGTTTCCGAATAAATAATGTTAATATGGGAAGATCGCGGCATTTTCCCGGTCTGATAAATGACGCAGCCCTGCTACTAATTAAACCGTGTCATTGAAATTTGCAAAAGGGGGCGCCTGAAAGCCCCATTAAGTAAACCGCATTTCCTTATTGACATTTCGCCTTGCAATGCAGCCCAGGACCGAAATTCCTGGCTGCGACTAATGCGTCTGGAATAAGCTCCAGGTGAACATCCAACGACAATTTAAAGGCCTGAAGGAGACGAGATTTGCAAGTTTTATCTTTGAGGTCGCAGCCTCTAGGGGGGCGCAGGTTTTGCATGTCTCTGTCGGCGATATGGTGCTTAATTTCCTTTAGGACTTTCGAGGCAGAGGAAAATTTGCAATGGCGGGCTGGGAAAAGTGTTTAGGCCATAGAGGAATTTTTGTACCGTTCAGAAAAGTTTTCGGGCATTGTTCGGGAAAATTCTCCCATTTTCAGTCTTTTCTTTTAAGATAATTGCTCCATGGGTTCCCGGAAAAGTTGCGAAAAAGTAGGTACCTCCCTTCGCTTTGGGAATATTCGGGAAAGTTCAGGTTAGTTGAGGCGTTTGTTTTCGGTCTAATCGAGTAATAATTCTGGTCTTATTTTGAACAAGTATGCCAAAATAGCAGCTTTCGAGGATATATTACGAAGCAGTGGCATAGCTGAGGTAAATTTCAGGGCTCTATGAAACGGATGCGTGAGAACTCACAAAAGCAATATTACAGAAATTGCTATATAGGGAAATAATCCCCTGCAGCACTAAATTTCTGACCAAATAATCTTCTGTTTATCACAAGTAAAGGGTGAATTTTGCAAGTGAATAATCAAATAAATAGTAGCGTAGTTAAGCTGCATTTGAGAGGTCTAATATGCCCTCGGGATCTAAGGGGAAAGGAAAATTGTGGAAATTTTTGTTTCCCAAATAAACTATCAGCGGCAATGTTTCCTCGGGAAAAATCCACCAAGAACTAAGCAGAAACGTTTTATTAATATGGTCCAGCAACAATTAGAGGATGCAGAAAATACGCTTATAAGAACTGGGGAAAGAAGGAAAACGTATTTAATCAAAACCGTCCCTCCATAGCAATAATTACCCGGCCCATTAGCTCCACAAACATGTCATTTAATGATGAAACAATGACATAATTAAGTTGCATTTGGCGATTCCATGAAATAGGCACGGAGCAAGTTGAAATATTTCAATATTTCCCGAGAGATTTTTCCACTTTTTAATGATCAAAAACCTTGAAAAAAGTTGATAAAGAAACCAAATGTAAATTCAATAAATTACGTCTGTTAGTGTGTTAATTAAAAAAAAATTCGAGATATTTCAATAGCTGCTGGTAATTAAATAATAGTCAATAAAAACTGAATCTCCCTGACATAGAGAAAAACCGACAATGATGATGCAGCTTCCGAAATTTAATTCCATCAGCCAATAATTGAATAATTTAGCAATTAATTTGTGTTAATTAAATCGTTTGGCTCCGAATTTAAATACTTCAAACCGAATTTACATAATTTTCAAGCATATTGACGAAATTATTCCCTACCTATCCTAATGATTTGTTTTGTGTTGGAATGAATCCATCAAAGAATCCGATTATTTTTCGCTAAAATTCCACAATGGACCGAATTTATTCCGAAAGATTGGCTGCATAGGTAAACATGCAAATTCTAATTATAATCGCTTTTTAGAATTGAGAATATTCAGCAGCAAATAATGATTCACGGGAGAACTGCGACGCCCAACAAATTCCGTCCCACTTGTTGATAAGTCCCGGCGTTGTCCCATGTGCCTAAGTCTGATCCCCAATTTTCTCATATCAAGATAAGCCAGATGACCCCCAGATAAGAGCCAAGAAGTCCAGTTTCAATTATACAGATATCCCGGGCACTTAATCTTTCCGGAACGAGAGGGTCTGCATCCCGAAAGCGAGACAGGGATACATAGCACACATAGATAAGGGATTGGGAGTAATTCAATTTTACGGTTATGTGCGAGTAAATGCATTGTATGTAATATATGCTGGTCCAAGCCAGGAATTATCGTGGAACTATAACATTGTGATGCCTTCCATCAAACTCTCACGCAAACCATTTCGCTTATTGCGACGAATAGAGAGTACACAGAGGCCCAACTAATGCACGTATATCTGTGGAAAACTAGAGTCGTTCATCTCCAGGCCTTGATATTACCCTGGGGAACTCTCCACGTCCCGGAAAAGGTAAAGCGTACTTCTCGCAACACAGGTTAGCTATTAAAATGCTTTCAGAAATTGTATTAGCATAGAAATCTGGTAAGCTTTTAGCGTTTTTCGACCGGGGATAGAGAGAGGAAATGGCAGTGACCGAATAACTTTAAATTGTAAAATCACTTTCTTGTGATCCCCCGTACTCCACAATAAATTCTTAACACATCTGCCATTAGCCTGAAGTAGTTTATAACTCTAATTAGTCGAAGATATGAAAATAAGCGAATAACTGGGAGCGATTGAGTTGCCACTAATACAAATGAAGAATGCCCTAATAAGCAAAAGAAGCCGAAAGAATGATGGGGAGGAAATCGTCAATGGGAGTACCGGAGGATTATCATCATTAGTCGGCAATTTTACGGTTATGTGCAGTATTTCGTTCAATTAAATGCCCTATGCGATAAATATTTGCTTTGTCCGGGAAGAACAAAAGAGACGCGATGTTATACAGGGTGCGCAAATTTACAGCGTAAAATTGCGGCGCAAGAGTGAGCTCGGAGGTTTTTTCAGGCGTCACAGGTCAGTCATCTTTGCCCAGTCGTCGATCGTGAATATGTCACCGCAACTGAAAAAATTGAATTTGCGAGCGATGAGTGGTCTACTTGAAGTGCAGCTAAGCTCCTTGTAGTTGTCTTTATCGTTAAAATTTTCCAGCTCGTTTATGAAGTTATGATCAAATTTGTCCACCTCTTTTAGGCACTGAGAAGCACAATCGTTTGGGCACATGTCACCTCCTTTGTTGATGTCACGTCTAAGGAAAAATTCATCGAGTACGAGGTTCGTGCCAGAGGTACCCGACCTCGCACACGAATGGCGATTTTTTTGTCAAAAATTGACGTATATCATAGGGACTGAACCTTCCAAAATTTATGTCTAAATTTTTAATTTGCTGCGTTCATTTGTGTTTGTTTTAAAGCCGTATTCAGTGAACGCTTTTGGAGATTTTGTTAACGTGGAAAAAATTGGCCATCGATCAAATCGGGGTTAGATTCTATTTTGGGGGGAATTAGTCCTTCATTAACAACTGTAAAATGTCACGTGGCAGAGTTTAAACGTCCAAAATCGTTCCATCTGTAGGAAAGGCCATGGCGTCAGTTTTTTGGAATGCACATGGAATCATTTTTATCGACAATCTCCCTAAACGAAAAACAATAAACGAAGAATATTGTGAAAGTTTGTAGCAACTTCTGAGTAAAGAAATTAGGAAAAAGCGACCGCATTTGACGAAAAACAAACTTTTGTTTCATCAAGATAACGCACCAGTCCACACTTTCGCCATCGCGATGGCCAAAATCAATCAATTTGGTTTCGAACTTTTCCTCGTCCACCCTATTCGCCAGATTTAGCCCCGTCAGATTATTTTCTATTTTCGAGTTCTTTTCCAAGAGTTCTGCCAACGATGAAGCGATGGAGTCTAAGGTTGATGCTTATTTTAAAACATTCGAAGATTCTTACTATAAACACTGTATAAGAGACATTGCTGGGAAAAGTATGACAGTTTCAAAGGACACTATTTTGAGAAATAATGTAAAATTTTCCATCCTTTTTTCTTTACGTTTTAGGCCGGGTACTTCTGGGCCTATGCTCGTATCTTAAATTCTCACGCACCTCTTTCTTTATGAGTTCGTTTTGGAAATGATCGCACGTTGATTTTGAATTTGATTTTGACCCTTCACGGTTTTAGCACAAAAATTTGATTGCGGGGTTTTCTGCAAGTTCTGCGAAAACTAGACAATCATCAGGAGGAAGTTGTTCAAACGTGTTAGCCCTACAGCGCTAATTCTCCCATTAAGTGCCTTAAAATTCCAGATTTCCCTTTTCATATCCAAATAAACAGTCCAAATAATTAATAACCTCTAATTAACGTCTTTTTACTTTTACGCACATATCGAGCATTTCCTGCATGCACAGCAATAATCAACCATTAATTACGACTCTCTTCATTAACTTTACTTCCATTTTGGATTCCCATATGCGTATTCACGATCAAGGCTGGTTCTTCCTATATTCTTAATTAATATTAATTTTTAACACGTAATATGATAAAGTGTCCATTCAATTCCCAATGGCATCTCATTTAATCTTGAACAGCTTTCTCTCGCGAAATGCTGCCCTTTTCTAGTTTCAAACTTTCTAGATTTAATCTCGTCCCCAAGATTAAAGAGAAAAGTCTTGGGTTTCATGTTTGTCTTGTCTATTTTGCTTAACCTTGGCTAATTAGGACACTTTTCATTTGCCTGCAAAGCTTGTTACAAGCATGAAAAAAATTAATTTATTAATACCAGAACTGAAAGCAGTGAATAGCCGAGATAGATAATTAATCTGCCGCGTTTAAAGTAGATAATCTTTAGATTAAGGTGATAATGGTGATGAAAAATTGGCCGACACTAGAGAGGCTTTGTTATTAAAGAACTAGGTAATTGTTTTAACAGCTTGCCGGTTATTAGACCGGGCAATAAATTGGATTTTTCTCGGGTCAATTACGCCGTGCTTAATGATTTGATGACCATATAAGGCCCTCTACTGACCCACGGTTTTAGAATTACCCAACATTAGATGAGTTTAATCCTGGCTGGGTAATCGACAGAAAGGAAATGCCAGTAAAATGGCATTCACCCCGCAGATTTAATAAGAAATGATATACATTTCTCTAATGTAGGGATTTTGTAGAACATGCCTGTACTTTTCAGTAAATTTAATAACACACTTCTTCATTAGACTACAACAGACACTTGACAACGAAAACACGCGATAATCAAAATATTGTGTTAATGTAAACTCAAAATTTGTACAGGGCGCGGCACGACAATCGCGTATTTTTCAAACGATCATAAAATTGTTAGGATTTTGATATTTAACTTGTTTTTTATTATAACAACATAGCCGAAGCTGTAGCATTTTATAATCATGCACAGAAAATGGCATTAGGCTGTTCATTCTCGTTGACGCAATGTTGAAGACGTTCCAGCAGACTCACGATAATTTCGGCGATTTGACGTCAGACTGCTTCTTGTAAGTCTTCTAATGTACGAGGTTTATCCTCTTAGGTACGTGGCTCAAGACAACCCCGCAAAAAGAAAAAATAAGGAGAGGTCAGGAGACCGAAGAAACCATAAAATATCACCAAATCTGAATTGTGGTCACAGACTCACCACTCTTAACAAAACAAACGAATATTCGATGTTCTAACGTCCACGACGGCTCCATGGTGGCAATTGAATAAGGATAATAAAATGCTGTCACCCATGGAATTCAATACCTCTTGAAGCACAATTCTTCCATTGAAAATGGTTGAGTACTGCGCGTTCTAAAAAGGCTTGGTTCCCGCACCGCACTGTGTACTATAGGATCAAGCCTAACGCGTGATAATGGGTATGCTCAGTGACGTAAAAGCCCTTGGTCCCAAGAAAATTACAGCCAATAACAGCAGAAAAGCAAAAAATTCACACTCAATTAAAAATTTTAATATCTCTATTGATTATGAATGTTCAAAAACCACTTGAATCACTAGCAGAATGTTCCTGAAATGGTTTCACTAGCGCTTTTTCCCCGGGGTATCACAAATGTTCCACATATCCGTAATTTAAGGATTATTTAATTTGTGGATAAAAAAGAGAAAAACAGGAGCTTCTAAGAAACGCGCTGTAACTATTGGAAAATGCACCAAGTCATTCTCCAGAGTGATAACTGAGGAGTAAAAATGGGCAAATTTTTGTCACGTATATACTGCCCAACGTAACTTCATTAATTGCACCCATGGATCAGAACATGTTAAGACTCATTAAATTATATTATCGGAATATCCTACTTTCGTCCATCTTCTCAAAGGATCATGAAGCCATATCTGAAACAAGTAATATTATGAGAAATTGTTTTCAATTCACATACGCCCTAAAATGCAGTTAATCAGCTCAGAACTACTCAAAAAATGTTGGAACAATCTCTTTTGTACCAATGATCACGATCAAGATGACGTTCCCTTAAGCATAATTGGTGTCCAGTTGCTGTCCACTGCTGATGTTCTTGTAAGTGCGTCGCTGGATGTTCTCGATTGTTTGGAAATAGTGAACCCCAACATTCTTTGCGCTCCAGTCGATATTAATTGATGAAATGAAGACAATCACACGAATTACTTTACTGAAAAGGAAGATATGGATAGCGTGTACGACGAGGACGTTCCCATTGAAGTTAGAATTGCAGGCTTGCAAGCTATACAAGTTTTTAACCAACCTTTAAATTGGGCTGAAAGCAAGGAAGTATCGCACACGGATATTTTAGTTCTCCGTGAATTGCGCAGGCGTTGGAAAACAATGCTAAAGCGAATTTGCCCAGACTAAAATTGGAGATTATGTGTTTTTAAAAGAAGAAAACTTATCACAGGCCTGTTGGGATTAGGATATAAAATACATACGATCTGATGCTACACTTCAATGTAAATTACACTTATATATCTTAAATACTTCTTAAGTATTTAAAGCTTGAAAATTACGTTATATTTTGATAAACTTCGAATGATTTACGAAACCTTAGGTTTTAGGTGTTCTAAACCTGATTGAAACATACATTTATTTTAATCGGAGAACACAAAAAATGCAATAATATACATGCGGTTCCATTAAAAACCATAACTTTATTACATTTAGGGCTTTTGGGACACCCTGTATAATGTGAAAATAATCTTAAAATGTAACCATAATGGACCCCCATACAGCCCAACAGTAAAACTTTCCGAAAGCCTCGTACAATGTTCCGTGCCGTAGAGCGCGAGTAACCCTGTACATGTGCTAAACGCGTCTTTAATAAATCATTTATTACTTAAATCAGGTCCGCTAATGTAAACTTTTCGATAATATGAACCACACTTAGTTTGAACTAGTTTTCATTATCGGGCGTCTACTCTATATGATTTCTCTTAAAAATTCAGTAACGTGAATTGCTACTTTTCGCAGTGGAAAAATTTAGCTTTCGAATGTCCTCTAATAACATCCAATGTAGAGCAGAAAGAAGAGGCACTTAGTAACGTCGGACAAGCGGCCAGAGTTTTAGGACATTCTGTTTTGAATATGAGGCAAATTTTTTTCCTTAATGCTCCACCATCGTCCATTGTTCCCGAGCAGAAATGCTCAAATTTTATCCATCAATTCGGAAGTCCCCGACCCTTTTCCAAAGTCACATGCCGAATCCAGATAAGTAGAATTAAAACCGTTTTCAGGCATAAATATCAGTTAAAAACTCCCAAGAAAATAATACAGTTCCCGCGACATAAATCCCCCTTAACAAACAAAACTTTTTCGGATATATACGGCGGCCGCAAGTTGATTTATTCGCTTCGGAGGCATTAAAAACACACAGGGCCCTCACTAAATATGCGCCAAGTAATTACAAATTAAGATATACTCGTACGTCCGTTTAGGTACAACAACTCCCAAATGTTTTGGAACTAAAAAGTTTTAGAAGGTCTGAAATAGGGACAGTCACAAACGCCGAGTTGAAACTTTTTTTTTTTTTTTTTTTTTTTTTTTTTTTTTTTTTTTTTTTTGTGATTCGTCCTCCCAGCTCAGAAGAAATTCCTTGAGCCTGTTAATTGCAACAATAATTTTTGAATACTTTTGCCAGCCATTGCAATTTTAAACCCGAATGAAATTCAGTTTTACCGACTAACAATTGAAACTACAAACCATCGGAATTTTATCGCGATGTATTTTCAGTATTTCCCCTTGGGTCGTGCTTAAATTAAAACCGAAACCGTTCCGGTTTTATTGCCCACCTAAACTTTTATTATATGAAAGACAATTTGTAATTTCAAAAGCCCTTACGCCCGAATTTTGGCGTTTTACTTCTGGTTTTTACGCGACAAGGGTTTAATGTTCCTGTCTTCGGGGATTTGTTCTCCGAATTAAATTATCGTATTCTTTCAAGTGTTGGAAGAAATGTGATTAAAGACCCATGCGACGGCCGTGACTTGTTGCGATATTTTCCGACTGACCACTGTGATGGCCGGGGAGCGTGAGTGTATGCCGATTAGCTGCCACTCGTTATCGTCACGTGGTATCCGATCTCAAATAAAATTTTTTCGATCCGCCAAGTCACTCTTTCATTAATACTGCGTTCCTCGTGTGCAACGACATCTTGAATATACAGGGGAGGCGATAGGTGTGATGAGAGATCGTGCATCTTGATCTAAACGTCTCGGTCAGCGCACCGAAACCATCACTAGAAATTGCATCTCTCTATCTGAAAAAAATAGAGCTGCTTTGCAAGAAACACCATTATTTCAGAGCGTCCAGAAATACCGAAAGCCTCTATAAGGACGCGCGAAAAAAGCTCCCGGGGGGTTTCCGAAAGTCATGAAATTTGTTACTCTTTACAACGTCTCAAAATGTTTCGAGCTTTTGGAAACCCCTGGTTGAAACTACAACGAATACGTGCCTGGTTTTCGGTACTTTTCAATCGTTGAACGCCGATATCTCGGAGGCCCGCGGAAAATTGCTATAAAAACAGCTCTAAACAATAATTTATGAACCCTGCTAGCCTGCATAATCCACGGCTTGCTCATTAATATCTCGTTCCCTTTCTGAGATACGCGATCACTTTTGATACGTATATGGGCAATTGCAAAGAAATGCAACTAACGAGGTGCCTCAAACCGCATTTCCACGGTTTCAGGACTTCAATTGATACATCCAGCCTCAATGGCATCGGCATTATTGGATTAAGTTAAAAAAAATGACTAAAGAGGATTCTTCTCTGCTTTCGAGAGCTGGACGAGCTCATTATGACAGTGATGAGGTTGCTAACCAACAGCTATCGCAAAAGAGAAACTTCAAGGGATACATAGTCAGATGAATTATACGCATACCACAGTTACTCAAAGGTGTAGACATAAATCGGGGATAACAGACAAGTATTTCAGGAATTCATTCAGGTTTCCAGTTTTACTGGTGCCAGGATTAATAAAGGTAGTCTGAAAAAGTGTAGGGGATAGTCAGGTTCTCTTCTAATAAAACTTCTTTCAGTAATTTTAGCGAAGATGTTTCGTTCCATACATTCATAATTTATGTGTCTGTACACTGCGAACCGTCTGAAAGTTCACTCTAAAGGGATGAAGTTAACGCAAAACGCTATATCAAAAGGCTTTTGATATTGACATGTGTCGATTCTGTCTTGATACAAGCAAAGTAGGAATTCGTTTCGTGTCCTATTCTAGAATTATGCACCTGCATTTAGGACATGAATTCTGCATCTGAATGGAAGATGAAAATATTTAGTAGACAGTAGATTTGAATATCTGCAAGACCGTAACATTGTCTATTCTGTTAGAACCAAGTCTTGCGTGTTGTGTGGCGCAAGAAGAGATTGGTCGTAGTTCGGAGACCGAGTTGCGAAAATTCGAATAAGGAGATTCTGTGTTCCCCGAACGTTAGAATGATTCAAGTTACTCACTCTCGAAGAAAGCTCCAACCGTTGGAACAAATGTACATATACGAAGTGCTTTGGAGAGACCGCAGATCTGGAAATGCGATAAGCGAATTGACCAGAAATTGGGAAGAATCTATTGTCGTGTTATTAGTAGGTTTACAAAAATGTTTTCACAGAATCTGGCGAGGCCCCAAAACGACAATTTGAGTGGTTCTATCGAATTTGCTACCCACGCTCCTATTTGGAACGCTTTTAACCATCCAACTGTGTGATTCATTTAAATGGCATAAAAAGTTATATTCAAGGGACAAATAAAAATATATCGCAATCACCGAAGTAATCCTGAAAAAGCAAATTAACGAATCCCATATAAAACCAGCGGCGGTCCCGCAGGAAATGCACTAATCGAAGTTTTTGTGACAAATAAAAAAGCTGCCATCCTGCGAATTATTGGCCTCCTGCGCCCTATACAAACCTATGTCAATTTAAGGGTGGTTTTTATTTTAATTGGTCACGTGCACCCCTGAGCGCATTAATAGAACCGACAAATTAGGGGAGCCGCCCAGCGGCTTGGGGGGACGGCTAATTTATTATACAGAAAGTTTAATGAAAATTCGAGAATTACGGCAACTACATTAAAACTTCTACGTGTTACATTTTATCTTAATATATGACGTAATTGAAAAAGTTGAGCGGCAGGCGCAAACTTAAATTCCAACTTTGAGATAAATTTTTCCTCTTTTCCTTTCTAGACAAACGCGTAGTTTCCTTTTTGGGGGGGCGATGTAATAATGTAATTTAAAAACTGTTGCCGAGGGGATTTATTTGCTTGACTTTGTGTGAAAAAAAAAAATAAATTGAAAATTTAAGGTTTTCTCGAGTCGATGTAATGAGGTTATGTGAAGTTTTTTTGTTTCCTGGTCATTGCCCGGAAAGCGATTTCAAAACACGCGGGTGCGTCACAACAACATTACAAATAATAATAAACTTTGCACAAACTTAAGGAAAACTTCTCTCCTGCTCGAATTTAAGCTTCAACTTTTATTTAGCCCGAATTTAAATCGCTCTTTTTGCATGCTCCTCCTGCGTGGAATAAAAATCTCGCCCTCGTAGCTATTACTCTTAATTTCCTCCTTGCATTTGTTCGCTGAACTTTTTGTATAATTTATGTCTCATTAATTTTCTCCACTTTCATGTTATGCTTCCGCAAATCCCGCCCTTTTCTGCCTTTTGCAAATTAACGCCTGATGATTCTTTTTTTGCCTCTTTTGATACCTTAACATGAAACACGTAATATTTCCCATATGAACTTTAGAGTCGCACTAACGACTCACTTCAACTACGAAAACTTTGCCTGTAAGTGGCAGGAGAAGTTCGAGGTGGATCCGCTATCTTCAGGGGCCTCACGGGCCTTATTTATTACTTCACTGTATGCATGTGTATTTTAGCCGGCTTGTGTATGCATTACAGAGTCTAATTTGCCTAATAATGTTCTTAGCTGAGTTTAGTTCTGCTGCTGACGCTGCGGAGCTATATTCTTCGTTTTGTAACTATTTTATGCAAAGGGCTTCAGAGTGCTCAGTTTTGCCTTCGCTTGTAAACTCAAATTTGACTTTTTGATAAAATTAATTAATCCTAAGCAATGTGACACTTCGGTTATCCATTCGTCGCACGAAATTATATTTGAACTCCTGCACAACTCTCAGTGAGTAGATTGTTTGCTCTCATTAGGAGCTGATACTTCTACGACGGCTGCCGTCGTGCCTTCACCGGATACCTACCTTCGTTGACTTTCAGAATATTGCTATCGTTGGAGGCATGAATTATAAAAAATATCGATACGGAAAACACAAAACTTTGGGAAAATCTCATTAAGCAATCTGAATCTCAATAAAACAATCCTTAACCGTCCCTTTTAAAGGAAAGCATTTGTGACGCCTCTGATAAATGTCCAGAAAATATCCCCGCAGGTGTACCATCATTTAAAACACAGACAGGTCGACATTAAAAAATGAATAAATGGACGGCCTCATGCGGAATGACACAAGTATTTGGTGGGTTTCCTGAAAAATATCCGATAATCACTGCGTTCAGACTAAACATCCAATAACCACAACCACTTGCCAATAACAGCAATTACTATCTGGCGACCTTAAAAGATCGTTATTTTTTTTCAAAACTACCTCAAGACTTGCCCTTCTACATATGAATTATCCACCAACACGTCTAGATTAACGTGCATATTTATGAATCGAAGCAGCGAATGCTGGACAGGCAACCGAAGACATCGATAAATTGCATCAGATCATTCGCATTTAAATAAATAAATGCATAATGAGCCCATTATAACTGGGTATACACCCATGACGGGGCACTCGAGCGTATCATTGCTCAGCTACACGAAAGCTTTGTTTAGATTCGCGTGTGCAAACCGAATCATGTGAACTCCCTCGTAAATAAACCTGACAAAATGGTGAAAGGGCAGCGAAAACTATTCCTAATGACTTAGAAAATTTCTAGCGGCAAAGTTACCAGATATTTGCATTTAATTGAATTTCCATTTTTCCATTTAGCCCGCCTCGTTTTCGCGATGGAAACTTTTAAATAAAGCCAATAATTGGGACCTTATTTGGCGCCAGGTGAACTTTTTTGGGGCCCCAGCATTATGGAGTTCAATAAAAAACATTTATTAAAAAGTTCGAAATGGACCAAATGCCTTCGTGAACCGAGCCTTTGGGGAACTTATTTTCGCAGTTATTTCTAGGAATGCGGGGTTAACATAGAAGGGGGTGCTCGGGTCAAATGTTTACGACAGGATCGCATGTTTATAGCTGCAGAAACAGGAAGGCACTTGAAGTTCTTAACATTTCCTGAGTTTAGTAAATCAATGCCCATTAAATGCGGAATCGTTTCCAGCCTACGAATCTATTGGTGTAAGCTTTCGAGTTGTTCACATTTTTATTCTTGAAGGGTTTTTTGATAGTGATAAAGCTTATTTTTGAAAAGCAAATTAAAAACTTACCCCTGCCATAATGTTGGGATAAACAAAGGGGAAAACAAACTTTGAGCGACAACAAGAAGATTAAAACGGTCTGCTTTATTTTCTTTCAAGGGCCACTTGCGAAGAACAAAGGAAATGAAAAAATGTTTTTAGGAAATCCTTATTTGCTTTTCGTGAAGTAGCCCTACAAATGAGTTAGAAAGAGATGGTCGAAACGTGTATGCTGAGAGAGTATCTAACATATGCTTAAATGCCTTCAGTATTCGTTTACACAAAAGACATCTAAGGGATTTGAAGGAGCGGTATTTCCAGAAAATTTTCTCGGTGTAACAAATAATTCACTGGTCAGTGGTTTGGAAAGCGACCAACTCAACTAAAAACAATTTTTCAACATCTAGAAATAACGAGTGACAATGTTCACGAAAGAGCAAACACCGACTCTACACTTATCTCTATCTTTCCGGATTTCCTGTAGGGTTTATTACATTTCAGTCGATTGTAAATCGTAACGCGGGCAAATCAGAGTTGTCTCAATAACACAAACTCTTGAATATTCCACCTGACACTAAAGTTCGCGAAATCCGTGGTTGTGTATCGCCCTTTTATCGGGATCGAGAAATAATGTTCGCAAAAGTACTTGAGACCCGAAAGGATCTCAAACTTTAACCCTGAAGTTCGGCAATATTTTTAAAACCCTGAAAGATTTTAGCCACCTTAAAAGGGCACGGAAACCTCCAACTTTGCACTCATTTTAAACTTCTCTCTGGGTATTAATACATTAATGGAATCGACGATTATTATAAGGGTGTAAAAAATTACGAGGTTGAAAAATAAAATGCGCTTTGAAAGATTCAAAGCCCTAAGGGTGAATGTGTGCTTTAGCCGGGGTAGCAGTAAAAGCGGAGGGCAAAGGTCGTAAATCAAAATAATAAAATTGGGAAAATTTATTGTTTTTCTATGATCAGGCAATATGTCGAGTGCTTGTCGAAGACACTAAAAATTTTATTTCCTCGATTCTCATTTTCCGGCCGAGGGAAGAATTGGCGTACCTGCGGGGATGCAAGCACCGAAACGGGAACAATTTAATGCATAAATTTAAAGGGATGTCTTTGACAACAATAGATATAAGCCCTCTATTTTTCTTATGGACTGTTGTTCATCATGCCCTGACCGGAAAATGCGAATTTTCTGCCAAAAAAGACAAGTAGTTTCATATGAATATTGCTATAACACACTTTCAACTAAAGTATGGCATATGTGACTCGTTCGTTCTGTTCAAATTGGACACAGAATTACATGTTTCCCAAGGATGTCCTGGAACTCCTTATAATTTATTTGAAAAAAAAACATTACATATCAAACAGTTGAACAATTATTGCGCAAGAAAAGTGGACAAAAAACACGTGAGATCACGCTCTTTTTCTAAAGGAGGGAAAAGGGCAAATACTTACAGAATCTGCAGAGACACAAAAAATTTATATTTAAAAAACGTAATTTCCGTCTACTTAACAAATGTACATAAATTGATGTATTAATGGATTTATTTTACTAATATTTTAATAAACATCTGAAATGCCTCTGATTAAAATTTCCTTAAGCAGAAAATTGAAATCTGAGATTCTTCAAAGAATTTACTTGAGGAATTTTGGGTTTATTTGAACAATATTTCTGTAAATGATCACTAGACCTCTGATTTTAATTTCTTTAAATTGCCATTTTCGGTAAATAAAGGAGACATTCCAGGTGTTGCGCCGTGGTTGTGGGCATTCATTTCATTTGTTGGTTTCCAAGAATTTTCCAAATATTCAGATATTTTGAGTTCGTCGCGCCGATATTTCAGTAGACATAATTTCTTTATGTCTCTCAGAAAAATATAGAAAATGTAGGAAATATATCAAATATGAAGAAAATATTAGATATTGGGGAAAATTTGGTAAATTTACTGCTGATACGGTGTACAAAATATTACATAGATTCAGCCATTTGCCATTGAGTTTTATGCATACATGGAATAAAACAAACACATTTTAAGTCAATTTCTCAATTAAAACTGCATGGTTGTACCTACAAAGGTAAATATGCTTCTACCAGGTTGTTAGACACATATTTTTGCCTTCATTAGAGCAATAATTAGTAAATTTAATTATTTAAATCCCATATTTATCCTAATTATTTTGAAACTGTGTTTTATCAGGGTCGCACAAATAAATACAACATTACAATTCAATCATAACAATCACAAAATAGGAAATTACAATTTTAAATCCATATACGTTTATTAATTTATATTATTTGTGGATATATTCGTTTATATATATATATTATTAAAATGTTAGATCTCATTACATATTATTGCAATGAAAATTTTAGATCTAGCCCAACTATCAATTTCATGCATGCATCTTTTAATATCCATATCGGCATAGAATAAATGCAAAGTCGGTTGAACGACTGACTAGAAAGTTCTCCAGCTTGGATACTCATGAGGGACGAGAAGAGACTGACAAAAAATTGCAACTTTTTTTCCCCTCAATCGATATAATATCTCTTGCCGTTTGGGAGATGTAATTTTTGGAGAAATAGTGAATGTACCTAAACAGATATACCCGGTATAAATGCGAGATTCCAAATATTCTGTTAGAATATCTAATTTCTAACTCAAATACGAGGGGAAGGTAGCGTGGCCGAGCGGTCTAAGGCGCTGGTTTAAGGCACCAGTCTCTTCGGAGGCGTGGGTTCGAATCCCACCGCTGCCAAAACCTTTTTGTCTCTTAAATTTGAATTTTTTTAATTATCCTTACCAAACAATTTCGTACCGAGTTTCCTAAATTAATATTCAAATTTGTTTTTTTTTTCAGAATTAAATAAAACTCTCCCTTGTAATGAAATACGGGCCAAACTCTCACTAAAGCGGCACAACTCCTCCGTTGTACGTCAGGAATATTAATGCGCAAAACTGTCACAGAAATAATTACTTTACGGAAATTGGCAACTGTTGAATCAAATTTCACTAAGGACAAGGTCCTCGACGTTCGCACGTTATTATTAATCGTGTCTCTCGGTTACAAATACTCGAAGGAAATCTACTTAAAATTCCTCTTTATATCTATTTTATTTCACTGAAAAATCTATAATAAAATTTGAATAAATATTAACAGACAGGTTAATATAATGTTCCTATTTAATTATGCATGGTAATTTGGATAGTCAAAGTAAAGCACAACTAGCTTGGTGGGCCAACGTTCCTAATTAGTCGATTTAACGATAAGCCATGATCGTTAAGCTTAAGAATTTTATACAGGAATTGAATATTGGTTGTGGTGCTTTACATTTGTGACCTTTTCTAACGAGCAACTTGTCTAGATGATAGCGGGATCAAACGATATAATTAGCCTTCGAGCAGTGCGAGCATTTTACTTGTTGCGTTAAACCAACTACGTTTATCCGTCCAAATGCGCACAAAACTAATAATGAACCTTTGTTATTTAAAACAGGCTTTGCAGCAATCCAAGTACAACCCGAGGCCCTTTAAGTAACCAGTCAGTAGTCGAGGAAGTCACTAAAACGAATCAATTACGATCGGTTGCGGCTACGCGGAGGTATTTAACCCGAAAGCAATAAGTGTCTCTAAATTAATTTCAGATAATAAATCTCATCAATCCCAATAGATATATTTTCCGGTCCAGAAAGTTTCCTAAACCTATCGTTTCCGCATCGGGACTCCGAGAAATCCCCTTAATATATCATGGCGGATATAATTGGCGAAGCGCACTGCTGAAGTGCCGATATAATAATTGGAATCTGGCAAGGCACTCGCTGAAAAGTTGGGAAAGGATTTCCAGTTTTTTGATTGAAGAGAATTAAAACGCCATTTTCCAGATGTATTTAAGCATATGGGAGCAAAAGAAGCAATATGAAGGTGGGAAGCTAAAACCGAAGAGGTTTATCTAAAGTTAAGAATCAAGTTCGTACACTTAAGGTTTTCATATGGAAACTTGGAAACTTCGGAATCTAACGTCTGGAAATTCAAACTGGAATTTGTCACCTTCAAATCTGAACGCGATTTTGAGCTGCGCCCAAATAGGGAAAATTCGAAAGTTGCGACCGAAGTCAATACATGGATTTTTCATGAGGAAGCTTGGAGATTTCAGGATTTGGATCGTTCAAAGTTGAATCTCAAATTGGAATGGCCATGACATAATTTTGAACTTAATTCACTCTACAGCTGATTGAGGTGAAAGTGAATCAAATATTGTAAAAGTAATGCTTGATTTTTTTTTGACAATTTGATAGTTTCACGTCTACTCGTATAAACTGATTGTTCAAATTAGAATTTGTTGCCCAAATTGAACAGTTTCAAAAACCCAATATACTTTCAGGAATCCTGTGAAGCTGCTCGAAGTGTTACTCCAAAATGATCATACTAAAACTTTGAAAATCAAAATTTCACGCGTGAATTTGGTAATAGCGGTTCTCCTTAAATCCATACCATTCGACCTATAGTGAAATCGTGGTTCAGAGTCTTGACGCTTCCAAGCTTCCCCATGAAGCGTCTCAGGCCTGGACTTGAGTCTCGACTTTTAGCTTTTGCTTTTTTTATGAATTTCAGGTGGGAACCTAAGAATGCAAAACTTCAAACAGAAATTTCAAAACAACGAGATTAACCTGGTTCAGTTCTAAGTCCCTCTTTTCTGAATCTGAATTATTAAAGACTCTTCTTTAAACAAAGGCAGAAACGAACTTTCAAAGACAAGAAGAAGATTAAAACATTTTGCTTAATATTCTTTTAAAAGCCACTTTCCTGGGGCACGAGGCAGGAAAAAATTCTTAAAAGAAACCGGTGTTTACTTTACATGCAAATTGGACGTCGAAATGACTAGAAGGCCCCCGTTATTTTTGCTTTAAGGGCGCAAATCCAATTTGCCCTTTTTTGTCAAATGCCTGCTCATTATTTTTTAGTTTTTTCTCAACTTGTGTTAAAATTTAACCTAAACTTATATCAAGCATCAGAAAAAAAATCCTATTATCGAATATGGTAGGAGTTAACTCGCTTAGTAACGGTCCCTTTTACCGAAAGGGACAAAGGATTTTGGGACCTTTTAATTCCGGGGGACAATTATTTCCAAATCCTTAATGAGGAAACGAGTGTTTTACTAATTCTCAACGATCGTCCTGATTAATTCGTTGGCAGAGATTAATGAACAAGGGCCCCTCTCGAATTTTCTATTCAAGAGTGTTGTGGGAATGGCTTGTTTTCATAGGCCATGTTAGGCATTGTTGGTGATGGCAAATATTGATTGACTCTCTCAGATTAATTATTACTTGCTTAAGTAGTCGATTTGAGATTTATCGTTGAAGTTTTTTCTTTGGCGAACTTCGGAGCGGTCTGAATAGCCCGCAGCCACAAAAGAGTGTAACAATTTTTCAGTCCGCAACTACAATAATGCATTTCCCAACTTTAAACTTGGAGCTCTAAAAATAAACTGTTAAAGTTCAAGCTGATTTCTTATATAGTTTGTTGCTATAATAAAATGTTACTGGAGGTGGAATTTTCAAATTAAATTACGTGAAATAAACAGGAAGGTTTTGACGTCTTTAGCCGCTCAATTGGGGGATCGCATGTGGCCGCAACAATAGTTTGGTGCCACAAAAGATGTGATTTTCATGAAAAATTTTTACATGGAATAAACCTAGACAGCTACTTAAACAAAAGCTGACGCTAGAAAAATAAGCATTTGGAAGCAAAAACCTAAACTATAAACATCCTTCCATTTTCCCCGCTGCTCTTCACGTGCGGTTTCTTTAATCCGAAAGAAAGCTTTTGAATGATAACTCGACAATATATACATCTGCAAATGTACCGAATATAAAGAGGTATATCTCAAAAGGATTGAAGCGAGCGCTTTGGCAAAACGTTCCTCCTTTGTCGAATAAATACTTTTGAGTTTGCTGGCTGCCATTGTTGATTTTTTCTCTCTCTAATCTCTTCCAGATCTCGAAGCAATTAAGTGGTATTTCCTATTCCTTCGCAATGCGGCAAAGAGCACAGTTTTTGTCAAACCGCTACACGAAGGATAAATATTTAAGAGCGACTCTAACAATAAGCTGTTCCTATACAAAGGAAGCCGTGTAAAGAGAGCCTCTAAGGTGAATGTTTAAAACGCCCATTTCTCGACAAACAGAGACGGGAAATCGGCATATTCCAAGTGCTTCGTAAATTTTTAAATTGCACGTCGAGCACACAAATTGGAGCACTAACTTTTTAGTTTTTATTTCTCCGGTTATTGTAGATATGCCGCCTTTCGGAGAATATTGCTTTGACTGCTTAAAAACATGCATGTTCCTGAGGTAAGAATTTAAGTATGCGTAGGAAGTTTATGCATATTCTAAGAAGTAGCGGGAAATGCAGAGGAAAATGGAAATATTTGAAATTGTAAGCTCAAAGAAGCGGGATGACCCAGCTCCAACTGGTCGAGAGCCGAGAGGAGGCGATTCGCTCTCAATCAAACGACCGCTATTTCGGAAGGTGAGTGTCCATTTGACTCGCGACGACGGGTGGGGGACCAGCCTTAGCACAGGTTCGGAAACCAAGCCCCAGACGTGACGTGGAACAAAATCGGGACGATTCCGTAAAACACCAACCGAACGAGGACAGCTACGTCCCAATAATCTGAAAATCCAGCCGATAAATCTTAGCCGAGTTGAAGCCAATAACGTCCATAAACAACAGATTCTCCCCTTTTCGAAAAACTACAACGAAAGAACATGTCGAATCTCACACAACAACGGTGGCATATTTTACAATTGAATTTGAGAATCTCACAGAGGGGAAACGCGCCCAACAACGTGAAAATCGTTACTCGAGATAAGACCAAATTCGAGAAATTAAAGTATGCTTTCAACGAGGACGGAACTCTCCAATACCACAGGGGCGACGAAGGTAGGACTAAAAAAAGTTGTCTTCGAAGGACCATCAGATTCGATCGGTAACCGAACCACGACCGGCTTGAAGAAGCGAACTTCATGATTGAAAACTCTGTCCCGATGAAAGTTGAATTGGTAACGTCCGGGGCACATCCGAAGTGCAACATGGTGATATTTTAGGAGGATAACAGCTAGGCAGCACCCGTATCGCGTTCCGCGGACGATGGACGATCGAACTTTGACCATCGAATATCGAACTACAATTAGCAATTTAAATGTTTTAAATGTACTGGTAATTACTTCCTGTATCTGCAGTTAAAAGAGGAAAATAAATAATTGGCCACGTTTAAGTGCGCAAATTGCAAAAGAAGGCCACACTGCCAGCTACTTTTAACGCTGCAAAACTGATCGAGAACAAAGAAAATAATTACCTCGAAGCCATTCCCACAAAATCAGAACCTGATCAGGATTGGAATTTCTTACAGCCAGCACGAAACCACAACATCGAACTAACCACAATGAAATGCTAAGGATTTGAATGTACATAAGTACTTGAAGTCATCATCAGAACAAACCGACCCGTCAACGAAAACAGCAATATCCGATTGGGAGTTGCTAAGCCCGCTGACTTCTGATGACCAACACAAATCTCACCACCGTCCCGTTAAACGACAGAGTGCAAGGGATGATAAACGAGATGCGAAAAATCATGGAAGGAAATCCTGACAGAGCGGTCGGGTTGGAAGCCAAAATAAAAGATTCACCACCCTCAATATACGGGTACCAAGGGATGAAACCGTAAAAACAAGCAAGAAGACGTACTCTCATATATGGCTAATCCCACCTGGAATATGAAATAGGGACAATACCAGAAACAGCACTCATGGAAGCATTGGGGCACATCTCCGTAAACTGGACAACAATATACATCTATAAACACAGGAAACTTGGATACAGTTTTGACTTGAAGGCTGAATTAAAAAGCAGTGGTCATCGGCTACTTTAATGCAAAATTTTTAGCTTTTACGCTGGAATAGATATAATGAATATGTAGTGAGTAATGAAATTACAAAATGGAAATTTACAGGCAAACTCAGCACATGATGTAAATAGATAAAAAAAACTGACTCATTTTTGGACAGAGTGATTGCAAAATCGCTTCCTGCCGATGCGTAATCGTGCCTACTTCATTAGTGCTCTTTCTTTAATTAACTTTGAATAATAAAATTCGGAAGTGCAGTGGAATAAGGGCAAAGCAGATTTTCCCGCAAATTTGCATTTTATGATTCAATTGCTTCGTTCATATTCATTGTAGTTACTTAAACCATTTCTCGCAAAAGACTCGTTGGTTCAACAGCATAAAAAATGTTAATGGAGAAAACTAGCGAGATCAAGATAAATATCGATGCAGCTGAATCATCGAGCCCTAACCTGATTTGAAAATTACAAAAACTCAGGTCTGGACTTAACATTCTCGAAGAAAACAAACGTAAGTGCGGAAACTTCAAGGGAGAAGGTCGTCTTCCGGTAAGCCGGCTATTGTTGGTAAAGCACCCCGGAATGCACAAGAAAAAATAGGGAACTACAACGTACTGATCAAAATTGAGGAATAAACTAAATTATCAAACCATCGCAACGAAAGCAAAACTGGAAAACGTTATTTTTCGAGAATCGCAAGAACAAAGCTACGAGCAAAACAAAATTAGGAAATCCCTCCTTAGAGGTAGAATGAGGAAAAATGCAAAGCAACTCGACGAAGGCATCTCACTGGTAAAAACGATGCTGGATAGATGTCGAGTAACGATTTCGCCGAAATTTAGATAAAAAATTTAAAAAATTCAAGATGTCTTTCTTGAAAAATCAGTCTAGACAAGAAGAGAAGAAAACACTTAGGAGGGCATTTTGCTTGGACATTTTCCTCTTGGAAATCGAAGATTTTAGTAATCTCTAGGGATCGTGGCCCTTTTTCCATAATAGGCGCGCGAGTTTTTCCACATGGTCTTTCTAAATTTTTTCGATATCAAACGCAGCGACAGAATTCCCATTAAATTTTTATAAATTTTAGGATGATATGACATCAAATAAGGTAAACCTTTTAAAAAGTGATTTAATTTTATGAGAAAAACATCTGGATGGAGTCAATGTGGAGACCTTAATATTTGGTCGCAGGAAAAACAGTGGAGTTTTTTTAATTTTTCCGAACAACCTCGCCAAGCTCGGGAGGGTCACAAAGAAATCTCTAACAAAAACTGACAACATGTTCATTAGTTAAATCGTGACAGATTTGCGTGAATTAGAACAGGCAGAGAAAGAAAGCGTGAGCTTGCCAATGTTGATATGCCTCGCACATAAAGCTGGAATATTGCCATTTTGAGACGGAATTTTATTGCCAATTTTGCTATCTCCCCATTAGCTTCAATCGCCATGTAAAGGAATAAAATTCGATACCTACCTAATAATTCGCTCTGTCGATTAGCTGGCTCTACATTCCTATTAGCTGGCTAATTACATCAGCTTCGAAACAGAGAGCATACAATATAAATTTCGCGAACATGATTGCATTTATTTCAAAGGGCAAATATCGCCTACCTCTAATGATAGTTTTGATTAATTCCAGTTTTCCATGGAACGCAAATGTGCTCTATTGGCTGGATTAAAATGGACAGAAGCGTTTCCAGTGTAAGAATTGTTTAAATGAGAATTTATTGGCGTTGAAATTTGCCTCGAACCTGGAAGACAAAACTGGTTTCATGAAAGTTTACTTAAAAGCATAAATTTTCATGCCCTGGAAACGCGGGCTACACGAGTATTCGATTTGCACTTAATGCATTTTATTTGCTTCGGAAAACTAACTTCTGGATGCAGTTTTTATGGGCACAACAGATAAACGAAAGCCTTATTAACTTATGGCTATTCAATTTGAAAATGACTCCCTCCGGCTCGGATTATCCAGCTGGAAAGACAAGAAAAGGGTAATTTTAGAATATATAACGGTTTAAAACACACATTCTCGGTATGCTGCAGTAGTTTTATAGTTCTGGCGCAATTTTCATGCAAAATGCCCTGCAGTCATCTCATCCGAAGGCGCTTTTACGTATATTCAATCATACTTGAAGCAAAAGTCGAGGAAAATTGCACTGCATCGAGCGTATTTTTGCTGAAAGAGCTTTTTAAACCTGTCAATGGTTATTATATTTATTAATCGTGTTGAAACGTGGGGAGCTTTCGAAAAGGAATCATTAATTTCGCCTGCTGACTGTTCATTACCTCTAAACAAAGAACGCTTTGGCAGCCGTGGGTCTTAAAACAACTTATTCGGAAAACCTTTTCCCGCGCACCTTTTATCCGGAAAATAAAAAGAAAACATCCATATAACTCGGCAGACACCGAAAGCCTTAATTAAAGTTCCCATAACAATGCCGGTACGATTTCCCGGTCCCCATGTTTAAATGCAACACGGTCCCTTTTTCCTTCTCTCCTTCTTTAATTTTCTTACGAAAATATTTACTTTGTGTTCGGAATTCGCCGCTTGACACTTTCCGCTTTTTTCCTCCTTTTGAATAAGAAATAAATTGTCATACGTTTATTTTCGGATGGAGCTTGTGGCGCTGACAACAGGACCTGAATTTCGAATTCTCGCACAGCAAATGCTTCTGATGGAATATCGAATATCTTCATGTTGCTTGAACTCATAGAATTGGAGAGGGTGGCGTTTGAATTCCGCAAAAATTGAATTAGAAGCAAAGGGAGTGTCCCATAAGTACCCCGTTACACACTCACACAGTCACGCCGCAGATTCCGAATGTTGAATTAATAACCTGTTTTACCTGTACGGCAATTTCCAAAATCACTTTTCGACTTTCTAAAAGCTGGAAAGGTCCATGAGAACCGAATTGCAATAGTTTCGGCGGTCGTGTCATGAAAAAGAATAGGGAAAGGGCTTGGTAGGTGCATAAAGTGTATTATGCAGGTTTCAACAATAGTTTCTGTGTGAAAATATCGCTTTTCTTTTAAATTTTCGTTACGGAAACAAGGGCTAGAGTCACTTTCGTGGAAAAATCGAAGCAAAGTCGAATTTTGCGGGAGTCCCATAGCTGGAATTGCAAGTGAAAAAAAGTCGCAATTACCAAAATAAACCTTCGGTTGGAATGAATTTTTGCGCTGATTATTCCCTCAAGCATAGCAAACAGACAGTCAGATTTGAAGCTCCGTCAGTGAGTAATCGACAGTGTACTGTAGAGGAACGTCAGGATGCTACAAGTCAATATTGGACAATTTTCTAACACTGAGAAGTTTCTAAAGCTGTAATTACCCCAACGCACGATACCACAATTTAGCAATTTTTCACGTGAGCACAGGAAATGCTGAGCGTTTAACTTCTACACAGGACGTTATTGAAGAGCCGTCCCATATTTCACGGGGCGATTTCCAAAGTTCCAAGACGAAAAGTTCTTCTAAACACGCGTCTTGGCCCGTTTAGTTTTCGAGATGTGAGGTGTCAAAATTGACGGAATAGTTCTTCGACATTTCTCGATCTCCTCCGGCTAATTTTACGAAATTTCGTGTGCGGCGGTTTTTCGGGATGAGCAATTCAAATTTGTCAGCGATTTAGTTGCGTCTTCCAGCTGGCGCGAAAAGCGACCATCAGGACACTCAGCTACAATAATTAGCCGGATAATTAGCACGCATTATCGGCTTTAGGCGCGTTTCCCTCGGAAACCGTCGCCCCTAGCAACGGCGTAAACTTTTTTTTTTTTTTAAACGAAGAAGGCAACGGAAAAAAAGCGTTCCACCCCGGACTGATGTGCAGTGCGGCACGAAAAACCGCACACGTTTAAGAGTGTCCTAACGGTCGTTTGTGGCGCCTTCTAGAAAATACAACTTAATCGTTGCTAAATTTCAAATTTCCATCTCAAAACACCTACGGATACGACGCTTCGTGATATCGGCTTGAAGAGATAAAAAAAATATGCGATTTATTATTTCAACTTTGACATTCCGTATCTCGAAAACTAAAAGAGCTAAGACACATGTTTATCGGAACTTTCAATCTTAAAACTACTTGAAAAATCAACCTTTTGAATTTCAGACAATATGTTTTTTTCCTTTTACTACAACATTTCTTTCTCTCTCTCTGTCTATCTATTTCTCTCTCTCTCTCTTTCTCTTTCCCCCTCTCTCTTTCTCTTTCCCCCTCTCTCTTTCTCTTTCCCCCCTCTCTCTCCCCCCTCTCTCTTTCTCTTTCCCTCTCTCTCTCTCTTTCTCTCTCCCTCTCTCTCTCTCTATGAGTTAAAGGAGCACTCCAAACATGAAATTAATTCCTGGGTTGAGAAATATTTCACTTGTTAAAAACAGCTCTTTAAAACTTGCTACCTCGACTCCCTGTATATCGAACAATAACCGAACGAAGGGCCGCAATATCGAAAATAGAATTATGAAAGTAGTTTCTTTTTTTATTCAAGGACTCTCTGGCCTTTTGTAATGTCATGTATCAAAGGTTTCGCCAGGAAAGCTTAATGCAGTTAATTGGTTCTTCAGCTGGCGCTGTGGTATAATGCCTGCCCCTGATATCCGACAAGTAAAAAACGAATGGCTGGCAAAGTGTAAACTATCGGCCATATTATTACTTTTTGGCTGCTCTCATATAAAACCCATTTTAGTGATATCAATCATGTATGAGGCAGGCCTATCACGATCATCAACCCCGTTATATTGTTTTTAAATTACTGAGCGCCAAAAGAACATTCAAAGAGCTGAAAGAAGTTTTTTCGCACCCTCCGATCGTTAACGCCGCTATTAAATTCTATTTATACTCTTTAGTAATTCAAACAATACTGCAGGAAATCTATAACCGAAAGGAGCTACCTTATCATTATCTGTAATTAATCTTCTTCTTCTTCTACGGCCTAATTCACCTCCGAAGTTTCGGCTGAAGTGATGCTGGCCGGTTCGGTAGTCGGTTAATGGGGCCATTAGTACATCTACGGGGGACGTTCTTAAAAATGCGTTGTTTGTGTGAAGCGACCCTTAACGCCGCTGTACCATAATTATCCCTAATCCTGAAATCCCGAAATCCCTAGTCCCGAATTCAAACATGAGCGCCACGAACTCGGCGCGTTTGTCATTTTGCGCATTAGCCCAATTAAAATCTTGTGTTTGCCTCCCCGATTAATATACAAAGCACAAAGCGTGTAGACGCGGCCTTATTATTTAATTTCGTTGATTCAATCAGGGCCACGCCGGTATTCTAATCTCGTTATTTTATCACACGTATAGGGGGAGGTTTACATTCCACGATTCCGGTCTTCGCAATTGATACTTTTCCGGAGTTTATTGAATATTCCTTTAAAACAGGGTGAGTTTTTTAAAGGTATGAATATCAACGTCTTGGAAATTTTGCCGACAATGGTACAATCCAAAAATGCTTCTACCATAAAATGAGGCGGGAAGGCGATTGATGGTACGATGAGCCCGCCACCCTCCATCAAATGCGCCTCGGCCGCCCCAAGACATTTTTTTTTTTTTTTTTTTTTTTTTTTTTTTTTTTTTTTAAGAACGGGCATGCCTTCGTCATCTCGTCAGAGAGCATTTTCAATAAGCTTTTCAATTATAGCAAAGTTTCTGGAATTCCGCCTTCGAATCTATCCGGCAATGCCTAAAATGTAAAGTCTATGAGTGAGACACCCCCAGGCACGGAATCAAATGGTCTTCAATCAGGAATAAACAATAGAACTAATGGATAATTAAAAGTTTTTGTTTAATTAAATTAAAGCGTTATATTTGCCGCTCAATGTTAATATGTTTTATAATGGGTGTTCATCATTTTTGCATTCTCTACGCACATTGTTATCAAAGAATTAATAACAATGTTAAATGTAAAAATTTAGGTATTTATGAGTGTTTTTCTGTTCAGTGAATCGTCGAATCCCGTTTATTATCCGAGTTTCACTTCGTGATTCTTATCGCAAAATTTGAATGGAAACATGGTTTATTCAGTTGCGGAACGAGTTGAAATCGTTTTTATTTATGGTGCTGAGGAACATTATCTTTTACGAACCCCAGAAATATTTCGCCAGTAACATCTTAGAACAAACATTAATTCTTCCCACGTTAAGAAATTAATACAGAAATTTGAATAAACCGATTCTGTGGCCGATGAAAAAGAAATCAACTTAAGATACTTGCTGAGCTTATTCAACTAATTTTCTATCCGTCAAGCATCTGCTTTTTATCTGGCCCATCAACAGCATAAATTCGACGAGCTCGGAAATTACACGAATTTCGTCCATTTAAAATTCAACTTGATTAGGAATTGCATGAACATGATCCAGACCAACGATTTGATTACTATGAGGTGATGCTAGCTTTGATTACCAACCAGCCTCGGCTACAGTTAAACATTCGCTTCAGTGACGATATTTTACTTGAATGATACTCTCAACAGGCACAACTGTGGATTGTGGAGTGATCCAAAATTTCATGGTATCAGGGAAGGAAGAGCTCAGCATTCACCAAAATTGAACGTTTTGGAGAAATCCTTGGAGATGCTATCATAGGACCATTGGTCATCGACGATATTTTGTATTGTTAAATCTACAGTGTCATCTTAGAAACAATTATTAAACCATCGATAATTCATGTGCTAGAGAATCAACAAGACCAAAATGGCAAATTACAACTGGATGCAAATTTACTATGATTTTACGAAAATGGACAACTAACACATCTTGTTACACCCGTTGGGTACCCGTAGGTTGAATAATGATTATCCCGCAAGATGGATTAGGAGAGAAGCGATAGGATGGCCCCCCAGGTGACCCGATCTGACGCCTTTAGATTTCTTTTTGTGAGGGTACTTGAAATCTACAGTGTTCAAAACCCAACCAGAACCGATTGAAAAGTTAAAACAGCGAATTATTATTGAGCGTCGTGGAATTCCTAAGGAAACTTTTGTCGATGCGCGACAAGAATGTGAATATCGTCTGTACGCTTGCATGGACACTAACACCTATTTCAAAAAATTATTAATATTGACCGGTAAAATTCACGCTTTGATTTATTTACAATAAGACGTTAAATTAATAACAGTTGCATTGCTTATTCCATATTGAAAAACATATAATTCTACATCTAAGTGTCTTATTGATGGATTTTGCATTTTAGACGTTATCGCATATATTTCAGGACGAATTTCCAGAAACTTTGGTACCATTGAAAACCTCATTGAAAATGATTTCCGACGATGTCGCAACCATGCCAGTATTAATTTTTAAAAATCACTTGGATTGACTGGGGAGCATTTAGTAAAAGGTAGTGAGTTCGTCATGCCCTCAATCGTCTTCCCCCATCATTTAAGGTAGATGGGTATTTCGATTTCTCCATTGCCGGCATAATTCTCAAGATATTGGTATTTATACTTAAAAAAAACACCTTATATGTGAATGTTTTTACGGCAAAAAGCGGTTGGAAGGGCTACCACGTCTTTAAAGGATTGGGGTCGTTAAGGGGAAGGTGCAAGCAACGGCACGGCAACACTCCCAAACTCGCTGAGGGTTAATAAAATTTCCTGTATATTTTTAAATTTTCCAGAACTGCAATCAAAGGTGTCTAGTTCTAGTTCAAGTGTACCCATAAATATCGTTCACTATTTCCCAGATACAGAGCCTCGAAGAGAGTTTCGCACAGAATAATTTAAAATCTCGGCGATTTTTAATAGAACACCCCATATATTTTTAGGCCTGACGTTGCTACAATGAAAGGGTTGATTTCTAGTATAAATGTCCCTTTCTTTATCTTAAAGTCTTTCCAAGCTGCAGAGCCTCAAGAAGAGCTTTGCACAAAAGGACCTTAAAAATCTAATTTTGGTCTCGAAAATACTTTGTTCAAATTCCTTAATCCTCATTAACCTTTCAGGGTCTTTTATGGTGGCCAGAGTGTATTTCCTCGCTTCTCAAAGTAAATCCGAACCAACAAAATGTCCTAAATAGAAATTCAACCCACAACAACCTAATCTTAAGGAACGTCGGCGTGGGGGTAATTTTTAACTGAAAGCTTCAGCTCATAGTGATGATATCCACAACAAGTCTTGTACTACAAGTTTTATCCTAAAATGTCTTTTGGAATTAAACTATTATTCAACAAATCTCCTTTGATTCCTTCAATTTTATGCAAATTGATAACAATGCAATTTTCAAATATGATAAGATTTAGGAGCATAAACAGATGTGCTATCTGGCTATGAAAACGGCCGTGAGATAAACAAAATTTCAAGAGAAAACAGGAATGTAATTTGATTTGAATCATTTGAGTAAGAACTTTAGCCTGCTCGTTTCTTATCAGGCCCACGTTATCTGTTTCAAGGGCCCTTCTCCAGACCTCCCCAGTAGATTTAAGAGATTTTGAATCTGTTTAACCATAAAATTTATGCAATCGGCCTCAGCTATCTTGTACCGAAACCGGTGGGAGGACGATTGGTCCAGAACAAAAATCTAATCTTACTCAAAATATTGACCGTGTTTTTGAATGGAATCCCAGGGAAGCCACTTGAAGCGCAAAACTTATTCCGCATCCAGACAAACGCCTTTTCCGATATCAATGCAGAGCTCTCTTTTTGTTCTGGATAAGGGGCATTACGTATTATGGTTTCCAGATCAAAGCGCCCGGATCCAAGAGGTATTTCGATATTGAATGACTCTCCTATATAACTTTTGACTGGACTCAAGTAACATCGTAAAAGCTGGGATCGTTTATCTATACACTCTGGAAACTTTTCGTTGTACTTGAGGTTAGAGAAAGATTTGTAGAGATACCTCTTCAATCAGATAGTAATAGCAAACAAATAAAACTCACACATGTAGCTACAGTTTACTCGTTAAACCCTCCAGAGGCATTAGAACTCGTCTAATAAATTTCGGCTTTGATAAAAGTTGCTCGAAAATAATTTCCTCATAGTTGAGGATAACGAAATTCGGCCGATACATTGAAGAACCGATAGTTTCGATGTATCGAATTTATGCGGCTCGCTGAAGTTTCCGCATCATGCCTCACTTGAAGTTGAGAACAAATACCCCTGGGTCGTGTATTCATGTGAATACTAACTGGGTGGAAGTAGGACGATAAAACTATAGTAAAACTGAAAACTATCCTTGAATGGTGGATTTTGGTTAGGTAGTGAGGAATGTTTCAATCAAAGGATGGTCAAACGAAAGAAAATTCCTCAAGGGAAAATTATGACAAAGTTCAGCAACGCTGACCTCAAATCACTTCAAACGCCGTACTTACTTACATGCAAATTAATTAAAGACTAATTGAGCAAGAGTCAAATCAGCCGTTCTATAGAGACCTTTGAAAACACGGACCAGCGCCAATTATCTGACAATTTAACAAGGGGTCTTGTCAATTACGGGTCCGGGGTAAATGACGGCTCTTAATTCGTCTTGATTTCGGTCCCTAGAGGTCTTTTAGTTTTCTTCGAGAAGACATATTAATCAAGGATAATAAGAGGGATGCAATTCGAAACAAAACCACAACTAGGTCCCCCGTAAGTTCGCTCTGTGCTCGATTGAACAGACAAATTAACGTATACATACGAATCCGCTCAATCCCCTGAATAATTCAGATACAGATAATGAAGTGGCGTTCCGAAACATTGCTGGTTCAATATAAGGAAGCTGGCAAGTTAATCCCTTACATCGACCCGAATGGTATCTCAATTTGCCTACGATTAGATAGCATTTCATTAGAGACGAGTTCATTGATTTCTGCTAATTGGCAGCAGCCAGCAACATGAAATTTGCATACTAGACCCCGATCCATCTGGCGTAATTTCTGCTCAAGACGTAATTTTAGTCGTTTCATCCACCCAGACTTCTCATATTCGTTTTTTTTTTACGTGAATGTTCGACTTCAACCTAATTGTGCAGGAAGTTCAGAAATCGATAGATGAAGATTGCTTCTTCGGTTTTCACATCGTCAGGTCCCATTTTGCACCTAAAAAGTCTGCTATCGATTGTTCTAGTGAAGGTAGTATGGGTGTTCTTTACCGCCCGCCCGTGGAACTCCTCCCAAAGCGGATTCGGCTAAGCTTAAGATCGGTGATTCACACACCTGAGGTACTTCGGGGCAGGAATGGATCTGTCGTCGCAATCGTGAATCTCTCTGCCTCTTCCCTTTGACTGCCGGATTTAGCAAACTTTTCGCATCAAATCGAAAGCTTTTTGATCCGCTACTTCACAAAATCGGAAATTCGTAAAGTTCTTCGTGCACCTCGTGTTATGCGAGAATTCGAAATGACGAAACCGTGATATTAGTACGTTCCAATTAAGGCCATCTTAAATCACGAGTGAATCGTGAGCCCTTTCGGTACTATTACCGCCATCCTCGGTCTCTTAAAGCCACTTCAGCAAATTCAATAGGGGGACGTAATTTTTAAAACGAAAGTTGTTAAAAGCCCTCTTCGCGACACTAACAAATTACGCTCGGTTCTACGTGGGGCCCCGAAAATATATATTAAGGTAAAAGACGAAGATTTTTAATTAATTTTTCCGAAGCGAGCAAAGGAGAAGGTTTTGATAAAGATTTACGAGAATTTCGGACGTCCAAAAGTTAAATTAGTGGAGAAACAATGCGCCGAGGCGAGCAAAACGATGATTGATGTAAAATTTCAATGGGATATTTGTCGTTCGGATGCGGAACGCAAACACAGGCTCGTCTGCTAAATTATAATTGCATTTTAGATGTAATATAATGGAAATGCAAATGGGGCCCCATTTCGGCTCAAGGGGATACCTCGGAGTTGTTTTACCTGGCGCGAATTTTGTTGCTTGCAGAGGGAGAGTGTGGGTTTCCATTGACATTGAACACGACTTCCCTTTCCATTCACATCTCTAACAGTAAGCTCTATGGGTCCCATAAGATTTTACATAAGTATTCAGTCGTCTCGAAAAGTCCCGAGAGAAACCGCCCTACGAAGAGTCGAGCAAGGTCAAAAGCAAAAGAAGCTCCTACCAAGGACTAAGTTATAGTAACAGCTTTTAGAATTGAGAAAAATGCTACTACCACTTATTAATTATTTCCACTTGCATTAGCAAGAAAGGGAAAGACCTAAAGTATAACGTGAGCTTTGGGAATATGTAACAACCCCCTTATTTGTGCAATATTCATTTTTTGCCTCACGGAGAACAGAAAACTCCCTAGAGGTGCCAGAATCAAGAAATGCTTCCCTTGAATGACTACTAAAAAGGAGCTCTTAAGAACGGCCCTTAAGGCTCCTTAGGGATATTAACACGGACGATTTTTTTGAATCTTAAAAGGGCCAGTGGCGCCTCAACCCTTATTAGGATTTCGAATAGTATTGAGGCTCTAGATTTCCATTAGCAAAGAGCTTTTACATTAATCTTTCCCCCAGTATTTCGGCAATGCTAAGGAATGAAATTGTCGGAGTTAAGATGGCTACATTATTTTGCTTTGGGGAATGAATCCTCTTAGCTTGCAACGGGGTAGCTAATTGTTCAGATGTATATGGCCCCAGGGACGTAGCGAGATAAAAACCATTACCTATAATCCCATATACCTAACTCCCATTATTTGAAATAATTCCTTCCATAAAACGTTTAACTTAAAATTCACATATCTTTTAAGGTCTACCCCCACCTAAAAGTAAATCGTCCGTTGATATAACTTGACCTACGCCATTGGTTTGACCCCAAGGAAAGCCACATTCAGAGTTACTTTGCAGGTAGGTGTGGGTGCAGCAAAACCGTTGCTAAATATATTATTATGATAAGCTCAAATTGTTCTAGTTCTAAGGTAGAATTTAATTTTCTTTTTGCCCCGCGTAGCAAGAGTTAATTAGTCGGTTTTGTAGCCACCAGATAGCACAGTCCATATAATATTTAACTTGGTTATTCGCAAGCTGGAAGGCGCGACGTTTTGCTTGTTTTTGTATATGCCCCATGGGATGAGTGTATGATTCGGATTTTTGCAATTTGGCAAAGCATAAGGTAAAATGAGACACACAAAGAAAATGTTGGATATTCCAGATAGATTCTAGAATACAGGGCAAGCCCAGGAGATGATTGATGGAGTTAGTTGGGGTTGTGTTTGATCATTACACACTGAACCCGCAGGGGAATTCCCTTATAATGGAGATTTGCCTTCCCTTCTTTGCCTCCGTATACAAACTGAGTATCTGTGAAATTTATCAGATCTTACAATCAAGAGTTAAGGAGATTATTTCGATCCCTGAAAATATTATGGGTACCCACCATTCGACAGGGAGACTCTCTACGTCCCGTCTCGCCAATACAGAAAAGGGTGTTCAAAAACTCCTCTCCTTCATCGGTCTATACAGTATTACAACTTTGGGTCGGTGCACTTTCTAAGTGTCCTCCAGTCAAAATTTAAGAACCCACTTCCATCAAACTTAATTAAAGGTATAGCTTTCGTGGCCTCCTTTAGCTCATTCAAATTGCACTGCAATTTATCTTTCACATTCTAACACATGGGGACTTTTTTAATTGCTATTTTCGTCAGTTTGTAAATCGCTCCTAAAGATTCTTCGCACAATATATATTCAAGGTTTTAGGATCTCAACTGAAATAGCCAGGTTCAATTATCCCTTAATCTACCCTTTCACCCCCATGTAAGGGTGTTAAAATACTTTCATCCATGTAACGATGTATTTTCATAAATTAAAGAAACGTATTATTTCTCTCAGGAAATGTTATATTTTTAGGAAAGTGTTTAGAGATATTTCTAAGTCCAGGTTTTTAATTTCCAGGAAATTTGTACTCTACTCCATGTATAAATTTCAGAAATAACGATAACAATTTTATCATTTACCTACTTTCCTGATTTTAAAAGTGCCTCTAAATAAAAGTAGGTGAAGTTGCATTTCCGAGATTCTTGACAATTGCCAGGCTATCCAGAGTCGGTATGACTTCAAGCCAACTAATTGGTGTGACCACACTAGATTTTCGGTATGCAGTATACCTCAATCAGAGGACTTTTCTTCACAAAAATTTCGATAACATCAACACCCAAAGAAAAATATGGTAATGCCATCAACTCCACGACATCACGCTTCGCCAAACAATCCTTTCTGCTCCCAAACCGGCCCTATTCCCCTTTTAAACATTTCTCTTTGGTGCAGGCCAAAGGGAATAAATCTCATCTCCGGATGCATATATCTGGCTTTGTCTAAAAGAGAATGTAAAGATGTGCAAAGTAGCGTTTCCGAGTTCACAAATGCAAATCTGACGTTACCACTAATACTGAAGGGGGCCCTATGTGAGGAGATGTGCATGTATGTAATCGCCCTGACAGTTATGTACAGGGGAGAAAAGATGTTTGACTGTCGCCGAAAAAACCGTCAAACGTTGTGATAATTGCAATTTACGGGAGGTGTTCTTGGGCGTTGGATGGAACTATTTAATAGTGTTCAACTGAGCATCGACCTGGCACGAGCAACCCCCGGAACTCGATTAAATTGTTTCAAACTGCCTTCGGCAATTTTTCGTGTCATATACGAGTATATAGTTAAAAGCCACGCACGCAAACATCCCTAACATGACAATAGACAGCTATTGCGGTAATTTAAGCCAGCACGTGTTTGCTTAAAAATTTAAGGAATGCCAGCTTTGTTATATTGCTTGGGGCGTAAGAGTACGGTTTCAGAAAGTAATTTTCCTCAGTGGTCACATAAAATATTACAAAGCGGTTTCACAAGGAACATTCGTAGGAGTTCCCTATTTTTATGCTGGAATTGTACTCGTCTTTCTTTCTACGGCGCTTGATTTATGAGAGGTTTTTTTGTGGCAATAAAACAGTCATCAATTTTTGGACGTATGTCGTTGTGAAGGCTGTATAGAGAAGAACGACGGAAAATAGAAATTACCAGTGGATTACGTTGTCGAGACTGCGGTTATTTCATAATTTATTAGGTTACGTTCGACGTTGTTTAATATTTTATCGGAAAGCTTCTGATTTTATTGGAGCCAGTTCACACCGTTTTCTCAACTCTCGGTCACCCTCAAATACTAAGCTGTTTGATATTCTCCCCGGCGCATCAGCAAAAACATTCATAGTATATCCTAAGCTTCACTTCACTATTTATAAGTCCAATCTCCAGGCGATGTAGCACGAAAGTCTTGTATTTAAATTGGGCCGTAACGATCGTAGATATCAAACGCTTTTAGTTACTTTTAAAAGAGCACCGATACATACAAATATAACTCACGTCATTTTGACGTCAATCTGTGCCCCCTAAATTACCAGACAGGACCCCTAGCTGTTGCCAGCCAAAGATACAGTCTGAATCGTAAAAATTTAACTGCACTATATCGGCCCACTACATACTATTTCGTTCCACTTATACCGTGCCCCAAAGGGTCTTACACTGATCTTGAAGAAAGGTTGCGCTCCAAGGTGTAAAAGAAATACTAGAACAACGCAGGGCCGGTAAGATCTCAAATTAAAAATATCCTTTCTTACTTTCGCGCTGCCCTTAAAAATATACAGGGTACGTCAGACGGAGATGCACATATTTTAATATGCTATTTTGCATTTAATTTTAAGCCAAAGAGTTCCAATAAACCTAGACCCGCAGAGGTTTTATTTAGGATATAGGGAGCAATAAAAGTTGATGCCCAAACTTTTGAAAACCAATTTTGTAGCATTAACTGCATATAGCGTTAGTAGTTAAATAGTAGTTTATATCCAATGTTTTGTTCATTAAATGTTGTTTGTACACAAAATTATGTTAGTAGTAAATTGCTTCATTTCTCGAAAGCACATGAACCTTCTAGAACTAAAATCGTTGAGCAGGGACTATTTATTGTAATAATTTCATTTACCAAATGTTACAATATAGGAGCCCTCATTCCGTTTTTCTTTTTGTCAATATCTCGGAAATTACTGAGACGATTAAAAACTTCTGCTCCGTAGATAACTTAACGTCAGTATTGTCATACTGGTCTTGATTTAAACAACCCTCTAGCTCTTACACGTCCTACCATCGCGTTGCTAATAGACCTAAATTGCAACATCCATTAGAGAGATGAGGAGTGCGAATTTTTCAAGTCAAGCTTCATTTGCTGAAGGTGCCATTAGACACCTACCAAAAAATATCCAAAACAATCTGTTCTTTCCTCTTGCATTCCCTCTTTTGGCTTGCGTATGTCACTAGTGTGAAATCCTTTTTCAAATGAAAACCTTCGGTCCCATTTCAAACCGATTTCAGATTTACGAAAAAGTTCGTGTGAAATCGTGCCTATTTCACACATTCTCAGTAATTATACTAGAACGGCAGGGACGCCAACATTAAGCGTTAAAGAAATACATATTTCTGTTTAAACTGTGGACGCCACTGTCCAAAAAAACTTCAGGAACGATAAAGCAAATGACGTCAAAATTAAAAAAAAAAAACATGTAATTTGAACGTTATTTTCCCGGGAGAATTCTGTTCTTCATTTCAAAAATGACCCCTGACAAGTTATGTTGTAAAACCACTTATATACAAGTGTAATTTCGGTAAGAATTAACGAACTGAATGCAGAATTTCCTTAGGATCATAAATTCAGACCAAGTGAATGCTAAAATTGGAGTAAATGAATGAATCTTTAGGTTAAGTTTAATTAGGCAAACTAAACCGGTGAAAGTTACACCAGGAACCGTCAGGATAATGAGGGTTTAAGAAAACTTGATGTGTTAAATGTGCATTTTAAAATATAAGCCTTCACTGTTCACTAAAAAATATCTGTAAATTCTCTACGATTGTGAATTTGGTGCTGAAATTCAACTCGAAATATTTTAAATGAAGGGAAAGTCTCAAAAAAAAATTTTTTTTACTTGAGAAATTGAGGACCAAAACAATCAACGAGAATATAACAACTACTTTTGTTGCTCGAAACTGATGCTAGTTCATCCATCCTTTACGGTCATTTCTCCACTAAATCATTCAATTCGTATGGTATCATGATTTTGCTCCCTCTGGAAGAGGAATGATTGACTATGATGATCGTATATGTTAGCAACAACAGTAATACAAATTTGAACTTCAATATTCAGTTGTGGGATAAAACAAATTAGCTCTGTGTTCGTAAATTTCATTCGCATCGAAAATTAGCCGATGAATAATGATGGTTAGTAAATAGATCCACACAGGCTTTAAACTCATTACATATAATTTCAGATTATTCGTCCTCATTTAAATTATTACATCGACACGCCACTTATTGATTCCTGTATAGTTTGCATTAATAGAATTTTGCCAGAACAGTCATTAAACATACCAGTTTGAATTGCCCCACAGAAATCTAAATTGCAAAGTAAACATCTGGTTGTTGAGGAAGAATGGGAGCAGATATTCCCATTAAGGTGGGCCGGATTGACGTGTCGGCCATCAATGTCTTCAGGTACCATTAGTTATTCGACTTATCCTTAAGCTCAATGGTAGGAATATCTCTCGATTTCTTGTGAATAAAAGGGAAAGAGACACGCAGCCGAAAGGGATTACCTATGTCACGCTGATTTATACTTTCCTGATGACTCTTCGTGAAATATAGAGGCGTTCGATGCGACTTTTAGGCGGAAACCACATTAGCGAAGTTGTACGGGGGGGGACGTTTAAGTAGACCTTTGTAGTTACAGACTAGGCGCTAATATCGATAAATGACGCGTTTCACATGTCATTTCGTTCGGAAAACGGCTTACTCGAAAGGATCGGGACCTGGGAAATTTATCCGTTTTCAAACTAGAGAAGACAAAATAAATCTAATTTCGTTACGGTCGACTAGCCAAAACGCTGCCGGCACAAAACAAAGAATGTTACGATCATTCGTCTTAATTAATTCCGGCCCTTTAGACTGACCGATTCCGAAGAAGGGAGTGACATGCCAGACGGGTCCGATAATTCCATTTTTGTAAAGTCTCCATTCGGGGTTTGACTTCCAAGAATTTTTTGTCATGTCAACTCTGACAGGGTGCGAGGGAGATTGAGGATTATATTATTAATTCAATTTTGGGGCCAGTTCATCTTCATCAGGAACAATGACTGCCGGAGCATAGAGGAGTTCACGATAGCGGGTGGCATATAGGGAAAATGGCCATCTACATACGTAGATGCGACATTCGCAGAGATTAAAACTTGGGTCAATTAGGCTCTATTATAACAAAAAGAGCATAAAGGGATTTTTCACCTTTTTCGTCAAGGAGACAACTTCTCGAAGTTTTCTAAGCTTGATTGATCTTAGACTCGCTTAGTTTGCGCTTATGCCGAGATTTTAAAGGACTTCCTGAGAACAATACTCAGTCACCCAGAATGATCTTAGGAAGCACGTCTCTGACGTTTTTTTTATCCAGATTGGCCTCAAGTGAAAGTCAGATATTTTTTTAAAAATTTTCTATGAAGGCCATCGAAATTAAAAAAAAATATATACAAGAAATTCGCCAAAATAATTTTTTAAATCGGATTGATCTTAGGAGCGAATATCTGCAGCTTTCTAATTCAGAACGATCTGATTTTATCTCATCAACGTGATGAAACGCTTCATCACGTTGATAAAACGTTGCCCATGCGCTACGTCATTGGCTTATATCGAATTCCCTAAAATGTTTTTTTAATAATTTCGTTGTAATTTTGATTGATCTCGTGTTCAGACGAAAGTGAGAGACTTCCAGCATATTCGACTCACTGAGGTTGGGTTTATGTAAATCGTGGAGATTTTAGTCGGTCACTATTGCCATAAATCGGACAAGCTTTTGCTATCTTTAATAAAACTTTTTCTCATAAAATAACCCACTAATTCACCCGCTCCTATGTATGCTCAACTTTTAGCAACATCAGCAATAAACTTGGTATTATCCGGACATCCAGGCCATTAAGTTCCTGTAATGAGCGGAACAATGATTAATACCTCAAGTACAATACCATATTGACCTCGGCTCGAACATTTTCGAATTCACAAATGGTTTTCTGTTCAATCTGCATGCTTTAACTTTTAAATGGGACATTTTCTCATAATGGTGTTTGCCTGGCGTGTAGTAAATAGAAGCAAGAATTTTAGCATGACAATAGAGGTGTATTACTCTATCAAGAGCATACGTTAAGCCGTTGAGCCTGAGAAAACACCGACATAGTAAGGCGCAGCTATAAAGGAAAATTACCTCAAGATAAAGCACTGTCTTCTCTCTAATTATTACTCCCTGCCCTATATACCGGCTTAATCCTTATTGGATGGATTAGGATGCTTCCTGTGTTATGATATATTCATCTAATGAAGGAGTTTATTAATCTAATACGCATTTAGCCGGCGTATTATAATCAGGGGCTTAAAAATCAAGCTTCGATAACGTTTACATGGAAGCGGTTGCCTGTTTAATTAGCACAACAACTGCGAAATGCATGTTCGACCCTTATTGGCCGAACAAAATAGACAAATCTAATTTCCCAACCGTAGTTCGGGAATCCGCAGTCCCTTCTGGAATTGCTTTGCAAGTAAATGAAATCGATTCTACGTTGCGGTCATAAACCACAAGAAGAATGTCTAAATCGGGCGATCCTCAACTTCAAATGAGACGGAAGAATATGCTAAAAGCGGCATATCGAACTTCGCAGACCACTTCACCTTTTCTTACGTAGAAAAATGTCAAGTCATAAAACCCTTTATAAACCAACCACTGATAAAGTGGCAGCCACAAAGCTTTATCCCATATGAAATATTCCACCAAAAATTGCAATTTTTTTGTAAAGGCCCATAGTTAGGGCAATGCTCAAAAGTATACAAATTGTGTGTCGACACATAAGTACAATGATAGACATTCAGACATAGTTGTCAGTGTGAGAAGGATTTATGAACCTACCTGGTAACAGGGTCATAAATTTCCAGGGGGTACGTTGACTTCGTTCCAGGAAGACCGTCTATTTTTCATAGATCCAGACTGTCAGGCGAGCGTGTGCATGTATCAATGTCATTTGATTATTCGGCATTTTCTTCCAAAAGTACCTTTATGGGGAACATATTGAATACAAACGGCCTAAAAGGGAATTTTTGGAATGTTGCCAGGCAGAGGTGACAAAAACAACAAGAATAATGAAATCCGGAGTCAAGGTTCATTATCCAGTGTGTTTGTGTGTGGAAGGGCTCTAATTATATTATTATTTTACTACCCTCTGTGCTGCCGTATTACGCAGCTACCCCTGCAGATATTCCAGAAGTTGTTATTGGAGGGTTGCGGATACGTTTATACACACATCAAAACGTTTTATTGCCGCAGGCCTCTTGAATTTTGCCAAGGATGTTTCACAATGAGGAGCATCAAAAAAGTATCTGCCATCATCAAATTATAGACATCAGTTCAAAAACAATTACAGAGCATTGTCAATAAGTGGGGGAGTTCAATCAAACTTCGTAGAGTCGCTTCATTGTCGCCTTGAAATCCACCGAAGTTTCTAATAGAGTCGGAGAGGGCAAACAAGCACTCGAAATGTCGTCGGCGATATTGACGTCCTATATATTTAATTACAGGGTGCCAAAAGCTGCCCTTTAGCACACTTGATGCGAAACTTTGAAATTACTTCTAAAATAGATAGAGAGGATATTTCTATTACGTTGAACTACGTTTTGCTTTTAGTTTGAATTGGTTTTTAAAAGCAAAACCACGGGCATTTTAAAGAAATTGTTTTTCACAATTTCCTAGCCAGGTCAGCAGTGGAACTGCTTATCGGAACGAATTGTGGCCCTAAGTCCGCAATTAGTTCAATTTAATTGAACCAACTTTTTTCCTTACACAGAACTTCGAGATATACGCTTACGCACACCAGCTCGTTGCTGGTGCGATCTTGTTCGGTCTGGTGGTGTGGGACTCCGTGATTGGCGAATGCCGAATAACCACTAAAACCCCCTTTCCTCTGCTCACCCCTTATCGCCCGGAATTGCCACTAGGCATTATCTCGGGGGGGAACTCACGAACCCTTCCCTTTCTTTCATTGACTCTTTCGCGCGCTCCCCATCCTCGTCTATTCTTGTCCTACATAATGTGACTCCTTTCCTGTATTCGTCCATCCGTTCCCTCCACGCTGGGCCCAAACGCAAGTACTACTAGAGTAGAAAACGAGGAATATTTCCTCTGTCTACACCTTTCTAGGTCCATCTTCTCCTTCATAATTTTTACTGCCTAGTTGCACACTCTCTCACAGTCTCTTTCCTACCTTGCCAATGGTCGGGTTCTAGATTCTTTTTGCTTTAAAACGAACGCAGTGGAAGATCGTGGTAACACGCGTCACCACTCTCGCCATAGTACACCGTTGTACATTTACAGTTCTCGCTCCTTCCTATTCTCTGCAGGTAGGTTCTATCACTGCTTGCGTGAGGACCTTTCCCGCCCCCCATTTCTACACCTGGTAACATCCCTAATAAACACCTTCGTCCACCCCTGAACGGCGATTCCACCTCTCCTGCCATTTTTTCATCAAGCCCCGTCGATAGACCTCCTCGTGTTTCCATAACTTTATACCCTTTCTTTTGTCTGTAGGTCAAACGGCGGTCATAACATGGCCGTGGTCAATGCTGGGCAGCACGTCGAGACCATCATGATCGCCACCCTGCAGTTCAACCGTTCCAGCACGCACAGATTCGGTCTTCATCTCGATCGCTCCCCATCACAGCACCGCGACGTATAGAAGTGCCGTCAGCAGCTTTTTTTCCTCTGTCAAGGATCCATCATGTTTGTGACGATTCTCGTCAGCACACTAATTAGCTGGTGGCACTTTTTGCAGACCTCCTCGACGTGATCCTTCATTGTTACATCTCTATCCCCGTGCATCTCCACATGTTTCACACCCTGTTGGCTTTGAAAATCTAACTCTTCCAGACCCATCCCTTACTCTCCTTCCTCCGGACAACATCACTACCTGTGTTTTCTGGCCCGCTACCTCCAGACGCATATCCTGTAATTTCCCCACCTCCTCACTCAGAGAGAAGTGCGTTGTTCCTTCCAGCGCATCCCTGGCCCTCCCGGTAACCTCGACAGTCAGGTCGTCTGCATACGTCACCAGGAAAACTGGACCTTTCTGCTTCATTCTGAGTACTTCATCACAAAAGATATTCGACAGGATCGGCCCCAGAATTGAGCCCTGTGGATCGTCGCAGATCACCGAGTGTCTCCTATCGAGTTTGTCAACGATGTCCCTACCAGCCAGGTAAGATCTAATTAGAATTATAAGGTAAACTGGCACTTTTTTTAACCAGGATGTGCACGATGAGGTCCCACGACTGGCATTTCTGATGTTAACCTAATGTTAACTTGTAACTGAATCAGCCTCAATTAATCAGACCTAATCGCAAAATTAAGGCTACAGCTAGTTCCGTGTGTCATGAATTCTCTAGATATTTAATATCCGATGAGCGTTTTCCGTTCTTAGGTGGTTCCGGATCTGACTAATGGATGGCGGTGGTGCACACTTCTAGCTGCGAAAAGTCACTTTTAAAAAATCTGGGAAAAACACACAATCCGAAACTATTGAAACAGTCCTGAAATATTTTGCTGTAAGAAAATTTGCTGACGTAAATGGCCGCTTGCAAACCAAAGTCCATTTTGAGTCTTCAAGCACACTTTCCTATTGTTGCTTTCTTTACGTTTTTGCCCTCTAGACGCGGTGTGTTGTTTGATCACAAAAAATTATCCGAAAAATATCGCAAATCTCAAAAAAACTCGGTAAAGAAATTCCTACGGCTATTACACTTGAAAATTTTATCAACTTTTCACTAAAATTCAGACTGAACTTTAAGTTTGAGATTTATCGCAACACTTGGCAACGTTGGTATCGTCTAAATATTATGTATTCATAAGAAAAATTTGCACATTTCTGAACTGCTGATATATGCGACTCTCTTGACTTTACAAGATCCTTTTTCGGTGGTTCTTGTCAAGATATTCTTGGATTATTTACGATTATTTTTATTCCGAACTGAACGTCCCAAAACAAACTATGACCTTCGCTGTAATAATTTTTGAAAAGGGTTAAAATAGTGAGTTTATAGCCTCATAAAATCTAATAGAGTGGCTCTTTAAACCCCGAAAGCTCCATTATTTCGTAAGGCAGAGGAATTATAAGGCAAAAGTTTATTGCATGGGCTCTGTTTATAACCGGAGCTCGTTTATCAAAAAGACTGCTTACTATACTCCGCTAGACTGCAGTCATTAGTCAACTTTCGAAGATTTACTAAGTATATGAAGGACCCCTTTTGTTACTGCTCGAACACAATGAACTTCATTATATACTCACCTTAATTCTCTATCTGTATACATATTAAGCTAGAGCCATTTATCGAGCGTATCCGATAAATATTGAGACAAATAGAGATGCTTTTATAGAGCATGAAATGAGCAAACTTTCAAGTGCCATAGGGACTAATATCTAGAAGATCGCTGTTCGGTACTCAATGTTTAATAGTTTAGAGATATATTGCTGTTTACTTTAACCAGTTAGGACACATAATTTGCATATTGGGACAAAACCGTCTGTAACGGAGCCAATAGGCTAAAACTGTTTATGTTTATTTATAGGATCCAGAACAGAGGACCCTTTAATATTTATAAAGAACGGTCCTGTAAATGGCCGAGTGATTATAGGGAAGTCTGGATTTTCTCACGAGGAATCGTATGAGGTCCGACTGGAAATCGATACAGATAATCGCCGATTCCCTTAATGGTTTTCCAGCTTCCAACTTGTTTTATTGGCCGGATTATCGGGCTGGATTTTGGACTTGGTTTGCTCTCCAATGATGCTGCAAAACTGTGTTTGTCCTTTATTTATCTGGTTAAAAAAAAAAAAAGAAAAGGGGAACTCTAGTTTCTCCTTCTTGCTGCATTACAAGCAAGATTGTTCGAACATTATGTAACTAAATCTCGGATCGTTGTTCTGAAGGGAGTACTTAAATGTGCACACAGACCAGTTCCAGGGCAAACGAGGCCAGTTAAGTGCGCAATCCCAACAAGAATTAGCAAACATCAGGTGTATTTGAGGTTTCTAACAACGATCATTGGGCCATTGCCGAGAGCAAGTTATTGAGTACAAACTATTAGTGCTTATGACTTATGAAATGGACTGCGGTATACCGAGTTTTGTGAGTTATCGTCGAGTTCTGGTAATTTGAGAATTTCAGTAAATACGATAAATTTTCCTTATGTTTCATAAGTGAATTAAAATATTAATTTTCAATGCTCATCAGAATACATTAGAACGGTGGCGTCGACGCCTCTGCAGAGTCCAAGTGTTCCAAATTTGTATTTTTCTTTTGACTTTTCTTTTTAATCGTGAGTTCGTTCGAGAAAATTGTGTTTAATACGTTTCTGCTTTTGCCGAATGAAAATGCAGGTTTTTCAAATGGCTCAGAACCTCAACGGGTACGTTTGCGGCGCTCTAACTAACATGCCAGTCTTGCACCGCAATATTCTTAGATCCATCAACTTTTACGTCAAATTTTGCCCATTTCTAGTTTTCTGGGCCTGCTCCTTAATTGAAAATTGATTCCGATACGCCTCTGCTTTTTTATTCACGGAGGTAATTTCTAATTATAAAGAACCTTTACATCACTCAATATGCCTTCACTCAATCATCAGCGACACAGCCTTCCTGGTAATTTTCAGTTGAAAAATTTTACTCTACACGTCCCTTTATTCACGTTTCTATTGGATTCAACTGCATGTCTATGAGATTACAGAAAACTCTTACAGTGCTCAATTCTGTATTCTCCGATTTTTCGTCATCCAGATTTTACGGAAAATGATTCTGAACTCCCAGTTTTTGAGGGAATGGGAATGAACTTCTGAAGGCTGAAAGCTTTTCAAATGGAAATTTACAGATATATTTTTGTAACATTTCCAGTTCCTCCGAGAGAGATGATATTTGGAATCTTGTAGCTTGTGATCTTACCAAAACGAGTGTGTGTTGCAGTTCTCATCGGAGCGAACGTATTTTTCTTCCGAAATTCTACGAATTTCATCGGAATAGGTTCCCAACTTCGTAATCGCACTCTATAAAACTTTCACTTAAAAATTATCTTTGGGAAAATTTTAATCTGAAACAAATGTAACTTTTGACCACATAAGATCTGCTACAGTAGTAGCATAATTTGTACCGGGTGTCCCATGGAAAATATCGACCGTGAGTACTTTTTCTGCTGTTCGTAAAAAAAAACTCTAAAACTAGTAGAATTTGATAGGAAAGGGGACATCATTTGGTGAAAAAGTTGTTTTCGAAGTGGCATCCCTCTATCCTTGAAAACCACCACTTCGAACTTCTCAAATTGAAACAAGGGTTGTGTTCTACCTCATTTGAAAAGTACAATCACCAACAGAGTCAATTTTTATTTCATATTTTTGTGCATCCATCTGGTAAAAATTAAACAAAAACCAAACAACTCGGTTTGATCTATTTTTGTTGATATTTTATTTATTTTATGGCAAAAAATGTTGAATATGACCTCTGTTGACTTCCATGTACATGTGCAGCTGATCTTCAAAACGTCATCGCACATTTCTGTCATTATTGACCTGCACTCTTCGACAACTCAGAGCAATTCGAGCAAGTCACATTATATGTCACGGATTTTCGTATTCAAATGTCCCCATAGAAAAAAAGTCCGAAAGACTAAAGTCGGGAAATCTGGCGGGCCATTGCTCCGCGCCTCTTCTGCCAATGCATCTTCCAGGGAATTTTCATCTGGAAATTGCCGGACAGCAGCAGGGCAGTGTGGAAACGCTTCATGCAGTTGAAAAACTAGTTCTTGTTCTAAGTGGCAACGATCTCGTTCGAGCATTTCAGTTATCTTGGGAGATATGGCTTACGCTAGAAGTTGTAGTTTCCTTCGTTTAAGTTTCCAGGAATGAAAAGTGGTCCAACAATGTGATCGCGCACAACCCCCGCTTGAGCTTTCAATTTTTGAGGTTATCGTGTATCGATCTCTCGGAACACAAGAGGACTGACGTCAAGCCAGTAACGAGTTATGTCTGTTAACTTCACTATTTAAATAAAACGAACATTCATCGGATAATGTTGTATTATTCAACAAAATGTCTGTTTAAATGCCACATGCTACGAAAGAATTCAAAGAATTCTAATCGACGGTAGGAATCATCCTCATTTAATCACTGTACTAGTTTTATGGCATAAGGATGGAATATCAGTTTTTTTCTAATTCTATGAACGGTAATTTTTGAAACGCCGAATTCTTCAGATATCTTTTGGTACAGAGATACCGTCGTCCAGCTAACCATCTCCAAGGACCGCAATTTGAATATCATCACCTCTGATTGGGTGGTCAGCGTGGTGTTTTCTATTTTAGATTGAACCAAACGTACTGACTATCATCAGCAACTTTTATACATGAAGGTGGCATACCATTTCGTCCAAATGATTGAAATTGACGACACCAACCGCCACTATTGCAGGAGTATTATTTTTGTAATTCAGAACGATTCCACCAAAATGCATCCCCCTCCCTATTAAAATCAAAGTGTTTCAGCGTTTTTTTCTTTGACCAGCAACAGAAACGATCTTTAGGGTGGACACTTTTCCCTGGAACACACTGTATATCTGAGTCTATGTACTTTTTCCTGCAGATTGTTAGATTTTGATTGGTATAGGTTCCCACCTTCGTAAAATCGAAAGTTCAGTGCTTAAAGTATTATCTTCTTTATCTCAGTCCGCTCACTTGTTCTTATATAGGTTAGGAAAGTTTCTTTGAGCTGAGTTCCAACGTTGGTATCGAAAAGTTGAGATTTTTTAAATCTCCCTCTTTGACGATTTCTGTATTTTTCAAATTACCAAAAAAATCTCTTTAGCAATTTTTCCTTTCGATAATAATAGCACCTATTGTGCCCCCATTGGGCCTTATGAGGCATTTTTTTCGATATTAGGATTTTCCAATACGTAGAATGTGAGAATACCAAGAACTTCGAAGGGTTTTCCCGAGACCTCGGTCACTGAAATTTCGAAGAATCGTTCACGTTCTCCCATTCGGAAATTTCCGGGAGCGTTCACAAATGGCAGACGCACTGTTTGATTCTATCAAGGGACGAAATTTGCCTTGTGTTGCACGATAACATTTTAACGTTGATCAACCACGAAATATCCTACTCAATCTGATAGTTTGAGGCCAGCTGCAAAGAGTTTAATCGAAATTCTCAACTTTGAAGTGGCGCAAAACCGATACCAAAGGAAAAAGGAAAAATCATTTTCCTCCTGTTTGAAGTGTTAACACCGGACATCATGGTCGTCTCTCGTATTATATTCGCTCGGCAATCGCATTGTCTCAATTCCCCGCTTGAGCACGTGACAGTAATTAAAAATTCACACTTGGAAAATCCTGCCGAATGCATTTATCCAGCCACTGGAAAGCGTGCGTTTCTCATCTTTTGTTTTGTCATCTTTCCATCTTCCACTGAGAAGGCAATTACGACCTCGTTCGTGTTGCTTAATAATTTTGGAAATTGTTGTGAGGCCCATTCGCGATGTGAAGGATCTAAATAATTAAATTTTTATATATCGCAAAGTTTTAGTAATCGTTCTCGTATCCAAAACGTGCGCGAGCGTTTATTACGATAAATTAGTGGAGCAAGCGGGAACGAAACATTTATCATGGAAATTACCGATGGCAGGATTCGGTTGCGCATTTTACATTTCCCTGTAATTAACACGAAGCAAACTTTTGGAAATATTATTTATTGTGTTTCCAGGCGCACTTTGTGGCAGAACGTGTGCGAATGCCAACTTTAAATTAAAACTTAAAAAGCTCCGAGAACGAATTCAATTTATAATGCCTGAACTTTCAGAAGGAAGTCCCAAATCATTAAAATATTTAAATCCATGCTTTGAATGATGAAATCGCAGGACTGCGTACGCAAATTCTGCCACGGCGATGAAATCTCCTCCGGCTCCGGGGAGGCGGAACCTCGAACGTAGCGAGGGTCCACCGAAGGTGCAAAATAATGCACAACTCTGCAGGATAATTTTTATTCATGGCCGGATTTGGACATTAGCATTTTAAATGAATTTAAATGAAATCCTCCAAGTGCCATCTTAAAGTTCAGGTTTAACTTCCACGAGGTGACGGTATTATACCTGTATTTAAATAGATCATTAAAAGAATGAACTTTTTTGACTGGAATTTGCCAGAATTATGCAGAGTTTGGACGGGTCCTTTTGTTTGTTTTTACCCAAGTTTCCCTTAATGAATGTCTCCTCTTTAGGCTTGTAATAGAGCCTAGGCAATTAGGGAGAATTTACAATTAGTGGGACTTGCATGAGACCCGGAAACAATGATGATTTACACCCGTGATGACTGTGTAATATACCTATTTCGAGCCATTTGCATACTCGTCGTTATACGTTAGTCGTCATTAACAATTAACAAAAAGTGCTTAAATTGTTTCTCCCGTGGGTCCCGAATGTTTTTTTACTCCATGACGAAGGGGAGTCCCACGTGGCAGCAAATCAGCGGCGGATCTATCTGCGAATCGCTCCCCATAAGTTCATAGTTCACGGGGTGAAACATCCTGCCTTCATTCTTGTAGCCAGCTCTCGTGGAAATTCTAACTCGCGAATCGCATCTTGGCCCCCGCTAAATTCGAAACAGCTGTTTATGTAACCAATTTCGAAATGCATAACTTTACGAAATCGGTGGGATTGTGCGGGGCTTTGCGTTTTTGCCACGACTTGGCTTATCTCCTACAGTTTTCGAGATCCCAGCGACGAGGTTAGCCGAGAGGTTCGAGGCACGAATGTGAACCACCACAGGGCCTCGGCTAGCTGGCGCCTAGAGCGAAATAGACTGCTCGTTTGTAACAGCTCCGAATCCTCTTAAGCAAAATTTGATCTGCTCGTCAATATTCATTAACGATAACCCCACATTCGTTCTGACCTATTAAAGGACTTTAATGAAAACGGTTCGGACAACTTTTCTTATACCTGTCGTTTTCTTCAGGCGCTCGTGTCGGCCAACCGGTGGCCCGATTAAATCTGGACCTAAAAACAACATTCCTGCTCCGTCTAAACCGTCTGTTTCCAGATTCCGGATAGCCCGCGGCTTCCAGCAACCTTAAACGAGGGCTGCATTTCTATCAGGCAATTAACCCACTTGATAATAATTCTTTTTATCCCGGGCCAATATTTGTACCTTCATTCTACGGCCTTGTATGCCGCAATCCCAAACGTTACCTACTTAGATGGAATCACGCATCGGATCTTATTTTGAGGCTTAACAACGTTAAAGTTTCTTAACGTAATCAGCTTAAATCCTAATACAATGGACTAATGTGTTGGTAATTGAGTTGGAAGAAGTTCGAGGGCCGTAGATCAATCCGCTCTACAAGATGCAAACACTATAAGGAAAGTAATGCAATTACAAGTTTGAGAATTCATTACTTTACGGTTTGTTGGATTCGTGTGTCGGAAACGCGCTCTTGGGGTGCTGGATTTTATTTAAAACTTCAGGTTTCGCAGTGTGAGTGAATACTTTCATGTAAAAGCTTATCCGAGAGAACACCGGTTTTTGAACTAAGGCAATTTCAGCTTTACAAGCCTCCTAAATGGCTGATGGTCATTAATTAAAAAAGTAGATTGAAAGTGTATCAAAATCCAGGGGAAAATATTCGAAAACTTGAACAAAGTTATTAAGCGAGTTAATTAGAGAATGTATCGGTTCCCGGCGGAAAACGGGATTTAATTCGGTTATCTGGGATTGGGATTTATTAAGCGAAGTTTCGACAGGCCAAAATATTTATGGCCCAATTCGGCTTCTTTAGTATGCCCGCCTTTAAGAAGGGTTTCTTATATTGTTCCAGCTACTTGAACTTGCCCGAGTCGCTCAAAACTTCTAAAATCATTCAGTTTTATCATCACATTGGCTGTATTAGCTATTGCGTTCCTCGGCCTAAAAGTTCGTAGTCTTCCGACACGTCAGATTTAGATTACCGAAACGTTGCGCCTTTAAGATAGCTCCCAGCAATATTTACACAGTTTCTTAATTATGGCGCCAAGCAAGGGAAGATTTACTGGTAGTTTTCCCAACTCCACCAAACTCCGCTTTTTATCTGTCCGTGAAATCTGACGCCTTTTCCTGCCTCAATCATGAAGTTTTCCAGTTAACTTTCTTCCTTGTTGTGCATTTTAAGACCACTTGTATACAGGGCATTTCGATGTTTACGGAGCCGATGCTCCGGATTGTTCTAAGGCGAAAACGTCAGATAAGCGTGTGTCCTGAAACGAGCGGTTTTTGAGATACAGGACTTTAAATATTAAGTAAAGAGAAATATTTTCCTTTGTACTCTCGAAATAGCGCAAGGTATTTCGTTAGAACTCGATACACCTGCACAGTAGCCAAACAGTACATTTCTGTTCTATTTAAAGAAAAAGGCCGTAACCATAGCCGTGCGCAAGGGTTAGTACGTTAATTCTTAAAGTGGATAGGAGCACACATATTTTCCAAATTTTATACGTTCTAACAGTTGTTGAAAATGACCACCATTTGCCATATTAAATCCGTCCGTCCTTTATCTCATAAACTGTCGAACACACTCAACAATACCGGCGGTATTACGAACTACCTCACAGCGCTCCACTATACGATGCATACGAGATAATCTATGGCATCTACTGGCGTAAATCGATGTTTCTAAATGTCCTCATTGAAAATAGTCTAAAGGGTTCAAATCCGGGGATCGCGGTGTCCACGAATGCTTTCGGCCTATCGATCCCCGGAGCTATCCAGTGCCCTGCGTTCACGATCCAGGTATTGCGTGGCTGTGAGACTGGAATGCGCTGGAGCCCCGTCATGCATGAACCATAACTGATCTCTGATCAAGACGGGCCGATCTTCCGGCAAGATTGCCAGTTCGGATTCGATAAAATAACGATGGGTGTTTCCGCCAAACTCTGCCGGGAAAAAAAATGATCTAATACGGAAATTTTCGATAACGTCAGTCCAGACTTTTACGTAAAACTGATGCTGATGATGAATTTCTACCATAGCGTGTAAATTTTCTGCAGCCTATGCATGGTTGTTGTGAAAATATTAAATAAAATTTCGGGAAAAGCTTTCCTCATCTATTAAAAGAGCGAAGCTAATAAAGCCGGGATTTTTTTCTATTTTTTGAAATACCCACTGGCAAAAATTTTATTGCTGAATATAATCAACTGCAAGCAATGCTCGCACTTTGTATGTGGTACGGATATAACTGATTATCTATGAAAAATCTTAAGACTGTTTGATGACCGATATTTAATGTACTTGTTTCAGAATGCGCAGTTATCTGATTAAGAACCGTTTCCTCGATTAAACATTTTTGAACACGGTGTACGTTGTTGAGGGTACTTTTTCTGATAAATACGACGCATGTCCGCCATCTCTTAAATCGTTAATGTGGATATTTAGGAAAATTCTTATGAGCACAATTTGACTAAAACGTTGGCTTAAAAAAATTGTTAAAACCGCCATTGAAAGCAAGACGAAATTGTAAAAATGGCGACGGAGCCGACTTTGTCTCTTTAACAGATCCGCGGTAATTTTCAAAATAAATATTCAACGGGACATATAATTTTTTTTTTTTTAAAACGACTTAAAGTATTAAAAAAACACAAGTAATATTTTTGGTGTAATTTAAAACGATTATTTAAAAAAATTGTGCTCAATTTGAAAAATACCAGTGGCGTGCCCCCCGTACGCCCGTCTATGTCATCTTGGGCCATTTTAAAAATAACAAGAAAAATACTTTATTTTTCTCAATATTTAACACATCTCCCAACAACTCATTTTAGGACATACGTGCATGTAACATTTTCGCCTTAAGACAATCCCGAGAATCAGCTCCTTAAATGTCGGATTACCCTTGGGGACCATCCTGTATATGAGAAGAAAAAATCATTCTGTCGAGTTCGGAATATAAAGCCTGCATCGGCTGAGGGACTTTCGAGGATCTAAAATTGTATAAACGATGTTCAATTAAAGGCAAAAAATGGCATGAGACAACGAGGAATTGCAGTCCGACAACGGACGCTGTAAATATAATGGAGTTTGGCTAAATCGGAATTGCCAGTGGTAATCCCTCCATTAGCCAATTGTTTGTTGCCCATTTGCAACTTTTTATTCCGATTTGCAGCGGGATTAAAACTGTTTGGAAATATTTTAGATGGTTTTCAGGCCCAATGTATGAGTTCGAATGAATGCGAAAATAGTCAATGCGTACGTTTTCGGGTTGAATCGAAAAATTAATGAACTACGGGATAGTGTTCCAGGGAAGTCCGCTACTGAATAAGATATGGGCGTAGTGCAATTTATTGTCCCGTAAATTCCCGGCAAAAAATCACTGATCAATTTAGTTTCATCGAATCGGAAAACTTCCAGTTTAAAATTCTATTACGACAATTGAAAATTAGAGAAATTATATGGTGAACAGATTGGAAAAACCACCGGAAACTTTCGTTTCTAACAAAACAAATATCGAAAGAGAATCACTAGAACTCAACAAAGATCTTTAAAGCAGCTTCAAATTACATTATTGTAAATAATTACAAATCAGCGAGCTTTGAATAGAAATCCGTCGTTCCTCGTTTACTGATTTTGTAAGAATCGACTTTTCAAATCACCGTTTAATCAGTAATTTCACCAAACAACTCCTGCACATCTCTAGTACTCTTCAAATTATCATCAGGAACGTGCATTAAGCTCAAAATTTTAAAGTTGAGTAATTATTTTGTCTTCGGTTTTACTGCTATTTTTAATTGCAACCCCCTATATATATATATATATGTTTCAATTTTTGGAAACCATCACCGTAAGTATCGTTGTTGAGGAGAAACATTTTCCAAGAAACTGCCTGAAGTTTATGCGAAACCTCCTTAAAGGTCGCAGGAAACACTGCCCATATAGGATATTCGCAAAGTTTCAACAAGTTTCGTTTGAGTTCAAGAGAAGTGTACAGGGTGTTTGGATTTGGAGTGTTTTGATAAGAAAACTCCATTTCCCCACTGGATCAGGAAAAACTAGCATACATATCAAAAGCTCAATTTTTGAGAAAACATCAATAGCGAGAACCGTATTTCGATATTTTTACAGGGCACTTTTAAAATTTCGGCCATTTAGAAAATTCCTCATAACTTTTTTCTTTAGGACAATATTAAAGTCGAATTAAAACATTCTTAAGGCACATTTTCGATGGGACTTCAGTGGCGCGCTTGGTTTTTTTGCTACACCATACCGTTTCGTCAAAAATCGACATAACTTTTTATTTGAAATGAGAATTACATCGACTATTACTTCAAAAAAATGTCAACTTTAAACCATTTTTAACTATGTGAATATGTCTATAGTTATATTCAAAAATAATCAAACTATTGGACTTTTTGTGTTTATATTCAAGTTGACTTCGGCATCAGCTGTCCAAGTAACATTATTTGTTTTATATGTTGTAATTTTTGAGGCAAAATTTTTCATTTTTTGTGTTGATTTAGTGCTGATTTTTCAAGTAAAAATGATAGATAACTATGAAAAATATAACATGATAAATTGTTTCATATTGTCAAACAAAAACTCGCAACCAGCCTGTGAGTTATACTTTCATACCTATCCCGAGCGACGTCATCCAGATAGAAGACTGTTTGGGCATTTGAAAAATAATTTACAGAATTATGAAGGCTTCAGAGCTTGTAGACCACAATGCTACAATATAAATGAAGACGACGAAATTAAAGAACTAAATATAATTGGAGAAGTTTTGGAAGATCCAAACATATCGCATAATTTTGAAAATAACTATAGATATACTCACGCAGGTGAAAATGGTTCAAAACTGACATTTTCTTGAAATGTAGCTGACCGTTATTTTCATTTAAAACAAAAAGTTATGTCGGTTTTTGATAAAACAGTACGCTTTTGCAGCAAACTGAGCACGCCACTGGAGTCACATTGAAAAAATGCCTTAAGGACGTTTTTGTCTTACGTCCATATTGCTCCAAACAAAAAACTTGTGAGGAATTTTGAAAATGGCCGAAATTTGAAAAGTGCCCTCTAGCGTTGAGGATTGTAAATACGTCGAATAAACTTGCTGCTCTGACAATAACAATTTCTTCCAAATCGAATTCAAGAGAGTTCTTTTTCTTGCCTTTTTGCTTTTTTCATGCGAACCTGGTCTGCTTACTGATTCGATCTCAAAAACATGTAAATTTTTCTTCTTCTGGAGTACACGTAGATATCACAATTTCCTTTCAAATATAATAGGGAAAATAAAACAGTGCTCAAATGTAGTTTGCGAAGAATTATTCCAAATAATCTAAGTTTGGTTTCAATCTACGTGTCTCAAACAATAAAGCTGATTGCTCGAACAATCCTGGAATATCGGACAAGCCCGGATTGCGTCCCTAAGGGCGGGTGTCCCGCCGGTAACCTTTAGCAACAAATCAAATCGCGTCGCAAATCATTGTTAATGAAAATCGCGTCAATACGGGAAATTTACATCCGAAACTGGCCCCGTATTATGTGTGGACGATCCATAATGCACGACCCCGGGATTTCGTGATTATACCTGGGAGATCGATTATTTAATCATTGCCGTGCTGTTTAAATTCAGACTCATTATGATCCTCATAGAAACGCAAAATGATTTATACTGAGGATTATGGATTTCCCTATGGGCAGATGGCCTGTGATGAATCCGTGTTTTGATATAGGAGGGAGGAAAATTTAATTACAGAAACAAGTCCGATTATGTACCTATTCCACAACAGCTGTTTGAAGAATATCTGGAAACAACATCGCACGTTTCTCAAACAGGTCAGCTCGCAGCTCATTGTGACCTGTATTCGACTACACCGGGTTGCTCCGAGTTATTTCAGCTCTCGAGTTAAAAGATCAGATTCAAGATCAAGTCAGATCAAGTTAAAATTGAAAGATAAAGTTAACTCAGGATGCTTGAAATGACTGTCGGAAAATTGAGTTAAAATTATCAAGGGAGTAACGTAAGGTCTTATAACAACGAACTGAAAACATCAGGTAGTTTAAGATGCTCAGTTTCATGTGGAACGCACCACCCAGTAATAAATGGCATTTTCCAACAGGATAATGCAAGGCCGCATACTTCTAGCATTACTCGAATGTATCTGAATCAATCGCAATTGGAAATGCCGCGTTGGCCTGCACAGTCACTGGACCTATCACCTATCGAAAATCCCTGGGACGTGCTGAAAAATACTTATTTCTTTTTACGCTAAACCAACTTGAAACTCTTCCGTGAGTACGATATGTTTCAGTGATAAAATTGGTGTTTGGTCTGGATGTAATCCGGTTTTAGGAATTTTCAGCGACATGGTTATTGCCGTTGAGTAGATGAGTCCCGATGGGTCGCTGAAATTATTACGTTCAACGGAAATTCCTCCACCTACAGTTTCGTAATGACCAAATTTGGGATATCCAGCCATTTTTAACATCGGTTTCCAACCTTTTTGAGCAAATCAAAGCGTAGAAAGAGCCATAAAATCCTCCCCTTTTTAGGCGATCAGGAATCCCGATATTCATGTATAACCCGTTGTCCAACATGTACAATTTCACGATAGGTATTGATGTCGAACAGTCGCTTCTAAAATTGGTCAAGTTCTCGATTCAATTAATCTAATGAACTTTCCCATTCTACGTCTTATGCCGTACTAAAAATTTTATTATCTTGGTGCCTGGTATGCTTATAATGTCCTTACGGTCCGAAAACGAGGTCTTCTCTACCTAAATTAAAATGGAGACATTCTTCTGAAACCAATTCCCTCGGAAATATTTCCCAAGGATGCGCTCTCGAAACGTTATAGCCCAGCTGGCTCTGCCAAAACTACTAACATTTAAATAAAATATTTAATAACGTGTGCTGCATGAAGGTCTGCCTTGCTTTAGAGGCAATAAGCTAAACAGGCGAGGGATTTTCCATGCAGGTAAACATCCTTCAGGGAATCCCAAGGAAAAAATATGATTTAACGCCGCTTTGTTTCTGCGGGCGAGTTCAAAAATTTCAATTTGGATTGCCGCATAAAAACAGCTGGCTGATAAATGAAATGGAGAGCGAAGGAGTGAAACAAAATTTGTAACAAATGCGATAAATAACCAAAGGGCCTCATATTTTAGCAAGGCGCCCTCGAACGATAAAGATATATTGGCTCTTTCTGGGCCCTCGGCAAGAAGAGATATAAAAATGGAAGACAAAGGATATTTACCAAAATTTAAATGAGGCAATTTAAAAGCTACTGAAATTGAGACGTATTATGATCTCATTTTGGGGGCCTTACCTTGAAAAATAAATTGCCCATTACGCAAAAATTATACACGACCCTCGCCCTACCTGACAAATAAAAACGTCCATGCGGGAGTTATTCGCTACCAACTCCATTCAAACAAAACTTCATTTAACGTTAAATCATTCAACCTGTAATTGTACCCGATTCTGCTGCTTTTAATCTTGGCACGGTTGTCGTGGAAGAACCCCTACGACCATTCCTAATCTTTACTATCTAGAGCAATCACGTTTCAAGCGCTCAGCAGATTGACGAGATAAATACCTCTTGTACTCTGGTAGATGTATCTACTTTTCATCCCCTTGCATCGTGACACGAGCAAATTTCTAATTCGGAAGAGAGTTTTCCATCCCAATTACGATGCGACCAAGTTCCAAAATAGAGAACTTCGTCACGTCAAAATTGGGGTTTACGCCGTCAAAAATTCTCTATTCAGAGCGTCAAACCGAAGTCGATCACTGTAATTCTCTTGATAGTTAGAAGGGTTCGAAGGCCCCTTGCGGTGGCCGAAAATTGACTTGGAAATGTGATAACGAAAAAATGCATATCTTGAAGGTGTAGGACACTTTTCGTGTAAAAAAAAATGAAATGTGCATGCGCAATTAACTGCATGAAAGCGGCATTTAAATATTTTCATTTCTTTTGGTGCTCATGAGATTTTCTCATATGCGACTTTTTCATTTTTCTGTTGGCCGCCTCAGCCGTGATCGCTTTCCCTTATTTTCTAGTCGAAATGCTGCCCTCTTTACTTCAATCCTTAAAAGTCAATCTGTGTACTGAAGGGGCCTCCCTAATACGTCACACCGCCCTCCAATAATTCTTCGACAAAAACGTTACGACTTAACTAGATTTGTCTTACACTAAAATTCATAAATAGCTGATGATATGCAAGGCGTCAATTTTTTTTCAATTTTTGCCCGAAATTTTTTTGAATATTACTACCCCTCCACAGCATGTGCTTGTGCCCCAAGTCCCCTCAAAGTGATACCTCCCCAAGGAGAGCGTCCATCGTGAGAAGTAGCTGTCGCGGTGATAAGCAGCTCTTGTGGAGAGCCGCCCTTGGCTCTGATTTCCTTCTGATAATCCCCAGACGTTCCGTGCCTTCGTGGTCTCAATCTCACCGGGGGTAGGGTTCCCCGAGCGAAAAGATCATCGCAAATAGATCTCTCCGACTTCTCCCGTTAATCGTCGCGACCAGCTCTGCAGAGTGAGTGTTCTTTCATGCATTCTGAGGGAATCACCGAAACTGAAAGAGGTAGAGAGTCGGATTAATGGAGACGGTTTCTGAGCTGAGTTTAAAGCCGTATTTGAATTTCGAAAACCATGGCTTAGTAGATACTTGAGAAAAACCGAAATAGGCAAAAAGGTAAAACGTCTGTAGTCTCTTTATTGTTCGTGGTGTCAAAAACGTTTAAAGACAAAATTTGAAGATAAATGTTCTGCAAATGTGAAAAAATACATAATTTTTTTTTAAGTGGTTGTTTCCGATACATGACACACGTTTACTTTTTCTTAATGGAAATCCTACTATAAAGTGGGCCTATCAAATAGCATATTTTCTCCTTTTTATTGGTATAAGACTTGATATACTTATTTTCCTGGGTATAAAAATTATAGCACTTTTAACCGTTCTGTTTCAAGTAAATAAATACTTTACCTCGACTACCAGTAATCAACGACTGCAAACATCTTAAGCATCCATACGTTAGAAACAAGTAGAACTTCTGCATTTACAAAATACGCTAAATCATTTAGTAAGCAAATACCTAAGTAAATAGTGATTAAAAAACATATTCAAAAAGTGCGCCATTTTGATTTATTTATTAAATTTATTAACTTCGTCAATTTTATTGCCTTCTAGCACTTTAGATATCGCAAAACTCTCCTGAGTTATCTTACAACCTTCTAGATATAGACGAATTGGGCTGTCAACGATGAAAACATATCGGGAAATACAGTTTTGCAGCGCTAACTGCATTCTTACGACACTGGATGTAGCACCCTACAGTGACACGTTTTTTTAAATTAGAAAAATTCATTTTAAAATAAAGAAACATGAAAAAAAGGCGCAATAAATTAGATAAAAACTCCAAGATGTCAAAATAATTGTGTAATTGTCAAATTATCACTACATTTAATCGTCAATTTTGTAGTTGCCCACTAGAAAAAAAAATAAATAAAGCAGGTGAAAGTGCTCTTATTTTAGTACTTTTAAAAAATAAGTATATCAAGTTTTATATCATTAAAAAAGGGTAAAAATATACTGTTTTATGAGCCCACTTTTTAATATGATTTCCGTGTTAAAAAAAATGCAAATTCGTGTCATATATCGGAAACGACCGCTTTAAAAAAAAGTTACGTACTTTATTACCTCTGCAAAAGATTTATTTACAACTTCTGTACTTACAAATTTATGACGCCATCGACAATAAAGGGAATAGAGACGTTTTAGTTTTTTGCCATGACTTTTCTTCAAGCCTCAAATACGGCTCTAAACTCAGTTAAAAAAAAACTGCATTTAACCCCCGTTTAACCGCCTCCGTTTTGATTCCGAAGGTCCCTTCGCTATGCATGAAGAAATACTCACCCCGTGTGAGAGTTCGGGATGCGAACCGTCTTAAGAGTTCCAAAATTTTCCTGAAAATTTTCAAATGGTGGAGGAGCCCGTCTCTGAACATTTGAAGCTGTTCTCTCTCAGTTTTCAAGCTGAGCGTTGATATCTCGCGGAATTCGATGGAACAATTGCGTTAAATTAGACCCTGTACTCCCAAGCCTTAGCCTGCATTTCGCCTAAGTAAAGCCGCAAAACGATTTGTCGTTGTTGCTATTATATGGCCCAAAAAACCCCCATCATCCACCTTGAAAAGCTATTGTGCGGATCCACCTAAAGCCCCTAACTTAGATCAGGAATTTGTCGGGCATTCAAACGGCGCGAGATATTTCCACAAGATCGATAGTCTTCCCACTCAAAATAGCTTAATAGCGAACATCCTACTTGACAAATGAATATAGAGCTACATTTGGCAGAGCCGGCATACTCTAGGATACATAATATGCTGCAATGCGATAGAATCTCCCATTAATATGATGAATTGCCCTTGGCATTGTCTTGTTGTTCTCGCCGTGGAGTTTGGCCCATCAGAAGTCCGAGCTTGAGCTTAAAAGAATTGCAGCAAAACGTGGGCTGATGAAGATAATAGAGCCGCGATATTTTTTTAATGGTTCGTGCCGTTTAGGCAGCAGCCCCGCCACAAATCATTACTAATGAAAATTACGTCAATAGAGCAAATTTACATGTGAAAGCTTTTCAGCTAATGCACGAGAGCTCTTGACACATTAAACCCGGTCTAGTTCGACATACACAAATGCAAAATATTTGTTTTCCGATGCTGGATGATGACATCCCTATTTGTCCTACTGGTGCTTCTTTTTTTTTTTTTTCGCCCTCTTTCCTCCCTCCCCTTCTCCCCCCCCCCCTGCCCTCTCCCCCCACCCCTCCTCCTCCCGCCCCTCCTCATTGCATTCTATCCCAAAGCAGTTGTCATTTCCGTTAGCTATCCAGAGAGAGAGAAGTAGAGCTGTGCCGAAACGGAAACGGGACAGCACAGCTTTCTGGATGGAGGTTAAGGAACTTCCGGTTGCAGGGAAATTAGTTGGAGTTGAGAAGGGTGCGTGGCTTGCATAGATATTTCAGCACAGGAGCAATGCAGCAAACGTGCAGTTTTGGAGGTGTAACAAATTGCCGCCGGAAACGACGCCGGCCATTGTAAATTGAATTGCCGTCGCACATCGTCGAGGGAGGTCTTTGAGTTAATTATCTGACGGATACACTTTTATCACTCGCTTGGTTAACTGCAGCTTAGAGATCGCGCAAAAAAGGACTAAATTATGGATCGCCATTATAGCGTCATGGAGGAATGAGGACGGGATAAGCAGCGGAAAAAAATTGCATTCCTGTCCTCGGTTTTGTTCTACCATAATTGGATATTTTCTCTGCATATACAGGGTGTCCCAAGATGTGCGGGCAACCTCTCGGATTCATGGAAAATATCTCAAAATAATATGACGAGTTCCTTCAAAAGTTTTTTCCGCAGACCCTCCCTACGGGGATGCATGCTCCTAAGGAACTCCTCTGGAAATCAGTTTTTCTCAAATAAAGTATTCAGTGTAATTAAATAATTTTTAGTATGATCGATGTCACATGGGCTTTCTTACAATTGCACCATTTAAACGCATTTGAGTTATTTAATTTCCAGAAATGGACCAGCTTTAACACGAAAATTAACACTTTTCTACACTCTGTATCAACAAAGGCGTCTAAATAAATTATTCAAATAGTCCCTACCTTAGACTAACAAAAAGGTATTCGTGCTTGTTGAACTGTTTTCGAAAAAAAACACTTTACTGCACACAATTTTCAATAAATAAACGAATCGAAATTAATTGAGGATCACTTGCTATTATGCTTACAATTTAGTGTCTTTTTGGACATGAACGAATGGGGGACGTTCTCGTCACAGATAAGTCCAGATATCGCCTTAGCCACAACCATGCACGAGCATCGAAACGTAGCAGTGAGCGATACTTACCGTCAAATGTGAGAAAAACTGTCCATTTCTGAAGAGACTCCATTATAATCTGGGGAGGAATTTCTTGAGCACGGCAAACCACTTTGCATATCTTTCGATGATGAATTCGTAAATGGTCCTCGGTACTTAGAGGACATTGTTGAACGCTACGTCACCCCGTTTGCAGGAGAAGGAGGCCCAAAGTTTGTTCCGCAAGAAGATTGTGAGAGATACTACACCGCCTGAGTAGTAACGCAACATCTTCAGAAGCACAACATTGAAGTTTTTGAGTGGCCCGCCAATTACGCAAACCTGAACTCCATAGAACAGTTTCGGGATGTTCTTCGGAGAAAGGGGAGAGATCGATCAATTGTCGACAATTTAGACGGCCTGGCAAAAGTGCTTCGAGAGAATGGAGCAATATTCCAAGGGAAATAATATAAAACATAATTAACTCCATGCCTAGACCGTGTCAAAAAGGCCGATTAGCCCAAGGCAGGCACGCCCATTATTAATTTTCTTCATTTGTTGCAATTGTTAAGTTTATTTCACCAATACAGTTTTGATAAAAGATGAAATATTTGTAATAATTCTTTAATATCTTTATTATTTTCTGCTCAATTTCTAAACATTAAATCTATGCCATATGTGTTTAAGCCCGATGGTTCTTTAAGCAACCCAAAGTTTACTAAAAATAAAAAAATGTATAGAATTCATTTTATGTCCATTAATGGAAGTAGTCCATAATTCGTTTTGAGTAATTTAATTTTGTACGTTTTTGTACGTATTCCCTGTCACTAAAAATTGAAGATTACGGGACTCTCCACGATGCTGCAAAATCGTTTCTGATATCCTCACACTGACAGAAAAATCCTTTTAAATATTTTTTTATTGTCTAATAAGAAATTATTTCAAAGATTAAGACGCTGTAAATTATTAACTGACGCTAGCACACGAACCATATTCAGAAAAAATTGTCTTTTCCTCGAAAATGGTTTATTTTTGCGATAACGAACAAAAATGCCTTTTTTTTGTCTAAAATTGAGGGAATCTAAAAAAGTTATTCTGATACCTCTATTGATACGAAATGTAGAAAAATTATGACTTTTAAGTTCAAACTGGTCCTCCCGGAAAACTAAACAAGTCAATTGTGTTCAAATGGCACAATTTTACGGAACCCCGCCTAAAATCGATCGTGCCAAAAAATTACTTAATTACAGTGCGTACTTTAAAACTCGTTTAAGAAAAACCGATTTCTGGAGGCGCCCTTTAAGAGCTTGAGCTTCCGTAGGGAGCGTCTGTAGAAAAATCTTTTATAGAAACTTGTCATATTGTTTTGACGGATTCCCTATGGATGCGAGATGTTGCCCACAAACTCGGGGAAACCCAGCATCTTCGTTTGAGCAGGTCGGAAGAGTTCGAAGATCCTCCTCAGCGACTTGGTTTGCAAATTTGAATTCGAACCTCAGTTATTCTTCCAAAAAATACACCGTAAAAGCGAAATCGTAAATTATTATGCACCCCGGCGTGCTTTTTCTTTTAAAGAATTTCAAATAGAAAAATTACAGCACTTGTTATTTAAGGTACTTAATTGCTGGACAAACTCACGAGATCTTCGCGCAGTAGGTTAAAGTAGTTTATGACGTTGGGTAATGAGCGCTCCCAGCAGCAGCAACCACACATCCCTTTTCGGCATTATTTCGGCAAAAAGAAAAGAAGGACAAGACTGACGTAGAGAAAAGTTCACAAGTTAATGGGTTTAAAACGTATTTTATGCAATTGAAAACCATAGGCAGTATTTCATTGCGCTAGGACATTAATTGGCACCGAGGCCCAGCTGTTTGGCACTGTTACGCCATTTCAACTCGTGCTATTGTTGAAGTAAATTATAAAATACTCCTAAATTTGCTAATAAATTTATTAGGACTGCCCTAATGGCTTATAACCTGGGCAAATTCATTTTCAACCTCCATTTTACAATTAACGATGTGCAGACTTACCCGAGAGCTTATAATAAGGTTTGTAAACACTAATCTGACCCTACCTACCAATACGTTCAAGAGCTTGCCCTGCAAACATGGAAATCATATTAATGTATGTATGCTTACGCCAGGGTTCTGGGGCGATTGACTGATGGCCTTTCGGCCTCACGACCGGAGATGGTCTGCCTGGGACCCATAATAACAGGTAGCTAATGACGTTGAGCAAGGTCGATGGACCGTGAATGGTCTTACCCGCAAATACTTATATCTGTGCTCTATTTAGAGACAATTTCGAACTGAAGAATCGATACTTCTATTGTAATAATATGGTCGGGAGTCAGCAACATCGATGAGAGTATTCGGCCATTCGGGGGAGGACTGCAATGCGCCAAGTACTTAAATGATACTTAATTTTACAAGTCAAAAGTATTTTTGTTTATTTGATGCGAATTACGATTTGTTCCTCACCCTTTTGAGTAAATCTCGGATATTATCTTGACAAGACAGCCGGAGGTAGCAATGTAATAGCTTATAAACTTCTTAGGACCGACTCAAGTGTCGAGAATTACAGTGGGAGTAAAGGCCTTTGTGGCTTTTGCAAGAATAACTCGATTTGGGCACCTTTTTCCTCGTGAATTGACGGATTTATCAAGTTTTCGTTTTCAAACCGAGTTGCAGCATAATGTTCGTGATCGGACTAAATCGATAAATAAACATGGATACGTTGGAAAACTGAAATTGATTTTTAATGTTCGCAACCAAAACATGCGGTATATGTAGGCACCAACAATGGTACTAATGATAATCCATAAACTCTCAAGAATTGATTCGAACTCAGGAAAATGTAGGGTTGTGCTCGAACTTATGTGTTTTTTCGGATATCTCCGGATCCATTCTAAACCTAAATGAATAAATTTAAACAAATTTAGGTACTTATCTGGAGATTAGATTTCTCCATGATTTTTCAGTGTTAGCGGACGTTCCACCAGAAAATTTAGTTTGTCCTTTTTCAACCGTGAATACTAGGGCAATTGACCGAGGCTGTAGCACTAGGTAAAAGATCGTTGCTGTAACTGCTCCTCAGCAAATCAAAGAACCAGTCAGCAGGTGCAAACTGCCAACTTGTTCTTCTTGTAGGGAACAAGGGTGACCAACCAAGGCCTTCGGAACTTAAATTAACTGTAAACCATATTAATATTGATCTTCTCTTTAAGAATTCTACAAAAAAAAAAAACCACTTCAGAGAAATCTAAACATCAGATAATTTCATTTCATGGTATGTCAAGTATCCGTATTGCCTACACTTCTACAGATCACTGTAGGTAATAATTAGCCAATCCTTCAACAGAGACCTCCCATATGATCGCCTTCCGGTCGATAAGGCATTCCCACTGAGTGGACTTAATTACATTGCTCTTGATGTCTGTACAAACCCTGATTAAGTCCGGATTTGAGAGATTTTAGTTGAGTAACTGTAAAAATTGCATTATTGAAGCAAGATGGCCTGCACGCAGACTGTAGTTGGCACCCATTGATTATACCCGGACCTAATTGAAGTCCTATTAAAGCAGATAGGCCTGAAATGGCAAATATCCTCCTGAGGATAGCTGTGGCAGGACGTTTGCCTTAATAGTAAATTCGTGATTAAAATAATCTCCAATAATTCTTGTCACATCATTACTGGGTTGTTAGAAGTGAATAATTCTGTTTAGTAAAATCCACGTCTGACGACAACTTGTAAGCAGGAGCTTAGAAAAATCCCCAGTTAATGATGGTGTTTGTGCCCTTGTAGCAGTCGCTTAATCAGGAAATAATGAGACTGTCGGCAGACATGTTTGATTTTTTTCCTACTGTTGCATAATAATGGGATTTTCGCTAATAGCGCCAAATTGATCGTTTCATTCCTTTGTAGAGATATTACTACCTCTCTACAAAGGAGCTAGAGAACGACTAACATCCTTAATTCTAACATATTCAAAATTGAAGAGCAAATTTCTCGCTCCGCATACTTTCATTGTGTAAGATAATCCACTCGAATCCATGAAATACACACAGACACACTACTGAGCTTTTAAGTTATTCACCATTAAGTTCCGTTTAACACATACAAGGCCGTTTCATTCCAAATGGAATTTCGTAATTTGGCATGGTTGGCAGTAATATGCATACCGCAGGTCACAATTTATCACACGCTTTGTGATGAGTCTCTAATGTGGAGTTTTATTGTTTTTGTGATTCCTTTGAATAGAACGGGGAAAATGTCGAAACCTGGTTACAAGTAAACGGGGAAATAATACATAAAAATCGGATAAAAAGGGCTTAACTCGTCGGTTCGGTTCGTTAAAAGCCAAAAAATTTGCAATAAAAAAAAAACAAACTTAAGCCTATGGAATGGCCGCCAGCGATCGGAAAGTTGAAAAGTCGTGTTTATGCCAGCTTAACTATGCTCGAATATGGATTTTTCCACCTCCCAAGAAACGGGTCTTTACGTAATAACTCATTATTATTTTTTGGAAATTTTTTCGCCATATTACACAAGTAGAGTGGGGGAAAGAAACGCAGGACTTCTGGAAAGGGAGTGAGCTTTTAATGCAGAGTTTTTCCGACGTACGTACTCCATTCGAAACTTAGGTTTATCGCTTTTCAAACTTTTCTTAAATACAAGCTTGGCAGTAGAGCAGAGGCGTACTGGACCAGCGGATAATTATTCAATTGAGAGTTCAGCAATTACCCTATTCGAAAAATGTCACATTAGAAAATTTGCTCAGGTGTGCGCTTTCAGTTTGTTCACCGATAGCCGACAATTAATAATTAAATTTTCAAATAATAAAGCCCTAGTATTTCACATTATTATGTGAAATACTGCGTGTAAATTTCACCTCTGCCTCTTGCGATAGTTTTAATTATTTTACCCGCGTAGGAAGCCCGTTTGCTTTACGACCAGCAATCCCTATCCGCCGGCCAGCTGGTTTGCAGAATTATTGCAATTAAGCGAAACTATTTTTGGATTGTCACGTAATAAGTGGAAAATTTTCAAAACAGATCAACAATTTCCGGAAAATTCGGCAGTAGCGCTATTGGCCAATAGTCAGAGGCGTACCCGCCGAGACTTTAGACCGAACCCAAATTCCGACTTCACTATTTTGCCATAGATGTCATTACATCTCTTTGAAGAATCTCATTTCATCAGACATACCTCGTCGTGCTACAGCTCTATTACGCCATTTCCTTATTTCCAATGAACTTTGCTCTGTTTAAATAGCGATTCATATCCTGTCTCATATATGGATGAAGTCTAGAAGCGAAGTTCCGACAATCAAAATTAACGGTTCCCAAGCGCCACCCCTGCCCTTAAGGCAAATGTTCCTCCATTCCAATTATTGTATGTCTCTCATGTTCCTGGCCGTCGTCAAATACAAACTGTTTCTCGTCTATCAGGCATATCCAGGGCATATCCTTCATAGCACCCATTAACCTGTCACTCAAAGTGGCCGTTTTCAAAATGTCAGCAATTACCAAGAGGTACCTGCGTTAGTCCAAGCGTTCACCCCCCTCTGGATATACCTCTCGGTGCTGTTCCAGAATTTTCCTGCCGAGGCGAAAATGAGCGCTAAAACGTACGGTGGACAGGACGGTGCCTCGGAAATACAGACCAGACCGGCCAATGAATATTTCATCTGTGAAGCTACACATGGAAGGGAGGACTATAAAACAAAACTACTCCCGAAAACGTGTCTAACCCAAGATATGGTTTCACGTCATCAATAATTAATAGTTTTAATTGCCCGGTATCCATTAGGGCATATAGTGCGAGTTGTGATGTAGTCTAAGCTTGTCGGGCTTCATTATTAATTTTCATTAAAGGGCACATCAAAATACGGGTTGTGATTTGTTAAAATGTCATGGAACTAATAAGGGTATGTAGTCCGACCCTGTTGTTAACGAAGGACCCATCATATTTACGGAAACGTTATCCAAGATTACCTATATAAAATCGGGAAACAGTTCGAAGTCAAGTAACTGAATATTTTAGAAAATAATCTGTTAAACTAACAGAAAACTTGTTTTGTGAGAATTAAATCTGAGAGACTACAAACTCTCGTCGAATTTAATTAACTTTCCATTATACCAGAACATAATTACTAAAGTTCTGATTTTCTGAATTTTAGTTAAAGTTGCGAGGGCTTTTGCGGATATTCTTTCACGGGGGAACGGACGACTCCTCGTATTTTGATGTTAGGAGAGGGTTTTAAAAGTTCCAAATTCAAGATTGCGGTAAACAAGTTCGGCAAAGTGGCTACGGTTATATTAACTTTTATATGAAATTTGTAATAAAGTGCGCATTTGAGTCTACAGCTTTCAAGCAATAAGGTTGAGAAAGTTAAAGTCAAAGTAGTTTAGGGTAAATGGCAATAAATAGAACTTTAAGGGAATCGGGAATTTGACGAACATTCTTTTCTCTCACTTTATCGCCGAAAACATCTCGCCGATATCGGGAATATTCAATTAATTAGCCGACACGCAAATGTTCGCATTTTGGAAAGCGCCGATACAAGAACGTTGGCGCCGCCGTCGGCGTCGGTCAAGTGACTTCAGAATTTTTCGAGATTTTCCACGAAAATAAACGGAAATGGTTCTGCTTGAAGCGCGGTGCGAATCTGCCTGTGCCGCAGATACTTCACAATATTTTACGGTGTTTGTCCATCGTTCTCCTTAGGGACGTTACAGGGTGTCCCAGAACTGGGCCGTCAACGCTCAACCGCACATTACATGATCAAAAATATATCGGTTAATGGAGATGTACGGCCGACGCTCGATAATGTAAATTAATTCAAACCAAGTGTCACATTATCGAAATGTTTACAATAGCGAACGTGATTTAAATACTAAACGGTTTATTAAAGAAACGTTTAAAGCGCGTATATGAACAAATATCCTAACGGTGATTAGTATTTTTTATTTAGAAGATAGATAATCTGCAATTTTAGTGCATTTAAATTGGGGCTTGGCATTGTCCTCCAACGCTTGCGCCCGTAATTTACGAAGAGCTAAAACATCCGTGTATAATGCTTCTTTGCTTTCAGCCCAATCCGAAGCATGGTTATAAACTCGTATAGTTCGCCATTATGATTGCAGTAGCTCGTATAGCTGTGATGTCGCTCGCTACAATTCTAACTTCGACAAGAACTTCCTCATCGTCCTCACCGTCCGTATCTTCCGCCTCATCAAGACCATTCGTCTGCTTGTCTTCGTTACACAAATCAATATCAGCTGGAGTACGAACAATGTTGGGATTCACCATTTTCGATAAATCAAGAATATCCAATGACGCGCCGACGAGGGCACCAGCATCGGATCGCAACTGTTCCACAATTACACTTGGGGGAACATCATCCTCGTCATGATCATTGGTACAAACGAGATTCTTCCAACATTTTTGGAACAGTTTACCGGTTAACTACGTTCTAGGTCATATGCAAATTTAAAATAGCTTCTCGTAATATCACCTGTTTCGGATATGTGTTCAGGATTCTTCGATAAGACAGATGAAAGTAAAATGTTTCGATAGTATAGTGATCTTATGGGATGAATTTTCTGTTTACATTAACGCGATATTCTCATTATCGCGTGTTTATCTTATGGAGCGTCTGCCGCACTTATATACGAAATTGTCTTACGAAGATGCAGCCTGTCAAAGTCTCACTTCTTTTAAAGTTATGCAGATAGGTCGAGAACGGCTATACGGACTGCAACGAAATTTGGTAATATAATCCATACAATTTGATAAAAAATCTTTTTGCTTCTCGGGCACATTCGGCGAGAGTTATTATTCTTAACCGTCAGAAGTAGTGGTCAATTGCTAGGAGGTCGAACGTCAAATACACCGGAGCACTCTCATCCGCCAGTGAAGACGGTCGATTTTTTAAACGAAACTGCCGGTCTACCAGGTCTACCGGTATGAAACGAGCGCCATTTTGCGAAAATAAAACACCAATTTTAACAAGCAAAGAAAAAAAAATTTATTCAAAAATATTGACCATTGCTTTCTACACACTTTGACCACCTTTCTGGCAATTTATGGACACCACGCCAATAGAAATGTGCCTCTTTGGCATCAAACCAATTGGACACCCAATTTTCCACTTCTTCGTAGGAATCGAAGTGCTGCTCGGCCAATGCGTGTCCCATCGATGAAAACAAATGGTAGTCCGAAGGAGCCAAGTCTGGCAAATACGGCGGATGGGGTAGCAACTCCCAGCCAAGCGTTTTGATGGTGTCCTGAACCGGTGTTGCTTTGTGCGCAGGTGCGTTGTCATGGAGCAAAATTACCTTCCCGTGTCTTCTGGCCCATTTCGATCGATTTTCGATCGGTGCATTGTTTAAATTAATCAATTGTTGTCGGTAGCGAACAGTATTGACGGTTTCGCCAGGTTTTAAGAGCTCGTGGTGCACCACACCTTTCTGGTCCCAGCAAGCACACAGGATTGCCTTCTTATCGAATCGATCAGGTTTCGCAGTCGATGTTGATGGTTGTCCCGGATCAACCCGTGATTTTTTCCTTTTAGGATTTCCAAAATAGATCCATTTTTCATCTCCAGTAAGGATTCGATGCAAAACTGATTTTCTTTCGTGCCTTTGAAGCCAAATTTCACAGATGTTTTTTCGGTTCTCCATCTGTCTTTCGTTCAGTTCACGCGGCATTTTCCACACTTTTGGATCTTTCCCACAGCCTTTAAACGATCAGAAATCGTTCGTTGTGCAACATTTAACATTTCTGCCATTTGCTCTTGGCTTAAAGCGTCATCTTCATCCAATGTCGACTGCAGTTCGGCGTCTTCGAACTTTTTCGGTGGTCTGCCACGTTCTTCATTTTGCACATCAAAATTGTTATTTCCGAATCGTTGAAGCCGCTTTTCGCATGTTGCCTCTGATAAAGCATAATCGCCATATGCCTCGACAAGCATTCGATGCGACTCTGCAGCACTTTTCTTCAAATGAAAGCGAAAAATTAATGCTTTCCGCAAGTCATCATTTTGTGGTACGAAATTCGACGTTGTTGGCACAATGAAATAATATATTGTTATTTGTTCAAGGACTTGATCTGCACTAAATATGTTTGTCAGTTTGCACACCAACCAAGCAGACAAAAAAAAGGTTTGTTTACGACAAATGCTCTATGTCCAGACATTAATGTCCTGACGCTCACTTCATAGCGGTATACCCGGTATTACGCCACTTTCTCATCTCTTATTGATTAATGTTACTATTATTATTATTGTTTATTATCTATCGATGGCCTGATAAGTTTACCTTTGGAAGATGTAATTTCCATGGTCATCGAAGAAATCGTCAATGGACTCCGCCGTTTCCGACCGTTTCCATGGAAATCAAAACGAAACTGTCGACATGCAAAATTATCAGGAATTTGATGGTTCGGACCTTTTAATCTTTAATCCCTGGTAGTAGCAATCATCTTCATCGCTCCCCTAAAATGTGATGGAGGCGCAATCAGGAAGTTCCAGATGCAAAATTCTAAAATGAACCGTTAAGTAAACTCCGCAAAGATTAATTTCCAGGAGATTGAAAAGAAAGCCTGGTTTACAAAACACTTTTAGGTCTCCTTGCAACCCCTAATGGATTAAGTTCTATAAAGTTTTTTAATTCCTTTTAGGGCTTGGCTTTGAGATGTTGTTTGGCTTATTGTCAATTCAGGTCAAAAGAATCTTACTTCACGTGGCAATAAACAATTTACGATTACATATAAAGAATGAATTTATTATTATGTTTGCGGGAAAGCGTTTTCCCTATTCGCAGAGTTACGAGCATAAAAATAAATCCCCATACAGACGAAATTTTTTGAATTATTCATGCTCTTGATAGTATGTATTTAAGTACAGAGCGTATGGAAACGAAAGTCAGTCATTTATCTGCCAGTTTAGCGCAAAATGGGACGTCTTGGTGCAATGGTCTTGTTTGTTACTGTTGCACCATTACTATACGTTTCCGCTGATATCGGTTAGTATATCAAAGAATTTAAGAGGCAATTTTAACATAATTTAACGCGGTTCTGAGCAATTCGCTTCCTGAAAATGTCCCACTGTGCATTAATAACGTTTGCCAATAATGGCGCGACCGCGACAAACCTGGGACTAAAGAGAACTGCTCCGTTAGAATTGAGGCAGGTCTCCATTGTCGGTGTCAGCCCTATTAAGGTAATTTGTTACATAACGAAATACTACAAATGCATTTTGTTTTTCGCCCTTTTGTCGCAATGAAATATAAGACGAATTTTAGCTGCTCAATTATACCTGAACAAAATCCACGTCTTGAGCTGTCGCAAGGAATGCGACAAAAACGTAAGAGCTGCAGAGGCATATTGTTTCGTTTTAAGAAATGCTTTCCAAACAATAGCAGAACATAAATGTCTCTTCTGATACGCTTTCCAAGACCAATTAACAGTGAATAATGGTCTCGTCATTTATCATTTCGCGTAGCGCCCCGCGCTCATAGTGACGCACATCTTTAAGATTAATTTTTGACCAATTAAAAACTGAAGCTGTTTCGTGTTTCTCGGTTCTTTACAGTTTATGGGACATTAAACAGTGAACTCATCAAACGGGTATTAAAAAGAGAGTATTTTCGGATCCGAGAGTTCACATTTTACGAGACCTTTAAAGAAATTTATCTAATATTTCAAAAGCATATTTGAAAACACACAAAGAAAAACAAGCCGTGTTTCAACAATAAAACCCTCTTATGCTGCCCTAATTCACCCCCAATCACGCATTATCTACATCTGTTGCGGTCATTTCAATAAATCTGACCGGCTTTTTTGCCCCCTCGGCTGATTTATTCGTACATTCCGGCCCCAAACTAAAGATAAAGTGTCGGTCATTTCACGTCCTTTATTAGACAAACCCCTCCTATACTTAATAGTTGCGGAGAACTACGTCGTACAGGGAAAAATCCACGAAATCCGGACCTTATTCCGACGTATTCCGGTCAGTAACTCACAGAATATTCGCAGGTGATCGCTTTTTGCCCTCAGAGTGTTTCTCGATGCAACAACCATGGAAAACGGGGTTTTCCAACGTGGAAAGCCTCATTAACGCTAGGGAAACTCCAGCAGAGTTCTGGCCCTGTTTTTGCAGATTTCGGTAATTGCGAGAATTGGGGCATTGAATGCACTCTATCGTTTTTCGAACGCTCCTACAAAGAGTTCTGGATTGTTTTGCCAGGTCTGGAGAACGGCACTTTGGAAGGGAATTAGTGCGGCTAAAGTCTGTGATAAATGGGGCTTTATTTGAAAGATATTTCTGAACTCAGAGGAATAACCGTTTATTTTTGTAAGAAATTTGGATTAAAGGTTTGATTGATAATGAGCACTAAAAACTCAATGTATGTAAATGCACATAGTCAGTTCTTCAGAGGATAAAGTGTGGCCTTGTCTAATTTGCTCTAAGGCTGTCGCTATCATCGTCTTATTCTTTTTGTAATGTTAACAATGCGGCAATAAGTAATAAAGTTTGTTAGGCAATAAACCACGATTCCATAAAATTCCGTCCAATTGGTCCCAGTGAGGAATTTTTACAAGTTCTTTAAACTGTCCTTTTTCTCCCTTACTGTCTTAATTTCGTCAGGAGAGCAGAATGAATTTCCTATATTTAACATGGAGTGACTGCTATATCTACAAGGAGATATTGTGGGATTACTTTATCGAACAGATGTTCTTCTTAATAATTCCCATTCGTTTACATCTAAAAATCTCGGTTCTACTGTATTTTTTTAAACAGCATCCAAACATACCATCCGTAAAAGTGTTTCTTGACAATGGTGAACGTAAATTTTTTAGTTCAGGTTAGTTATAATAGTTTATAGTATCGCGTCTAGTGCCCTATAGATGACTCCACTTGTAGCGTGACGATTTATGCAACAGCGAGATTTCGCCATCTACTGGAACGCGCTTGTTACTAATTCCAAGCGTAGCCGCATTAAACCCTTTTATTACATTGTGAGTGATTTTTTAATGTTTTTTTTTTTACGTTTGCACCGTTGAAATAATCAACAATTCACAAATTAACTGTGCGAATGTCGATACTGTTTGATGTTATCATTGCAGAACAATTTTAACACGATAAATTAATGATAAAAATGCTCCAAAATTGAAAATATTCCAGCTAAAAATAAATTTCGCACTGTTACCTAAATCCTGTTATCAATTTCCCACAAACCTCTCCGTTGCCAAAAATTCCCCACTCGTTCTCTTCAGTGCAAAAAATAACTAAAAGCCACCCTCCTTACCTACCTACAAGTCATAACTTCCAATTTAATCGGCTCCTCCCCTTCTAGAATATGTTCCAAACAAAACTTGGTGAGACTCTATTTGTGGTACTCAGACCAGGCGAAACTCCCCTTTCCGAAGTTTCCAAGCCATAATAGTTGTTTTTCACTAATAAAATCAACGTGAGACTTTGAACCTTTCCAAAGTTTAAAGCCTCCGAGACTTGACCCTGCACTAGAGCTGCATCGAGGCACACAGTAACACTAATTGCATCTTAATTGACTGATTGGTGCTTCAAGGCTACGTCCACTCCTAAGACCACTTGTGGTCTCACCATCGCGTTTCCTCTATACAAGCTGCTGGACTGGAAAAGGGAAAAATGTCAGTGCACAGCTTAGCGAGCAAATCCTGATTAGAAGGTAGATAATAATGTTAATAAGTCAAAAGCGTGAGCACCGATTTTTCGGTGCCTCCCACCTTTACCTAGGTCAAAAAACAGTTGCAATGGTAATTAACGCAGTATTGCGCCCTGCAGATACCGTGCTAACGCCTTATATGTACCATGGGTATAGAATATTAAAGTGCAATGAAAAACACAACTATTGTCCCAATCGTGGACAAGACGAGGTACAAGACTTTCAATTTAGTGAAACTCTTTAGTAAAAAAAATATGGGTTGAAGACTGTTTATGCCAGAAGTTTGGCCAGTACAAAGTACTATAGGACCACTAGTGCTCTTTCTGGGATCGGAATTGATGGGACGGATGATTTAAATAAGTAATTGATTTAGTTCACTATTTTTCTTTCTCGTTTCCAATTATTTAAGACTTTTTGACATCTTCTCACACTCAGTAGACTCGCGTGTGTTATGAATTCCTAACACACTTTCGTAGGTGGTCGCGAAAAAATAACCTTTTTTCACATCCAAACGAAAATTAGCGTCCTTATCGTTTAAAAAGAGTTTCATCTTTGTCCACACAATTCTTGGAAAATTAGGAAAACTACTTAGCGAAATTGAAACGGTCCCGCTGGTTTTATCATCGAGATAAAATAACTAAATAAACACGACAAATTTTGTGGAAAATTAGGTCAGAGAGACGTATCGGGGTGAAAAAAGAGGGCAAAAATGATATTGCAGAGGCCTTGTGGGTTTACAGTTTTCGTTGCTGCACCTTGCTTTGGATCCGTGGATGAAAGAAATTGAAATGTTAGGTTATTCGATAATGAAATTAGGGATAAAATTAGCGGAGATTTAAGAAGTTGAAGAAATAATGGACCTCAATGTGCGAACACGTCAGAATCAATGACCGATCGCTGATTACGGAAATTAATAACAACCAACTTTTAACATCTACAACATTTTTTGTTTTAGATCGGAACAAAAGCCAAAAACCATTAGTTTTTTATTTTTTGCGAAAGGGAAAAAATTTTAATTCCCCATTAATAAAAACTCAAAACTCAATATCTCTCTCGCATCAAAGGGGCGAGTAGCAATTACCAGCTGAAAATAGGGCTTAAAATCAATCGAGGGCGTAATCTGTTTCAATTGCTTTATACATGGAAATGATTGCTCCCGGTCAAACACAATAACAAACAAATCCCAAACCATTGCATTATTAAATTCTTATTGTCCTGAACAAAAACGCGGCTAAAAGTTCCTGTTGTTATATGAATTATTACAGCCTTTAAAGTAATTCTCCATGCCCAACTCCTCATTACTCCCAGCGAAATAATGTCCATAATTTGCGTGCCAAAATGGTTGATAACTCAGCCTGTTGTTGCAATAGTTTGAGCAGTACCAGTGCCTCATTGTGTCATTTTTCCGGTGGTACTCTTCATTGTTCCTATAGTTGAGATTATTTGTTTGATCTTGTTGTCCATTGTTGACGGTGGTTATGAGCAAGTTCGCGGTAGTTTGACTCAGCTCTTTGCAAAGAATTTTTGAAAATCTGCCCAAATCCATGGCTCTTCCCTCGTGCAAAGTCAAAGACATTGCCGAAATGTAGTTCCTAGCCAGACGTAAAGTTTCGATTTTTGAGAGCTTTTGAGGGGTGGAATTGACATCGGCTTGCGTCACTTTTATAGGCATACATCTAGAATCTTTTCTCTTAACAAAATACAAAAAAAAAACAACAAGAAACTACCTTCTCAAAGCATCTAAGGCCGCATTCAAGCCGTGCATCCGGTTCCGCTCGCGCGCATTCGCTTTGTGTCGCCTAATTTTCGCTTTCGCGTACACTTTTCTTTTTTCGCACGCGCTCGCCACATCTTCATACTTTTCCATTTCATTAGGAAAAAACAGTTTCCCTTTTCAAAAAAGCCCTTTATATAAACTCCGTTTTCCCGCATTATCTCTTTTGTTTACGGTTCCACTTTAACATTAATACGATTTTCGGGGTGGGGTATCAAGTGCTTCATGTCACAGGGATGGAATAAGATTGGAATTCGTTGAGCCGGGGCAGGTACTAAAAGTGAACATTTTGCAGGAGTGAGAAGCCGAATACCTCTTCTCCCAGCACCACGGCGAATTTGAACGAAATTGGCAAAATAGTTCATGTAGTTTGCATCGTGTGATCAACCCGAATTTCGGTTTTCCATGTGAGACAGATTTGTTACCCTACGACACAACACCATGCAGGTAGCAGGTACACTGAATGCCTGAAGTTAGCAGGGAACTGAAATTTCTGTTTTGCTTTATGAAACTTGGATTCTGGAAGTTTCGGCCAATTAGGTCTTAAGACAGGGCGAATCGTGCGTTCCTTTAAGAAAATCGTCAAATATTACCAAAGTGATTTAGAAAGCAACGAAACCTAGTTTTCTCCATAACGTTTAAATTGTTACAGAATTTTCGAAACAACTATTTTTGGACGGAGTGAACCAAAACTCAATTTTGCGCAAAAAAAACGTAGATGATATGCTTTTCCGACACAAGATTTATATGAAAATATTTAAAGAACTTGTACAGAGCGGCTAAAAGTCTCAAAGCCTCAGTTTCTATTGTAAAACTTTTTAAAAATTTCGCTGAAATATTTCGCAGGAGATCGAACCCAAAATTTTTTTTCTAGGCAAGGAAATAAGTATCTTCCTCCAGCACCAATTTGTGTTTGTCTGCGTTTTGCATAGCCTTAAAGAAACATGCAAAACGAAGAATGCATCAAAATGCCCCTTTTCTCTAATAAACTTTAGTCAAAAAATTCATAATTAGTTCATTTTATCACAGATCAATCCAAAACTTAGTTTCTAGATGGGAAGATACATATTTGGGTTAAAACAAACATTTAATTATTTATTAATCAGTTAATTGTTTCCCAAATCCATAAACACACAGAGCGTCTCAAAAAAAAAAAACAAAAAACTTAGATTTTCTCTGTGAAGTTTGTACTTGAAAAAATCATAATGAACCTATTTTATCACAGATCAAGCCATAATTCCATTTCTTGACAGCAAGGCGAAACTATTCCTGTAACTCACATTTCCAGACGTTTTGGAAAGTGTCAGAACCTTCTTTTCTGCTATGAAATTTAAACTTCCAAACTTCCAAAGAATTTGATTTTGTCATAGATCGTCATAAAATCTGATTGCTTGCTAGAAGGAAATATATAATCGTTACGTATGTTTTCAGATGGTTCGTGAAATTTTGCAGCGACTTAATAAATTCTCAATAATAAAAATAAAGCTAATGTTCCCGTGTGAAACTTCAACTTTCAAAATTAGTATTAAATCCGTTTCATCACAGTCTGATCCGCAATTTGATTTCCGGGTAGGAGGGATAGTATTCTAAATTTTCAGGTGGACCGAAGTTATTTGAAGAAACACGCAGGATGCCTGAAACACAAGAATCTTCATTCACGTAGCTTGGACTTAAGTGTCGTAACAATGCTATTTCATCAGAGATCGACTCCATATTTCATATGTAAATGAAGGCACATTTGTTTTAATATAATTTCAGCGGGAAAGATATAAAATTCCCTCATTTCTCAAACATAAAACTACTTATTTTGCCCTTTAAACCTGCCTTTTCTGGACAAAGCCATTTCAGGCCCTACTTCCGAATCCGATCCTGTTTAATCTACCGCATGATAAGACCAATATGTTGATATTTGTTGTGCTCGACCATATGTCACGACAATATGGCACACGATCCGATCCGTGAGAAAAATTCGTTTCGTATGCTAAACCCATGTTTGTTTAAGATTGGCTCACGATGGCTTCTATCACTAATTTATCGGAAAACTCGTTTTGTTTGCTGACGTCTTTTCTCATTGGGGATAACGAGGATTGTATGCCAATAATTTAATTATGAATAGATAACAGATATGTGTTTATCTCGGCAATTATCGTACAGAATGTCAAAAGTCCCGCACATATTCGGCAAAGGGGTAAGAAAGTTTGTTTTTAGTTGCACATTCTTTGATACGACACACGGGCCTACCCACGAAATAGATAAATGTGATTTATTTGTGGTGTGGGACCCCATGTATCATAAAGTTTTTGACTCATTTAGGAGATTCCAAACATGTTACACATCACGCCATGTCTCCGACAAATAACAATTTTGGCGTTATTAAATGCTTCCTAGGTACACCCAGTACCAGCCGTATGAAGAGAGCGAAGTTTGGCAATGGCCCAGGGCCGCAGACCAGGAATGGCGGCGGGCTTTCCTGGTGGTCGATTTCACGCGAAGGTAGGGGGCGGTGATTAAAAATTTTGTCCAGCGCGCCAGACTCGCTAAAGCCGGCCCTCGGTTTACCCTTGACTTTGTCTAATCCATTTACAAAACTAAGAATTATGGCTTTTCAATATCTTTGAAACCAAGCGGGATATTCAATTTATATTGAGAATTTCCACAATTTTTTCATAGCTAGGAAAATAAGATCGAGTTATTTTCCGCTCGGTACCACCCGCCCCCGACTTTCCCACTGCAGTGCCGCCAAATTATTGGTGAGCGTGCCAACAGTGCTCAAAATTTATGAGCTCTCAATATCTTTGACAATCATTGATATACTGCATTTTTAATAACTATTTTATACATTTTTAGCAAACGACCGCCCTTTTCATGACGTTTTTACCTCTTCAACCTCTTTTAGACCACCCTGAGTTTTTCATATAAAATTAATATTTAACGATGAAACGCGAACATTCGTGAATATCAGTGGTGTACTACTTTGCCATGAAAGTGTTCGAGTTTTTAAAAAATTACTAATAAGAGGTGACACTTTTTCTTACGAATTTCTAAATATCTCTAAGTATCACAGGATAGTTTTGAGTAAAACTAGAATTACAAACTTTCATTATTTATGAAATTTTTTTTCGTAATTTTCAATGCTAAGAAATTCCATTTTTTATTACTTTTTTAACAGAGGAAAATATGTCGGCGATGCCGTTTCTGAAGTCAAATGAATTCAGGTTGCTATTTCACTTTCGAAGTAAATACTTCAAAAGTTCAATCCATTGAACTATTTGCATTTCTGGTGTTAGATGGTGTAAGCAAACGTCCCTTAAAAAAATCTCTCAAATGCAGAAGCAAATGTGTATGAGCAATCATCCGTGGAGATGAAGCCCGGAAGGCTCTAAAGACGAGCACTCTTACAGGTTTTCTCCCACTCTCACACCTAACACTAGTAACTTTATCAAGAAGTTATTTGCCAGAAAAATGGAGGAATTGCGTAATATCCTACTTGATTTGATAATTTCTTTATAGAATATCTCGTTGATGAAGTAAGACTCTTACTAGAAGTGAGATATGTTGGTCCCTAGTTAAAATATAGCACACGCTCGATATTGTAAACTAATTCAAACCAAGCGTAATGGACGTTGTCGAACGTGAGTTAAATAATAATCGATTTATTTAAGAAACATTTAATACATACAGGGTGGAGCACTAGGAGCGCCTCGGAGGAATACGTCCTTATTAATTAAATTAATCAAAAATTGTTGTCAGATGTGTATGTAGGATTTTATATGGCACATTTTAAAAATATTCTCATCGACACAGAGAATGCAAAAAAAAACACATCAAACATACCTTTTTTTTTGTTTTTTTTTTTAATTGAACTCCCTATATTTTATTACATATTTCGAATTAGAAGGAGAAAATGGAAGAAGTTTGTAAAACACACATTAAATCTAAAAGAAACTATATCAAAAATCTAAAAAACCCCTCAAAAAAGAGACTGTTCCAACATTTTTGAATAATTTGCTGATTAACTGCATTCCAGGTTAAATGCAAATTTGAAACAGCTTCTTGTGATGTTACTTGTTTCAAAGTCTTAAACATGTTTTCAGGATTCTTTGATTAGAGAGTCCAAGGTAAACCTTTTCGTTAGTATAGTTTGGTGCGTTCTGGTTTATGGGTTGAATTAATAGAGCTACGTTGGGCGGTACGTACGTAATGAAAATTGATGCAACTTCACTCCTCAGTTGTTGCTCTGGAGGATAATTCAGTGCATTATCAAATAATAACAACCCTTTTGTTTTTTTTTAAGAAGTCTTTTATTTACAAATTAAATTATCCTGATATTATGAATATGTAGAACATTTGCAATTACAGACTCATTGTCATGCATCAGGGTCAAAGCACTTATGGAACCGTTTCAGGAATATCCTGCTAGTGATCCAAGCGATATTTGAACAATCATCATTAAAAGGAATATTGAAATTTTTAAATAAACGTGTACTTTGTGCTTTTTCTATTATCATCGACTTTGTTTTACGCGTCGCCAAGAACTGTTTACGTCATCGAGGATACACATTGTTTACATTACCGAGCGTTCCACTTGATCCTATAATAAGAATTTTGCGTTTACATGAACACAGTATTTTCTTTATCATGTGTCTACGCTATCAAGCGGTTGCTGTATGTATTTACTTTTTGTGGCAATCAAGGGCCGTTTCATCATCCCGCTTTCGCCGGACACATATAGATCGTACTCTGGACAACTGTCCATTATAAAATATAGGTCTGTCCTTGTCCAGGCCGCATAGATCATCTTCGTGTTCACGGTGTGCTACTGCTTGGCATTTGCACTAAATATGTCACCCAGACAATCTCTCGTCGACCTTTTCAACAGCGGGTATTTATTATCGCTTGCTCTTTATACGGTGCCTCGCTCGACAGCTTTCCTTTGATTTATTCCAGGTAATAACCGGGATAGAATCGCCAACAGGAAACCTGTTTTGCTATTCTCATTTTGTGCGTTTAGGTCTTGTCTCCAATCAACAACGTTGGGAGTCATCAGAACCACCATCAGGAGTGCTCATGGAAACAATTTACATAACTTTTTGAACTGGGAAAATGATTTAACTCCAGGCGAATCTTTATCACATTTGGTTCCCCAATAAAGCACATACCTATACCGAAAAGTTCTGGGCAATAAAATCTTGTTTTTGACAAAACTTTCGTCATATAAAGGGGAAAAGCGGCCGCACAGACCTAAAATCAACATGATATGAAATTTTTGCCCTCTCGACTGGAATAATCTTTAGTTTCCTAACTGGAGTGGGCACGTATATTGGAAAAATTGAAATTCGCCAAATAGTTACGGTATAGACGGCATCTATAAGGTCTCGACGAAACTCGAACTAAACCCTAAGACTCTGGACCCGCTAATTACGAAGGGACCCTTGCGAACTGCACATACAACTGCTGCCAAGTTTTCCTAAGGTTTTCCAGAGCGGGAAGAGACTTATTTTAGTTAAGGAAACTTGCAAAGCTGCCTAATTTGGCAGCGTGGAGGATATAATTTCCAGGCAACTCTGGCTCTGCTTTATCATCAGCAACTGTTAAATCTTTGCTGACAGGGCGTAAGGCAGTCACTGCATAATTTAGAGCCGTAATATTATGTCGAGGCGAGGGCCAAATTGTTATTAAAACCCGAAGCTCCTACTTTGAGTGAATTCTTAGGATAATAACATAGTGCACCGACCTGTTCCGGCAACGAAAGGAGATTTACAGCCAATATCATCATATCTTCTAAAATGTATCATTTGGGCTTCCAGCCATAAAGAAAAACAAGCTTTAGTTATTGGCGTACGCAACGCAACCTTCCTCTTTAAATTAATGCGATGCCCTTAGGGATGCGTTAACATATGGTTTTCGAAGTATTTAAACTCGGTATCCCCGAGCCCTTAGGGCCGATGCGAGATACCGGAATAACCGCCCAAGGGCGGACATAAAACATTTTTCCCAGAGGCGCGCTGGCGGATTTGATGAAGATCCACCCGCACGCCCCTGTATTCGTATTGAAAATTGCAACAATTATTATTTTGCAGCGGAAGCAACTTTTTCCTATATGCAGTATACAATGCGAGCAAATTCAATTTGGCCCAAGCGCATTTCATCTGTTAAATATCTGTTATTATGGCAAAGCGTACCCTTTGGCCATGCAGGCTCGCTTATGTTCTAAGCGATGTTGATCTTCATCTTCGTAATGGGTTGTCGTGTTCTGGGTAAGTACGGGCACACCCATTACGTTATGCGTTCTGCAAGGTGCACCAATTTGTCTACAATGTTAACTTAAAGAAATGGATGTGTCTATTCCATCATTCTGTCAGGAGTGTATAGTTTAAGGCCGTTAGGGTACTTTTTCATGGGGCACTGATGCGTGTGGGAGGAATATCAGACTTCCTGGTCTTAGCATTGGTTGTGCATTTCAATAAGCTCATAAATAAAATGCTTTTAAAAATTGTTTACAAATTTTAGCCAGCGTTCTTTACAATCTGGCGAATGATAATCTTCACTGAAATTTAAATCACCTTTATTTCTCTAGTATAAACACCTCATTACTGAAGTGCATTAAACAAACTAAATTTTTTATCTAGTTTATTTAAAATAAGAGGAGAAAGGCAGAGTTTGTATATACTAGCGATGGCAAGCGTGTTACTTGCGAAAGTCAGGTTTGGGACGCATTCCGCCAGATGGAATGTATATCGTCTAACTTTTAAATAAAATAACATCTACTTGTTAAAAAATTAGATTTTTATGTGTATTTTGTAGTAAACACCAAGTTTTGCAATTTCGCAATCTCATGAGCTTCACGAATCGCTCATGTAAGTGTGTTTCCGCGGTGTACTTCACAATCTCATGAGTTGTACGAAGCAAAGTAGGTTTTTGGCTCGTTCTCAGTGGTGTACTTGGATTAATGGAAGTTCGCATAGAGTAATGAAATACATTAACGTAGTAGGTACTTCACACAATAGCTATTACTGAATATACTTACAGTTCAGAATACGTTACGGAGATTGATTGGGGCCAATTGAGAAGAAATGGGACTGAATAGCCTTGACACGAAAGTCCGGAGTGGCCTCTGGTTCTTTCAATAAAATATATATAATGCAAAAATGTACTTAAATTTACAATTAATTCGCAGGTTTTTCCAGTAACAATGAGAACCTATTTGGACGTAGTTCAATAAATTTACACGCGCCAGTCTGACAAGACATCCAGAAACTACGTCGTCATATCCGTTTCCGGTAGCAGCATCCTTAGTTGGCCCGAAGAACTTCCCTTTCTATTTCCGGCAGCTTCCGTTACCTGAACTCGCTAATTCCATCCCGGAGCGGCGCGGCGCTCTCACCACCAAGGAAGCCCCTTTCGCTCGCGAATATTGCATAATAAATGCCCATCTTGCGATATTCTGTTTAGGAACACTTGACCCCTGAATCTGAAGAATTTCGACAATATATGCAAATTATTTACTGCTGCATTGAACTGAACTGCCAGGAAAACTAAATTTCCCACTTTTCATACGCCACGCATCCTTGTGTTTGTGGGTCAGTAAAAAATCAGTTTGAAGCTCAAAGCTTCGTTAAACAATTGTATAAAATGATGCACAAGAGGGTTTCCAAACCGAATTATAATAATTGAGGTCGGGCAAAAGCAACTCGTAACCCATTTGAGCTTGTGGGAGATATGCAAATCGGCCTTTTGTTTTAACCGGCACATGCAGGTGTATCACGTAGTTTCAAAATTTCTCAATGATGTGGTAGCAGAGATCCGATTCACTTAACAACAATTTGTATCAGACTGGTCAACAAGGGAACGATGAATGGGTTGGTAAGAAATTCCTTCTCCAATTTGTCCAGAAACTTTTAAAGGTACAATTGTATACAAGCCCAATTAAATTTCGCTGCAGAACATGAGAAACATTTTTAAAAAAATCCGTTTTATTTTATTCTGTAAAACTATCTCGGAATCGCCAAACGATGCGATTCAATCCACTTTTAAAGTCGCAAATTTATACGAAAGCTAGAAAGTTCGGTAAACCGGCCGTGATTGGAATTCAAACTGGAACCCCTACAGGAAGTTGTCAGACTTTAACGAATCGGGTTGGTTTCGCCTCGCCTTCCGGATAATTTTATCCGGGGAATAGAGAAAATTACGAGTGAACTCGTACGATAAAAGGTGCGCATGGCCACGTGAGACAGCGGACATGCCTCGAACGATCACCGACCCGAGCCTGCCAACTAGTCGATTCGCATCATGCCAGTGTCGGGGACGTTTCGCTGATTTCCTTTCGACTTTCTACGGGCCGCTGCCAACGTACGAGCGCCTGCTGCAACGACAAAACTCGGATCGATCGCCATTTTAGTGTACGAGCCCGAGAGATACTTTCAAGGCAGTTAAACTTTACTTCGAACCCCGCTAAAACGCAATTATGGCTTGCGGAAAGAAATGGCGAGAGGCTGACACCATTAAGTTTGTCGAACTTTATGAGAAAGCTGAATGTCTTTGGAATTTTAGACACCCCGTATATAAGCACAGAAATGCCCGTGATAAAGCCATACAAAATATGCTCAAAGAAATGAATATGGCAGGTGAGCAGTTTAGCAAGGACATTAGTGTCTTACTTAAATCTTACGTTCAGAGCAAATATTGTTCATAATTACCGATCCGACATAATTGATAATCCACTAAGGCTAGTAATACTGCAATTCAGCAATTTTTCCGTCACCATTGTGTGCAGAAAATTGAAAACTACTTTTTAATTTTCTGGACAGAATAGTAAAGAAAAATGCTTTAATATAGGACTATTCCAGTAGAGGACTTTCGAGGGATTTTCAGTACTTAACCTTAAACTCGGCTTTTTCAGACTTTGGCGTAAATGAACTGAAAAACAAAATCAAAAACATTCGCAGCACCTATCAGCAAGAAGTTAACAAAATAAGACGGTCGAAAGAAAACCTCGGTGGAGGTATTATGGAGGAGTACAAGACCAATTTGGCTTGGTTTCACATTGCTGATCGCTTCCTGAGAGGCGTCATTAATAGCACTTACAGATCTCCTGCTGCCAAGGTACGTAGATAACTAACATAACATGCAACATACTGAAATAAACCTACAGTTTTTTAAATAAAATCTCAGATTGAAGAAGAAGCAGAGGATACTACCTTATTCCAGCAAGATCAGGCCAATCTCTATAATATGGTTGAAACCGAAATGGCAATTACTAACGGAGAAACTGAAAGCGATTTGCTTACATTTCCAGGCAATAGGCAAATTAAAGAGGAAATAGTCAAAGATGAGTATGACTCTCCAATTCATCACGAAGTTAAAAGACGAAGGCTCAGTACTCATCACCAGCATGTTGGTTACGAGATAACCAACGGGCTGGATCCAAGTACTAGGTAGGACAATAATTGTTAATATGGTACTTATAATAATAAACTAGATTTATAGGTCGGAAGATATATTAGAGAGGGTGTACCAGAAAAGTCCTGCAATGGAATCATACACAGCAACCAAAGACGAATGGTATCACTTCAGCAACAATATTGCTTGTCAACTGAGAACTTTGCCTTTGGAAAGAGCCCTGATGTGCCAAAAAAAGATTGTAGATATTTTAACTGAAGAGAGAATTGACTATTTGCTTACTAAAAACGGAGAATTAAAACCAGATGGGTGACAATCATGATTTCTAGAGCAAAGGAGATATTTAAAGTTCAAGACACAAAGTTACCTATTAAAATAGTGCAATTAAATGTATAGTTTCGATTTTTAACAACTAAAAGCGTTTTGTGTTTTATCACGCAGCCAGTCTATTATGTATTATTTTCCCCAATTTTCCGGATCACTGAGCATACTACAAAAATATTTTTCACGCACGTAAATTTACAGTATTACAACGTTTTAATTTTCTGCTTGCTAGTGGAAACCTAAATTTAGTGGCTCCGTTGCAATAGAATTATAAACGAAATCAAGTTCAGGAACAAGAAAAAATAATTTAAAGAGAGGTAAGTGCGCAGAGGATGTAATATACCATATGCAAAGGCAATTTGTCAAAATCACCGGTGCATTGTTGAAAATACCATTTTTCGTACAAGATTACGAACAGGGGGGGTACACTAAGGAGAGTACAAAAGGATAATCTTGCGGAGCCGGATATTATGCATGCTGGATAATTTTTCATTATGCGAAGAAATATATATATATATTATATATATATTATATGTTATATATATTATATGTTATATTTATATATAATATAATATAAGTATATATATATATATAACATTTTCTGGGGTATAAATTAGTTATGAATCAAGAAATAATGTGCTTTCTTGACTCGATGGTGAAAGATATTTTTACATGCACGATATAAATATTAAATAATAGCGAAATTCCATGTGTTTTAACGATAATTGTGTGAATAAATAAATAAAAGGTTTGTTATGTGCGCAATATAGCTTAAATTTAATACTTTTAGCATTTATGCAGATATCTTATGCCTAAAAACACTTAATGTTCCAAACGTAAAATGTTTATGTCTCTTAAATATTAATTCTTCACTTAGATATATTTAAAAACTCATTATTATCATTAAATATCATCAAATAAATTAGTGTAACCTTAATTTAGTCAATTTTTATACCTCTTATGACGCAAACTTCTTGAGTTGTTTGAAAGACCAGTAATTGGTGATATACATTTGACGTTTAAGCATAACCTCAATTATTTTGTAAAATTGATTTAACCGAAAAACGAAAATGTTTAAGTGAAAAGGGCGTAAATTGTAATCAAGTACCTAGGAAGCTGAACTAAAAAAGCGACTGCATTTAAACAGATGCCCGTTATGGCCTTAGATCCCAATATCCAAAAGATCTTTGATCTCCTTTGCAGTGAAGAGTCCGAACAAATTCAAAAACGGTCTTCAACTTTCAGTAATGTCTCTCGAGAACTAACAGCCACCACCAGTGAGTATTTCCATTAAAACGCTATATTGGAACAACTCAAAATCTACTCTGTGCAGATATACTAGAAAGTGCCCTAACTATTACTCAAAAACATTGTGATAAATGGAGTACTGTATCAAATGAAGTTCTCCAGGAAAAGCTAAACTTGCCTGTAATATCACTGGGTAAAGATAATGCGCCTGCTTTAGTTTCTGTAAAAAAGCAGTGCGATAAAATTCTGAATAGCAATATAAAAGGATGCAAGCCTAATATTGTGGTAACTAACTGCAAGAAAAATTGAGATTTTGAGAGAAATATTTATTATTTTTTAGGAAAATATCCTTATCAATTGCCATACAATAGATGATAATTTGCATAAAATCAACAATTTTATCAGAAACACCAATAAAACTATTTCAAACTATCGCCTGTTAATTGACAATATGAGAAAACTTGGTCTTCAAAAAACCACGTCATTAGAGTGTCTCAGTGAAGGTAAAACTAGAATTTCTAACATTAACTTTATGTTCTGCGTTTTCAGTAAGAATTTTAAATTATCAATTTTTAGGGGGCTTGGAATTGTCTAGTTTTTGTGACCATAACGTGGACTTTGCTACTTCTTCGCCTATTAGGCGAGCTAGCAAGGAAAAACGGAACCCGTGACAATTGCATATTATTGTTTATTGGTCGAATTTAGAATTTGAGAAAACTATTTTGTTTACTTTAATATTTTTTACACTATTTACATTTATATATAATATTTTAAAAGAATTTCGTTTAAATAAAGTCACAACTTATTTTACTAGGGATTATAGTTACATTGCTGACAATTGATACGGACTTCCTTTTTACTGCATAAATCTATCTGACTATTATTCGTCAGCCATTTTATTCGTCATCTTCATCACGTGACTTCGTGATGACAATCACATGCTTTTGACAGGGTAGATTGATCATATGACATTCGGGCGAGGTGTATAGTTTATAGAATTTCAAATTTTTACAAATTTTATTGTAAAAAGCGCAAAAAAACCATGAAAGGGTGCATTTTCAACATTGACAATGGATATTTGGAGGGCCTGTGTAGGGGATTCAAATGTGGAATACTCAGACATGCAGATTATTTGAACTTGGTACAGTGTGAAACCCTTGAAGGTAAGAGGCTCCTACATTGGAGTTCATTATGGGGGTGTTTGATCATTAAATACTACTGTAATATTTAGCTATAGAGAATTAAAGTTTAAAAAGTGTACGTGAAAATTGGATGGGTTTTCAAGTGATTTGTCCCACAATTTCTACTTTGAGAGATGTATGAACGGGCATATATTGCAGTGCTCAAAATATTTTAATCCCATTTTATACATGAAACATTAATTTTTTTTTAAACCAACAGAAAGACACAAGGTAATTACAACATAGGGAAGATATACATGCACCTTGTTGTCATCTATTGCTCAATGTAATAGTTTTACTAATCTCATTTACAGCATGTGGAAGGTGATACATTTACACAAAAATAAGGTGGTACAGTGCCCTCCTCAACGATATTAATTAAAATGCATTTAGGGTGTCGAAGGACAGTAATGCTGGTTTACATCTTTTGTAATGTCATACCAGATGTTTCAACAGAATGCTTATCAGTGTTCAATTACTAATATAATTAAGTATGAGCGGGTACTACCACATTTGACCAATGTCAAATATTGGTTTTTTTGATGGATAAAAATTGTTGACAATAAGTATAACTTTTTGGCACAAAACTGGTTTTGGCTTTGTTATTTACCACAATAACTTCCTTGATTACATCGCAGTTATTCCCAGACTATTCTCAATCTCTTAATTATTAATTTTACAGATTTAAAGCTTCATCTCCAAAGCACCGACTATGGGACTTTTCTGGCAAACGAACCTTCACCCCTTGCAGTGTCCACCATTGACAACAAACTGCGAGAGAAGCTTGTCATTGAATTTGAACACATGCGCAATCAAGCTGTCGAGCCTCTATCCACCTTTTTGGACTTCATCACTTATAGCTACATGATTGACAACATTATTCTTTTAATCACAGGAACTTTGCATCAAAGGCCTATTGGAGAGCTTATTCCCAAATGCCATCCTCTCGGAAGTTTTGAACAGATGGAAGCGATTCACGTCGCTTCGACTCCTGCAGAGTTGTACAATGCCGTGCTAGTAGATACTCCTTTGGCCCCATTTTTTGTGGACTGCATTTCAGAACAGGATTTGGACGAAATGAACATTGAAATCATTCGTAATACCTTGTACAAGGCTTACTTGGAAAATTTCTATGATTTTTGCAAGAATATTGGAGGCACAACCGCGGACTGCATGTGCGAAATCCTTGCTTTTGAAGCTGATCGTCGTGCTATTATTATCACAATTAATTCGTTTGGAACCGAGTTGTCTAAGGACGATAGAGCTAAACTGTATCCTCGTTGCGGAAGGTTAAACCCAGACGGTCTTGCAGCGTTGGCCAGGGCTGAAGATTACGATCAGGTCAAAGCAGTTGCGGAATATTACGCCGAATACCAGAAACTGTTCGAAGGCGCCGGAAATAACCCTGGAGACAAAACGCTTGAAGATAAGTTCTTTGAGTATGAGGTGAAGCTAAACATAAACGCTTTCATGCAGCAATTCCACTTTGGAGTGTTTTACTCCTATTTGAAGCTGAAGGAGCAGGAATGTCGTAATATAGTTTGGATTGCTGAATGCGTGGCTCAGAAGCATAGAACCAAGATTGATAATTACATTAACATCTTTTAAATTTGGCTGTTATAGGCATGTGTCCGAAAAAGTATTTTCTCATTCCAACGTTGCTTTAGATCAAGATTCAACTCGCATGTTATTGTTAATTTCTTTGTAAATTTCTAGCGCCCCCGTATTACAGATGTGGCGTGGAAGTAAATAGCATATATCTAATTTTTTTTCCATTTAAGTGATGCTTATAAAATTATGAAAGATTGTATAGAATTGTGAGCCAATTTCTATGGTTTTAATGTTATTGTTGTATTCCCATGCATATCAAAATCAGTTAAATGATTAATTTTTCTTCTCTCACAATAGTTGATGATAAAACTGATTATATTCTTTTTATTTACACTGTTATAATTTACACATAATATTCTCTTTAGTTAGGACATTATCATATTATTGTAAATCTGATTTTTCCTGTTATTATAAAGACGTTAGTTAGAAAGTTGTGTATTTTGAAGTTTCTGACGAATTTAATTTATATTTTCAAGAAAATGACACGGATATGAGAACCAAAAATTTATTAAATTAATTGTGCTGCAAAACCACTTGTGGACTGTAATGGCTTTTGGTAGCCGAAATTTCTATGATCAGTGGTGAATAATTAAAAGTAACGTTATATTGGCTATAAATTTGGGCAAGTTAGTCCAGAAAAGCTCAAAGATATAGATACTGATTTTTGTTTTCGTAACCAGTAGTAAAGTACCTAACACGGAAATATAAAGAAGCATTCTTAAATAATGTAGAGTATTTCATTGACGTCGCGAAAGTTTGTATCATAGACGACTACAAAAAGCTGCTTTATTGACTAACTACATATTCATAAATCATTTCGAGTCCAATAGTTATATCCAAAATTAATCTTATACCTCTGCTTCTCTCTGATAACTTTTCTTTTTAAACCGTTTTTCTATCCACGAGGTTTTGAAATGATTACTGTTGCATAAAATCTAGGACATCCAATATAGTTTTAAAGGTCTTCAAAGAACTGAACCATGAAAAAAAGGTTAATTTCAGGCCATTCATTATTAAATGTAAATTCAATTTTTTTATATTTCCATTTAGTATTCTTTTTCCACGCAGCATACGGATTTAAAGTTTCGTACTTGCAATTCAGGTTGCAGATTTAAAGGGTTCAAAAACTACTTTGAAAGCAGCAAAACAACATTTATAAAGAATCAAAAATTAGTTTATTTTACTAAACACGGGAGGCACATATAAACAATATTTCTTTACAACCGGAGCCCATCAATCGACAGATTCGCATTATAACAAAAATAACAAGGCACTGCTGTCCATTTTTGGTCTATTCATGTTCGACTATCAATTAAAACTATATCTCTCGTCTATAAAATAAATATTATTCATCATAACTCTCTTTATTTTCCAATTTCTGTCTTATAAATAAAATGAAATTAATTATTGGTTTATCGACCTTTCGTAGTTACCACACAAGGCGATAATAACGGGTGATCATTAAAAAAAAACGCAATAGGCAGTGAACCGTACACGTAGGGCGTTAATAAAGCCTTTTGCTATTTACCGTCAAACATATGATGACAACTGATAACAGCTGGATCCAAGATATGCCTTAGAGATATTTCGACGCCTTCTTAAGGTTTTTTTTTAATGATTGCCCGTTACAAACTATTAATAATTTTTCCTGAGTGCAAAACGTAAAACTACTAGGGAGGCAAACTTAAATTAAATATCACCTAAATAAACGTAAATAAAATACAACGCAATGAATCTACAAAAGAGTGAGATTGACTATGAACGACCACTATGAATTTCCGTAGTCTAGGGATTACGAATTAAGTAATAATAATACATAATAATAACTACTAGTCGGTTGCATTTTCTAGAGTAGGAGCTACTGGTTATTATAATGAGCAATATGAATTGAAGGTTAAACTGATATCAATAAGTATATTTGAGATCACAGCAAAAATAGTCTTAAAACTCTAATAGACTATTCCAAATCAATAAGTTGCTTCAGGCGCACCATTCTATAACAACAATAATTTCGAATTTTAAAGAGTTAAACAAAAGCTCCGAATCATTATTACTTTATTTGAAATCAACTTATTGCAACCGCCCTAAACATTTGCAAACTTCAACGCTTCTTTCATCGTTAATTAGTATTAACAAAAGGACGCTTTAATTATTCATCAATGAATAATAATTTGTTATAATAAATCTAACGGATAATCATTAAAAACAAACCTTGAAGTAAGCTGTGAACCGAGATTTACCATAAAACATTTGACTGGCAACTGACTTGAGTTTTTTTAATGATCACCCTTTATATACACTTTTGCCTAAGGTACTTACACTTATGAATATGTACACATTTTTGGTAAATTTATAATAATTCTTTATCAAGGAAGTGCACTTTTAAGTCTCAGTTAAAAAAAGGCGGGAATATTGGCCTGGATCCAGGATTATCCCGGGAGACGTAGAGAGTGGCTCTTGTATAGGTTTTATATGTTGAAAATGGTAGGCACTTTCAAGGAAAACAAGATCGTTTTCGAGTTTTCATTGATAGACATTTATATACTCTATTGGAATTTTCAAAAAAGCTCACTTCAAACCTTCATTTTTGACACAATTTTTAGAGGGAAGTGACAAATACACCTATGAGATTCATGGTAAGGTGTTGAAGCTGCTGATTTTCTAAATTAAGGAGATGCCAAGTTAGAATTTGTCCATTAGCGCATAAGGAAGGTTACAAATTTGTAATCATTCTCAAATCGATGGTGCCAACTGGCTTAAAATATTTTCGAAGTAGTGACACCTCTAGCTGCACTGAAAGTTCATATAAACATTTTGATTTTAAATGAATGGCGATATTATTTAGTTAAACGTACTGTTAAAATATAGAGAATTAAAAAAAAACTATGAATCCTGCTCTACCTTTTCCTGAATGTTTCGCGAGTGCGGTTGCCAATTCCAACCGAGGATCCCCAATTTGATTTATTTGTGCAACACCATATTCCTACATTTGTAAACTGATACATGTTTGTCGTCGCACATATCTGATATTCAAAAGTGCTATTTGGATAACTCTTCTCTGAACGATCGACATAGGTCACGGAAGAGCAATATGGCGCGATGGTGTGAACGCTACCTTTCTTCAAGCGTTACTCTAAGGGTCATCAAAAAAAACCTCCCGCATGCGCAATTTAAAGTTCTCGATCACATCCTCAGAAAAATACCTCAAAGTAAACTACGTTATCCGGTAGACTTCTGGTGACAGACAAACTATATAAAATATATTAAAACAATTAATCTTGAGAATTTCCAAAATAACATATAATGTTATAGCAATCTCCTGAGCGAATTGTTAGCTCAAAGCATACAAGGACTCTACTTATCAAGAGTTAACGTCATTTCCATGAACCCCGGCATACTTAATATCAGAATGTTTCCCAATGAGTTGTGAAATACTACAATGCCAACGAAACCAAGAATTGAACCGATGTTAAACAACTGACCGACGTGAAAAGGGTTTTATCATTTTCAAGGAAAACATTTTAGCGATAGCCGTTTAGAATTGTTTATTTTTAATAACATCATAAATCAGATGTTATGTGTTAAAAAAAAATGATTACCGTGATTTTACACTTAACCTGCCTAAGGGCTTGTTTTAATTATCCAATATTGTTGGCAGAAAAAAAAAATGGGAGTTGGAAAAACTTAAGTTAAAATGCTAAAGTTCTTCAGTGTTGATAGGGAAATTAACTCACATCACAATAAAGTCGAACGCTTTTGTAATTTAATCGCATTTACCCTTCTCATGGTATAAGACTATTAAAATGATTTAGTCCAAAATTAAGTCTGGAATTAATTTTGTCCATAGCACACCATATTGCGTCCTAAGGCTAATAAAGTAACTGACAAAGATGACCTCTTAAATCTCTGTTGATCGAACAGATTTGTGACGATTCTTTACTGATTGCTACGTGTCAATATATCACATTTTTAAAACCTTTCAAACATCTGTTTCACATATAACTGGGAGTGCAACCATATTAAAAGTACTTTACTTGAAAATTGGCTAGAACTATCGGGATGGTGGTTTTTCCATACCGTCCGATGGTGTTCTAGGAAAGAAAGGAAGACTCTGTGTACCCAGGTACTTGGATGAGTTTTTGTTGAGCGGAACTGTTCGATGACTTCCTACATTTCAAAACCGCAATTAAGATTTGAAACTTACTGGGCTCAGTTTTTTGTGAAAAACAATAAAAAAAGCAAAAGGCGGATGACACAAATATATCTAAGAGTTCAGTTAAAAATAATTAGAAACAAAAAGCCGTTCTGATCGAAAATAAATATTTGCAATCCTTCGAGATATTCTTTTGGAAAAATGTTCAAATCAGGCAACTTTTCGACTGGTTCGATCATTTTTCGTTTGACCTCCAAGAAAAGTGTAAAATTGAAGAAAATAAGTATGTTTCGTAAAACGTTAGTCTTAAAAAGACTTTCTCTTAATTTCACTAAAAATCAAAAAGCAGATTATTTCCTTAAACATAGTCCCTTGACAAAGAAGTCAGTTTTTAAATGAAAATAGGGCCTTTCAACTACTCTTTTTTTAATTTGCGCCTTAAAATTGAGTTAAAAAGTATTTTTCTGAAGGTTTTTTTTGTTGACTCAAACTGTGGGACTTATATTATTGCAAATAGGCAAGACGCACCTCATCACACTTTACCTAATAGCTCCAAAGTAACGGAGGAGTCTAGATTCACAAAAAAGATGCATACTTTTTATATCCAATTAATCCCTCCTCACATTAATCACAAGAACCTTCTACTCTACGCTCCAACCAAACAGACAGCGTTTACTCCATCTAGGGCAGTTTTTACGTAAACGCAGTAGTTTGAAAAAACATATCACATTTTCATTCAGTTTAAACAAAACTGGGTACCTACCGCGCGGTACCCAAAACTGCCAGGTTTCGACTGGTACCAAAAACAATACGCACTAATACTGCTCTTTTTTTCGAAAATGTCGCAAAACAACAGTTTTATTCGAAACATCACCAAAACCTCAGATCAAGTTTACAAGAAATGTACGTCAATATAACCTGGCAATAAAATAGGGAAGCTTTGTCAGCTTTAATAAGCGTTTTAAAAAATAGATGAAACATTGGTCTACCGCGCGCTTCTCTTGCCTTCACCCCTTTGGGGGAGTACAGCCTTTTTTCGGATTTTCGTAGGGCTATCGCACTCTGTGGGGGTGTGCTGGTCTAGTTTGCGCTTGCGTGTTCGGTATGGAAGCGACACGAAAGTACTCGGATCACAGTCGATTTCCAGTCTTTGGCGCAGAATTCGCTCGCTCTGCCTAGTTTGCACGTACACTTTTCTCTCCCGCTTACGACCTTCTTCTTTGATAATGTTTGAGTCTATAGAGTTCTTGTCTGAGACCACGATTCCACTGGAGCCGGTGGATTCTCTAACTCTCGTGCTGATATCTGACCCTTGCGATTGTCGGGCGTTTTCTTCCGATTCAGTCTTGTGGCTTAGTTCCAGGGAAAATTTGCTCTTTAGCGAACTTTCACTAGTAAAAGAGGAGGAACTGCTGCTATTGTTATCACTCGAGCTCTTCTTCTTTCGTCGACGTTGGGCTAATTTGGCGCTCAGTACGTCCTGAAAAAAAAATTATATCTTCAACATATCATAATTTGCAGAAATATATATTGGATAAAGTGGGAAAAATGATTTCACTCTATTTTATACATTTTTAAGGACTATTGAAAGCAATGAACCTATTTGAGAATAGATTCTCTTATTGGGGTTTTTCATTATTTTAACTAGGCCTTATTTAAACTAAGAAAAGTATATGTTATTTACTCGTTCTTTCTCTCTTTCCCTGTGACTTAATCAACTTCGCATTTGATATAGATCGACAAAATAAATCACCGAAAAAATAGGGTTTTACCATTTTAATTGAGATCCTTCCATATTAATAACCGTATTTTTTTCCTAAAACTCCACCAAAACCCATTATCTTACCTGCAACCTGAATCCTTCCTTTTGCGCTTGATGAAATGCATCAAAAGTAGTCTGCAGTGTCATCTCACCCCCGGTAGATAAAACCCCGGGAGTTCTCAGAGCAGTCTCGGCAATCTTCTCCTGTTTTCCTTGCAGCCAGTCATTGCACTTCAAGTCCACCATCTGTAATCTTTCGCTAGGTGTGACCGTCAATAACCCCTCGACCACTATCTTAGCCTCATCGGAGACATCTTCCCAAGCCGCGGAATCAAAATTGAAATCTCCGCTTTTAATTCTGGTGATTATAGAAACGACGCTTTCATCTCTACTGCGTGCGTGAAAGGGAGCTGTTCCACACAACATTGTATATAGAATGACCCCTAAACTCCACAAATCGCAGTTTTCATCGTATCCTGCAGGATCTCCTTTTAGAACCTCCGGAGCAGCGTAATGCAGGGTAAAACAGGGAGTGTGCAGCGATTCAGTTTCTCTTTTCAAACGGGCGAACCCAAAGTCGATAATTTTGATCTCCGCATCATCGCTCGCGGATGTAAAAACGAGATTTTCAGGCTTCAAATCGCGGTGTACCACTCCTCGAACATGCATGAAGCTCACTGCTGAAACCAGCTTTTTCAAAATTCCTGAAGCTTCACTTTCCAAGAACCGAGTCTTCTTCCGTATCCTATCGAAAAGCTCTCCTCCTTCCAGCAGTTCCATCACCAAATACGTGTATTTCTCGTCGTGAAAACAATCGTAAAGGGTGACGATATTGGGGTGGCCCTGGCAGGCCCTTAATAGGTTAATCTCTTGGGTGCAGTCTCTGTGTCTACTGATAATCTTGACGGCATATTCAGTTCCTGTGCCTTTATGCACACACCTCCTGCAGATCGAAAAGGTACCATCACCCAATATGGGCTCGTCTAAATCCATTTCGTACTGCTGGAAAAAGGGAGAATTGTTCAGTTGAGAGCGAAGGAAGCTGTAGAGGTCGTGGTTTAGGGGACTGTTGTCCGAGATCACGTTCTTTGAGAATACTATTGAGGGAGCTACGTAAGAGTAGCCCTTGAAGATTTTGTCGTAGTTGGGTGGCACCACAGCGGGGGAGTCGGTGGGGGGCATCGTAGTAAATTCGTCACTAAAGTTGGAAACATCCAACTCATTTCTGTGGAAAAAAAGATATGAGTAATGGCTATTTATTTAACTAAGTAAGAAGTACTTGGTTTTGTGTAACGAGCGGGAAAATGACACTAGTTACACAATATAAAACTTCTTAATGAGATTAATACCTAATAACAGGTACAAAAGGGGCCGAAATCTCCTTTCTGGCCAACTTATCCCAGTCGAGGGTCTTAAAGAAGGGATGCCGCTTCAGTTCTTTGGCATCCTCCTCGCCGCCCCCCAGACGTTGCCTTGGGTCTTTCACCAGTAGTTTACTGATGAAATCCGCCACATTTTTTCCTAAAGCTGTGCACAGATTTAGTTAAAAATCTATTAACTAAACACCCTAAAACTTACAATCGGGGATTGGAGGAGTTGTTTTCAAGATTCTTCTGGATATTTCTTGTTGGGTGTTCCGTTCGCCTTCCACAGTAAAGGGAGAGGCACCCGTAAGAAGCTCGTAGGTGAGGACGCCCACTGACCACCAATCCACGGCCTGAAATCAGAGAAAATCATGAGAATATTTACAGAGATGAATATATTTGATTGTTTCACTGCTTTTTTAATCTTATTCTATTGCTTTTATGACCGTGCTCAACAACGTCTAAGTTTGAAGAATTTGCGCAGATTTCTGATTTTTTCTTGGCAAAATTCTAACGATCTTCGGTCCTTTAAACTGAATATTGGAATTTTTAATGCTTTTTTTTTGGTTATAATAATTTTTTTTGCAAAAGTTTTAAAGTTTATTGGCCCTATACCCTATTTCAAAACTGACCAAAGAGGTATCTTAAAAACTAAGTACTTTCTTCGAAAACAATTCTTCGTTGTATCCAAATCTGATCGATCTCTATTAATAAACAAAGCGATGTGGCGACCCAAAATGTTGAATTTAAAAATAGCCAAGAGACATACAAAGCAACTGTTGCTGCAAATGCTTAATTACAATATTTTCTTGAATCGCCAGACTACACCGTGTGCCAAGCCAAGCAATTAATTGCGAGTATTCTTCGACTAAGAGTTTCAAGGGTGAAACAAAGTGACATCGATTTTTAGATTATCTCTACTACTTGGTTCAGGTTTCTGGGTCAGAAATTCCAACGATACGACAAGGAATCTTTATACATTCAATGCCTCAGCTGCGGAGAAAATTTTGTGATTAAGCCCCCCGGAGATTTAGTTTTCATTTCGGTTCTTCGAAGATTTTATTTTGTTACAGTACGAAGTACCGTTTACCACATCGGTTTCAAGTCATACCCTTATACAAACACACAAAGCGAATTACTGAAATTTCCGACACACCCACCGAGCGCCTTGAGATATCTGAGGAAACAGCCTGTGACTAATGAGCCGCCTTTTGATTTCTGGCCAGATTTTTTTTAAATTTCGAACCTAAAAACCAGACTTACATAAAACTATTACTATACCCTGACCTACGAAATGCATTTATTAGGTTTCAGCATGCACACAATCTACTGGCCAAAGCAACAAGTTACTATGACCTATAAATAAGTGCAGCCAAACCTTGTACTTTGCATCTCGGGTTAAAAATAACTTGATGAGACTTGATAAAAGGCTTAGCAATTTAGAGCTTAAAGAGTTTTGTATGCGATGTGGTAAAGCCGCTCCGCCCTTGACAAGTTCGGAACGATGTTTGCTCGGCATGTTATCTCTTGCCCAGATATAATAAGCCCCAGTTGTCAAGTACATTCGCTGTACCAACAATTTATATAAATTCAACGCACAACAGTTCTTTTTCAGATGTGGGCAAAAATAGCGAAGTAGGTCGAAGATGCAGGGTATCCTGAAAATCTCCCCATATCCGCGACGCGACCTTTACCTGCTGCACGTACGAATTATAGCGTCCCCATTGTGTAATCAACTTGAGATTGTGACGCAAAGGGTACCAGTACCAGTGCACATTGCGTTGATAAGCCCGTCAGGCGGTCTTTCTCGCGCCTGCAGCTAAAAAGAGAGAGGAAACACGGTGGTACCTCGCGTCCTTGCCGCGAAAGGTGGCCCCGTTTCGCTTTGGAGAAGTAGGTTACCGATTATGGGTACCTAACTGCGATTGTTTCTTTTTTGTAATCATATGTGCAACTAATACTAACATGTTTACTCAAAGAACTACAATAATCGAGATTCAAAAAGAGATGCATTTATAGCTAACAACAGCCGGTTGACCTCGATTTAATTCTTTCCGTTGCTATTTGGTACCCGGAGCCAATTTCACTTTCCTTTCTCCGGCGCGGGCGCTTACTTCACATACGGCGCAAAGGACACCTTTAACGGTACCCGATGGTACTCGATGAAATAATGCTAAACCCACCGATTTGCTCCAACGAAAACGAACGGCTTTTTACCTGCTGGCCAAACCAGTGGAAGTGACATTTTACGGATTGGTGTTGGAGTTTATCTTTAGTGTTTCAAAAGGACTCTTAAAGCGAAACCTTAACAATCGTTTTGTCTAATTGTCTAAAGGGCTCAGTTCAAAGCTCTTGTCAACAGTCATAAACTCCACTTGATACCTGGAAAAAAGAATTCCGGCGAAAAGTATTGTACATTGCTTGCCATAAACTAGTCTTTATAAAGCGACCATTATTTCTGGATAAGCCTGGCTCGTTCTTAGAACAATATGTACTCCAACCAGAACTTTCTTTCTTCATACATTTAATACTTTTACATAACAACGATTTTTACTTTGTATTTTAGATTACGGGATCTTAAGCATAGAAGTTGGTACAAAATGGTGCCAGTCCGAACGTTTGACAAAATGGCTCTTTTGTGGAAAATTGCAACTGCGAAAATTAAGAATGTAGAGATCTTCTCTGGCTGATTTAACAGGCCCTAAGCAATTGAAAAAACCGTCGCAAAACACGGTTTAAAGCGGACATGGGCACTATAAAATATTTTTAGGTTTTGGAAACAGGCGCCCTCTTCGAATGGGACCTTAGTACGCGCCGTTATATCCCAAATCTTCAAATAGGCAGTTTTGAACAAAACTCCGACCCTACAGAATCGCATGTTTTGCTCCACAAAATAGGACAATAAAAATGAAAAAAAAAAAAAATCTAAGTCTCGAGAATATTCTCGCTTAATGTTGCAACAACAAATGTTTGAACTTCTGGTTCTCGTGTCCAGAAAATCCCTCTGCATATGCTAAATTCGCATTAATTTTACGCCCGTGACGCGGTGTCTCCAACGAAATATGCGCGAATTTACGGCCAAACAATTTGCCGTGCAGTCGCCGTCCAAGATTGCACAATTGCAACTTTTGCCACGTGAGATATTTAGATGTTTTCACGTTGAAAACTGTCTCATGAATTTTGCAAGAAAAAACATTAATAACTTACCGAGTACCGCCCGCGTGGAACTATTACGGACATACCTATAACTCGTCATAATAATCAAGCATTGGAAGCCTCTGCGTCAACAAGTTTTCGCATTTTTTTTTTTTTAAGTAAGATGCGACACATTAGTTGTCACGATGATCCTTGGCACAATTCCTCCAAGCTTAACAGACAACTCAATAAAGGTCATGCTCCACAGTTAATAAAGAGTAATCGTTAGAAAAACCCTCAAATAGTTCGAAATATCAGAGGCACGTCTGGGATCAGTTCGTGTGTTAGTCAGATGTTTAATGGTAAATAGTAAATTGCTTAATCAACGACCTACGTTTACGGTCGAACGCCTACCGTGAGTTTTTTTTCAATGAACACTTGTTATTCGTTCACAAGCATGCATCTTTTGTTTGGCAGCCGGATGTATCTTAAAAGCTAAAAATAACACAAGTTCAAAACAAACAATATTTCAAGCAATATACAAGGTGTTTTTGCAACATTGGCACTTCTGTGAAGAGTCATCGGGCGATTTAATGACAATCCATACATGTAGTGTACCGAATATTAAATTAAAAGAAAATAGTGGTTGCGAATTAATATTGGTGAGAGTGGTTTTATGTGCTTTTCTCCGGGTGCAATTTTGGAAAATTACAACTCTGAAAGATATACAGAGCTCCTTGCGGACAGTGCTAAGTCTGACATAGATATACTTAGTCACTGCCTAAAATGCGAGCTCAAATGTTTGTCTTGTTCTGATAGTGGATGAAAATAACTAGCAATTTCCGGGAACTCAAAAACTGCCCTAAAGAACTGAGCAAACTTTAATTTGGAGAACGGAATCATTCTTACAGCTGTTTTTTTTTAAATAATTTTTTGACAATTTAAGAACCTTCTTCGTATTAGTCAGAATTTCTACCGATGGAGAAACCCTCCGGAACGTGTCTCCAAAATGCAGAACTTGATGGCGAAACATTTTCATTATTCCGGACTCCCAAGCTCTCTTTTCCTCGGCGATTCAGCCACACAAGAAATCTCTATGATTCGCCCACCCTGATCGCTCCCAGCTCCCCGTATCAAAACGAGTAGTTTTCTAATCTTCATTTCACGTTCTCACACGAAATCAAAGTACACAAAAAACTAACTGCATTTACAATTATTTCATTGAGTCACCATGAAAATCACCTAAAAGCGATGTCACAGTTACCAACCTCTGATAAACGCACACATCCATAACGGATTTCGTGCATGCAGAAGTTTATCTTGCGCACCTGTCATTGGCTTAATATCACCTGAATATCAACTATCAGCCTTGTGCAGAAACAGGAACTGGAGTCTATACACCTCGTGGTCATTGAATGCTATTTTTGAAGTATGTATTAATGGATTTGAGGATAAATCACCTAAGTGCAACAATAGGAGAAAAGGACGTCCTGAACTGACATTTGCTATTACGGAGAACGAACAATAATTACAATAGAACTTGAAACAATTTAAAAAAGGCAGAATATCATTCGCAATTTATAAGAAAATTGCACTTAATGCCTGTCATTAAGCGACAAATGAATGGACTTATTGAAGACTTTGTTTGAAAGCCCGATATTTTGCAAGCATTAGTCGTTTTGTAAGCAATAAGTGGGTTTGCGCAGTTGCCTCGCAATTATTCTAATTTATCGATGTTATGGGGCAATGTCGACGAAGGTTAGGGAAGGTCAGTTTCATGTTTCTAATTGTAATTTTGCCTAGAAACTTGTCATATGGTAGTAAATTACCTCTATCAAGAACTATTAGTAGGACGTAGGTTGCGTTTTTCTATTTTATATAGTACGGGAGCTTTTTGGCACCGACTCAATTTGGTGAGTTATGATCAGGACAGCACAGAGTGTCGCAAATTCTACCTTTAAGAAGGTGACATAGAAAACTATCAGATATACAGAGCCGGTGAAATGGAAACAAAATTTGATCTTTTCTATGAGATACATATTATCCATATTATAAAAAAAAAAACGGATTTACTTCGAAGGTGCACGAGAAAAACGCAAATTTGCTATTTACGCAAAAAGCTCTAATTAGCTGCCATTAAACAAATCAGTTTGATAATTTAGAAGTATGCTGCAAAGAAATTAAAAATATGTAATACCCCTCCGTGCTGCCAGTCCCGGTTACTACAAAATAAAATTTTCTGGATTTTCTATGGCTTTTTTTGGCAATCCTAAAAATCAATCGGTGATTTTGCTGCTTTCAAAAATGAATTTCATGTTGTAGTCCGGAAAAGGTGATTTGCGAAAGTCACGACGAGGCCAGGACACAATGCTCAGAAATCGCAACCTCCAGTCGGGATATCTGTGCCTAACTTTTTTAATGCCGGAAAAGTACTTCACAGCTTCGCCGCCATTGGTTCTCCAGTCGTTTCCGAGGTTCCCTCGTTGAGAATAGAACATGTAAAACAACAACAGATTCATTTTACGTGAGGTTGAAATTTATGTCACTGCCGCAAGATTTTCATAATTCAAACAACATTGACAAATCCACTGAATAATTCAAAATTCTTCCATCCAATCAGGACACTTGTATTTTTAATACCCCTTGAATTTAGCGTATCCATGCGATTAAATTAACCATATTATTTTGTGCGTTCTATTTAGACACGTGTCATGGACTTTCTAATCTGGCCCGACAATCGAGGAAATCGATAGCAATTCTAAAAATTTAAGCGAAGAAATTCGACCTTTCAGGTGTTTAAAAATCACTTAGTACCGAATCGGGTAAATATTGACTAGTGCAGTTAACCCACATAGTTTCTGCAAGGCTGCGCTATTTTGGGGAAAAAGTCGGTTTCGAGGCAGCCTTTGAGGACACATTGAGGTCGACAATTCCCCTTTTAATTAAAAAAAAAATAATGCAGCCATTAAATGTTCAGTACGAGCTGGTCGCAACGATGATGTGCAAACGTTATTAAGTCATGACCCAGAAACCCACATTCCGAAAGAACGTCTGTGCGAGTTAGATAATTTAACGGTCGAAAGTAAAATTTGAAGGTGGATGTGAGAAGCAGGTGACTTAGCTCATGGGATTCATCTGTAGTTTACTGCAGGCACGTGCCATTTTTTTCAAAAACGAGAAATTTGGCATGCAATACTGCCAAAACACACTCCATGAAATTGCAGTAAAATAGTGCTAAATTTAGCGGAAGATTCGGGGAGGAGGAGGAAGAGTTGAAGGCAATTTAAGAGTGTTTTTCAATGAGGGAGTTTCATTAATTTTGTTGCTTTTGCAATGCCAGGAGACGGTTTGCCCTAAAAACCCGAATTTTCCGTGGAAAATAGACTTTGGTGTGGGCTTGTATCGATTATGATAATACATATTTATGCATAGGCGCCGGCCTTTGAATTAATAACTATGCCAGGGAGTTTGTTTAGGTTTTTTCGTTTTGTTCCCTCGGTAATATGCATTTACTGCGAATCTTTTTCGGACGTTCACCTGGTTTTCGCATCGTACAATGAAATAATCTCTAAAATGAAAGGCCACGAAATAAACAGGAGACTGAATAAATAACAAAACTAAAATTTGCAAAAAAAAACTTCAGCAAAAAGTTTAAATTTTCAAGATGTACTTTGATTTAATCGAATATGCATATGCACATGTTCTACATTGTGCCTAAACTCCTGAACCGCGTGTAAGACACCTTTAAGTTCAACAAAACTACCTATCTCGAAATCCAAAGGAGTTAGTCATTAATAATATAGGACTTTTAAAACTATCCACCATCTCTAACAAAAAGTCCATAATAAATTAATAGTGATAATTACGGGAAAATGACCAACCAGTCATGGTTGATTTCTCCTTCGTCCTTCAAAGCTAATTGCAAAATATTTGAAAAATATTTGACGCTAGAAAGTTTCACCTAATGAATGAAGAAACTACGAAAATATCCTTTGAAGCACAAGCCTTCACATTATCAAGCAAATGTTAATAAAATCACCTAGATAAAAAGCAATATTTTCAAATTTGGGAAGTAAAATGTTTGAGAATGACATCGAAATGGTATAAAACCGCGTATGTTGTATATATATCAATAGGGTGGGCCGAAAAGAATATTCACATTTTACTTTTTCATATTTTTTATATTTCTATATACAAATATATATTTAATTTTTTTAATTTACGTGTCCTATATATACATGCTCAAATTAATTAATATTAGGCTTTATTTGAAGTATTTCTAAACGAAATTGTAATTCTACACAAAATGGTGTTAAAATGTAAAACACATTATAAATAAAAATTTATTTTATTTTTTCAAATTTTACACTATCACAGTTTTATAACTTAATTACCGAAATACTACAGTAACATAAAAAAAGCTTATATCAGTTTAATTATTCTCGTTTTTTGAAAAAGCACGACATCTTAGCACATCCGCTACTTTAATTTTTCAAGATTCACAATTTTCCTACAAAACACTGAAATATAAGACTTATTTAAGAAAACACTCAGCACAGAAATAGGTTTTATCTGAGACACATATTTTTCGAATTGTTAAGAGATCACGGTCATCACTAAAATTATGCAATAAATGTGAAAGGTCTTTGTGCATTTTGTGCATAAAACCAACGTCTTTAATAACGCGTCATCTTAACTGTAGCATTTTCAGTAAGTGCCAATATAATAAATAATAAAAGTTCTTTTGTCCCAAATGCAATGAATCGAACAACCGGAAAAGCAAGGAAAATATGAAAATAAGTCCGGCACACACGAGCTCAATTGAGGTCAGAGTAGAGACCGAAAACTGCTCCGTTACACTTGCTGGCATGTTTGTAAGTAACAGTACTACCCAGTACTGTCGTAACACTTTTTGGATGTAAATTCACTAGTCTCCATTAATGAGTTCCCATCATTCGTGCTTCGCGTTTCCTTTTATTTTGGCTTGCTTTTTAATTAATTGTAAGTATAGTCGAGCACAATGGAAGAACACTCCTGCTGTGTGGCTTCTGGACGCACGTGCCTGCCCTGGATTAAATGACGTAGTTTCAAAACGTGCCCTGGAAAGTTTCAAGTTCAGCGGGCACGTTGCATTATTGACGCAATGGAGCCGTCTTATCAATACATCCTGTTCAAACATAGAATTTCTCCAAAACTTGGCCAATCTTTTTGCCGAAAAAAACCTGAAAAAATCCACTCGTTCCGCCAAGCACGGCATTGGGGGCTATATGAAGCAATGTATTGGCGACACACTTCGATGGCCTACTTTTGGCCACTTGCAAGAACTTGCTTTTTCTGTTTCACGGCATGGTGGAAGCAAATCATGTTACAGCTGATTATGTTTGGTGCCTTCTAAACACATTCTTGGTCACATTCATGTGATTTAAATATGTTCGCTTATGTCACGGATTAGCCCAAATTTTGCCGCAAAGAAAATTCGCTCTCTATATTAAATATCAAGGAGGAGAAATTTTACATTTTGTTCTTGCTTTTATGGGTGAAGTGGCTTCAAAATCTTTCACCAATTTGTGCAGTTTCTTGCGTCATTTTGTCATTATCAGTTACGTGTTTCATTGAAAACAAATTTTCTTGTTTATGTTGAACGACGTGGCGCACGTCGTAACTGCGTTTGTTTTCGTGATCATTGTAAAAAAACCACGTCTATTTATTATTATTGTTATGCGGGTAATTAGAATTTTCACCTTCATTGCTGCCAATGGCAGTTTCATTATTTGGTGTATCAAAGCAATTAACGACCGAGCAGATATCAGAAGGCCATTATTCGATAACGCGATGATTTAACATAAACAGACGCCACTGAACTGTTTTCTTTCCCTCTTGTGAGGCATTCTTGAAAACCGATTTTGTCACCCTTAAATCAGACAAAAAATTCTGCCAAGGTGGTAGGTACCTTTAGGACGGACACCTGGGATTTCACATTATCCTCGTGTTTGTTCCGGTAGCTCTTCTAAGTAAATCACCTTGAGATATTCGCTGTTGCAACTATGTACTCGGGTTGATTGGGTACCAGAGAGAAACCTAACACGTGCCTTGCACCCAGGTAGAGATTGGAACCCGTTACTGACACTCAATGCTCGTTACGTAAAACCATTTAGTACCTAGTTGTTAATAATAATATTCATAACGATAGTGGTGCATGCGGTACAACATTAATAATACAGCGGTTTACGCATATTACGAGCTTTTAACTGTTAGATTAAATTGCTCATATTTATGGGAAAACCACTAGATTTCCTTAATTACCGCGCCTTAGAGAAATATGGAATGGGTTCAGTGGAAAAAGCGACCAAGAGAAGCGTGAGAAGAGGTTTGCGAGTACTTTGTTTCATGTTAATTGATCATTGGGGAAGCGGTACTGTCAGTCGAGAGCGTACTTTGGTTTATGCATATTCACTGTGCCTATTGGCTTGTGAGCTGCAGAAAGGACGTATCTTCGTTTTACTCAAGCTTTAAAGACACATAAATATATGTGAATTCTTAATGTTTCTCTAATCTTAAGACTCTCTATCAAACGACAACTCAACTGCAGATTCCAAAAACCTTGCCAAAGAAAAAAGTCCTAAAATACGTAAAAAAACAACACTAATCCTGCCACTAAAAATTACCTCAAGAACAGCGGTGAAAGTTCCCACTATTACTTAAAAATGCTTCAAACAAGTTTAAAACTGATGCAATTTTGTTTACTTTTTAACGATTTTTGTTATTTTTATTCATTTGAACCAATTTAAACATGAAGAGTGCCAGAAACTTGAGAAATGATTCATGACGCCATCACCGATAAACCCCATTGTGCTTGGGCATTTACCACCAATCATAATTTACTAGTCGCGCGAATGGATCCTATATTAATAACTCTCACTGGTCGTTAAAATAGCCCTTTATATGCGTCGGTCGGCGTATGCCAACAGGAAAGCAAATACTTACGATATCGTGTCCTTGTGTGCCTCCCTTAACAACTTCAGGCGCCATATACTCAATGGTACCACAGAACGAGTACGCCCTTTGTTCGCCGTCCCCCCTGGACAATTCTTTTGACAGACCGAAGTCCGTCAGTACTATGTGGCCGCTCTCGTCCACCAGGATATTCTCCAATTTGATGTCTCTGTATATTATGCCCAACTAGAAAATGAACGAAAAAAATATTGGTGAATTATATACGAAATCAATGTGTTCGAATACAAAAATTCTTTTGAAGACGCAAAATTTATTGTCATAATCATTTAATGTCGGATATTAAAGAAACATCTGCGATTTGGTCTATCTAAATTTTCATTTGCCACCACTGTTCGTACCGACCTATGACTCAAACATAATTAACTACTACGTAGCACGTAACCTTCCTTTTCTAACACACAATCTTTAAAAAAAGACGGGATATAAGTTACTTCACTACTTAAGGTGCCGGATAAATGCCAGAGTTTTTGCTTCCATCTAAGATCATATAATAAACAAAGTTGGTATGTGGTAAGTGGCACTGAATGTGGCTTGATCGTTGACATTAGCCCAGTGGTGGTAAAGGCGAGTTCTACCGGTAAAAACATTTTTTTTTCATTCACAGAACATTTATTTTCGATTCCTTGTAGCTTTATTTCAGTTTCTGAAATTTTGGACGAAGCTTATGGGTCGGCGCTACAAATTTGAGTTTTTTCCCCGCCAGGAAATAAAGCATGCTACACCTTACTGAGTTTCCTCAGCGAGATTCCATTTCATAGAAAGTTTAATGCACTTTTCCGCAGATCTGGAATCTGTTTCGACAAGGAGTTCCAGTTAAACTTCACAATTTGTTTCATTTCCAGAAATGGCTGGGAAGTTTCCGATTTCGGAATCTTCCTTTCATGGTTTGTGTACAGATCAATATGGGAATTAAACCTATGGTGTGTCCGCCATTCGTACCATTGAAATCCAGCCGGGGGCAGGTCGAATCTAGTGGCACAAGCAACAGCTGGCAGTTTTTTCTCGCTGTGGCGATGTGCATCTGTTTCGTTGCCTGACGAGGACATCGACGTGTAAAACGGTTGCAAGCTGATAGCCGTAAAGATGTTGCCAAATGTAGAGAATTTTAATTTTGAAATCTCATAATTACGCATCAGGTTCAATAATAAATTAATAGACCGGATGTTTAAGTAAGATTTGGTATCGACAGTGTTTAATGCATTTTCAGCTTTCCAATTAATAAACGATAAATTGTTAAAAATATGCCGTAGAAGTGCCGTGACAAGGACATGTGCAAATACAAAGTTTAAATCTCCAGTTCCCGATAGCGATGGCATTGGCGTCCGCTCAAGGTTTGCTCTCCATTGTGGGCACGTGTGTGTATCGAAATCAGCTGTTTTGCTAGTTAGTCTATTGTCTAAGCTTATCGAGCTGCGCACGACAAGTGTGTCGAAATATGAAGGACACGAGGCCAGTAAATGCAAAAAAAAAAAAAAACGCGCCCATGCACTCGCAAGATTTCTCTGGTCACAGACATGTGGGGTAAAGACCAGCCGGGGGTTTTTGTACCTCTACACCCGAGAAGGGCCAGGTGTTTATCCCGTATACGATGATCGCGTGAGGCAGGTTGCACCCGGTGAATAAGGTGAAAAGAAACCGAGAAAGAAACCTATAACAGTCTGGCCGGCTTTGAGTTTTACCTGATAGATGTAGACGCATTTTTACGTTCAAATTCGTAGTTTTACAAGGGAAAAAATAAGGAGAAATCGGTTTAAAAATCCTGTATTGCGTAAAAATTATATTGCGTTATTGATTTTCCCCATTGGCCTGATTTGAACTGAAAGCCGGTCTGGCAACCAAAGGATTCAAGATCATTTGCCGAAAATTTCGAATGATCCCACAGCCTTGCTTTTAGTTGTTTGTGTAACGGTTGATATTTCTACGGAATGACGGAGCAACTTTTCAAATATATTTCTTTTTATTGCGAATTTCCAACGTTGCACAACTGTTTTCTCTGCCGATTCAGGTCGTTGGTGGTAAAAAGTATTTTTTGTCCAGTTAGGATCGTCATAATGATTCAATCGTATAATTCACATCGAAAGGTTCAACTAACCTTCGAACTTGAAGAACCATTGTCAGGCTCAAAAGATCCTAACTTTTCTAATGCAGTGCACCACCTCCCTTATCATGTATGAAGGTATACAAAATATAACTCATTTTTCAATTCCGAAACAAACAAAAACTGCTTGAAAAATCGTTTCTGAGCTGTACCTACCCGCACTTTTACACATGCAAAAAAAAACCTTTTTGTAAGCCCAAATATCTTTAGTTTTCAGCTCTGTAAAAACGTTTCTCAACCTCACAGGCGTTCGTTTTTCAACTAAAATACTTATACAATTTTACCCTCACTTCTATGAGTCCCGGAACGGAAATAATTTTAGCCTCACTTTTCATATTCAAACAATTTAGTAAGTCGATTTATCCTCACTGTCAATGCTCAAATCTCGTTTTAACTAGTTCAGAAGCGTCCGCCTTTCAGCTTAAACATGCCAGTTTTACTCCCATATTTAAATTCGTAACCAACTCAAACGAAACTTGTGAGTAGATTTATCCTCACTTTTCAACTCCATAAAAGAAGAATCTGAAGATCGTAAGTTTCGAACTCCGAAATCGAGTATCGGGTAACAGTTGAATGTAGAAAAACTATGAATGACCCTGAATTTTTTCTACCGTAAATTTCATTAGTTGTCTCTCAGTCTCTGTCAACGTAAAATTCGTACAAAAATCAGAAAAATTCTACAAATACATACCTAACTGGCAAAAGATCCATAAAATCGTGAAACGAAACATTCAACAACTCTCAGAAATCTCTAAAAAAAGTTTAGTAAATTTAGTCTTACTTATCGCCTTCGATTAAAAAAAGTGACAAGTAGGATCACCCTAATTTTTCTAATTTCAAACAGACATATTTGTAGAAACAAATGTTCAGCTTTTGACTAAGAAGGAAAAAGAAGATCGACCAAAAACCGGTTTAACAAGTTCAAGAGCTTTCGCATTTTTCAATTCAAATATACCAGTTTGAACCCAACGTTTTGAGCTACTGATTGCCACTTTCCATATGAACAAACAATCCATTAAGTGATCTAAAAAATATTCACTTTTTAATTTCATTGAACTATTATCTGTGAGTTAAGTGACATTTTTCAAGCGTAAAAACATTAATTCCTAAGCTCAAATATTATAATTTTTCAATAACTTTGTATGTGTGATTTTTTTTATATTTCGATTCCTTCTTAGTTCTTCAAGTTTTCATGTTTTGAGGTACAAAAGTGCTTAAATTTCAATATATGTTTTCATATCTTTTAAATTCTCTCAATTTCTTTTTGTATTCTATTTAAAAATCGGTAGGAATTTTCGCATTTTAAGCCCTTATGATTTTTTTTTAATATCGAAAAGTTTAAATTCTGAGTAAATTTAATTCCCTTTTGACATTTGCTAGAAACTCTCTTGATTACTAGCGTATTTAATATGCAATTTCAAACTCTAGGGTCTATAAATTTCCGGTGTCCGATTTACGAGCAAAACGAAAACTACTAGAAATCTGGAGCAGTAATGGGATTTTTGACTATTTCCTCCTAAAACTCACCCCATTACTTCATACAATAATTGTTAATCTCGAGTGTTTCTTTTGATAGATTATAGAAAAATATTAAATGTAAATGTGCAACACACGATGCAAAATAAATATGAAAATAAGCACTAATTTTCGTGTATGTCAAACAAAACGAAATGATATTACATCAAAATCAACTAAAATCTATTCTATTTATATAGATTTTGCTAAATCCCTAAAAACACAATTTTTAACATTGTGAGCAGTAATAACAAACAAATATCTAGCGTCATAGCAATATCTACAAAATTTTCACCCAAACTACCACAAAAATAACACATTCATTCAGTCAGTGGTTGCAAAACATCAAGAAAATGAACTTTGGGTAGTTGAAAAATAGTTCAAATTAAACGTGGCTCGGAAATCCAGTGTAGTGCATTGTCGTGGAAAACCCTTTGGCAATTGAAAATTTCATTTTTAATGCAGATTCTCACCATCACCTTGACTTAAGGTCTTTCAACCTTCCAATGTTGTAAAACTAAATAACGTTTCACCAAACCAAAACAATTGGTTTCTATGCATCCCGGCACGAAAAAACCTTGCACTTTTCTCTAGCGGTTTTTTTTATAAATAATTAACATAAACCCACGCACAAAGTCAAAATCGATGTAAATAACCTGGACTAACCTCCATATAGCTTGCTTTTAAGAACAGTGACTTTTCCACGTAATTTTATTGGCGGAAAAATTACAATTAATATAATAGCACTTTGGAATGCAAATTTCAAGGCTTGATACCTCGTGCTCGCTGATAAAGACTAAAATTTGGATATTAACATTATACTACATCAGATAATGAAAAAAAATTACAACTAAGCTTCTAAAAGCTAAGCTTTTAATATCTCCTAACCTTGGGTTTTATTTTTGCCCCGGAGAGGGTTATATAACATTTAGCAGTCAATGCAAGTGATGTCGCATAAAGAATTTTCATATAAATAGTTGCGTCAATAATAAAACTAAAGCACATAAACAAATAAGTCTAAAATGGCTACCTTCGAAGCCACTTTATTATTCATTTAAGCCAGATTGTTGACAATAACAAAGTTGATTGTTATTAACAAGAAATGTTTGTGATAGTGGCAACAATACATGGTAGTTTCGATTATAGTTCCGGATAAGATGAAAAGCAAATTGGTTTATCAACTTTAATCTGTTTTGGGCGCAGCTATAGACCAAATTGCTGAAATTAATAACAGAGATAACAAGAGGGGAAAATGCTTTGTTCGGAATTGCACGTGTCCGGGCACGTGTTTTAAACTCGATAAGGACAACCAAAAATTTTCTCTATACTAATTTTTTCTCTTAATGTTATTTTTAATAACAACGCAAACTCGGAAAGGACAAGGCCAATCATGGCGCATTTTGGCAACTCGGCAAGGTCAATCATACTGATAACTCCTGCCAGCACTAATACTAATGGCAATTAACGTAAATTAGTTTAAAAGGTCAGTTACGGGCGTAATCAACACGAGTTTCCTTTGTCAATACTCACCGCATGTAGCTTCTCCAAAGCCAAAATAATTTCTCCTATGTAAATGCGAACTTCCTCCTCGGTGAAATGTTCTCGTTGATACAAATGAGTGAACAATTCACCTCCAGCTACATAATCTGAAATTTAAAAAAAAATTTCAATACGAAAAATGACCTCTATTATTTTATTGATGCTAAATTTAGCCGTGTGTTTCAGCTCGAAAACAAGCGCAATTTGTGCCCAAAGAACGCAATTCCTCCAAATAATTGTTTTTATTAACGCCTATATGGAGTAATGAGGTGTTTACGAGTCGTAGTTTGCAACCAGTTAATGGTCTTTAATGCGCTTATTACTGAATTCAATTGAATCTCGATTTCACGCGAAAAGTACTGTGGAATGCTTCGTTGCAACATTTACCGTTTTTATTTGGGCTATTTCATGAAAAGAAGATAATGGAATATCATAAATTGCAAAAAGCGTGAATAATATATCAAAAAACTAAGTTTGAATGCGACGAAACTTGTTATTGATGTTTTTTCGACATTTTCAATGTGGTTAATAAACATACTGTGATGAGAAAATAATAAATTGGTGAAGAATCTCTCTTCCATTCGTAGGTTCTAAACATTCTGTTTGATACTCTTTTGAGTTCTTTCAACATGCACCGAAAACTTCTGTTCTAGACTTTGCACTTCTGTATTATTCCAAGTTTTATTCCATTAATAATTGGGATTTTTTCTGGCTTGAGGTTTTTCTACATGTGATGGAACATCCAAACATTGATTTTCTCCCCCATGAAATTACGTCAATAAATCAAATTTTGCTGCTTTCAATGTCTCATCCACAGATTCTACAATATTGACGATCTGTCTTCCAATTTTTTTTGCTTTATAGTACAAATATACATCTTCCTCTGTAGTCGAGGAATTGCGAGCGCGAAGCAGAGATTATATTAGATATTTATATAATACTTTCTCCAGAAATATATTTTTATTCCAATTCATTTCTATACTTTCATTTCATCAGATTTATTCATACTGCTTTAACAATTTCGTCAACGCAAATATACGTATACTTTCTTCTGACTTGTTAATAAAAAATTAATTTCTTTGCAGGAGCCCCATTCTGTACTTTGATCGAAAGTAGAGCGTTCTCCGGGCAATTACGTGACGTCAAACTGTCCTATCTCAACAGCTCTCATATATAAAGTTAACAAACTCACGTCATTTTTACATCATTCCCCGAGAGATTTCTCACTTATAATCAAGAAACAAACGGACGTCAGATTTCTTCATGGAATAATACTTCCTTTCCTGGAAAATATGAACTGAAAAATGTGCAAGATCCTTTCATTAAGACTTAAATGTGCCTCTTAAGGAGTAACTAAAAATAGTAAATTTTTAATTTATTCCAGAAGAATTGACAAAAATTGCCGGCTACTTTCATATTTTCTTTTCGCCTCCATTTCGGCGAAACGAAATCTTTGAAGTTAAAAACGTGGGTCTCCATACTAAAGTGTATAAACTTTTATTTATCGACATAGTTCAAAGAAGTCGAGATAACTGTTACCTTAATGAACCTTTTTCCAGCACTTGAAATGAATTAATAAGTTTTTATAAACAAAAATTTTCTAAGGCAGACCAAAGTCTTTGAGTAAATTTTAATGTATCTTTATGCAGAGTTTGAAAAAACCTTAAATGGATTTTGTTCCAACTCTCGAGAATGCGACCTGATACGGTTCCATTCTCCAGAAGAGTAATTTTGTGCTTTCAAATGTGAATCGAGATGTTTAATATGTCCCTGCAATTTTGTATACGTGAGCTTTAGATGCGTTCTCGTTTTGAGAGTTTCAAACTGAAAAAAGACGAAAGGTGTGCAGGATGCGAAATTAATTTTTGTAAAATTTTAAAAGCGCTCAACTACTTTCGTTTCAACTATGAGAACTAATTTTCTCTTCAATTTTGAAATAGAAAAACTAAATCGAGGTTTTTTGAATTCTGGACTTAGCTCAGGTTAGCGTTGGTAGAGTGAGTTTGAAGTCTAAAACTTGCCGTAATTTTCCCTTTACTTCAAGCAGAATGCGAGGAAAGCAAACTAAACCAAGAATTTAAATCTTAATTTGTCTTTTGAATTCCGAGAAATACAGTAATAACCTAGTTCAAGTTGCTGCAATTGAACTACACCATAAAATGCATTTTTATGCCAAAATTTTTTGATATTTGGAAAGAATTTAATTCATAATTTGATTCAAAGAAATTCACGTCCATATTGATGAATTTGCTTGCAACTGTCGAGATTCGGGACTGACAGGTTTTATCCTGGAGTTGAAATTAAAGGGAAATACCTAATTTGTTTCATCTCTGATACGCCTCTGCTTTCCAGAAGTTTTTCCTTCTATTCTAATCGATATTACAAAGTGTGCATATTTATGAAGAGGTTCATTGGCATGCAACCCTCGATTTCTAATAGGAAATTTTGCATTTTGTACCGATGTTGGGAATTTTTCAAGATTCTTGAAGGAACCTAAGAAGTTATTACAGTAAGTTTTCAATGAAACGCAGGGATAGTCCAAAAGTTTTCTATAAGCATTAGAAGAATGTTCATTATTCTTCAACCCTTCATATGTAGTTGTACGGAGTCTCGAACAACCCAGTGAATGGAGGAGTTTTCATTTGTTACGATTTAGTTCGCATATTCATAACTTTTTCATAGATACATAGCTATTTCCAGAAGTCTTGCAAACGCAGTTTGCCGAATCGAACATCTACACCACTGAGCTATTATAAAATTATGCTGAGACATATCGCGAAATAATCATCCATTGAAGTTATTAAATCAAAGCCCGAAGAGAAAGCGCACATGAAAGTATAAAGTGCCGTCTTACTTTCACTAGTGATGGGGAATTCACCTTCACGAGTCAGTACCAAGAGCAACAAAGTAAGTGTACGAGCCGAAATTTATTACAAAATTTCAAGAAAACTGCAACTAATTAACATTTGTTATTAAAATTTTCTGCCCCAACTGTTTTTGTCTAATATTATCAACTTGAACCAATGCGGTCACAGTTCCATAAAAGCGGTACCAACTGGGCCGTAGTATTATGACGCAAGATTTCCAATAATTTCTTTTGTGTTTATTTACGCAACGACTCGATGTTAGGCTCTTTAAATATTTGACATGATGAAGCAAAATTAAATAACTGTTAATGGAAATTCCTGAACCAGATTTGGTGCCTGAAAGCAGCGAGAAACAAGAAAGTCGATAAATTTTTCCATTAATGGATATAATTATTGTGGCCCCTAAAACGGCTCATTTTGGAACTTTTAACTTCGAATCCTAACAAGGCCATCCCGTGGTAACAATGGATAAGCTAGCAAGGTCTAATGAAGTGGTGAAGGTTGTTTTTTATTTTCCGTAATCTTAACGATCGTTGGCTGCCATTTTTTCCCGCATAATCGATATTTAAACCATTAAACTATTACGATTAATCAACAATTTGTATTTTGTTGGGAAAAACTTCTCGATTGATTAGATAATTTTCGCTTGTGTTTACTCACGTACGTGGTGGGAATGAGTTTAATAACCACAAGCGACTTCTGGCAACATTTTGGAAATCTTTGCCTCCTTGCGGCAACCATTTCGGTGGGTCGTTACCGATAGAAGTTGATATAAGAACTGCCGTGATCCAGTGTTGGAACAACTTGTCCCTCACATCTTTGCATTTTCGATGTTGTTTCCAAGAGCTGACGAACTTATCCCTCAGAATGTTTTCGTTAACGGTTATTCATTTTATGAAATATTGGTTGATAGATTGTTAAAACGCTGATTTATCACATTACGTAGATATACATACATATGTATGTATTTTTTTTAAACAAGTTACTCGAAACTATATAAGTGACCTTTGGCTTCAAGGACGACATTCTGGTTATCTACTGGAAGGCAAAAATAATTATATTTAACTCAGTTACATTGTGTCTTAAAAGTAGTTCGAATTGATATGCAGAATGTTGCGAAATGCGGTGCAAAGATAATGGACAGGTCCTTTTAAGTATTAATGAGCAGGAACTCGGATTATAGTATTGATTTCTAGGCTGAAACAGTCTGATTTTCGGTGTTTATTTTAGGATTATTTACTAGCGCCAACAAATGCAATAATAATTAGAGTAAATGGAGTTCCGTTTATCATTTTCGGTCTACGATCGTCTGTTCCTGCACAGAATCTTTTTTACCTAAAGCTCGAATTTCTGACTGAAACTCTTCGACTTCAGTCTCACAACAATTATTGCAAAAATCGCCCGACGCCAGTGTGCAAAACGCGCACGTGGAGCATTTGACAAATTCAACGCCTCAACCGTTGAAGAATGACAGTTTTTAACGTGAATCACGTCACCAATTCGGCACGGCGATTTTAGGTAAGCGATCGAGATTTGACCGTTGCACCTACGTGATCCAACCTGTGTTGCTCAAAATTTTATTAATCTCTGCTGGCAACTTCTGCAAGTCGTGTTTGTTAGTGTGTAATTTCGTTTTATGTGTCCAAGACTGACCTCTTGTTCAAGCGTAGATAACCAAGTGTTATCCGTGCACGCTTGCTGAGCAAAAGGCCACACATCGGTCCTCACTAAGTCAAATATGTGCACTTACTTTGATTTTACGCTTTTTTGATAACGGTTACTTGGTAACGATGCTACCGCTCTACTTTATTCCATGGCCATTATTAAAGATCTTTTGGCGCGTATTTGATAGGTGAAATTACCTATTTCTAGTGCAATTCTCGTGTTCTTCTATTCTCTTCATAAAGGCCTAGGGGACCCTGCACGGGGTGTCGGTTTTGTGCATTGGGTTTATTTTACTTTTATTTCAAAATGAGTTATTCAGGATGTATAACAACTACCGCCGGTTGTGAACTCATTGTTTCCGCCATTGCAACTGAAATGTAAACACAAATAGTTCTGATGCATTTGTTCCCAGAATACCTTTTACCAGGTACCAATAAGGTAATTTAAGGAAAAAGCTTATGAAAATTAGCCTCTTTCGCAAAGGTTAGGTCTAAAATGCAATTTACAAAATGGTTCATTAGCTACTACCTGTTTGTCAACATCTCCTGGTATAGGGAGAAGGTTGCTTTTGTCTCCTTTATGAGCCCCTAATTTGTTCTTTATGACTTCTGCCTATTTCCTACGAAGATATTGCTCGCTTCGAGATGTTTCACTAACTATTATTTGTCAGCTATTTTTCTCGGTATGCCGATATAATTCTGTTTCATAATACTTGAATTTCGATTTAAAAAAAAACTGAAACGCACATAAAAATACCGTGACGTTAAATAATAATAACTTCCAAAGAAATTAGTAAACAAGTCGAATTAACCGGTTTTTCGACGGAATTACTGCGACAAACAACACAAGAGACCATCGCTGTTTCGACGATTTAAAATCCGGCGATAATATTGTTACTTAACCTACATACATAACTGAATACTTCGAATTATCAAGTGCTGCTCTTCCCATTTGAACTTTAACAAAGACATTAAAAGCCAAAATGCCTTGCAGATGAGTAATAAGGTTTCTGCCAGAGGCATTATTGTTGCGCTTAAATGACTATGTCTGTGTGGGCATTCCATTGAATTATGTTTCTCGGTAATGAGGGGATTTTCGTCACTTTTCAGTACGACTTACCTAAAATAAGGTGTAATTTGGCATCAGTCTGGAAGGCATAATGGAGGGTAACTAGGAACGGGTTGTCACGAACGGCCTCCAAAACCTGCCTCTCGGTTTTGGTATGTTCTGTAGTCTTCTTCTTTTGGACAATGGTGGCCTTCTTGAGCACCTTCATGGCGTAGAGCCGGCCATCGTCCGAACCTCCTCTTTTTCGTACTAGGAACACTTTACCGTAAGCTGTAAATAACACATAAGGGGTCATGAATTTGTGTCAATGAGTCGATTACGCACAAATTGGGGCAAACATGTCGAAGGCCAAATTTTTCTTTTTCAAGCAGTAATAACAATTAAGGTTTCAGTGGCGGAAAATCATTTTTGTTCACCTTCGCAGGTGGCATGTATTTATTTATATTTTATTGCGCTAAAATTTCATTAAAACACCGCAAAAACAAAGCCATTGTTAAAAGCGTTTGGCAAGTGACTTTAATAATTCCGGTGGGACAAAGGCTAAGGATCCAATACAACGAAAATGTTTATCATTCTGATTATTTACGTATCTTATACTTGTATTTCGTGTTATGAAATTAACTCTCAGATAAAGTTCGCGCAAAATGACTAATTCGAAATTAAATCCCAAATCGGAGCTTTTGACATGATGTTTCTTTCCAACACGTAAACACAAGATAAAGCTGTGGGAAAGTCTATTGAACTTGGTCTCCAAGATATCGATAACCACCAAAGGCTGCTGGTATCTCTCAGTTAAGTATAACAATCAGCTGGTGAAATGTGGGGCTTAAAAGAGTGCCCACTTGGCCCAGATAGTGATTATTTTTAACGTTGCTCGCCGCACGTGCCCCTTCGTTAAGTCTTAAATGAATTGGCATCACATGCACACAAGTTCAACGGATTTTCGAATCTAGAAATATGTTTCAGAGAATCCCTTTTGTTACGTTATTTTTTTCTAGTAGGTAGCCAACAAATACAAATACGCAAACTACGTTCATGTTAAGAAACGAAGGTGAAACAACTCTCGAATAGCCCTTTTTTTCTAACAGACCCCAACCTCAGGGAGCCGGATCGTTATGGGTATTAAGCATATACTAACAAAGCAAATGATAAGGTTTTTGGATTGTTTAAAAAATTTGAATCCAAACTCGGTCTTTACCTGAAATTTTTAGTAATTTCAAATGAGAGCACTGCTCCTAAGCTAGGGTTAAACCGGGGATTAAACTTCGTCGGCTTAAAGGTCCATTTCAAATTCTACATGCAGGTTTCTCTGAGAAAACGGTTAAATTTGCAACAACACTCCCCAGCAGTCGAGGTAATTCGATTCTCAAAATGAGCTGAAACAGGTATTAAAACCCTTCCAAGGAGGTCATTAAAATTCCTGGCATTAGAAAGCCTCATGATCTTGAATATTCTACTTCTCAGAAATTCTGCAATGATACTCGAACCTCTCTAGGGAAGCGTTAACAGACATGTTTTTCTTCTTTTTATGGGCGACTTACAGATTTTGGTTTCTTCAAGACCAGTCTTATTACAACCCAAAAATGGCTGATATCTCGTGGATGTTACTAACTCTTTCTAACTTTACTCTTAAGCTAACCAAAAGCTTAATTTCTTACTGGTTTTTTGATCAGTCCACGTGAATAAATTTAAGAACGTTTTCTCCTTTTCTTTCGATGGCCGGAACAAATCGATTAAATTTAATAAGGGAATTAAATTTTATTAATGTTGGTATTACATGTGAGAAAATTAACATTTGAAATAGATAACATATAATAAGATTAAAAATAAGCAGCATTTAAATATGTGATTAAAATTATGTCGGAACGGTGAAAAAAGATGTACAAACACCTGAACAGAAACTACAAGAACCCGAACTAATTTCCTTAATTAAATATTTTAATCTGGAAAGAGATAATAACACCATTCCTTGATTAACGTGCGGAAAGTATACTTTTCACACTCATATGAGTGTGCACTGTACGTGCATGATGATCTGTTGCTTGAAAAAAAAACTAGAAAGAGTAACTTTTCAAAACGAGTTTGCACATGCACAGCACCTATCTAAGACTGTCTTTTGAAATGATCTCTCTATTGCTGAACGTAAACCAAATTCCTCTGTGGAAAATCGTCTTGAAAATTGCGTCTCCCCGAGAGCGCAATTTACAATTTAGAGATTTTCCACGTGTCGCGAAACTTCGCAAACATAAACAGTCCATAACGAAAGGGCAAAATAACAAAATACTGCGTTATTGGAAACGTGAATTGACCTTTAAAACGAGCCAGCTTATTTCGGGGGCTTTGAAAGGCTATTATTGGGAAAATATCGTTATTCCATAGGTTGGGGCTTATTTTCCAGGTTTCGGAACGATTCGATAACGTCTATTGCAAAAATCGAATCCAGATTCTTGAAAAGCTGCTATGTTTAAAATGGCCCACTTTTGACTACGTGGTAAATTACACGTGTTCCTGCTGACTTTGGAAAATTCTAAATTTGACGTTACTCGGAGGATTTCAAGGAACCCCCCCCCCCCCTTTCGTGAACCACCGTTCGAATTTTGTAACGCTATTGAAGTCATCCAATGATTCGAACTGCTCTATTAGCGCACGGTTGTTCTTACAAAACGTTTCGACAAGGAAGAAATGATAATTTTGCCGATTATCAGATGGCGGGTACTGCCTACTTCGACAAGTCTACTTCTATCCAAATAGATATCGCGACAGGTACTTGCCAAAGAATGATAATCGAACTAGGAAGCAGTGTGGGTACTTCGTCGATGCGTACGACCTTTAATGTGGTCGATTTAAGAAGTTAATGGTTCATTTAGCATTGGTGCCGTTTTGCTGAGCTATATATTAGACTCTACACGATGGTGGGGAGCCTATATGAATTATCTTCTGGAATTTCTCAAAATGCTAATTACAATGTAACACTTAACATTAAATTTTTACTTTGTTCACGGTTACGTTTATTATTAATAATTGAAGTTGCAATACAACAAAGAAGAAAGTGTGTGTGTGTGTAACACACATATACACCATGTTTTTTTTTATCTTCTTCTGCGTGAATAATTGCCGATTCTTGTTAATAAAATGGAAGCCAGATATGTTGTGAAATGCACTTTTGCAATGGCAATTTGTGTGGGTTTCATCAACGCGGTATCAAATGAAATGAGACGTTAAAAATTGTCTGTGCATGGCTTTCGAAAGGCAATTTTGAAAGTTGGACAAACAATGGAACGTACAATTCATTATGTTCAGTAATTATTGCTTTCTTTTTGGCTGTTTTCAATTACATCCTTTCAATTCAGATTCAAGGGAGACATTTAAACTATTACTATTTATCTTCTCCTAAATTGATGTCCTGACGACCGCAAAAGGCCGCTTCAACTGGCCTGTAATTAGACCGTAAAATGTTCCTGGCGAGTTAAAACTGCCTGTACTTAGATTCATACAGTAGGTATAACAATCATCTACCTACTTCTTCATTATCCCTAAGGGGCGAAACATAGAAAAAAGGGTTTCAAACGAAGGGCGAGCGGCCCTTTGTGCGATTCGACCCAAAGGGGCAAACACCCCGCTGAATTTCGCCCACCATAACCAGAAAGTTTTTGCACGTTGTGCTGTATGTCTCTGGCTCCCCAGCTGGGGAATATCGAGGTCAAAAATCCTAGCTTTCGGTGTTGCCAAATGTGGGGATTTTTGTGGGGAAACCCGCAATTTCAAGTACGAATAGTACTCGCGACATTTCAACCAAACTTTTATTGCTTGATGATTATAAATATCAATTAAATGAGTAATTAATGTTTAGGGACAGTTTGCACATTAATAATGACTGGATTAATTGAGGTACTTTTCCAACTTTTGGGCCAAAAGAAGAACGCAATAGAAAGTATTAACATACTCCTGACAACGTGATGATGCTGGCAGGATGAGACATCGAATTTTGAAACTTACACAGAAACCAGTCAAATTTTCATAGAATTTTTGTTAGGAAATGGTATTTCCAAGTTTAGAATAATAAAATCGTTTTTATTAATTAAGCTTAGCTACTAACCATAATCAATATTAATAAATCTTAATGAACTATGTAAACAAACGTTAAGGGTTGAGCCAGTTAGATTTGCACCCCATCGCAAATCGATCAAAAACACTTCACCCTGTAGAAATTTTGGACAGGTTTGCTAATTTCCCTCTTGCGTGTCTCGTACTAAACTCCGGTGAATAACAAAAAAACAACATCTAGAAACTGATGAATTATAGTAAAACCTATGGCCAAAAAAAATTCAAGCTTAAATGAGAGAAATCCAAAGTTCTCTTACTAGTTATTTAAAAATTGGATTGCAGGAGAGCTGTATTTGGACAAAATTAGCCAAGGAAGGGATAAGAACTCCTGAGAACCCTCTTAAATAGAAGGGTATAAAAAAGCCCTGAAGCAGTTTGTGGTCTTAAAACATTTTAACCTCATCAAATCGAGTTTTAGTATATTTCATCTAGGGGCAAATCTGGGTATTTTCAAATTGAATTAACCGGTTCTTTGCACCGTTACTTCACCGACAACGTGGAAATTTCAAATTTGTAAGTCAGGAAAATCAAATAAAACTCTGAAACTTGCCGAATCTTATGAGTTAGCTTTATCGTCTTAGGTAATTTATAGGGAATACAGAATTCTTTGGATATAAATATTCTACATGTGCGTTGTAGTTCAATCTGTGTTTTTGTTATTCTCTTGGTTTAACGACACATTTCAATTGAGCAGTATCCTGTATAACTAGGATTTGAAAATCTCAAATTTTACAAATGAAATTCGGATACTTGTTACATACAAAATGTAAGAAACTGTTATTGGCATTTTCATAATTTCCTATGGTTTCTTTGAAACAAATTGCTTACAAATAGAATGATAATTCTGCTTACCTCCAGTTCCAAGAACTTTGAGCAAATCGAAATCCGTCATATCCACCCTGTCCACCCCCGACAAGTTAACTGAAATAAAAAAATAACAATTTTCAGACATCAATTAGTGTTAAAATCACATAAGTCTGGCAACGCCCTTCCTCGAGGGGCCATGTCCAAGACTAGTAAAGCAAGGCGACCTGTTAACTGACTGGTACCCTCCGGCACTACTTCCGCCATCGGCTTTTTTTTTTATTTTCTATGTTAGATAACATTCGAATTTGGTGCCGTGCAGCTTGAATTACTTAACTCGCAAAGCCTGGATTATTCGTAATGCAACCAAAAAATGGATTCCAACACAATGGCAATGAGCAGCTGAAGGCCCCAAGGGGGCAACGAACGGATAGTATTGCTTACAACAGCAGACAACCCATAAGGCGACTACGGAGAGGTATGGTTGGATTGTCTTTTACGGCCAAAGCTTTAAATTACCTCTATCATCAGCGTTTCAAACGAAATACCGAAGTCGCATATGGTTCATCAAATCAGCTGAAACTTGGAAGAGTGAAAGCAAGGCTGAGGTTGCAAGAATTGCGGTCAAAATTGCGTCACATTGGTCAATTTTTGAGAAACGATTATATAATTTGCTAAACTGTAAAGAGAGACCCAATCTAATAGTGCTTACCCATATGTGCGGGTATTAACGAATGCACCAGGGAGGGTGTAACTTCCGCAACAAAGGGGGACTTTAAATACACCCGTATGTGCATGAATATTTTTCATATGATTTTTTTAAGGCACGTGTGAAGTGAAACACCAATTAAAAGTCGATTTACGTAAGCGTATCCCTGGATTTATCCAAAAATACGAACGAATCACTCAACGGCAAGGAGGGGAATGCTCTGGGGCTTAAATGCTTAGAGGATTTCAATATTGGCTAAACAGGACAAACAAGGGAAGACGCTGTTAAAAGTATGTGTGTGTGTATATGTGTTCTAGGGCGAAAGCCCCACATTCAACCGGTTCCATGTCGATGACAGAGCAATGCCATACGTGCAGAGGGGAAGCAGTCACGCGCTCATCTCCGCATGGGGTTCCACTAGGGGTTAATGGCACCGCATAGCGAGTTTCCAGGTTAAAGACCCTTCAATCCGGGTATTAAAACAATCACAAACATTTTTGTGAGTCTGCATATCTACGGGCAAAAATGGCGCGACAACCTTGGGATCCGCGACAGTTCAAACGTTGAACTTCTGGGGTCGAAATACGCACGAGCCGGCCATTTCTATATCAAATTATCCTCTTGTCTGAGTCTTCCCAAATCTACCACCTAATAAAAGGAGGGAAACCCATCCCTGAATTTTGAAATTGATTGTGAAAGTTGGAAATTGAGAGGGGCTATTTTAGCGAAAGAAGTCTTTGCAATTTGCAAAACATCGTACCAGATGTGGTTCTTTTTCAAATTCTTTAGATTACAGGTCTCGAATCATCACTAAATTTCTAAATGAATTTGTAACTCGAATGATCAAAGCAGCAACTTACGATACAAGCTTTTTACTTCTTTATGCCAATACAAGTATCGTTATATAAATACAAGAAAATATATTCGAATATACATTCTTAACTCTAACCTTTTTTAAAATATCTGTAGTTGAACTCAAATTTGTGGCACTGCTAGCCTGAGCTGAACAGTACACTCAGAATACAGATGCAATGTTACGTCTTCCGTCTTCGTTTTAGAGCGAGAATCAGATAAGGATGGTCATATGCTGCGCAGAAATTAACTATTGCTTTCAGTCCTATAGTTTGATACGAATAGTAGGGAGGGAGGGGGAATGAAAGTTTAAACAGACAAAATTAAAGGTTTTTTCTCATTGTTTAAATTTTTATATTGAATAATTTCTTGCAAATTTCAAGGTTATCATTCTTCAAATAGGTCGATAGAACCTACTCCTATATACTATATTACCTTATAGAGTTTCAAAAGAACATGTTTTCTACAGCAGGTTACTTTTTACACAAAGGAGTCTTGCAAGGCCAGCATGATGACCAAACTTAAACCCAGTGGACTGGCCGATTCGTTGAAGAAACTGGGTAACTGTCCCGATAATTATAATGCTTCTTCCGCGGAAAAAGGCCGGTACAAAGATCAACGTGCGGGTTCATTGAACAGTTTTACAGTTTGGTACTACCGCGGAGGTCCTTAAACGGCCTTGGAGGGTACTGCCGCTATAAGGCAACGGCCCATCCGTGGGTCTGCCTTTTGACTTGGTCATTTAAGGTTGAACTCAAAAGTACTTACATAATGGTGAATAAGTTAAGTAGGTTCCTGTAAGCTCGCCTATAAGTAATGTGAAAGCATAACTTTTGAATGTTGTAATAACACTAATAATATATAAGTATTAAAATGTAAGTAAATAATTAAGGTGAATAAATTTCAATTTTGTAAATAGGTAGCATAACTGATGGTGGCAGCTGCGATTGTGCAAATACCAAGTGAAGATATTTCAGTAGAAATAAGGGACTTCATTAAATATGAAAGGAAACTTTAAGTGTTTAATCTTTGAAGAATTTTTAGATGCAAATTCTCAATACTGGGAGAGTTGTATTGTTTCCATATTTCATGGAATAACATGGAACTCACTGTATTTGAGACACCCTTAATTTGTGAAACTATCTCATCCTGGATGCTATATAGGAAGGTATTTTCTTGTCACATGAATAGATTCCAGTGGTGGGTTTTAAGAAAGATTGAGGGTGAGACAAAAATTTGAGGCATTAAAAAACAGTTAAAAGATTAAAAAATAAAGATAAATAAATTTTATTTCAATTTTTTTAGCTTTTTAAAGTGCATTTACATTGAAATTTGTATATTGTTGCCCTATATTAGAATTGACAATAAGGGTAAAGGTGCCTATGTGTCCATATAGTTATTTCAAAATCTGGGGTTTGAGCTCCTAATACAGCTATTCCTCAAATAAATTTAAAATTGAATTGAACCAAAGAGATAAATTGATGATGGGCAGACCCAAGAAAAATTGACAAATAATGATCCAAATAATTACCAAAATGAACCACAATTACTTGATAAAGTGAGTGAAAATAAGTGAGATGCAGGCAAAGAAGGACGTTGTAAAAAATGACTATAAATTGAAAGAAAACATGTTGACATATCTGATGTATAGAAAATTCACTCATCTTCCATCGGTGCATTGCTCACTTTACAATTTTTCACTCATATGTAAATAACAAAACAAAGCAACAAAGAAAATGGAGAAGGAAACCTTACAACAAAAGTAATCCATAATCAGCAATAATACGCAATATTCAATTTATTTATCACATCAAAACTCATTGAGGTTATCAATTCGTTCATATTCTGGCGTAGTCACTTCCAGGCGTACCTATGGAAGATCCCAGGTGAGGACTTTTACACGAAAATATACTATAGGGTGACGTAACAATGGTAGACCCCAGGGTAGACCTATCGCGAATTAACCGCATAAGTATGCCAATGTTGGGTCATGGGCTGCATGTACGCAGCGGAACAGTACTCGGCGCCTATCAGCTCTTTGGCACACCCACCATGTGATGATGGAACCATTCAGACATATAAGACAGATGACCTAGTTTTTGTGTGTAACATTTAATTATTGTTGTCTAGTCTAGTAAGAATAACGAAAGTTGACGCATACCTGTTTAATAAGTAATCTGATATTATTTGATATTTATATACTTTTGTTATGGTCGTAATAATATTACTATATTTGGTGCACAGTTTAAGTCTTAATCTAATCTTCAATCTAATTGGTATTTTCCATGTGATTCACATGAGCCTGTGGTAGACATATATGCAGGGATATTGAGTTAGTTAAGGAGAACAAGGTTAAGCAGTAGATATCAAAAGATATTTAAAATATAATCTAATAATTAAGTAAGTACTTTGCTGGCTACTTAATTAAGGGATACATACACTGAGATGCCCAGATGATTACTCAATTCTGCAGATAGGTATCTCAATTTTCATCCCATGCAGTGTACTTGCATTTACTTACAAAAAAATATCTCACCAAGCTTATTATCTGTATGGATATCCCATCAGGTCAGACTTTGAATCCTCATTTTAAATAAATAATTTTTTATCAACCAGAGCATGAACTGATGGGTTAAAATCTGAATTGATATCTGAAGGAACCTGCCTATGCTTGTTCTACCAGCAGGTTACCACGGAGACTATAACTAAGTTGTTAGGAATTTTTCAAGATAATTTTCAATGCTATTCTCATATGTAATAAAACAAGTGCACTGAAAACTATAGATTCATTTTAAGACAATATAGATGAATACAATTTGGGATAAGAAAGCAGAAAAATGCATGATGCAGAAATACTTTTTGTCATCCAGATTGCATTAATGCATAGAAATCTAAAATGAAATGGAATTTTCCATGGATGTGTTATATTTCGAAGAGAATCTTAAGAACTAAACGCTATGTATTTGTAACACATCCATATTTATTTCTAGGATAGAATTTGTTGAGAAAAATTTTATTACGATAAAATACTTGATCTTTAATGTAGAACATAATGGTAAATAAAATTATCTCTAAAAATAATAAAAATTGGAAAAAAATCTACATGATTTAACAATCAAGTGAAGAATTAACTGGCGATAAGTACGCATCCACAAATTTCATTTGTAATATGCCTCTTGTACCTTTCACTCACAAAAAAATCAAAAACACAAGTAGGGCTACTATATGTCCTGGCTTTTAGGAGCTTAAGTATGAAGTCAGGCTTCACCTTGATTCCACCCCTTATGAAGGGAGCTTTGAATTGAAAGCTAATACTTGGGTGTAGTTATGGAAACAAGGATTTGTTTCAGCTTTGTAGATGTCTGTGCCTGGGCTCAGCACAGCTAAGATTTGTTTTTGAATTCAAGGACATTTTGCAAAAAAAATTTATATCATACAAACCTTATGAGGACTTATCAAAAAGATAGTATTGATATCATAGATCTTACCTGTTTTCTCTGAATTATAGCTGCGTAAGACTGCATCCTCGTGTGCATATTCTACAATCCTTTTGCCGTCACCTGAGGTGGTGAACACTTTAGTCCTTTTTAACGCTTTGGTCATGGTTTCACCTTCAGTAGAATCACCTTCGAAAAAACCACTTTCCTTCGTTTTTTTATGACAACGCATTTTCCCTAGGTTAAATGCCTTCTAATTCAATTTGCACTCAGTTTAGATTATTTAGACCATAGTACTTAATACGAAAGACACTTTCATTGGGAGAGATTACGCATGAAGGGAAACTGAAATTTGAGTTGGGATTTCCACTTGTGGCTAACAGTACTTTGAAAGTAGGTCGTCAAAGAACTGTTAAAATATTCACTTAGCACTGAACTGAATGTTTGTTATAAATTAGGGCTTTGATAAAACAGCATCGTAAACACCCAATAACGTCCTTTAGAGCCTGAATTTCGCTGAAAAACTCATAGCCAAGTCCAGTTTGAAGTCAACGTCCAGCAGTTGGAAATTTGAGGTTATGGTGGCTTGTCGCTTGAGTTAACACTTCACGGTCTCGAAATACTCGATATAATTGTCCGTAGTTAATCTCAAAACAGTCTTATTTGTTAGGAAACTTGAACTTTGCCTGTTTAGAGCAAAAATTAAAAATCCCGATATCTGCGACCTAACGAACGCGCTGCCGTGATGAAACTGAACGAAAACAAATCAAGTTGACATCCATGTTCCTTGAGATCCCCACCACGTGGGTTGGCCTTTATGCGCGTTGCCAGAGTGTATTATTTTTCTCTATATTCAATTTGGTACGACTCTGAATTTCTGCGCAACGAAAGATATTAGTTGATATATCGGAATATTAACACTTTACACCCTAGAGTTATTCTTATTATTAATGTCTTTTATTATGAAGAAATACTAGTCTTTAAATTTGTATCTGGAAATTGAATAGAAAATTGTCGCGCCGAAATATGGCAATTCAGCGCGTTCTTATCCTACTTTCCTTGAAAAATGATTGCTCATCCTTGGAAAACACTCCACAAATATTTTGCAGGGGCTTTTTGGAATCGTGTTAAGGAAAAAAAGTTGCTGTAAGTACGAAGAATTTTTATCGCACAAAATTTAGGCATGTATTATAAGATTCACGGCGTTGAATGTTATTAAAAAAGTGCACTCGCCAAGCCGAGTTTCTCTGCACCACAAAGACTCCTTTATCTTGAAATTTCAAGGTAGTGAAGTAAATAAGTCGTTATTTATTTGTATAGCGGTTTATGTAACTTTAGTACTCTCACAAATAAGTAATTATAGTCATTATTGGAAAATTCACAACAAACGCTGTGATTTGAAATTAAATCTTTATAATACATGCATGAGAGTAGGCAACCCGACATTCACGTATCAGCATTTTCGCCTCTTTGAAACGGTTTTTTTCGTTAGTTACAATTTCTTAATTAATTTATACTAATTAGAGCAATGTTGGGCAGGTTTGAACAAACTGCTGGAAGTGCCTGATTTCGCAAGTTATAAAAGATCCCAGATTTTTTGTAGAAACCTTGTTTTATTACCTCTCAGGTACCGTGTCTATTCAAATAATAGGAACAGACGGTATTGATGTCTGCTAGAAAACCATAAAACTATTTATTAAAGCTGTAAAACGAATATTTTTGCATTTCTAGATGACATTAAGACCAAGCTTGTCCATTATGCCTGGTCTAGAGTTTAGGTTTAGGCACCCTAAAATGTTACGGATTATGGCCCCCGCTATTTTCGGTAGGGCCATAATTCGCAACATGATCGTATCGAAAATAAATTTAAAATATTGTATAAACAGTCATAATATAAACCATAACAATGTTATAACATATAATGTTCACAATTAATACTAACTACGCATAGCCTTTATGGTTGACTAAGATACGACAGATTTCAGTCATAGTTTAATCCAAAAAATTACTCTAATTGTATTAGAAAAAAAATTTCAGAATTACCTAATTTATTGACCAAAACAGTAACCCAAAAACAACCAAATTTGGCCCAGGTGATATCCCTGATAACCCGGTGAATACGGCGATAAATTCTGGACTTCAGGCCTAAAGGACACTTCCTACTTACAATATTTCACAAAAATTATTTAACGGGGTTTCTACAATCATCGAAATTCAACCAAATCTGCCATAAATCACCCCTTTGGCATACTGGGTACTCTCATAGATTTCTGAATGTCCCATGTATCAAATATGGTTGAATTTGGATCACTCTAATACCCAGTTAATCGGATTTTCAGAAATATTGCAAGAGGGAGATGTCCTTTAGGATAGACATAGGAAGATTAGATCCTATCAGTATGTGCATCGTGTTCGAGGCATCAATTCTGTCAAGTGTGATTGAATTTGGATCATTGTCAATAGCCTCTCCATACGTTTTTGTAAAATGTTGGAAAAGGAAAGCGTCCTTTACAATGGACATGGGTTTTTCTGTATCTCTAATTTTAGACAGTGCGTCAGAGACAGTACTGGTGTTAAATGCTGTTAAATTCGGGTCACCCTAGTTATCCGGTCAATCAGTTTTTGTGACAAATTTGTGAAAAGGAAGCGTCTTTTACAATAAACATGGGAGGTACATAATTTATCAGGATTTGTACCGTATTAGTCGCTTCGTTGGTATCAAGTTTGGTTGAATTCGATTCCGTCTTTTTGTGAAATACCGCAATAGTTGTAAATGTTGTTTAGGCCACACTGGGAAGTTGAGAATCAATCAGCGTATGCACGCACCATGCCAGAGACATAATTGGTGTCAAGTTGGATTGATTTTGGGTCACTTTCGATACTCAGTCAATCGTTTGTTTCGGTTCAATAAATTAGGACTTCTCAAATAGGATTCTACAGTGAATGAGCGAACAATTACAATCATCAGGAAACTATTAATTTATATGTTGACAACAAGAATGTATCTTGAATAAATGTTTAAAATGGAATGAACATGTACAGTGTTTAAATATTTTATTACAGAGAGAAACACAAAACTTATAAAAATTAATTCAAAACGACAATAATTCTTTTTGAGTCAATCACTGACTGAACTTCCATGTCAAGACAAGTTACTCTTGACGTGGTTGAATCTAGATCTTTCCCTCATGATTAGGATACTTTTACTTCCCTATATGTTGTAGAAAACTCAGCATCGCCACCATCATTTGCTCCTGACTTGGTGTCCTTTCCCTTAGCTTTCTTAATCGCAAGCAGGGTAGTCTAGACCCACTTCTTACCGTTCTAACCTGTTATACCAAATGCGTATTTTTCTTGGACTTATACCAAAATTCCTATTCTATGACGAATCCTCATCTTGTCCTCAGCTGATAATTTTATTTAATACAGTTTGTGTGTTTTTCTTCTTCGTCCACTTCTGAGGAGTTTGCGGAAGCTCAATCGAAAAATGTACATATGGTTGATTTCTTTCCTGCTACTGCTTACGCTTTTTTTAAACACAAAGTGATAACAATATGAGTATGAAAAGAAGTAAGGAATTCCGAATATATCTTAAAGACGGCTAAAATTTGTAAAACGTAACCAAAATTTACCTGCTCTTTGGAGAAAGTAGACCCAAAGACTAAGCCTCCATTAAAAATATAGATAATAGTTTGCCTTAAGCCTACAACTTTTACACAGAACATTGAAATATGTAAATAGCAAAGCTATTAGTAGGGTTTTATTGTATTCTTAAATATTACTTATTTGTTAGGATAATAAATCAATCTCGATAATGCTAGTAAAGCATTAAGTTATCAGAGCCAGCTCCACAACTGCAAATAAGGATAATTAAATATTTATAGGGCCAGAATCTAATTTTAAACAGATAATGGTGCGTGTACTTTAGGAAAAGGAAATAATGTGGTCACTAATATTTGCACAGAATGAGATTTTCTTTATTTTGCATTTGCTGGATCAAATGAATAAAGCAAATTTAAATAATGGTAATGTGCCATGGCCCGGTTTGAAACCTTCACTTTCCATTTCGTTCATTTGAGAGGTATTCATAGAAAAATGCTCATCCCACACGCATTTGGTTGGTTGGAACATAAAACTTGTTGCATGAAACAAACTTACCGTAGGTGATATCATGAATCACAGTCTCAGCGAGAGATACGATTACGGTTTGAGTGTAGGACCGTATAGACGGTGACGTGTGAGGTGATTTTGAGATCGGCACTGGAGTTTTTGAGAAATATTCAGTGTCACTCTGATGTTTCACTTCGCGGTCCTCCATGGCTGTTTTTCGATGATCTTTCGACACTTAATTTGGCTTTCTGCAGTGGAAAATGCGGAAACGGCGCATATAAATTTCCCGGCTCTATCGATTTTCACCAATAGCGACCCGCTGACATGGTTTGTTACGTCACCGACACGTGCGACTACTTATTATCGACTTATTTGTCCAAATTCCACATTATAAACGAGATTATTTAAACATGTTTTCAATTATTAAATTCAGTTTGAATAAACAACACTCTCGATTCACGAATCTCGTTATGAATTGCATGTAGCGCGGCGCTCCCTCGGCTAATCTGTCTCACTTCGGGTCGTCCTTGTTCGATTATCGCAGGATTTTCCTGCGAAAAACGGCAGTTTTCGACTTTTCAGAAATAGATAAACGAAAAAAAATACGTTTTTGCTAGAAAAGCCCGAGTTCATCTAGTCGTTAGTCGCAAGTTTAGATTTTTTCCTAATAGTCTTGTGTGGAAACAACCTTGAGAACAATGTGCTGTAATTTGTGCGCCTATTTTTAGATTGACTAGTTCCCTACATCTCAGATACACGAAAGATACACACAGAAAAATCTTTATGATTTAGCAGTAATTACTGCAAATCATGATCGGGTTTATAAGCCGCCTTACTAACAAGTATGATTTTTATGATTAATGCGTCTACCCCCTTTTTATTTAGCTATTTTTCGCTTTCACGGGGGTTCATTCATCAAAATCTGTTGGAGGCGTAAGGCTTATTAGCAATTGTATATTTTTCTCTATGTCTTAGATATGATGGAAATTTGTGACATTGCCAAGTATATTTCCTCGCTAGTGAAAACAACTCTTTTATTGTTCGTTATGTTGTTTTGCCAGCTGCAACTGGTCTTCTTATTTTAACTTTCAGCTCTAACAATCTCACTGGCGTCAAAATAAGCTAATAAACCGATGAGATGCCACATTCCTATAAAAGTAAAAATAATTAGAGCTAATAGACAGTTCTTTCAAAGTTTATAAAAAGTGTTTAAGCAAAACTACTAAAAATCACTCTTTTTCTTGATACTGTGGTGGAGCGCTTCTTATCGGAAATGGAAAACGCAAAATCCTGCTAGGTAAAAGCATTAATTGGAGAATTTTTTTTTTAATATTTTGTTGCAACATGTAGATTTTGTTGTAACATGCGTGATAACAGTGATGAATCGAAAGATTTTAGTGCATTTTTGCCTAAGGGTGAACAGAACTGGAGGGTGCAAAGCGATTGATATCACCACTAAGATTTATAAGAAGTTCCTTGAAATATTTGTTTTACGTTGATAATTAAGTTCAAAAGCTGATAATTTTCCTTTAAAATTAAACAAATCGTTTGCGTTTAGAAAATAAGAGCAGCTAAGAAGATGGCCTCTTCGAGTATACATATCAATGTACTAATCCTTGACGATATATAGTATTTCTGCAATGTGATAATGAACTTGATATACAGAGTCTTCCATCGCTGGATCGACCATAAGAAAGCTCACGCAAATTTTATTACCATCTAATATTATCTTTTATGATGTTCTTTAATTTTACGATCACTTAGGGTACTGTTTAGTAGTAAATGGAGAATTGTTTGAACATTTATTAGCTTAAAAATTGATTTAAGAATGTTTATTGGTAGTTTGCTAATACTATTAAATACACTATTTTGTTGCTGTTGATTTAATTAAGGAAAATGTCAAGGCAGCACTATAAATTTGCAGATTTTAGAGAAGCTTTTTTCAAAATATCTCATGGTGCGAAGAACACTTTTTATATTTGCCAAGCGAGTCCCTCATAACAGGGTCTTCAAAAAACAACTACATTTTGCCCTCAGACAAACAGGGAAGATAATATTAGATGGTATTTACATGGATTTTCCTATGGACTGCCTGGCAATGCCACACCTTGGATATAAGTTCGCTTGAAAATCTACTTTTAGAATTACGAAGGAGATAATTGGGCTCTTTTCAAGGAAACTGGGGAAACCAGTTCAAAGTTGCCGAAAATTTATGGCACTTTATAGATTTTTTGGAGCTTTTGTTATAAGAATGCTTAAATAACTTAAAACATTTTAACTATCGAATGATGAAGACTGGACGAAGAACTTTTTGACGAGATATTCAAATTTTCAAGAAGTGACATAAGACTTATTGGATTTCTTAGATATAGGAAAACATTTTCAAAGTTCGACATTTGGAAATTATCAAGTATTTATGGCAATTTGGTACAAATTTTGTGGAGTGGAAGGCAGTTTTCTGAACTATGAACTTTTTACTTTATTCCGTTCTCTCCAGTTTATAAGTAGAATTGCATAAACATCCGTGTAACCTAAAAAATGTGCACCAAATTTGCACTAAAATATTCCAGTTGGCCTCTACTCTCACTTATCCAAATATTCCCCATTCCACGACTAAACACCCTATATATGAATGCAGTTCTTGAAAGTCTTTGGTCTTTACTGTGGATACAACGTTTTCCGTTAAAGCTGATCTCAATATAACGTTTGCTCATAGAAAACCTACTAGTACGTCAAAAATTGTAAATGTGGGTCGTTCATTTAGTCATTTCCTATTATCATCAAAGAACTGATATTTTGAAGTGATAACAAATAAATTTATCCGACACATGCCTCTGATATTTAATAAGTTTTTACGAAGTTTTTTAATTCCTTCATATTCGTTCCTGTCCGCCTTCTTATCTAACCTTTTTTTTCTGCCTACTCAGATAGTTCTAGAAGATAAACCAAAATGGAACATTATTTAAAATTTTATTGTTGGAATTTAGTTAGCAAAAGGACACTAATGAACCAGGCACGCTTTTGCATTTGTAAAACGTGATTTTGCTCTCGGTTTGTCCATAAAATATATATTTTTTATCTATTTGTTCCATATGTCGACTTTAACTCGAATTTCAAAACATCATTTGTTTTATTATTTAAATTTTTCGTATTATTTCGTGACTATTTATACTATTTTTTTCTGTATTTCTGTAATAATCAATGTCAACTAATGGGATAGCTGCAAAGCGGATTTGCTTGAAAATATCTATTTTCTAATTTTATTATTTCAAATTTTCATTGCATTAAGTATCAATAAACTGAATACATTAAAAAGCTAAAACTGGCTTTTCCAATTCTATAATTTACATGAAGCGAAAACAACACCAAATAATTATCGGATGTAAAACTAACTAATGTGTAAATTCAACACATATTTAATTACGTACATTCCACATTCCATAAAAGACATGAAACACGCCCTTTTATTGAACCGAGACACGCAGCAGAGGCGGACATGTTTTGTGGCATGTTCCCTAATTTCTATTCGGAAAATATGTGCATTTCCACACATTTAATATGTCCTGCCATACGGTTATTACCTTTAATAACGTTAAGTGTAACCACACCCTTATTGGCTGTTGTAACGCTCGCATTATAGTGCTGTTAGTTCAGTCCGGAAAACTGAAGCAAAAAAAGAGGTACAAGTATCTTCTGTTATACTTTTGCATGCAACAAATCAACATCGTTTTCATTATCTATCAAAGGTCTCTGAAATGAGGACGAGACAGACGATAATAAAATATTAACAATGCAGTTATCGGCTATTAATTAATATCTCTTATGTTCTGCAGTTCTGTCGCTGGTTTAATCCTATTACCTGACGATGTTTTTCGAACTTTATTGGCAATATTTTGTAGCAGGGCTGTTGCTCTGGGCTACAGTGAAATTCGGTTTTTGTGTTCGCAATAGTTTGAAACAGGGCAAGCCCTCAAAATCTCGACCCTCTAATGACACAGGTAAGTACCCCCATGTTTTTTTTCTTTTAACGTTTCACTTGCTGAAAGTCTTGCAGAATTAAGAGAGAGTGATTCGGATGACGCAACTCATGAATCTCTATCTCCTGCTTTGCCCAAAGATTTAAAGCACATACCGTTGAATTTCACAAAATTACCTGCAAACATATCACTGGAGAGGTCCAAGGAGTTTTATGAGTTAATGAATAAACGACGCACAGTCAGGCACTTTAGCAAGGAATTTGTTCCTAAGGAGATCGTTGAGAATATCATTAGAACTGCAGGTACAAATTCGATTATGGAAAGATTTTCCATACAACGCGTCAATTTGAAAAGGAACCACCCTGGATATATGAGCCCTTATAGAAAATATGTAGATATGCAAAAACGCATCGATTTTATTTTCAGGGGGACATTCTTTAAGTCGATTATCTATTAAATTGCATGCACTCTTTAGGGAGAGTGTAAACAATGACTAAGATCATAAATGGGAAGGGAGAGTTGAGTTATACCTCATTTGGTGCGCCTTTCAATTACCTTTCCAAATGTACTCTTTTTTCTCATTGAGAAGTTTTCAAAAAATCAGGTGTAAACCATAAACAAGCTTACGTATCAACTGTTTTGTAGATAAATTGTTTATTAATGCTCTAAACGTTTAAAATGCTGTCCATTATTTTCTAAACAGTAATAAAGTCTTTTTTTGAAATTCCACTCTAACATTCACAAAAACTTAAGATGCCCCCAGAGCAAAAAATCCAGATGTGTTAAATCAGGCGATCACGGTGTCCACTTAATTAGCCTTTATTCGACCAATTCATTTGCCAAGAAATCTATCGGATAACCACTACATAACTGAAAGAAAATAGTGTGATGAAGCTCCATCTTGTGGAAAATGAATTTCTTCTTGTAAAACGCTATTACCGGCCTTTAACTGGCGATATAAAATTTACAATAATAAATAATAATTCTACAAAAAACTCAAGAATTCCATCGTCCCTTTTTAATGTTACAGTCTTATTTTTACTATTATCTCTAAAAGTAGAATATTTAAATAAATGGGTTTGCAAATATCACTGAATAAGTAAAAACCAATACAATCTTTTGTTGTTTATAAAACACAGCATCACGATTTAGAAGGATTGAAGGGCAGAATTACAATTACATGAAGGGAAATTCAAGTAAATATTTTTGTGAATGTTAGAGTGGGGTTTGAAAACAGACATTACTACTGTTTAGAAAATAATAGATAGCACTTTAAACACTCAAAACATTAATGGACAATTTTCCTACACTACAGTTGACACCAAAGCTTGTTTACGGTTTAGACTTTTCGAAAACATGTCAATAAAAAAAACAGGTACATTTGGGAAACTAATTCAAAGATTTTTCAAATAAGGCATAACTCAACCCCCCTTGTCATTTAGGACGATAGTGATGGTTTCCACCTCCACTAAAAAGTGCATACAATTTAAAAGAAAACCGACTTAAAGAATGTCCCCCTTGAAAATAAAATCGATGTGTTTTTGCATATTTACATATTTTTCATACGCACTGAAATATCGAAGGTGATTCGTTTTTAAATTGACACGCTGTATATTTGAACTGTACAAACAGGTACAGCCCCTAGTGGGGCTCATACGGAACCTTGGACCTACGTGGTGGTCAGCGATTTAACTACAAAACAAAAAATTAGAGAAATAATCGAAGAACAAGAGGAACTAAACTACATGAAACGCATGGGAAAAGTATGGACCACAGATTTGCTACCATTAAAAACCAACTGGATCAAAGAATATCTAACAGACGCCCCATACTTGCTGCTAGTCTTCAAGCAAACTAGCAGTGTAAAACCTGATGGCGCCAAAAAATTACATTATTACAGCGATCAAAGCGTCTCTATAGCTGCAGGAATATTATTGGCAGCCATCCATGTAAGTTTTCAAATGTAAATTGGTTACAGCAAATACGTAAGTTTTTGAATAGTACGCAGGCTTAGTCTCCCTTACATCAACCCCTTTAAACTGCGGGCCGGCCCTAAGAGCTTTACTACATAGGCCTGAGACTGAAAAATTAAGTTTGTTGCTGCCAGTGGGATATCCTGCTGAAGGGGCTTTGATTCCCGATTTGAGCAGGAAAGGACTGAACGAGATAATGGTGGAGTTTTAGGAATAAAACTTAAAATGAAATTCACGATAATAATCAAGATGTTTATTTTTTGTATCTATACATTCATATACAACATTTTGTAACATTAACAATTTTATGATGGATTATTCTATAGTTTCTCAGACATTTTCAGGTATAGGGATATGTCAGACATCTTCGAAGATTTGTTGTGGATGGCGATTGTAAACCAGTCTTGCATACCATTTTTTGACATGTATTTCAAGATAATCTTTCATAAAACTATTAATCGCAAAACCTAAATGGAAGCAGGAGTTAAATCTAAGCCTACCTATATTTATCAGTAATAAAATATATGTATAACTTTTATTATAATTATATTCGTGGGTAGGTACGATGGAAGGCATACAATGTTAACTTAAATTATTTACAAGGTGTTGCAGCACAGATCCACCCTGTAGATTTAAAGTAAAACACCCATCAGTAATGCGAAGATTTGTTTAAAATTAAAATAAATTACACAGTCACGCGGAAAACTAAGGTTTATGTATGTACAAAAAGTTAAGTAAATATACTTATTATATCAGAAAAAATATTTAATAAGAAATAAAGTCACTAGGGTACTGTACAATTAAAGCGACAGCTTGGTGAAATTTTTGCACTCGTGTGTTTATAAGCCTAAAATATGATTTGATTTCAGTTAGGTACTCGAAACACCCCAAACGAATCAGTCATTTATTACATTTTCTAGCTTACACGATAACGATTACATAATGCATTATGGTAATATAGACTAGAAAAAAAATTAAAATTCCTGTCGTAAACCAATTAAAATACTGACCAAACCTAGCAAATTTAAGTCGATTACTTACGTAAAAGAAGGTAACTAAAAATATTTAAAAACCGACAAAACTACTATACAATTCACGCTATGGCCACTGCTGAACAATTACTTAAAACCCACTCATACACGGCGTTTCTCTCTCAATTGTCCTCAGAATTGAACACTACACCAACACCAACAAAAGGAGGCATCACAGAAATTTCTCTCTTGTCTGTACACTTGAAAATGAGGAAGTCTTCTTAACATTTAATTAACATACGAAAATACTTTGGTTCCTAGTTTCGTTTTCAGTAGAAATATATATTTGATAAGGCCGTTTTGCTGCTCTGAAGCTGCCTATAGGATGGTATTCCTCTCTCTAATCCGATACCTACTGCCTCATGTGGATTATCATCAGTAATACTAATAAAGATAATGAGGGTATGAGGGATGTACTGCTACTGGTCTTAGATTCTGAAATTCGCAAAAAAATTTATAAATTATAACAATGATGAAATTGTGTTAAAATAATTTTTAAATAAAGATAAATAAAAATGATAACACTACCTCCTACGGCTTCTCCCGTCCTCTGTTGTGCAGGTGTGTCGAGTGAGGCACTTTCTATTGCAAAAAATAAATTTTAAATAATAAGAAATGTGTTGTAAAATAAAAGAACATTGTGTGGTACGTATATTTAAGCAATTAGAGCATGTACAAAATTCTTGTCGAAATGGTGATTTCATGTGAATGAAAGTAAACGCCAGATTTTTTAGTTGATTATCCCAAGATTATTTGTTGAACTTTTTTGCAGACTTCGAAAAAAAAAGTTGACTCCTGACTGACTGAATTTAAGAAAACTGGCATTATAAGGTTTATATTCATCAAGGCATATTTCTCTCCTTTGAAAATAGACCTGCGCTTGATGGGATTGTACCTCAAAGTCTATACTGCAGATGTTTAGATTAGAAATGCCCAAATCATGTACCCATGAAGTAGAAAAGAGTTTATTATCAATGCGTGATATGACTAACTTCAATATCATTAAATCCAAAATTATACAACAAATTAAAACTCTTATAAAAGAAGTTAATTAAATTGCTAGTTAGTTTGCAACCATGTCCTTTGAAGTAGTACTATTACTTTGATGGTATTGTGTAAAAAAATTTATGATTTTTATTTATTGATCCTTAATATTGAATAGGCCCGGTAGACATCTCTTTGTAAGGTAGAGGCATCGGAGCTTTTTTTTGTTTTATGATGTCAGGTATATGGCTTGATAAAAGCTTAGGAAGAACCTTTTCGGCGTTTGTCGTCTAGTTTGCCCATTGGGTCAAGGAAGGGGCCTTTTAGTGCCTATAGGTCGTAATTTTTATGGTTCCAAAATCGCATAATTCCAAAATGTATCAAAAGGGATTGGTGTAGCTTTACTACCTTTTAAGGGAGTAGTTTAGTATGACGTGTCATAAAAACGAATGCATTTTTAGCACTTTTCGATAGTTTATCGTTAATTAATTGATATTCCTTAGTCGGTTTAGGCGATTTATTCTTTTTTGACTAATAATAACACCTCAAAACAGGGACACTAAGAGCATGCGCTAAGAATTTCCAGTCGGTAAATAGAGTATACATTGAGGTTTTTCCTACATCTGTCTATTTGAATATTCTTCCACAGTATTATCACATAGATCGTTATACTTTCCAACTATTTGTATAAATGTAGTCGCAGACGCACCACGCTCGAATTTCGAATAAATCGTTGTTTATAATGAAAATCTGAGCCGAAAATTGCGATTTATGCATAGGCCCGTTATTGCTGATTAGTCGAAAAAGTAAACTTTTAATGAGTTCTTCATTTGAAAACTATCAACGAGTTTTTCTCAAAATGACCTTTTTGCATCTGGCGAAGGTGCGTACTCAAAAACGGCTGAACATATCGACTTCAAAATTTAACACAATATTCGTTAAATTTATAGATCGTCTGTATTTCAATCATGTTCAAATTCGAATTCTAATGCATAATTTTTCTTCATACACAACGCAGGAAAATGTAAAATTTCTTTTACTTTTGCAAAAAAAACACCGCCAGTTCGTTAATTTACAGTGAAATTTAAAATTAATACGAAAGTAGATTCATAAATACATACGTATTTTTAAATTATAAAAAAATAATTCTACTGTCCTAAATCATATCTTTTCAAGGAAAAAAGCTTTTCCGATTATATGCAATACATTTTGAAAAAAAAAAAGTTAAAAATGTGCTTATCTTTAGATGTTCACACTAGACTACACCCCTTATAGGAGTACACCGTAATTCAGTTTTCAGTCGGATCTCTTTTAAACTGCCGTAATTCGAGCAGAAGACTTCTTCCGAGGAAAGTTTAAAAAAACCTTTTCAGTGATTTCAGTAAACCCTAAAAAATTCATCCTGCCTAGAAATGTTAGAGTTTTTGTGAATTTCACGATATTTTAAAGCAAATTGCGAATCCTCTAGGTACCAAAAATTCAAAATATTACCTCCCTTTATTCAGATTTGATGTTTAAACAAGAATTTTGCACAATAAAACACATAATATGAAAACTGTGAAATACCTTGGGCTTTGACATCTTTGAGCTCTTTTTTGGGGTGTTTTGCTTTATGCGAGCCGGAGTTAGCTGGAATGTGCAAGAAGCATGATTCAAGCAAACAATAATTACACAAAATAAACTCAATAAAATGAACAAGTAAAACTGCAATGGAAGGAAATTTACATGGTGTTGCCATTAAATAATCATTATATAAAGCGTGCTCTGCGGATGCTTGATTTATGAAACCCTAATGCGACTATAATAGACAGTTTCCAGTCGCTGACTATGTAATTAGATTTAAGCAATGACAAACCTCAATAATAACTTAAGGAATATCTAATCTTACCACTCTCAAATGGAATAATGTCCGAATAGTTGGACCAACCGTGGTGGTTCTTAGACCGAGCCCTGGTTTCATATATCCCAGGTTCCAGGCTCTTTAAAGTGTATTTGATTAGGTACACATCATTGTCACTAGGTTCTACTTCGGGGACGAGGGTGTTCCAATCAGATTCCTATAAATCACCATTGAAAACAATGTTCGAAATGTGGGAGTTCACTTACCCCTTTTACTCTGTACTGAAGCTCATGAGCAGAAATTAGTTGTTTCGACTCAACCCTCCATTGCAGAATGATGTCCTTTTGAGGAGAATGGGATTTTTGGAATTTCCTCATAGCTGGAGTTTTCACTAGGTTGAGAGTGCGTGTCTCCTTTCCATTGCTGTTGATAGCTACACACGCGTATTTCCCAAAATCTTCTTCAGTTACGTCTAAATATTAAGTTTTTAAATTAATCCTGAAATTAGTTCTGCAGAAGTTTCCTTACTTCTTATAGTCAAAGTATTCCTTTCATCTGTCCTTTTAAGGACGATTTTAGGTTCTCTAGACACAATGTTCTGCTCATTTCGCTGCCACAGCACTACGGGAGTAGGGTAGCCCTTGACTTCACAAATGAGTTCTGCATCTTCACCGTGATCAGTATTTATTAGGTATTTGTCCACTAATACAATAGGAGCATCTAGAAAAAAATAGTTTTAGTTTTTTTTCTAAGAAAAAATAATCTTTGCTACACACGAATAATAGAGATCTTGATGTATTTATGATCAGGCTTCCCGACTTTGTTATCTGCAAAACACCTGTAATTCCCTGCATGACTGGGTTTAGCATTTGTGATAGTCAAACTCTCCCCTTCGGTCCCTAATTTCTCATTATCCTTATGCCATTGAATTTTAGGTTTAGGATAGCCGCTAGCCTGACAAGTTAATGTGAAGGAGGCCCCACTATCAAACTAAGAAATTGAATTCAAGTAAATAATGTGAATGACAATTGGTGGCATAAACCAACTCACCACTTTCTTGTTTGGATCCACGAACAAGTGGGTAATATTAGGGCTGATTTTGCCAAAAACTTGATGGACTACCTGAGGTTGGGTTTTCGTCAACACTGCCAATTTGCAGGAGTAGTTGCCAAAGTCTTTTGCAGATGTAATTGTAACTTGCAACGTCCCATTGTCCAGTAACTTGTAGTTTTGTTTATTTTCTAAGTTGATCTGGTCGTGGTAAATCAAAATCGAATCCTTGTACCATAATCTCACCGGATCTGTTGCATGATAATATGTTAGAATACAGGGTGTCTCTAGCCGAGTGCCAATTAGAAGTATTTAGAGAACCGCGAAAGCTACAAAATCACAATGTATTATGCAGCCATTTGAGACTAAGATCTATTGAATGAAAATATTTTCAATCAATCATAGATCTTGGATTCAAATGGCTTCATACCAAATTGTAATTTTCTAGCTTTCGCGGTTCTCTAAATACTTCTAATGGACATTAAGCTAAAGACATCCTGTATGTATACTGTGGATTCATGTCTGAAGCAACTCACTCTTTGAAGAGGTCTGGCAAGGCAAATCCACGACGGTGTCGATGTCCTGCATGAACTCCTGCCCCTTTGAAATCAGCTTGACATTAACATCATTACTTCCTTCAGCCTCCTCAGGTCCTTCATGCCCATCTTCATCATCCTTCTCTATTTCGCTGTAATAGTCATTTTGATCCTTCTGCAGATCTTCGTCTTCCTCATCTATTGCACCGTATACGTTCTCGTCGAATTTTGTCTTTTTATCTACAACTTTTCAGAGACACCTGGTATTAATATTAGGCAGGTAGAAATTTGAGTTAAAAAAAGCCCTTGCCTTCCGCAATGTGTGAAGCATAGGGGTAGCGAGCAGCTGAAAAAACCACAACATAAATGGCACCCCGAGGGCTTATTTATGGGACTCAGAAAAGCAGTTTTTGTTCACTAATGATATAGGCTTTTTTTAAGGGTTATTTTAATAAAGTGTGAATTATGTGTGTGCGATATAAAGAATAGAAATGTTTCCCTTAAATTTAAAGTCACATTTGGTTAGGCGATAGAAACTAAAAGAGACGGTATACGACTACTTTCTTTATTTTTCAATATTTTTTGATGCTGCTTTTAACATATTTTTATATCGTAAAAACTCGGTTACTTCCGCAGATCACCCCATATATTATTAAATCTTGTGAACCTACTAGCCACCACGAATAATTAAGCCATTATACTTAGAGTGCCGAAATTTTCGCATGGATCCGCTAAAAATTCAAGGAAATATTTCTCATGAGAATTCTGGAATGCGTGAAATGTTGCTTTTGATTGTGCATTTTTTGACGTAACCAGCATGTATACAGGGTTCCCCATGTCGTGGATAAACGTACTTTTTCATACTTTTCTTATGGAATTTCACGTACATTATAACGTCTTTGAATTCTTTGAGAAATTCTGGACATATTTAATGTAGCATGCCAATGTTCAACTTCAACAGTTATTGAAATGCTGGCAGTGAAAGTGGCCTGCTAAATTGCCCAACCTCAGCCCTACGGACTCTACCGGCATTTTCACGAAAAATATTTTCGTGTAAGTGTTTTTATAGAGTTTCCAATATTCAGAACCAATTTCTTCAAAACTCTTCAAAAGCATTTTCCACCATGTTTTTAACGGGAAAACTTTAGGTTTTCAAGCTCTTGATTTGCATTCGGCGTTCCTGATGTCACAGACATGAGGTGAAAGAAGACCACGATACCGGCATGGAATTATTTTTTCTAAAACCACAAGCAAACTGAACAAAAGAAAAAGTGTTATTTTAATTCAGCTTTGGGTACCGAAGGTGTAAAAAGCAAACACATAAAATACATTTTAAAGATCTGACAGCCGACTTAAAAGGATTTTAAACCTTGCATGGTAAGTTTGTGCTTGGGGAGTATGGGAAGAGATTAAAAGGCGCGCCAGGGGGTTGACAAATTAAAAAACAGTACATGTTGAAATTTATGGCTTTTCTGTAACAATAATATGCTTCCCAGCTGAACTGAATTAAAAATAAACGTCAGACGGAATGCCAATAAAAGTCGACTTAAATTGCTTTGTTAAAAAGGAAAATAAAAACTTAACGAGAAAAATACTAATTGAGTCGTATTTAATTTGAGACGCATACTTTCTCATTGGCGTTGCAGGATTTTACTGCAGTTTTTACGAATGCTGCATCAACACAGCCAGCAAAGAACACAAACAACAAAAATGCATACTTAGAGCAATTTTCCGTTGGAGTTAAAACAAACACCATAATTTGTTTATTTACTCTCTTTTATTTCGTGTTAATATGTTAGGAGGTGTCGATGGAGGACGATGTGGGGAAAAGACCGGTGCTCCTTGTGAAAAGTTTATTACAATGCCAATAATAATTATGCTTTCATTACTTGGCCTCAAATTAATTTTCGTGGGAATGTACATATGTACGAAATGTAGGTTAAAGTGAAACATTTTCATTTGTGATAATATGCAAATTGGTCGACGAGAGTGCGAGTAGTCAAAAGCCATAAGCCATCAACATACATAATTTATGTAATGGCGCAACACTACATAAACATCTAATGTCTATTAGCTTTTTAAGTATCTACCAGGCCCGGTATTTAATCCATCCTACCGGGGACTCTCGGCCAAAACTACCTCATCATCGGTCTGTCATTAAGGAACACCAAACGGCTTTTTGGTATTTTTTACCTATAACTGCATCCCTCGAGGGGATGAAGGTAAAAAGCAGCATAATAGGTTGTTAGACAACAAAAGGCCGGTTTATCTGGATTATAACGAAATTAAGGACGCATTGTTGACAGATTTTATAGTCATTAGGTTCAGTATTTATTGTCTCATGGCGAGAGCAGAAGTTCACCACGATTTCATATTTGGGTCACACGAAATATCCCAAAGCATAAATTCAAATTTTGACTGCCAAGAGCGTGAATATGAAAAAAAAAACTCGCTGATAAACGTATCTTGTTAGAAATTTATTGTAACTATTCACCAATGAACACCTTCTTGGCACTGTACATTGCGCTAATTAATCGAACTGGCCAATACATTCCTGCCTCGATCAGAGACTATTATAATGAGTCCACTAATTAGCTCTAATCAGTCAATGCCAGATAAAATACAAATACGCATGAGGTTGCTAATGAACTTACGTGAATATATTACGATTTACTTAATGGTGGAATCTCCGATAATTTATTTCATTGAAACTCATTATGTACCTTAGAGATACCTAAATGCGATCAGTTGTATTATCTATTGACGACAAAATAATAAGACTAGTTGAAATTTGAAATGCTTACGTCTCAATTTACTTAGTTTTAATGGACTAATTAAACGGGTAAGCTTAATGAGATTATTACAGGAGATTGCGCGTCGATAGGAACTTATATAACCGCAGATGCCGTAGATTCTTGACGAAATTCTGAACAATAAAAAACAATTCATCCACGAAACCCCTCACACCCGTACAAAAACAATGCTGCCCGTACGAGTGGCGGCTTTTCCATCCGACAAAGATTCATGGGCGCTTTTAAATGGGCCCTTTCTTATCTTTTAAACGCTGGTTCCTGTCATTCTCCAAGTAAACGTCTTATTCCCACCAAAGCAGTTTAATAGCTTTCTCACGTTCTCAAGTAATCACCCATCATTTTAAACTCACCCATTTTACTAATCGCGCTTTTACTTACTTGAAATTCATTCACTTTACACTTGTGTCGGTGGATCGTAACATGGCAGTTTGATTATAAAAAAGGAAAAAATTAGGTAGGAAAACGTGGAAGAAGTGGTAAGTGCGGGAACTAAAGCCTTCTAACCGCGATTTAAGTCCAAACGGTTTTTTTTTTAATGGAGAAATATTTTACAATAAAATACTTCATCACAAGTAATTTCTGCTGAAGTGTTTCATTAATGTGTCCAATATGCAATGCTTGATTAAAAGGTATTGCAATATTGGTCAAGATTAAAAAACGTGTATATATATATAGAATAAAGAATTACCCTCACAAAGTTCATTTAATGAATAATCATTACGCAATAACTACTTTCAATCAACTTATTTTGTCTATTAAAATCTGTAATTGCCACCACTGGAGAATGCTTATGGGTCGCAGCGGTCCAATGTCAACACTATGGAACGACGTATTGGATGAAAGTTGATATTGAAGTTGAATGACTCTATTTTCCCGAGGAAGCCTTCGCATATTTCTAAATTTGTTCTAAAAATAGGGAGAATGTGAAATGTTTAAAAAAAAAATCGTTCTTTGCGGTGTGACGCAAATGTTGAAGAACGTCACTGTTTTGATATCAAGATAATTGATGATCTTTTCACGTAGTAATTAGTATTTTTCATTTATTCAAACTTCAAAACGTTATACAAATAACCTTGTGCCAATATTTAAAAGTATTATAAGAACAAGCCTTCTCAGAATATCAATCATTGAAAGGAAATTATTGTTTGCTATAAAAACGGCTACAAAATCAATTAATTTTTTATTGTCGAAACGTGCTTTACTAGTTTTTCACAAATGATGAAAGTACTCTGTGATTTTACGATTATTTTGCCCTATCAAATTAGAACATTTATTTTGTGATACATTAAAATAACGACGTTGAACCTAAACCGAGCTACTACGTAATTTACTTATTCGTTCGCCCAAATATCAAGAAATCTCAGTTTTATAGAAAATTTCGTTTCTAGTGTACGTTTTTTTTGGGTTTTGCACAAACATTTGTTACTTAAAGGGAAATCTCATATATCATCGTTTCCCGTCCAAGGTGTGTCATACCCCCTTCCCATTTTATTTGCCCTGGAAAATTCTTAGAAGTTTATTGTATGGAGCAGCCAACATGATTGTTGTAAATTTGCGGTGTAAATTTCATCTAGATCATCCGGTTTTCGTGGAACGTTATGTTGTGCAAAGTCAGTAAAATTCACAAAACACGAAAAATGTGACTATGGGAATCATATTTGGTAACCGCCTCGGAAACACATGATGGAGTGGTAAATACCTTCTTTCATTGAAGGGCATGAAAATTAGAAAAAGCAAAATTGTTAATTTTGCAGATATCGGGCATAATATGATAATAATAATAATCTAGAATCGTGTTAATAAGCAATGCCAGACAACATCCTCCAATTATGTTCTTTCTCTACATCGGAAGCAGATTGTTAATTTTTTTTTTAGTTTTTGGGTATAACGGTTTACGTAATGGTAGGGGCTGTGGTTGTTGCGCCGGAATTGCTCACTATTCTTTATTAAAATTAACCTAGAATAACATTCACCAATTACTAACAGCTTGCGCGAAAACCCTTGTTAACGCTTGGGTAACGCATCTGTCACTGTCTTCAGAACATAGGAGAAAGGAGTAGTCATTTATCTAACGCATGTTAAAAATTATATCTACAAGCTGAACAACGTTGAATTTGATGATAGTACGATCCTGTCTTTCCTTTCATCCAGAAAATAAATTTAAATTTTTCAGGGAAAACTTCACACGTTTTATTAATTGATGTGGAACCGAGTGTGGCATTGTGTTGCCCGTGAGTTATATAATTTTTTAAACATCCTCCTTATTTTCGAGATATTTATGTCCTGGTGCGGTCTTGTTGCCCACAGATTCGGTCACAAACACTCATTTTCCACGTCAAAACTCAACTCACATTCCCCAACCGGTTGTACTAAAAATCACTAGTTCTCCCATTCTTGACAAAATCATGACGGAAAAATGGCTTTTTATAACATAACAAAAAACATATGCAATATGCAGTTATATTCTCATATATGTACAATTTAAGTCTTCGTTAATCGTGGTTTATATAACGTTTCATCCTACTAAGAAGTTTTGAAAGTAAATTCGTTTCTAAAAATCGTTTATCCGATTTTTGAAATTTAACTGGCACAGTCGGTGGGATACGTCGCCGGACTCAATATTTCGTTATATAGTGGCGTGAAACAGCTTTATCGTTTGAGAACAGCTCAAGGCAAATTAATAGAATTATTCCTGTCTATGATAATTATCGCTCATAAAGATTTGACACCTATCATGCAATTATCTTTAACTGAAAATAATATGGAATCGTATTGCAACATTAACAATCTCTATCGGTGTACAGCGTTTTATTCTCTAAAACTAAAAGAAAATCTACTAGTGCCAACAGTGCATATTTATGTTCTCTATTACGTTGCCAGAAAATTGAAAAACAGCCGGGTTCACCTTATTATGCAATCGGATTTGAAACTGTGCCAATCAACAGCAGCTGCATTTTTTGAAAACGTTAATTCCAATATAACCTACATATTTTTAAAAATCACCTTGAAATCCCCCTTTGAACAGCTTTGGTAGGTACTAATGCAGGTAAACTTACCGGCTCGGGTACCTTTTAAGGCAGGATTTGAATTAAAGAGAACAATGTATGTTTGGTTCAATGGATGTAAGTAGGTGGCAAAAGGAAGTTCGTTGCTTTGTGTGTAAGTACCAAGTTCTTGGAAATTTCGGGGGAGAAGAGTGAGTATCGTCAAGGTGTTTGTAGATTTAGTTCAACAGCTAAAAGGGAGACAAATCGAGAGAATGTGCATGAATGAGGTTTTAGGGAGAAAAGGTTCCTTTGAAACTAACTTAGGATTTTGACTGTATAGCCCCATTAGCATATTTTTTATTTTTAATAAAGGCTTAAATACAACGATACATGCAATATAAGCAGCGTACAATCATAGTTGCATTAGCAGTTAAATTGCCGCGAAGGATTACGTTGCGCCTAGGAATATCTCTTCTCCCCTCTAAGATGAGAACGTGCACACTCACAAATAAAAAGATGGTTTGACAAATGGTTAAAGAAAATATCGTTATTTCCCAGTTTTCACATTTCCTTTTAGCTTTTCAAATTTTTTTAGCACAGAAACACACAAACGATAATAACACACAAGCATAAAGAATAATAATTAAGGAACTAATACGGTTTGGTAAAATGCGGAGGCAACTTTCTATAAACTTTCCCTTCGGCTTTCCAGAGTTTTTTTCAGCTCATTTTTCCGGCTTTGATGATATACCAATTTTTTACTTCAACACAAGCAATCAAGTGTCTCATTCCACCCACAAGTTTCTTAAAAACTGCGGCAAAAGGGGCAAAATATTAATCAGGTTGTTGGGGCAATTTACGTCTTTATGAGCGATAGTTATAGACAGTGATAATTCTATCAATTTGTCTTGAACTGCCATCAAACAATGAAGCTGTTTAACATAAAAGCGATATAATGAAGGATTAAGTTCGACGACGTGTCCTACCCACTGTGCCAATTAAATTTCAAAAATTAGAAAAACGATTTTTGAAAACAATTTGTTTTCAAAACATCTCAGTCGGATGAAATATTAAATGTTAAGATACACAAATAGTTACATTGTATATATGTATAGCAGGTTTTTGTACATTGGGATTGTACAAAAACCATTTTCCGACACTATTTTGTCAAGAACGCGAGAGCCAGTGGTTTTATTATAGTACAACCAGTTTGATTATAAGGTGAGCTTTAGGTAAAAAATGAGGAACTATAACTGAATCTGTGGTGATATGGTGCCGTATTATAACACAAATATCTCAAAAATAACAAATATATTTAAAGAAACTACGAAGGTCATAGGCAACATAGAAATTAATCAATTGTACAGTTGGTGCCACATCGACTAATAGAGTTTCAAATTTTTTCTACACAATTTTAAAATGCTCTTCCAGATTGGTAGAAAAACAGAGTTATACTGTAATTCAATTCAAAGTTATTAGCTTGCAATAATTTTTTTCTCATGCATTTGAGTTAACTGTTAATGTTCGCTATTCCTTTTCCTAGGTTTCGACAACGGTGCTGCACTCGTCACCGAAATGTTAACATGGGTTTTCGTCCGAGCTGTTCGTAGAACTTGCATGTTATTCTCAGTTTTAGCGGAAATTTTCATTTTTCCAATAACCGCCTCTTACATATAGCTGAGGCGTTGATCCCAAATCGAATTTAAAAAAAAACGGACTAACCGCTCTAAACGTACATACGTAAATGAATATTTAACACGAAAAAGGCAAAAAAATTATTAACACACTATAAACAGTTACATAACTTTGAAAATGAAAATTTCAAATTTCTTCTCTAGTTCCGTCATCATTCTATCCAGAAACCGTTAAATTGCAACTATTTGGAATCTAATGAAGTCGACACATCACTAGCATCTATTTTAGTCATTTTTTATATGAGTATGTCACCATTCGGTGAAGAAAGTTCACGGTTAGCTCTGAACTTGCACAATAAATTTTAATTATATCTTTAGACCGTGAAAAATTTTCCACCGTAAGATCATATTTTAGTGCAAGTAGAGGTCTTTCGTCTTCTCTCCATATACATTAGAATCACTTTCACGACCTTACACACTGTTCAACGATATTTTACGATGATAAAATAAAAATTGTTCTTCTCTATTGTATGTATGTATGTTTGCATTATATAGCATACACAATTGTTACTAGAAAATCGTGGTTAAATTTCAAACGATGTGGCTGTTCAATGGCAAATTGTACAATGCAATACCATTTGCGTTAATTTTCTGTCCAGTGCTGAGTAAGCTGCGGTAAATTTCACACGTTACAAGTGGAAATAATAAGCAAATTTTAAAGCTATGCAATTCCGTTATGTGCGAAGGCAATACGTTTTCTGAGTTAATTTAATTTTTATGTTCTGCAATTTCTCATAAAAGCATATGTGTTAATTCAGTGACACGCGCATTATCAAACACTTTGATATCACCGAAATAAAATATCTGTATCTAAACCCCTCCAAGGAGACCGGTTAAGCTATTTGGGCTTGCGGCATAATTCATATAAATACATGGAGAATTACTGTAATTATTGATTTATTGGAAAACAAAACGACGAACTCATAAATTAAAAAATTTAATGTTTTAGCGGTTCTCTAATGTTGCGCAAGGCTCAATATCGCAAAAACCAGACAAAATTGTTGTATGCTCGGTAGGTACGTGAATAGAGGGGCTACGGTGGTCGACTTTGAAATGCGCAACTTTAATACTGAAAGTTCAATTAAAAAGGGTTCCTAAAATGCCTTTTTCAAGACTAAATTCGTACTACAAAAGGATTTTCTCTTCCCTCCTCGAAGCTTTGAACCGATCAAGATTGCTATCCGAAGTTTTAAAACGCTGCGCAGGGCCATTCACCATTTAAACCAGAATTCCTAATATATTTTTAAGTGAACGCTTGAAAGGTGAAATTATAACCGAAGTAGGGATCCTCAAACACTCATAAACAATAAATAGCTCATATCTTGATATAAACTGTAAAAATTAATATTAGCATTTCAACGTAACAGTTGATAAGTGTTTATTCTGAGAGCCATAATGAACTTAATCACATTTTCTTCGATTTGTGCCAATAAACGAACAACTAAATTATTCGTAGATATTCGAGTTTTATTGCCTAAAAATTTAAATAAAAAATAAAAAGATTTACCATCTTTATCCACAGCTGCAGCATACAGTACTCCCAAACCTCCCAGTAGAATGCACAAAATCACCACCAATTTCATGTTCGAAATTAAAACAAGGCACCAAAACTCACTTTTCTTCCTGCTCGCACTGATAATTAAAAAAAAAACTATCGAAAATATATTTACTAAGCCAAAACGTTTAAATCTCGCGCATTACTTCTAATCGAGTTCCGGATTCAAACTGAATTGAGCTTGGTATAGTCGCGCTTCTCCCACTAACCGCTCACCGCACATCTATACGGGGCGTCCGCATGAAAGCGGCACAAAAATGTTTAAGCTCGAGTTAAAAGCTCCAAGCTGAAAACTTTTCAGGGTCTCTAGCGACGTGCATGCATGCATTTTGCAGGCTTGCTTAGTAGGAACTCATGGAATGACAGAAGAGGTCGATCTCAAGGATTTTATTGCTAATTTACCGGTCCCTGTTTGTTATCTTATTTAAACTTAGGTGCGAGTCCTTGAATTAATAGAAGCAGCTGATTAGTGCGGATTTGGAACAACTTGGTGACTACCATAAGTCGCTAAATATAGGAAGAATATTATTGAAGTGTCGGTTTTAAATTTGCGCATTACCTTTAGAAGCCCATTTTTTAGAACATTTTATCCGTGCAGAAAACCTATGTTGATGTTTTAAATGCGTTGAACCTCTTCAACAGTGACGACTTTTCTATCCATGGATCATGATAACATTGTCATATTTTTGACAACACTTACCGTAATATCAAGCAACGAACTTTTGACGAAAATGTTCTTAAACCAAGAGAAGCCATCTCAACGTGCCAAAGCTGTTGGTATGAGAACTTTTAAAAAACACGCAGGGGACTAAATGAAAAAAAAAAAAAAACAATTCTGATATTAAATTTGACAAAAATTCCATATGTGGCTATGGCGAGGGTCAGCGTTCCTTCATTTATTTGTATTATGAAGCGTCACTTCAAATTTAACTGATTAAACATTTAAAGAATAGATAAAATATTAATGAAGACAAGGCAGGAAATGTGATTTTTTTAGTGTTCAAAATTGCATACTTTATTTAACCGGTAAAATATGATGTGAAGAGAGAAAATTGCTTTTTAACAAAGTGGATAACAAATACCTAACAACTTTGTCTAACCCACGAAAGAATAGAGGTATGCCATGTTGTCAAATGTAAATTTTTTAACACATATTAAGCTATTAACTAACATCACTCGTACCGTGCGTTTAAAAGAATTCCGATTAAGTGGGCTTTGGAATTATTTGACACCGAGCGCGTATGTCGTTGATATGTGCTTCTACATAACAAATAAACCTAACCTCACTTAAATACGGCTCCGTTTACCTTTATTTGTTGAACTTTGTTAAAAATAGTCCTTCTCAAAGCTCCACAGACTCGTGCGTTGGTTAATTAAAGTTTAACGCTCCGATATATACAACTGAACACCTTAAAGACAGGACTCGACAAGAAAGTGACAGCCCCCCATTAGTCGCTGGTAATATGAAATGTCCAGTTAATTTGTATTTAGAAAATAATGGACATTTTCAGCACTTGCTGTAAATGGGGTAAGTAAATAAGTATTAATTAGATTTATTTAGTTTCATTCTTTTATGCCCGGTTGTAAAGACTAAAATTAAAAGAGAGGTTAGGTTTATTTCTTTGTCATCGAGATTATTAGAACATATCAAAGACATGCGGGTGGGGCGGCAAACAATTCTAAAATCTACTTGACCTGAATTTTTTTTAACGCACGGTATGATTCTAAAAGGCAATGGAAAATGCAACGTTTCCATTAAGATGAACTAATGCCATATTTCTTGACCATTTTAAAATTGTTTTTGTTGTTATTTGAACCTTGAGTTGACAACATAAATTTGTGTATGTGTTTACTTATCTCGAAGATCTGGTTCCATAACTAATAATATTCCATTTCTATTGAAGACGTACATAGAAATCATTTGTTAAAGATGTCGATGTTGCAAAATAATTGAATTTAAAACCCTCTTAAAAAATAAATTTAGGAAGGCTTAACAACAAGAGCTTGCTCAAATATCAGCTCTGTTTTAAGGAAAAAACACAAGGGTGGCATACGGGTTTGTCAAATTTAACTTCAGTAAATTGAGTTGGTTCAGTCGGTTTTCACAGAATACTAAACAGTTTCTCCTTGTAGAACTGCAATTGTATTAGATGTAGGACTATTTTAGAAACAAAACAGATACGCCTCGTTGCCAATTCTAAATTTGAATTTAGGAATTTTTCTACAAATTAGATGAAACTGGTTAAGATGGTTGATCAGACCTCGTACACTTCCTCGACTAAAAGCACAAATGAAACAAATAACAACTTAATTTCGAAATGCCAGGAGCAACCCTTTGTCAGGATATTTATAGAGCCCGCATAACTGAGTTTCCCATAATTGAGAATCCGATGAATGTTCCGTTTACACGACCCTTGAAGGTTTTTTTTTCTACCCCGATGGCAACTTAAATTTTCTATCTTTGGGTAATAAATTACTGAGGCACGTAGTAAATACTGAAAACATTTCACAACGAGTCATCTAAAGAAAAACACGAAAAACAGGAATCTAATTTAAAAAAAAAACTAGTGTTTCATAACTGGTGAAGAGTATAATGAACCTGTCTTTGGAAGGAATCCACGCAGTTAATTTAGTTTTCTTATGGCGAGATGGGGCTTTGTTCTAGATAAAATGCAGAGTAAATATTTGAGAGTAAATCAACTTCAACGTTTGAATTGCCTTTAAAACGCAACTTATCGCCGAGACCAAACGCACCAGAAATCTACAAGAAATATGTATTCAGTCTGACATGCTTTGAGATACGAGCCCATAAATTAGGAATGCATCAAACCAGGAAGTATGACTTTAGCTCAAGCATCAATAAAAAAACTGGACCAAAGAGAATAGGTTTCATTCATTGAACCTAAGATTCTTTGGTATTCTTTATGTCCGTAGATAACGATGTTTGAACAGCACGAGCTTCTGTCCTTGATGGTTTATGTAATTAAATTCATTCATGGCAATGACTGTGTTTATTCGACCATGGAAATAAATATCTTCCCTTAATGACAAGCCCTACCCAGAAGGGCAAACAGATCAATACTAGTTTTTAACTTTCCTCTGCCCTTGCACTTATATCTGTGATAGAAATAGGAGAATTCTAGGGAATAAAATTTCCATGTAGTTCAATGTAGAACAATGAAATCCATCTGTTATCGTGAAAAGTTCTATTTCAGTAAGGGCAAACATGGATAAGATATCGTTGAATAAACTGCCTTTTTATATAACGATAGACCTACCACACACATCTGCCATGCATCGATGCGATGGTATAAAATGAATAAGATGGCAATTCGATCTCCCATTGGGCGCCTATTTAAAAGGGCGGAGGTACGTTGTAGTTGGAGAAATCTGCAAAAAGCTTGTAAAAATTATTTTTATTTTTTTTTTAATTGGTTTTCAGTCAAATTGAAGAACGCAGCTTTTTACAAAAAGCTAATGGCGTGAAATTTTTGAATTAATAACTGTTTTTCATTGTACATCTGCGTTCTAATTTACTTCGTTTTTGATTTACCACTGTCTTGTTAAATAAACTTCAAATTTGCCACATCGAAGGAGTCAGTTAAAGATATTGCCTCATCAAAATTCAGTTACCTGAGAAAAATATATATTTTGGAACGTTATTATTAAAGTACCTACTTATCATCACTGGATTTGTAATAACTTGCCATGATTTTTTAAATAGATCTATAGCTGCTTAATTTTCTAGGGCAAGCTCCATTGGCGTAGGTTTTTTTTTTACATATTAGACTTTGCAAAGCTTGAAAAAAAAATTTGTTTTTGGTAACCGCGAGTAAAAGACCCTGTGGCCTCCAATGGGACATACATGGGTAAAAAGTATATTTTTCCTATAGAACCTGAACACTTTATGAAGCTTCTCTAATGTCTGTAAAAAGACGAAGAGTTCCGACAAAATATCTTTTTCGTCATCAAAACGAGCCTGTTATTTTTTATTAAATGAAACCACGTTGTGGGAAACCAGTCTGATGTAAAATGCCTTTTTCCTCGTGGGAAAAGCCAGCAGATCTCTGGATTGAAATACAACAATTGGCACAGTCGTCGGACCTATATGAGAAGAGAGAATGTACGCTTTTCCCTTTGTTCAGCGACAGTTACTAACTGTAGAGTTACAAAAGGTCACTTAATGCAGAAATAACAATCTTGGAAATATAAAGTGCCTACATGCTATTAAAAGTCACATATAGTTTAAGTCATTTCCGAGCGCTGAAATTTCGATATTGTACGTCAAGAATTGATTTTTTCCCGCTTGCCTTCTCCTTGTTGTTTGACAATACTGTAACAGTACCGAGTGGCTTAAACAAATTTTGGAAACTAAAGATTTTTTTGCGAAATTCAGGAAACGTTAGTAAAAAATAACTCACAGGAGCCCTTACTCTATACTTGTTTGACCTACAAACGTACGTTACTTATCGCCTCCAGAGATAAACACACAAATAGTCACACCCTACAGCAATCTCGCGAACACTTCCACGAGAAAGAGAACTTTCCACATTGTTTTATTTTGCACGAAAAAGGGCAAACATTTGCATAAAGATTACTTTTATTTGCGAACGACCTCTAAAGCTTCAATATCTCGAGAACAGCGTCTCGTTGTTTCTATCACATTCCTGGTGTCAAACAAGGGCCGCTCTTTGTCGGTCACGAAATGCCGACAAACCGAAGAATTTGTTGACACCTCGCTTCCAGAAACCCGAGGGTGTGGCAAACGCAAAAGACAAATAAATCATTTGACAGGACGGGGTTAGCGAAACACTCTGTTACTCTGTTTAAGTGCGGCAGACGCCTTCCAGGGGTGCCCTAAGGGAAAGGTTCGACGACCGCGTTTTTTGTGGTTTAAAGTGAAATAACACATTTGCTACGGGGCCGCAATCATTTCGTAAGATAATAACATTCCTAATAACTTTGCCAATATAATTTCCATTAAAACACAGAATGATCGTTTTGCTCTTCCAGGTGTCCACGTATTTGAGTCTCGTCTAATGAATCATCTGTTATGGCTATTTTGAACTTTTCCGCGGAAGTTATTCTATGTGTCTATTCCTAATTCACATTATGTTTCTCGATACACGAACTAAAAGTTTTATGTATCCTGTCTATTCCCTCTTTGTTAGACCGATTTTTATTCCAAAACATCATGCGATGTGCTAAAATTTTATTTATGCCCCTTGAGCGGTGAGAACACACCCATACGCTGCCCTATACGGTTCTAAAACTACTGAAGGTCCCTTTGCTAATAGATGGGTTTTAATTTTTATAAATTAGAGTGTCAGGGACTGTTACCACATTATATATTAAAAATATGGGATAAAAATGTTTTGTTAGGGGAAAGCACCTAAAAAGGCCATGCCAAGCTTGGACTAAAGAGAGATTACTTAACAGGGGTACCGATGCTCAAGAATGCGATTTTATTATCTAAAATTGTTGATTACTAAATCCGAAAATTCCAATATTTTCAGTTGTACGTGCTTAGCTATACAAAGTGTTTCATAAACATACCGACAAGCTTTCAGGGGGTGTAGAGCTCATAAAAAAAATATTTAAATCGAATAGTCAGATTCGAAATCGCTTCGTTTCCAAGATACCGAGTGTTTAATTTCTAACTTTTTCATATTGTCTAAACATTTCTAAAACGGTTTGGTACAAGAAAGTATCGAGAAGGATGGCGGTAATGTTGAAAATTTGTCATAAAATATTTATCATATGTTTTCAATCAATTTTAAATTGATTTATCTGCATTTACATAAAACACAAGATCATAGTGCATTTTCTTAGCATATGACGCTTTTATTTCTTCTAGTCAAAATCGTTCATTTGCGGACACATTTTGTCAGACAATAAATGTTTGTCTTTATGTCCTCTGCGTCTACTAAAAGAAGATTAAATTAATTTCTTTTAAAGAATTATAAAAAAAACTCTCCGGAAAACCTATAAATACCTACATATACGGTTTTTTGGTAGGGGAAGGAATGAGATATTGTTTTTTGTCTTGAAAACGACTATTTGAGCTACAAAACACTACGAGGCTTCTTTAATTAAGAATTGATGGAATATTAGAAAAATACATTCGTATTGAAAAATGTCAGTGGTGTACCACTTTTTTACTAAAAGCGTTCTATCGAATAGCCACGCAGACGTTGCTGATGTGGGTAGAAATATTCTACCTACTTTAAAACATGCATATTTATCCCACCATAGTGTATTCCTAATTTCATGTCCTTATCGTAAACCGTATTTAAATATTTAGAAAATATAAAAAAAACGGAAATTAAACACTCTGTAATGAACTGTCACCAACGGAAATTAAACACTGGAAACGAAGCGATTCCAGACTCAACTTTATTCGATCTCAATATCTGTTTTTATGAACTCTACACCCCACGAAACTTTATCTGTATGTTTATGAAACACCCCGTATAAATTGCGAATTTTTAGGTGATTTACATAAATTTTAGTTACCTAATCAATCTATTGCATTTACCTTAAGGGATAGCTCATTAGAATAACTTGAATTGACTTTAACTTTCGACATGAGGACTTTTCTAACAGAAGAAGGTCCCTCTTTGCTTCCAAAATTACGGGAAATTTTCCAAAAACGTCTCCAAACCCTTGAGTAACTCAAATTGATTTTTTTACTGGATAATGCTTCAGACATCTGCGATACCCCGAACTTAGATTCCATAGCCAGTTAATTAACTTAAACAGGCTTAAAGGTAAATAACATAATTGTTCCTCTTTTTTTAAGAGAAACATCGGTAATCTCGAATGTCCCGATCTGATCTTCAAAGAGACTTACGGGGCCCAGCACCTATCTTAACTGAGATTATTTAAAAACCTGCAACCTGCAATAAGCAGAAGAGGCTTTTTTACGGTTTTCAAGAAGAACAACCTTCTGATATTTTGAGTAACTCCACTCGTCATAAGAAAATTGTCTGTAATCGTCATAGATTTACAGACCAGAAATGTGGACTGAGGAGGAGGTTCTGCAATCCCGAGAAAGTTGAACTGACCTTTTAACAGCTTCTGTAAGAGATTGTACGGCCTTGAGTGACCTCAGAAGATTTTGAGGTCGAGCAACCAGAACTAACCCGAACAGATCTTAAAGGAAATTATTTGAAATTTGATAATATACGTATATGTAGTATACGTTTGATAGTACACGTTTTTGTAGACTAAAGTGATAAGGACGCCTGAGTAATCTTAAGTGAGCTAAACCAATATCGCGAGAAATTCTCAGGATTTTAGTCTCAGAAACTTGGACATGATTTTAATAACATCAGTTATGTTATGGATCAGAAACCTATTATGACGAGGAACATTGTGTGATCTGAAGCATTTTGAACTGATGCTACTGGAAATTGACCGTATTTTTTAAGAGAAAGGAGCTTCTGTCCGTAATCTAAGATGACGCGCACAGTAAAGAGGTTATTTTTTAATTTCGATAGGGTTACGGTCATAGAGTCTGAAAGCGAACCTGAACTAACCTGAAAGTGTGTCCTCATTCTCAACCATTGTTGTAAGGAACATTTAAAAAAATAGGTCGTTGTGTCTTATTTTAGAGCTCGTAACCCCTTTAGATCAGGCTTATTTGTTTTCACGAGCATGGGTGGCATTTCAGGGATGTCACAATCTTCCAGCAGCAATCTATTTCGGAATAATAACACATCAAATGTCAAGCTTCCAGGCCAATAAGACACATTTATGTAGATTTCCAGTTTGTTATTTCAGCAGGATTTAGGATTTACACTCAAACACCCCTCTAATGGTCTTTAAAAGCGATTTGTACAAGAGCATTGTCGCGTGGCCGTAGTATTTTCACGGTATTATGAACCAACTGGGCCTCGCCCTCCATTTCGATGTAATCATATGCACATCAGCATACAGGGCGGAAGTTGACTAACAATCCAAATTTAATTTATTCAAAGTTACCGTTACACGTGGAAAAAATAGTCTAGCTCTTGTGGCCCATAGCGGAAGAGGGAAGTGTAGGTTTTGATGACGCAAAAATTCGTTTGTGGCTATTTGAACAGTGAAAAACTAAATCCTATAAAGCTGTGAGGATGGAAACCATTTCCACAACTTTTATTACAGACATAAATCAGTGCTAAGGTAATGTATGTTTTGGCAATGCGAGGCGGTTTAAATCTTATTTTTCTGATTCATTACAGCTTAAAAATAATGGCTTGTTGCAAAATCGAGCCTTTGAATAATAACCATATTGCTTTCGAAGGAAATCTTAAAACGTCCGTCCTGATCTATTTCAGAAAAGGCAGCATCATAACAACTCTAATAAGTAATCCATTGTGACCGCTGGCACTTTAATAACATAAATAATCTTAGATTGGATCGACTGGTCCGATGAGTAGCACGAAAAGAAACGGTTATTGAACCCGAAAATAAAAAACGAATGTAATGGTCATCATGAGGATGATGAGCACTGTGGGGGCGAGGTTGTTTGGACACATACAGGGTGTCCCAAACGTCATGGGACGCCAATGCTTTCTCCTAAACTACGAACATAAATTAGAGAAAATGTGTCAAACCTAGGGCGTTGATAATGTTCGAAAATGGTGTAGATAATTTTTTCTTATTTTCCGAGTTATTGGGAAAAATCTGGAAAATGCCAAAATTTTATTTTTGTAATAAATCGAAAACAAATGATTTTTTCAAAAAATGTTTCATAAAAAAATTTACTTTTTTGGGCTCTTGACGTGTGCGATTTTTAAAATTTTATGTATATGTAGTTAGCCAAGTTTTCGTGACAATGACCCCAACTTTTTTTTTTTTTAACATGGACTAGATAAATTATGGCATATTTTGAAAGTGCTCATTAAGAGCTTTTGAATGATGTATCACATGATAATATTTTCCAGCTTTTCGATTTATATGATGCCATCATTAGAGTTTTTTTTTATAATTGTGAGCGGAATTTCAAACATTAATATCGCATGAATTTATTATTATTTTAAAACTTTAAATACGTTATTTATTCGTTAATGTTCATATTTTCAATAAAATTCCCTTTATTTCCGTCTATTGTTGAATAATTTTATTTCCAATAGTTACCTAGTTCTACTCTACACGTGTCCGCACCGTAGTACAGTGAAAATCTCAAATAATCCTCGAAAAATTTAAATAAATATTTTAAGGCTCGTTCAGGTTAGTTGGAGCTAAGACTACTGGAAAAATGTCTTCCTGTTAAACGTCACTTTTAACTAGTACAGGATAAGTTGCAAAATGAAATAAAAATGTACAAGAATTTCGTCGATCTAGGTCGATTCAGGTTGCTCAAAATTACAGAAATATTTCCCTTTCAAATTCCTGAAAATACTCCGCAGTGTACAGTGTGACTGACAGTATGTGTGATGTTGACCTTAATTTTTATGCTACTGTAGATATTCAAATTATTTAGACGTGCCAACACTGTTATGTATAACATCAATGAAAACCGACACTCCGCATTTGATTTAAATATATCAAAAACTGTAAAAGTTGTGTGCAAAATGCTAAAAAAATTAACTTTGATACCCTGTAAGTTAAAGTGCTGAGGGTTTCCCCCACATTTGAACGTAAAATAGGATTTTTACGCATGCTTCTTCACCAGCTCCCATACCTTTCAGATCTGGTGACATTGATTAGTGGTGCTATTCCTCGATATAATCGTTGTTTTATCATTAGAAACTTTTCATCTGAATTGGTCGCACCACGATGAGCAAATTATTACACCAGTTCCGACTGTTTTGTGAAAGTAAATCGTTATCTCCTGAACAAGTGGGTTACATGGTCAGTCAGCAGAGACACAGTGTCTGAAAGAATATTAAAAAAAAAAACCTACCGTTATCGTTTAGAACCTCGAAACCAGCTACGGGGATAGTCCTAGAAGTACCCGACTTAACACTTAAAGAAAAAACAAAATTTAATATTACATTATTTCTCAACACAGTCTCCATTGAGATTCACACACACGTTTCCCAGCAATGTTTTATACCCTGTTTATAGTGAAAAGCTTCAAGTGTTTCAAAATGGGCATAAACATCGGACTCCACCTCTTCGTTGTTGGCAAGTTTCTTTCCACCGAACCATTTTTTCAAGCTTGGAAATGGAAAATGATCTGAGGGTGGTAAATTTAGCAAATAGCGAGGAAAAGATTCGAAACCAAGTTGATTGGTCTTGGCCATCGCGAAGACGAAAGCGTGGACTCGTGCTTTGTCTTGATGAAAGAAGACTTTACTTTTCGCCAAGTGCGGTCGCTTTTCCCAATTTCTTCCCTCAAGCGCTGCAATGAATTCGTATAATATTCTTCGTTTGTGGTTTTTCCTTAATAAAAATTATCCCGAAAAACCGACCCTATCAACTTTCCTGTATATTGAACGGTTTTCGCCTTCATTGGAACCGATTCTCCTCTTTTAGACCATTACTTTGAGTGCTCTTTCATCTCAGTTGTAAGATAATAGGCCCATATTTCATTCATGGTTATGAATGGACACAAGAGTTCGGCTTCATTGCTGCGCAACCTTGCCTAAATGCTCCCTTGGAACGTGCTCACGGCGCTGTTTTTGTTCAATTGTGAATGATCGAGACGCCCATTTTGCTCACAGCTTTCTCATATGCAATCGTGCGGTCAAAATGCGTTACATAGAACAGTTTTGTAGATTTTCATCACAATCTCTCGAGCGGTCAGGTTTGGAGTGTCTTCGAGTCGACCACTGTAGAGTTCGTCTTGGTAGCTGGTACGACTGAGTTCAAGTTCTGCCACACGACATTTTACACGGTTGTCAACGAAGGACCAGATTCCCCCAGAGTGGAATCTAACTCCGTTTTGATGTTGAGTGGACTAAGACCTTGCAAGTGAAAGTGTTAAATCACGTATCGACGACAAATTTTTTCTATCTTCACAAAATCTCTAAAAGCGCTGACTAAAACTGACTCCAAAACACACACAAACCAACATAGCGCTTTAGACATAAGCTTTTTTAATGTTAGGTCTTTGGAATGTAGGTAAATTTTTAACAAAAAAAACCGCCATTTACTTGTCGGGTCAAGTACTTCTGGAACTATCCCCGTACTAATCCAATAATCCAACCTAGCAGCCTTGCAGTCTGCATGACCGATCTTAAGACATACGCAATTTGTCTTACATTCACTGAAACCATTCAAATCTGTATCATGTCTTTGAGAAGGAACATGTAGTTATATGGTACTTTAGCTCATTTAATAACGGTACCTACAAGATTAAAGCGCAAACGAGGCTTATAGTTTCTTCATTTTGTAGTTTACTTAGTGGATTAGACTAGGAGGGAAAAGATTATGAAAGAGCTCCATTATGACTTACTTCAGCGATGGAAAGAATCATTACAGCGCAGTTACCTGCTGATTTGGAAATCGTTTGTTGTTGGCTTAAATTCTGAATAAGCATTTGTAATGGCACCTTTAGCCTTCCAGGCCTTGACTTGACAATGCTTGTAAGAAAATGTGACTTACTTAGGACCGAACTAGGTTAAATAGCTAATAAAACCCTGTTAATCTGCGCCCAATCAAATGTAGCCGCAATAAATAATTTCATGTTATAATTGAATTTCCCATAAATATTGATAAAGAGCCTTATTTAGTTATATGCGATACATTGCGGAACAATAGTACATGCAGATAATTTGTTATTAATGTCAGATGTTGCGCAATTAAAGGTCAGTCTGTTTGTCGGACATAATGAAGTTTTTCTCCCCATGACATGGTCCATTTACTGTTTGGATTGGATGAAGATGATATTGCAATCATATGAATTTTATGGCTCAATACTAATTGCGGCTGCACTCTGAACTATGTTATTTATTGAGTGTTTATGTGCGATTTACATTAATAGATCTTCAGGGACTTGATGATGACGCACAATTTGGAAAGCTTTTAATTTTTTAACGCGTATACGTAAGGTAGCCATTTTTGTGTTAATAATTGCTTAATAAGCACCGTTAGAACAGCCTATGACGCTGGTTACATAATTAAAGTCAATATTTGAATTCAGTTTTTATGATTTAGATGGAGTTTTCTTAAGTTGTAGACCAGCAATAATTGCTCTTATCAGTTAGGTATACGAGCTATGAAATTATACAATCCCAGATTCAATGTTAGGGCTATTATTTTGACAACCCCTGTTGATGGGGTGAAAACGTTCATACCGAAGGAGCAGGGGCACTCCGAGCTGTGTCAAGTATAATAGTTTTTCCATGCTGGCTGTGTAACATACAAGCTACGGATGTATCTTTTGTTTTTTTAAACGGAACCTTCTGAATATTTATCAATTTTACTATTTCCATATTAATTCTGGATATTTTGAATACAAGCTACATATGGCCTACGATCAAGTTTTTACCAATTAAAACAATGTTTCGACAAATTTCTCAATTTATTTGGAACTTAGTTACAAGAAATAATGAACAAAATTAAGTAGCAGTCCACGTGAAAATATGGTGTGAAATGTTCTTCGTTGCGAATGAGTCATTCTTTCATTCTTCTATTAAATTCCCTCGAGCAAGCAGCGTTACCACAGCAGGGGTAATGTGCGCACGGGCCCTTCTTATCTTTGCCTTTAAACCTTCTGAATTTTGGGGCTGGGAAAATAGACAATGTCCTTTAGATGACCCCGCAAGGAAAAGTCAAATGGCATCAAATCTGAGCTTCGAGGTGGCCACTTAATGAGTCTCTTGTTTATTTGTCGTTTTGTTGGAACATTGTTAGAATATGTGCCTTATGTATGAACAGTGTCTAGAATTGAAACGGAAAGCGGAAAATTGATAAATATTCACAGGGTTCCATGTGAAAAACCAAACATACACCCGCAACTTATACTCGTCGTACCTCGTATACAAAAACTATTACGTTTCTTATAGCTCTACACGAGCCCTACAGCTTTCGTATGCATGTTTTCCCTCTATCTACGGAGGTTGCCGAAATAATCGCATTGAATTTAGGTCACCTTACATAACGATTTTTGTTAGGAGTGAGAAAAGTTATTTGATAATACATGATCAAACATCCAAAAAACGAAAAATGTACGTATGTTTTTTTATCAGTTTATAATTTTTTAATACCAAAGCAGCACAAATGTAATACTTGATTTGTGTTCTGTCCAGAAGTGGGTTTTCTCACATACAGCTTGTATTTTTCGTGGATATTTTACTATCCCAATTCTGGTAGCTGTCTTCAAGAGTTGTCTAGACATTTTGAGATTCATATGTTTTCAATGTTTTTTTAATTGAACTGATATTTATTAAAATTCGTTTCAGTGCTGAAATCTCAATTCCTGCCCATGGTACACTCTGTATACTACGTGATTTTTTAATTGCACCACCCACATTTTCAGAAAGCGTTGAGACTTTCGAACACTTTTCATGATTCTAAAATTCCGGAAGATCTTTTTTCGATTCTTGAAATTCTGAATATTTATTTTTGACATTTTGGCAAACCGTACTTTAAAGTTCAACTCGATTCGCCCCTTCTACAGCTTCTAAAGTAGGCATCATTTTGATACCACACTTCCATAATCTTAACGAACCTCCGAAGTAATGGTGTTTGAAATTGCACGCTCTCTCTTAGTAATGCTCCACTTTTCCAAATTTAAGTTCGGTTCTCGCGGGGGTTCGCAGGGCCATTGCTTTAAAAATAACTCAAATTATTTCTCACGATGAGCTCTGTAAGTCTGCACAAACCACCTTACAATATCTCTTTTAGTTTCTGAGATACTCGGATGCTGTTACCCACTTTCGCAATTTGAAAACTGCTTTGTAAATGAAGTTGGCAATTCGAACGCCCGCCAAACTGGTTATCGAGAATTATGAGACGTTTGTTTTCGGAATTTTCTCTAAAGCTTTGGTCTTTACATAAACCACCTCTTAATTTGTAATCTTCATTGACAATCACCACCGATCCAACCAAAAAAAATCACTAACGGCGTTGAATAAGCCATAAATAATGGCTTACCTGCTTTCCATATGCCACATTGGCCACATACACACTCTCCCAGCAATTCAAAACAGAGGATTAACATTTTAATAACAATAAAATATGACACAGGTGGAATAAACACCTCGAGTACTTGGCAATGACGAAAGCCCCACAGCCTTTGGAATGTATTGTGTATAAAATTATTTCCCATTCAAGCCTCAGAAAAGGCGTATAAAGACCATTGATTGCATTGTCGCACGTTTCGAAATTTATTATTAATTCCATGGCTCTAAGTTTTTTTTCTGGAAATTGATTAGGTGCTACACATGGGGGCGTAGCGTGCATGTTAAGTGTCTTAACACATTCTTCAGTTACGCCACTGAAGGCAGCGCACCAGACAGAATATCTAATTTAAGTGATTTGTAGCAGATTTGACAAGAAAGTGGAATATGGGAGCGAATGCTTCATTTTGAAATGCGGTTTCGGGCGATTTTCCCTGAAAGGCACTTTCATTCATAAAGTCGCAATGTAGCAAATAAGGCAACTCGTTGATGCTCCCGGTTATCGGTTAAGAGATCTCAAAAACGTGTTTTCCTGCTGCGGAATTCCTGCAGCTGAAACGTGCCTCTATGCAAATGCGATAACGAACCAAACCGGTAGTTGTAGAATTTTTCTCAAATATGAGAATAACTGAAGGAGACACTACTTCCAACCCAGCATTCACCAATTAAGCCCAATTGAATCGAATCGATATTAGACGCGGCCCTCCTCTAAAGGCAATCTATAGAGCAATGACATTGCTCTTGAAACTTTCAGTCTCTAACAGTGACTAAGCTTAATCGATGATAAAAACTGTCAGTCAATATTAGCTTCAGTTAGAAGTTTCGATTGGATTTAAATGGTGCCTTTACGGCCGAAATCAAATCAGATTGAGTATGAAGGACATTTTTGGAATAGAATTATTAGCTAAAGACTTCGGTGTCCCTTGGAGTTTCTTTTTAAAATCCTCCTCACAAGACTAATCCAAATAATGAAACCCTCGGTCGATTATTGTTATTGTGTGTGTCGTTTGGCCCTAAATGATGAGGGTACTAAATTTCCATTAGAGTAATTGATGGTAAGTGGCGTATGACATCTAATAGATTTACATACACTACCAATTCCACGAGGAATTTGCTTTGGCCACGCCCACGTTGGTTAACAACAGTTATGCACAGATGGCAAAAACATGGATGAACACCTAACCAGCTAGTGGGATCAATGGTGCAATTCATTACCGCCCGAGAAGCATCACTTTCATTCATAAAATGGTAAAAACACAGAGTTTTTCGAAGGCGAAAAAGAGGGTCATGGCCGAAATATTTATGAACTGTAATTGCGATATGACATCTCTGGCATTACTCATCGATGTAATTACGTCACCTCTTGGGTAAATAACAATTAAAAAATTAATGGGCGTAACACGTTTGTTTTTATTTAATTTTCCGCCTTGCCTTTGATGGTTTTACGGGCGCATATTCAATTTACTACTACCGATTGTGTCATAATCTAATTTAATTAATGACGTCAAAAGCAATGGGCCTGACTCTGAATTTGAAAAAGCCGCAAAATATGTTTGTAGTGAGGAAACCAAATTGAGCAAGCACTGAATGCGCAAACGAGCCATGCAGGATAACTTTCCGTTAATTTGATGAGGCACCATGTGTTCAAAAACGTTAAATTCATGGCTGCTAGACGCTTAAATGTTGACAGTGATTGTGGGTTGTAAAATTACAAATGTATAGTACATTTCGTTACGAGGCCGGAAAATGGCATTTTCCCGCGCGCGCATAACAGTTTCGACTTCGCCCCACAGGGGAAGTCACGTAAGCACGAAAAAGTACATGTCGGACGTACAATGAACGATTCTTTTTATTATCGGGCCCTTAAGGCGATAAACAGTTTTCAAACTGAGCTAGTGGCTCTAGATAAGTTGATTTTTCTGTTTTTTTTTAGAAAACTAGTGGAAAAACGCTGGTAATATTTGCAGCGGAAATCGCCTCTATAAAGCATAAAGTTTCATTAAATTGCCTTCTCGGACAAATGGACAGGAATATCATTCATTTAATCTTGCACCTCCTTTTCTTTTTGCCACGAAAACCGCTGGTACCCACTGATTTTCTTGATTTGCGTATCTTTATCTTAAATGTTGAAGTAACACTCCTACGCTTAAGGCGTATCTCCAGGTATTCGTTTGAGAGGATCGATGAACGATACCTTTCGTTATTAATTTCGTTATTAATAAAATTCGAAGTCTACTTTATTAGCAGTCCGGAGACTTGCAATTTCAGTACTTGGAAAACACTTATTTCTAATGCCGTATGATGAAAAGTGATGAAATATTAAATATCCAAATGTCGAAAAGAGTCACTTCCACAATTTTTAAATTATGGCCTCATAAACCGTTAAATTAGTCGGAAACCAGAAAGGGTAGCTATAATAAGATATATTGAGAAATTATTCCTTGTCACTAGTACATTGAAAATATCAAATAATATAGAGAGTGTTCGATTTAAAAATTGCATTTAAAAAGCACCAAATACGTCATGTTATTAATTTTTATGTTGATTGAAAACTAAGGAATTTAAGCATTTTTATAATATATAGGGCGTTCCACGGACACAGATCAATTTTCTAAGACTAAAAGTGAGTCAAAAACTTAGTTTAAGAAGCGTTGAAGTACATTCTCTATAATCATTATATTGCTTGAAAATTGAGGATTCAATTAAATGAGCACCTGAAGTAATGCTTAACCGCGGTTCCGGGGCGGAAGAGGGGAGGTGGTTTTAGTGGGTAGGCGGGCGAATTCGGTTTTTCCGGAAGCTCGAATCCCACACTACCTGGCCCCAACCACACCCTGGGTCAGGTGTCTTTAGAAGATTTCCACCTTCTCGCAAAAAAAAGAAAAAAAAAAGAAAAAAAAGAAAAAAAAAAGAAAAAAAAAGAAAAAAATTAAATGAGCAGCAAACCCAAAAAAAATTTCCATGTTTATAAAAAAGTTTGATTGCCAGTGCCCGAAAGAATGAGAAAAGTATTTTCCAAAATTTTCAAATAAAAACTTAATTTACTCGAAAATCGATAAAAGCACCTGTGGCAATGTGTGTTCGAGAATTGTTTCACACGATTGGTTCTGAGTAAATAATAATATACAGAGTGCGCAGGGAAAAAATCTAGTTTCTCAGATTAAAAATAATTCTTTATTTATTGTAAATCATTAACTAATCGCCCGATTAATAATCTTTGCTCGAAAATTTAAGTAACGTGGACATAGGAATTTCTATTGGTAAATAACTCTTAAAGACTAGCAAATTCGAAAAAGCGTATTATATACACATTGTCTTTTACATGAAAAAGTAGAGCTCTAAGCAAAAATTGCTATTTAAAAATTTTAAATCTTGTCCTAGAAATTTTTTCGCACATTTTTTCAATGCCCAAATGTTAGGTGCTCTCGGACGATTAATCAAACTGAAATTGCTCATATTTTTTGAGTGTCTGCATAGATTTCTTGAAAGTCCAGACACCGGTTATATTTCACACATTTGCTCTCAGCGTAAAAATAATCAAAACGTAACACGAATCCAGCTCTTATTTGCATTACAAATTCAAATCTGATTGGCCAGGAAGCTGGCTATAAGCCTAAAAGCTCGATCACGAATTATTTCCGTTTTATTAACTTCCAAATTTCTTAGCAGCACCTTACGTCATCATTTTAAAATAGAGATTCAAATGTGAAAAATATGGTATATTGAAGGTTGTTTGCCGGAACGCCCTAGATTCGACCAAATCCATTGCGAATTACGTCATTATTCTATTATTAATTCCGCAGTTTACTCGTTTGTTCGTATTACCAAGAAGGCAAAAGGAGACAAAGTGAAGTCCTATTTCTGGACTTTAGTCCAACTGTCCCGGAAATAATCTGCAGTACGTGTTTGTGCGCTTAATCCCTGCAGAAGCCTAATTAAAACTGATGAGTCCAGAACACCAAGTTCGGTTGTGTGTTGGCAAAAGGGTGATTTATCATGTCAAATGAGGGTCAGTTTATATGGCCAACGAGAACGTGGAGCGGCGACCGGTAACCTCTAATTCTTTCCCTTCGGGCTAAATTCAAATCCTAATTCAATCATCAACTGACGTGGTCAGTTTCATTGAAATTTTCTTGGGTCAAAAATTAGTAAGTTGACCGAGGCAAAAAGTTGACCTCGATGGGTGATGTTTTGAAGAAAATCAAATGATCGGGAAAGTTACTGAGTGTCTCCCACAGAAGGCATTCACGAATTAAATGAAATGACTAACCGAAAGGAAATGGTTCCATCATCGGGGGATCGAGATTTGATGATAATGTTACAGTTTATTTATTATCCCTCCCTGACAAGGGAGGATTCAAAGTAAATACCCTCGGGGCATATAATGTAGCTTTCAAAACCTTCTAATGCAATGCATACCATTGGTACGGGCTTATAAATAGAACTGCAGGCGGTGGTATACATATAAATTGAAGTACGTAAGCATGATATCATATTGGAATAATAATTAGATCCCGTTCCACCTTTCTTTTTACCACTACATGTTGCATAGGAAAATAAACAGCTCCTTCGTTTACACTTGGCAAAGCCAAGGTGGTTTATTGCACATCAGCTGTTTAAATATTAAATAAAACTTTAAGAATTTGAGGGGGTATTGAAATAGAATTTATGTTCTAATTTTGCTTTCATTCAGTATTTTCAAGAAACCCTAAATAGTGGCTTCGGCTGAATGAATTTGGGCGTTTCTCAGTCACCCAACCCATTTATTACTTTCGGCCGGCTTGGTCTAGTGATATCGAATTTACGTATTGTCCATTAATTATAAATTGCGAGTCCGAGTTGTATAGATCCAAGCAAGGTTGATGACCAAAGGCGTGCTTGAATGTCTGCCAAGAGCCTGTTCTTTGTGCATCTACCCGCTTATTATTTTCGTGTTTCATGTTGGGATTCAGCCGGGTTTATGAAATATATGTCTCAGATTGAAATGTAAATAATTTCGAATATAGATCAATAAACTTTCCCAATGGAATGTGCCTCCTTCTCACGACTGCCGACATGTGCGTTATATATTTCTTTATGTCTCTACACATTAACAATTCACCCACGATCTTCGATCAAACCGTGTTATCATATTTTCGAGATTTCCATGTCGGGACAGCCTCGAAGCAGGCCCATAGACCTGATTCCTAATACATCTAAAAATAAGAAAAACACTCGTCCATTAACTTCTATGACGATGGGCTTTTGCGTTTCAAAGAAAGTTATTATCAAAGACTGTAATTATAAACATTATGAACTTTCATCTGCGTGGTGCCTGAAATGGGGGGCCCACTTGAATTTGGGACCCGTTCTATTATAAGGCTGGGTGTTAAAAACGATGATTAATAGAAGCATTTAGCCTAATTGTTATGATGTATTTAGCTTTCAGTTTTTACACAATTTAAGGCTACTAAAAGGATTCACGTGTCTGTTCTGGACTTACCTGTAAGCTTGAACATCAAGATAAATTTGTCTTCAAACAGCTAAATATTACTTAAGTAGTCTATGATCATGTCTCAAAGATCTGGATAATTAGTTCCTAGTTTTGATACCAGTCGTCGAACCTCTTTGAGGATCAATGAAAAGAATATTGCAGGGTCATTCCTTTATTATACGTTATTCTCGATGCCTGAGACCACCCCTGCATACCGTTTAAGAGTTAGTTAAATGAAAAAGAACCAGGAAAGTGACAGAAATTTTTAATCCAGAAATGGGTTCTTCAACTGGGAAACTCCACTTTTCATGCTCATTTCGGCTCAAAAATAACTCAAACGGCGGACAGTTCGAAAACTTACGGTTTATGCTAGGGATTAGAGATGCGAGCAGATATTTACATATCCATCAAGAATCCCTCCATGAAATATCTTTCTATTCATGGAAAGTCGATGCAAGGCAACAAAATCCTCAGGGAAATAACAGAGACATTTCTCAAATCAAAAAGCTGAAATTGTGGCTTGCGTGACACGAGTTTTTCGCACATCGACGTTAGAAACGACGCTGCTTGTTATGATTTTGGTTTCCATTAATTCTCTCCAGTCGGTTTTCCAAGAGGCAGGACGATCCTAAATTAGATTTCGAATCGTCAATTTGCCTTTGTTTACTTCAAGTGATTTGAAAAATTTTAACTGCAGCTGAACACAAAATAAGTATTTATATATCCATAGAATGTGTGTGGGTCAGACAGGTTGTCTGAAAATTAGGGGTATATGGTCGAAAAATTAAAAAAAAAATGGCTATAAAGATATGCCCAAAAATACCTTACAGAAAAGCTATAGTCTTTTAAAGAAGCAGCCATGGCAAAGGCTTTTTGGCAATAAGGGCACAACGGTAGCAGTTAAAATCATAAAATTGGGAGTATCGTGATAACTTCACACATTAAAGAAGCTGATATATCCCGTTCTGCAAAATTCCAACTAAAGGCGTGCGTTTTGGGGAGGGAGGTCCGTGGTAGGGGAGGAGCTGTATTTTCGCTAGTCAGGTCCCCTGATTTGAATCGACTCGACTATCACTTTGGGAGCCGCATGACCAGTATAGGCTATTCAACAGAAATAAATTCGAGAGAGGAATTGCTGCACAGGAAACATTTAGCCGAAGAACGGATTATGCAAAGTCGTTTCCAAATTCAACGAGCAACGCAAAATATGCGACGCCGAGCTCAAATACCTATGCAAGAAAATGGAAATATATTTGAAAATTTATTAAGTAATGAGTATTATTAGTGATAATAAAATGGTGCCCAGAAAAATTTCAGCTAAATCATTCTCATACTTCCTCCTCCTCCCCCCCCCCTCCCACCCCCCTCCACCCCCAAATGCTCGCTTCTGGTTGATATATTACCAAACATACATCCGGTTTTCCAACGTGTCAAGTTTCCTTAATGTTCCAAACTTGGTGATTTTAGCTGTTACTGTTTTGGTTTTATTGCGAAAAAACTTTATCGTGCCTCCTTTACACAGCTATCGCTCTTCTGAAAGGTATTTTTGGACATATATTTATAAACTTTTTTAAAAATTTTTCTTCATGTATTCCACCATTTTCTTTCGGTCCGCCATTTTTCCGATGACCTGCATATGTTATTCACTCATCAGTACATCTCACTTTGGACGGCGTAGGGCTGAGAGAAGTCGTGTGTTTTTATCACTCTAATGGCAAATTGATCATAATAAGGAACATTAAATCTGCAAAAAATTGAAAATACGAAATTGCCCTTTAGTGTACCTCATCCAAATTGAAAAAGTGGAACTTCCTTCAAAGACGAGAAGTAAAAACAACGTTTTTACAGATGTATAGCGGAAGCTAAATTCTGTAAAATTGATTTTCGCAAATCGATTTTTCAAAATAATCGATTAACTTGGCTAAACGACGATCGTTTCCTTTAGGGATGAGAAGCGAATGCAAAAAGGTCCGGTATCGACACAGAACCTTCACTAACTTTGACGAATCAATCTCAGCTGCATCAAATCAATACCGCTTACTGATATCAACGTCCTGAAGAAACGCAGATCATTTTACTTTTTAGTTCATAAATCCTTGCACACACAAGTCGACCGAATTCAAACCCCTCGCCTCTAACCCTTGAGGGCGCACGTAAGTCAAGTATGAAACCATGCACATTAAAAAGCGCCATTAACCCATTCACCCGATTATCCACGCGCATTCTTCTCATTGTTTGCCGAACACCCACACTGTGGAGTAATCTCCTTGATTACAGCCTCACAAGAGCTTTGCCTCGCATAATTCCAAATCCATTACTCATTGCGGCATTCAAAAGAACGCAAGAAGTGGCCCATTATCTGTTTGATTAGTCTTTGGAAAGTTTAATGGAGGGATTGTCAACAATGGCTGTTATTTATGAAATGCATCAATCTCATGCGAATTCGGCTTACTAATTACTTGGAGAGAAGCGAAAGGAGTTGTAAGGTTCGGTTAACAACTTCCGCATTTGGTTGAGCACGCGGACAGATTCATTCTTTGTTTACGCCATCATCGCAGCAGCTCTCTTAAAGAATGCAATTATCCAATAATTGAAATGCAAGAGAAGTTTTGATATATTCCAATTAGCATTTACCAGATGTTCACTCAGTTGACCACGTTTTTTTCAGCAGTGTCGGTTTGATACAATAAGGCTTTTATGGCACGCTTCCTGCTTCCGGGTTCTGTGTGAAGGGCTGAAAGTGTTCAATTTATTTGCTTCCGCCATTTTAGTCGCGTATGATTGATTTCCACACCTTTTACCTAGACCTGAACACTGTGGGCGCACAGTGTTTTAGCCCTTAATGTATTAACACATTGCTGTTGATACACTTAATTGTGTGTCCTGACTCGCAATCGATATAACTAAGTTAGCGGCTTTGAAACGTTTGTACAGGCTGACCCACATATTATAAAGGTGCTATTTTTGCACTATTGTTTGTATGCTCTTGTCTACTTGTGTTCCTGCAGGAATTAATTGAAAAACATCATAAACCCGAAACGTAAATGTTTCCGATCCAGATTTGTTTTATGTTCCTGCATATCTGCTCTTTCCAATGCATCAGTTTCTTGAACTATCCACAGAACTAGGATGCTCTTAAACATAATATTCAATGACCACTGGCCTTGGCGAAATGTCATCGAAAGCGGTCGCGACAACTTTAATTTTACGCTCAATTAAGCCGCTCGAGGTCAACAAACAGTCTCTTGCAGCTCTTTTAATGAATCCGCATACAAATTTCAATATCATAATTTAAATTCCCACACATATGGGGGGCCCTTGCATCTACTTGGTACGTGCCCAGCACTCACAATTCCGGATGCGAACGCGCTACACCGTTGGTAGCGAAACGTACCTTCGACAAAAGGTATGGTCAGAGGGTCATCAATAGGTACCATATGCGTGTATGGGTCATTTTAGTGAAATCAGCTGTCCAACAACCTTTGTCGTATGCGTAATCGTCGGAACAGCCCTCACCGACCTATTGACAAGATTGGGCCCTTTTGTTGTCGCCATTTTGGCAGTGGATATGCATGTTTTCTTCTACAGTTGCCGACAAACAACGTGGTTTCATAATACTTCACTTAACACAAAAACATAATAAACAAACATTAATATCTCCTATATGAGTTGGTGTCTTTATCGGAATCCCTGGCACATTTTATTAAATGTAATTGCAAATACTTTCACCACCTTAATCGTGACTGTTCAATTCGATAAACAGTGTACTTAAAGCCTTCTCAAGTAGTCCGTTTGACCCATAAATGGGAAACGATAATTTGCTCGATCTTGTTTAACGTCTAAGGCCTGCCATTCATGTGCCAATATATCACAGATTCTTCGAATTTTTCTGCCACAGGAGAATAATCAGACAAATTAGTTTTATGAGCCGTTCGAGCTGCATTCTGAAGCGATAACATAATATAATAATAATAAAATCAAACTATTAGAAATAAATAAGATTAGGAAATTCTTAATTCAAACTGAAACGTTTGCCGTCCGACATTTACGTGACAAACCTAGCCAGTCTCGAACGCGATGTCCTTTCTGAGGTAATCTGCAAGGATTGGTGCATTATTGGTTTCCTAGCGTTACGGCCTGAGTTATGCTATATTGTTCGCGTTTACATCGTTAGATTATAACATTCTCAGAAATTCTATTACTTTTTTCCTAATACAAGGCCTCAACTAATATAGAGTTCGCAAATTGACCAGGTTTTCTCGCATAGTTCGAAAGATACCTATCATTCTTTGTCTTGTGTGTGTGTGTGTGTGTGAGTGATATATTGATATAATGCTTAATCTTATTTCCGTTTAAAGCCTGACATGTACGCATATATACCATGTATCATAAATTGTTTGAATTTTTGCTGGAACGGGATTTTAATCAAAGGTTTTATTTTACCACAGCCCATTTGAACGGGATTACGTATGTTTTATAAATCAAGAAATAAATTCTAAAAATTTGAATCATTCTCATTTCAGAAACGTTTGCGTGACAAACGTAGTCTCTCTTTAATATCACGTCTATACAAGAACTCTAAAAGCAACCGTCAGTATGTAGTAGGTGGTCTGTCTCTAGGAGTATGTTTACAACGGTGATTTGTGTTCCAGGTTCCCTCATTTTAATTGTCCTATTCTTAGATCTAACTCTCAGATCGTGGTATTTGCATCTCGGACTAAAATTACCGTATTGCTCAAATGTTCAAATTCGGGTGTTTGTTGTTTCATTTCATTTTATTAAAAAAGTATATTTGAATCAGATTTCAGCGTTTCAGTTGTTCACCTAGGATCTTCAACCTTATCTATTTGCTTCAACTTATATTTCCCAAGTTGTTGGTGTTACCTTGTTTTTCCTTCCACCACCATATGATAGATTTCAACTCTGCTGTTCGCGAGATTCAATTGGTCCGGTAGCTAATCGCTTTCGTTATACTATACCGATGCTGCAGAAGGTCTATTGAAAAAAATTATCCCTAAATCCTTAATAAATAAATATTATTGACTTTGTTTGCTAAATTAATAAACAAAAAGGTTAAAGTGTCTGAATAGAAGATTTATTTTTCGTGAGAAATAATTTAAATTTGGTATCTCTACTGTCTACGCAGCAATACGTGCAATATCTGAACTGTAGCCGATTTATTTTATGAGTATTTATACCCAGTTTATTCCGCATCTATCTATAATACTGGATTGCAATCAATAACCAATTTCCTGGGCAACTTCCATTTTATCTCTTTATTACTTACTGAATATTCATTGCACTTATCTCCGACCACACAAAAGTGTTATTCTTCTCTTGATGTCGATCATGCACTTTTCGTATATAAAAGGGCAATACGCGGAAATGCGTACAACATTGAAAACATATGAAAAAACTGTGTGTGTCTGTGGGTATGTTCAAAAAGACGGTGACAACATTCACCCAATGGAACGTGCTTTGAAATCGTGGCCGCAGTTTATATACAAAATGAGAATGCGATAAAAGTTACATATTGTTGGAAAAATCTGGAAAAGTCATGCATGGAGCAAGCAGCGAGATGCAGAAAAATGAAAAATGTCAATAGGTATCACTCGTTAGAATATCCGTCCAACGGAACATGGTTTAGAATTTTAGCAGGGAAGGTGTGCACAGTGTAGAAGAATAGAATTGCAATAGATTTTTTCATTATTGGAAACATTGGAAAAATTTAATATATCTTTAGAAATGTGCAGAGATACGCCTAATGGAATACGCTTTGGAATCATGTCCAAAATGCGTGCGCTAAACGGCGATACAATCGAAGACAAACAATATTGAGAAAGACTAAAGAAACTGCTTTTCGAGGTAAAATATGTTGGGAAAAGTGGAAAAGTTGAGTACCTTTTTTTTAAAAAAAATATCTTGACATGAACCCAATGGGGCATACCTTGGAACGGAAACGAACGGAAGGAGAAAAGTGGCGTTCAGAGGTGGAAAATAATGGAGAGAGTGAATAAATCGAATGTGTCTTAGATGAGATTGTGTTCGATTTCAAAGTGTAAAAGACAATACGATGGCAATCACGGAAAATTGAAAAACTGCATTTCGAGGTGCAAAATATTGGAAAAAGCGTTGAATCTCCCGCCAGAAGAATTGTCCTGACACGTTTCCAGGAACTCAGTAATAGGACAAAGTAACCATTTCGAATACTAAATTTATTCATTTTGTTTAAAGAAAAGACTAGATCGGAATAATCTCTATCTTCCCATTGAAATTTGTACGTTCTATAAGTAGGTGTGCTTTAGGGGAACGATCTATCACTTCAGACCCAATGTAAAATTTTTAAAAATCAACTAATTGAGGGTGTCCTGAATCCAATGAGGACGCACCCTTTTAAAATGGTAACCAAGATACTTTCGTTTCACAAAGCAACCCTCTAAATTTCTTCCCGAAGGAGAGTTTCTCCGCAAGCTCTTGTAGAGGAGTGAGTTTTTCGCGGTAATAAAAGGAAAATGCCACCATCATTTCCTATGGTGAACTACCGCGTAAGCATTTCTGATCGGCTATCAGCTTTATCCATATAAAACGAACTTCACACATTTTATAACATTTCATGTTATGACTAGACGTCTTGTGTGGTTGTTTATGCTGACAGAATCAGGTCAATGGCCATCGGTGCATTAAATCCATCACCTAGAACGACTTACAATTATTGGCCTATTCACATAACGTTCGAGCACTCTCAAAGCACTAGGAAGAGACAAAATTGATTAATTATTTGTTTCCACTATAAGAAGAGGGGGAGGGGGCTAGTTCACCCCTCCCTGTTAATTTTTTTTAACAAATTATTATTTCTAAACCGTTTTAAATCAGCATTAAATGGGACAAAACATCCCTCGTTTTGACGTTTATTCACTTTTCTAAAATTGGCTTACGTCACCGGCGGGGCAAAGTGGCCAATTTGATCAAAATACCACATGGATCAGGTGACACCTCGAATTAAGGGTATTTCGAAACTACACTTAGTGGTGTAACGCGGTTGACGATCTATCAATTACTTGTTGAGAAAAAGGGCAATGAACAGAAAAAAAAATTGTAAATGGGAAAAATGCAATAGAAATTGAGTTTCATAGTGCATAAACAATAAAAGAAACTTGTTTGTTGATGCGAAATTAGTTAAATTGAACGTTCAAAATGGGCACCATTTTGCCCCTGACGGAAATGTAACCTGTCAGCACATTTCTATAATTTGACGTTTTAACGTCACTACAGAAAACTATTTTTATTGTGCTAAAGAACTTATTTACAATAAGCAGACTTGCAATTGCTCGTAAAAAATGATGAGAAAGAGTCATGTGATGTCAACGGTTAAGGGCACTTTTATCTTGTGGTCTTGATTGGCTTCACTTCTTCATCGCGCCATGCGGCTTTGCAGAGGATAATACAATAGAATAAGATGAGATGAAATGGAGATGACCACAGGATAACGCAGATGGCCCCATGGTGATGCAGATGGCTACATAACTTCTGACATTTTGTAAAAACAACTTGGCACGACTTGGGCGTCCTGTTTGGGTTACGATTGGAGGATTCTGTTCGTGTTCCGAGTTGGGGGGTCCGCTTCGCGTTTCCATTTTGGGGGTCCGGTTGGCGTCTCGAGTTGGTGCTCCGTTATGGGTTCGGAGTTCGAGTTTCGGTTCGTGTTCTGAGTTGGGGTCCGTTGCGCGTTCGGAGTTCAGGTTTCGATTTTGGAATTCGGTTTGTGTTCCGAGTTGGGGGCCCGTTTCGGGTTCGGACTCGGGGTTTCGATTTGGAGGTTTGGTTCACCGATTGCATTGCGCTGACGATTTTTAAACGACTTGTATTGCATTGTTTTCGACATTTTTTTTTCTATTTATAAGTCTTCCCAAAAATTAATCGATAGATTTTGAGTTGCATTACACCATTAAATGTAAGTTTGAAATTTCCTTTAATCTGAGCGGTGACTCGAACAGAATTTAGAAATATAAACAAACGTTAAAAGATACTATTTTTTGTCCTATTTAATGAGACATGTGAATTTTTTTAAACAATAATTGGTTAAAAATTTCCCGGGGGGGGAGGAGGTATAATTTAGAGCCGCACGGTATATCGGAGGCGTCAATTAGAAGCTCGTCACTGTTTAATGTCCACCATCCACCAAGGACGTGCTCATGATCATAACATAATCCAAGCGCGATATCCCAAAGTTTTTTTTTATTCGAATGGTAGCGACATTTGTTTATTATTACAGTTCTATGGGGATATTAAGTTACAGGTTTCGTTGCGTTTAGAGGGGCATGCTGAACGAGCAGATGTCTGCATTCTTCATGTTTTGTTATCACCATTTTGGATCTTTCAGTTTAGCGATTTTTTTCGGTCCAAATGGAGCCTGAAATTGTTACATGTGCGAGGGAAATCAAAATCACTTGTCGCGACCGCAACTCGTTTTCTCTTTGTCTGTTTGTAATGAAGAACCATCTAAGTATGCCGAACTTCCGGTGAAATAAGTTTGCTTACAGACAACATCCATATGCCTTCGCTCTCTTAAGGTTAAGGTTAAAATTAGGATGTATTTTTAAACGGTCTATTGTGGGAAACGCCATATTCCCTGACTCACTTCTTCTAGCTTCCACATGAAGTTTAACGCCTTATTACTATGCAATAAAGCATCGTTTTAAAATTCCGTTGGAGACTTCTTTTCCTGACGACTTTTGCAAGAGCTTTAACACATTAATACCGCCAAACTCCATCACGGCATATATTACAGGTCAGTCCGGGCATATCTTTGAACAAGAACCACAAAGAACCTGTGGGTGGCGAGCATGAACCACAAACCAGGGATATAAAATACAAGAAAACCTGACGTCTAAAAAGGAGTGATACCTTCTTCGAGATTTGTTGTTTTACCTCTCGCATAAAGCAATATGAGGCGCAGTCTCAGTGTTTGATGGGCTAATATTTTACGTATGGGTGCGCACCTCCTTAGCCCTCGTTTCGGTGTGACATTATGCAAATGGGTCACCTTATATTACATCTTATGTATATGATAATACCGGGTCCTTAAAATTTCTTTCAAGATTTGATAGCTTCATCTGCATAAGAAGATTGATGGTCTCGAAGGCCCCAGGATTATGGTGTATTTAGGGAGATTTTCAGATTTTTTCTTTTGTCCCATGTCAGCAGTAAATGGAACATTATCTCCCTGAGTTTGTTCCCTTTTGAAATTGCAAACGTGAATCATTATTTAGGCAGACACGTTTGAATGCTTGCATTTCGTTCTCCGTTCATTTGAATTTCAAATTCGCCGAAGGTGATTTCTTAGAGTAAATATTTTTCTGGTGCTGAGTGGGAAAGTCTCCATCCAAAGCATATGAATCAGGCACCGTGACATAATGAGGCTATTCAAGGGTGACTTACTTATCTCGTTAATTTTAATTGGCCTTGACTAAAAATACCCGCAAATGTGGCCATGGTAATTTGGGTCAAATCCGATCTTCCTCTTCTCCTAAATATTTATATTGGCCAGGAAAAAATATTTATTACTTTACAATAGGAAAATCCACCAAGGCTGCATTGAGGTTTTGTATCTGTTTCCACTCTGGCGTTGGCCTTTATTGAAGATATTCAAAAATCGACAAAGTTAACTGCAGGAAAGTGTATTAAGGATTTTTTCTGGTGATAAGTAGCTGGAGCTTCCCAAATATCTCTAAATTTGGGAACGAAATTCACCCACCAAAAAGCATTCGAATCATTCTCTCATTAACATTTATATCATTCTAAATCTAAGGTAGACGGAATCATTTTTAAGAAATTCAGAAAATCCTATTTTATGCGGGATGCTATATAGGAACAAAATCCAGGTTCAGTGGCTACATTACGGAGAAAACGGTTTAAAAAATAATGCTTATCGTGGCCTAATGCAGACTCAAATTACTCGAAAACCGCTAGAGGTAGCGATAGGGAAGTTTATTAAAGAATTAATGTTTGCAGTCGTTAGGTTCCCAGTGTTCAGGGATACACGAGGTGTCCCATGGAAAAATTGAGTTTTCAAAACGCATGGTAACAGCGTCCTCTAAAAACCTCCTTCTTAACACTTATTTTCGGCAAATCCACTCTAATGAGTGATTCAGAACATGGCTAATATACAGGGGGCTCTAAACTGGGTAGGCAAGATTTTTCGCATCTTGCAATGTGAAATTTGGAATTTCCACCAGCTTTGAAAAACCGAAGATCGGAATATAAGAGCCACCTTCTCGTAGCTCAAAGCTTCCGGAATTCATGGCTGCTGAAAGGGCAAAAAGTGCAACGTTTCAAAGGTCGATATTGCGAAACTAGTTAAAATTCATAATAGGGCGTGCCACATGAAATGTTATTAGAATTTAAAAACAAATCCAAAAATGTGAAAATAATCACGCGGCCCCATTGAAAAAGAGCCGAACCCCAACACAGGTTTTGAGCCACCCTGTATGTTTAAAGTTGTCTCCAGCACATGCCTCTGGCTCGGTCTTACAGCTTCTACATTTAAACCGTTCTTCTATCTCTACAAAGTTTTGAGATAATTACTGTCGCATAACATTCGAGCAGATAAGAAGAAATGCAGTTTCTTACGGTCCCGAGCACGGGGATAATGCCTTAGAGACAATTTTTGAAAATGTAGCTCCGTGATTACGCGAACCAGGAGATTTCGAAATATTTGCGTACCGGGGAAGAACACATATAATGCAAAAAACACATTAAAATAATTGCAATTAGTCTGTCTCTGAGTGTACACAGAAATGTGTTAACGCAATTACTGAAACCGTTTAAGGATAATTTAATGAGCACCTGTTGATTTGCTTTTCAATAAAGCGATTACAATGTTTAATTTATGGTGTTTTGACTGTTTATGTCGCATTCTTAGGTGCAAGTGTTAATGTTGTTTCTCACTTAAAATTCAGGTTAAAACATGTGCGAGCTCCATATTACTCAGTCTGAGGCAATTGCTCGTAGATCAATCAATTATTCAGAATTCTAGTCTTCAAATCGACAAGGTGTTTCAGAGTTGAAGTGACAAAAGCCTTGCGGATTCCGCTCAGAAAAACATGAAAAAATAGTTTATATGAACATGCGGCCGAAAATGCTTCGTTTCGGAAACACAGGGTGTTAAGTTTTTGTTCACTGAGTTTTTCGTTAACAGCTTCAAAACGCTTTAGTCGATTTTAATGGAAATTTCCCGCTTAGTTGGAACAATTATCAGACATCTGCTGGACCTAGTAGATTTCATCCACAATTTCCAGGGGAGTACCCGGGGAACGAATCGGTTGTGTTTTGCAGAAAAAATGTCATCCTGTAGTTGTCTTGCGGTTTCCATATAATACTCAAGACAAACCCACTAAAAATACATTTTTTTGTCTTGACTTTTCTCCCAGCATTTTTGAACTTACGTTCATACGAACTTTTTGCCAAATTTCGCTGAGCAGAACCTCCCCTAAGCTTTTGTCGCTTCAGCTCTGAAACGCATTGTACAAGCCGTGGGTCCGCATAACGATTGTTTGAAGAACCATCTTTCCAGCATACAAGAAGATAATAAAAAGTGTGGCAACACACGACTATACTCCATTATATCACTGTTGATATAACACTGCTTTTATCTTCCTGGGTTATAAATAAATTAGCTGCAACCTGACATTTTTGACCCGGAAACGCGACTCTCTCAAATACCAGAAACGCTGATGCTCCGCGAGATCTGGAACCTCGATTTTGTTTTTGTAATGCTATAGAGAAGACTCAGCAGATTTAACCATCTTTAGGAGATGTAACGTTGATTGGTGTGTGGGAAAGTTTTGAGCGGTCCTCGTACCGAATTTTAGCCAGATCATGTTCCCAGCGTCCGCTGAAATTGCATAGAATCCATGGACTATTGCCAAGACACGTCTCCAGCTAGACATGTTTATCGAAATCTAAAAATTCACATCAGTCGTCTAGATTTAGTTACAAGAATACCATAACGTCTGTTTTATTAAATTTCCTGTAAAGCTCGACAATGGATATGAAAAGTTTCGAATCATTATTGCTGCAAGGAGTTTTTTAATGGAAAAATCCCATGGACAGATCCACAGTATAACCATGCGTAATGTTAATAAATCTAGTGAAATTTGGTATCCCTGTGGGAGTTCCAAACTGCGCGACAGTATCCTGAAGAAGCAGTAACGTAGCGCGAAACGTAGTCAGTTTCAATCAAGATTTCCTTTTTTGAACGTAATTCCATGCCTGCATTAAAATCCCATTTTCAATTATCTTCCATATGGGGCGAACCGACATTTTGACTATTAAAGGGGACTTTTACGACTTTGATCTCAAATGAAAATTCTAAAGTTTCAAACTACCTGCATGATACATTACAGAACGTCGTACGCATTTTCCTGCATTTTCCAAGAGATCGAACATGTCAGCCATTTCTAAAATAGACAAATCGTATGGAAGGTATCTTTCGAAACCCAGAGCTAATAAATCAGAGAGTTAAAAATACCAATGACCAATATTTTGATAGAAAGCTGAAAGCATGTTTCCTCCTGCCTTAGTGAAAATACTCCCACACAGTGGCCAATATCTTATGCAATTCGAGACAAATATTGAAAAAGTGAAAAAGAGCACGCCACATCTGCTCATGTTTGTTTACGAAGTGTTGCAGGGGAAAGCAATCAGTTCTGCTGCATTGGCTCAATAGCTTTGCCTATGAGTGAGTGCATCAATTCCATCAATTATTCTTGATTAACAATGGTAAAAAATGTGAGGCCAACGAGTTCGACCCTTTGGAGAGAATGACCGATGACGAATTCTCGTTACTCATGGATTCTTACATCATCCGGAAGATTCTCATCAATATTAATCGATTATGCGTGACCATTTTACAATGATATGCGTCCAACAGCAGCCTTAAGCTGTCTTCATATATTGCTGATTTATATCGATTCATGAATGCGCTCAATTGTTAACATGCACTGCATAATCACTTTCAACCTTGGTTATTTTAGGTAACACCTGATTGTATTCTTAGGAATTTAACTGATACCTGAGGAAGTCTCTACGTCTCGAAACTTCTTCAGCTCACAAATAACACTCTTCAAGGCCGATTCACTCTTGCTCCTTTTTTTTGTCTGGAGTCCCGATGGCCCCGACAAGCCGGCCCGACATGGAAAAACGCTCGGTATATGAAATATTACACTGTAATTCCTTTCTTGTGTTACGAGATTGGTTTTGAAGGTAGACAAAGCTACTTACTTGTATAGTTTACGTTTACAGGGGGCATAGGTAGGTGAAATCTGAACCTGCCTTATAATGGGTGTTTGTCCAAGTATGAGTAAGGAGATTTTTGGTTTAGTTACGCGATAGGGGCAGAAGTGTAACCGGAGGAAAAGTTCGGGACAGGATTGTAGCATTAAAGGAAATTTAGATTTGAATCAATTTTCACCAAAAACGAGCATTTTAAAACCTCTAGTATTTATAAAGAATTAAAATAATTATTAATTATAGTTGAGCGCTTTAATTGCCGGTCGTAGACGCCTCCTTCAGCTCTCAAACTTCAGTTTGATGAACAAAAAACTCGTTAATGGACGGCTGCTTCTCAATCTATGACAATCCGGATGTAAATCATGTTAAATTAAGCAAAATCGATTTTCAGAAACTCACCCCAAACAAAAAATACCAAAATTCACATTTTTTATTTCATTTTTCCACGAAATGCAATACTCAAATGGAAATTTCGAACAGATTTATTTATTGCGCATCTCTGACTTTTTTAACCCGAATGCGTCAAGAAAATAATTTTCAGAAAGCTGAAAATAAATACATTGTGGAATCGAGAGACTTTCAATGAATTCTTAGAGCTTTCTAAGGTGGATCAACCATCCTATTGAAAGCTATTCCATAATACCTGTACATCAGAGTCGTGCCAACTTTATCAAGACGATCATATTCATGGAAAGCTTAAAATAAAGGCAGAGCATTGATCAGATTCGAAGTTTCTATCAAAACTACTGTCCAAGTATCGATGATCGTGTCTAAATGAATCAATCTTATCGTTCCCGAGATCCTCAACAATTTCAATTGTTAATAACTTCGTAATTTTTCAAGATAGATCAACCGAATTCGGATTCATTTTTGGGTCACTTTCCCGAAATTAATCCCACTTTTTCCGTTCTTCAGTTAATTATCAATATGTTTATTTAACAACTTCATTCGTTTTTAAATGAAACCACCAGGTTTTGGCTCATTTCCCGCAGCTTTTTTCCAAAAACTCGAATGGCATTATTTGCATTTTTCGAACTCCCACTGACCTACAAATTTTTCCTGTGCGTGGTTTTTAACTTTCACATTATTTTTTTCGAGTCAGATTCACCGAGTTTTGATCAATTTTCAATTCATTTTTGCAAGGAACCGAGCGGCGGTGGCGAAATCAGTTCAACTCTTGCTGTTCTCGAGATGCTTAACGATCTCAATTTTTAATAACTCCGCTATTTTCCAAAATTGATCAGTCGCGTTCGGATCCCTTTTTAGTTTGCTTTGTTTAGCAAAATCTAATGACACAATCAAAACTTTCAAAAACGCCTCATTAACGTGGACATGTTTGGTATTTTGGATTTTTAATAATCCCGATATTTTTCTAGAAAGAACCGCCGAATTTGGATTAACTTTGTATTCATTTTTTCAGGAAGTCGAATGACATTTGAAATTCCCATTTTGGAGATATTACACGACTCGGATTTTTAAAAAATCGTTCGAGCCAGCCCGGATGTGGTGAGGATTTTAAGGATGAAATGAACATTTCCAGTGCTGGTGGGTACCTACACGATACATTACGAGAAGATTCGAGTTTATGTTCCAATCATAAACAAACAGATTTTTTGGAAATAATTTATTTCCCGCGATGAAGTAACCGAATTTCTCATTCCTGCGAGGTCGTTGGCCAGACGACGTTTCGTTATTATTAGTTCATGTGGTGTCAGAGCTTTACTGTTTAATTCCCCGAGCTTTTGGAACACAAATATTGCTTCCTTTTCGTCGTTTTTGCGGTTGGTGCCCATCCCAGCAGACATTCGCTTCAGCAGAGCTCGTTCCTTAGGGCCAAACCTTGATTTTATACTGTTTTTTATTAGGTGCATGGTCAAACTTCAAGGGGCTGATTCTTTGAGCGATTCTAAGACGAAAAACTTAAATAAACATAGAGCTGGTAACGCTTCGTTTTCGAGACAGAGGGTGTCAAATTTTATTCAAAAAAATCGCTTTTTTTTCTCGTAAAAAACCTTAATAATCCTTTAGCCGATTGAAATTAAGCGGCGTTACTTATGGTTATTATTATTATTTATGCGCCACTGACTTTTTAGAAACTTTTATATGTTTTTTCGCATTAAGCACAGTGACGGCCACTCAGGCCGGCTGTAAATCCGTTGGATTTTTTTCTTTGAGAGCAGGTATAGTCCTTCGCTTATAGAACTCCGGCCAACGATGAGGGAAAGAATTAATTCGACAGATACGGGATTCATAGAATCTGATAAGATATACATACGTCACGCACGTTTCGATGTTTTCCGCAGTCAATGTTGAGACGAGCTAATGTTTGCATTGAAGTTGAAAGAGGACATTTTCAGCAACTATTGGAAGTCTCATGTTAGTTAGTATTAAATTCCTTTTATTTTCAAAAATAGCATACTATGTGTCTAAATGTAGTAAAGCGTTTTTCTTAAATTATCCGCGGTATCCCTGTCCACGCCACTGGCACAAGGAGACAATTTCTAGCTGAAACAGTTCCTTTTTACTACATTCAAAACTGTCACCAAATTTCATATTAATTTGCGCCTTCTTCTCATTCACGAGCTTTCTGTTAACATGCAACGATTAAAAAAAAGTTTCACACCCTGTATCTTGAAAACGAAACGTTACCGGACCTGTGTCTATACTCTCGTCTTGGAATCGCTCAAAGAATCATCCCTCGAAGTTTACCCACGTACTTAAATAACACCCTGTATAGGTTGTCACGTTGTTCGAGGTAAAAGTAATGAATGCTAATCGAGAGCCCAAAATAGAAATTATGACTCCAAATTTGTTTAGCACGGAGCTTGCACACACGATGGATGATAAAATTCAAAGCCAATACATTAGGAATATTAAAAAGCATTTAAGACTGAAACTAGGAACACTACATAAATTAGACATATTCATTCGGTCGCATTAAGGTCAGTTTGTTGTTAATTTATCATCTGCTGTTATATTGTTTCAAAGAAGATCGAATAATTCTCCCATATCGGGCAGCAGGTCAAACATCTCGTATCTTATCATGGTGTTTCTGGGTCTTTGCAGGAACAATAATGTCGTCTCTATTACATCTATCGATTTTCTAAAGGAGGCAGTAGCCGCCCTCGTTTCTTTTTCCAACTGGGGCTATGCGGCGCCTAAGATGACTTCACAGGCGTAGACGGGGTTCTCTCAGGAAAAAAATCTTTTATTATCGTTTATAATGTATCATGTATATGCGTTAGAGCGAGCCTTTACGGGTTTGCCGCAAGATCCATTACGGCGTTATTTTTGTTTTGGTCCATATGGAGGAGAACTGGTTTATAAGACCTTATCAAGGTGCTTTTAGATATTTAGAATGCTCACGTTTTAAAACTATTGTGAGTTGCATTACCTTATACGGGTTTATATGCTTTTGACCACACCAATGATAACCGGTGGCCTTTCCTTTTTTTCTTTCATTAGGTTTGGGATTGAGGTTTCACGCACAAACAGGGGTTGTAGGAAATTGCACATCATTCTCAGTTAAAGGTACGAAGAAGGTCTCAAAATTACCCGACGTACCACCACGTTATTTCTCAACATTTGAGATTCACATGTTTTTTTTCAGTTTTAAGTTTCTATCCCGTAAAACGATTTTTTTCGGATTTTTTTATGATTTACTCCGCATAGAAAATAGAACAAATTTGTTTAATATGCCAGTTTCGTTCCAGAGAGGATTAAAAAATACAAATAATGTTATTTGTACAGGCTAAATTATTTTTAAAATCCTAAAAAGTGTTTTATGCAATAGAAACTTGAATTTAATTTTTGGTTTTATGTTTTAAAACGTTAAAAAACTTTTCATATTACATGTTTCCTCTAAAATTAAAAATAAAGATTCATACCTTCCTCATGGGCCATTTTCATAATTTGTGGAATCTCCTCCAAATGAAATGAGATATACAAATTTGTAAATTGCGTTTTGATTGTGCAGGAATGCACCAACTTTTATCAAGAACAAAATTTCCTAATAAATTCAAATTTAAAAAAATCTCATATGGTGCATACTTTCTGCCGATTACTCTATATCACTGTAGCAACCAATCCAAGAAAATAAAACTATCTGTGATTTAAACTAGGACTCTATCTCCACTAATAGCAAAATTGACAATAGTACGCACTTAATTTGATATATTCAAAACTATCAACTTTCGGATAAGGCATATTATGTTCGACCATCACTATTTGACGTGTAGTATCATCAGCTTTCGGCTGTCCCATTGTTAACGTATCACCCTGTACACTCTCTTAGATGTTACGCTTCTTTGATATTAGTTCTTCAGTAACGATACTCGCATCGTTCCATTTAATTCTGTGACCATTACCAAAGGCGTGCTGGGAATATTTAACCCACATTTTTTTTAAATTTTTAATGCAATTTTTATGTTCTTGAACCCTCTTCCTTAAAGGTCTAAAGTCATTTAACCAACATAAAATTTCTCAAAGTCGAAAGGATTTTAAATATACTATTTTTGCAAATACGATGATGTAAACATCTTCAAACAACAATTTATTGTGGGTTCCATTAATATAAACTTGAAGACAACAATAAATGTATTTAACTAACTATGTCAGTACATTCATTAGGCAATAACGAACATGGCCTAAAATAATAATCAATTTGAATCGGTACCAAGAAAAAGAACAATCTAATATTATGTTCCTTTTAAATACCTGATGGTACCTACTTGACCAGCCCATGCGTTTGGTTTTCATAAATGATTCATTCATTGCAGTGTTGTAGTCACGGTTTTATTACCATTGAATATACACTTCAATCATGATGATCATCTCTGTTTACGATCACGTCAAATGTTGAATCATCATGTAACGGAGTTGGTTTTTCTAGAAGTAGAAAACCACAAGAGCTAGATTTGTTGGTACTGTTTGAGTCAAACACGAAAGTGCGAATTTTAAAGTATTTGTAGTTTTATTCTCACGCATTAACCACAAAATTAAATGTTATTTAGAAAATTTTCCCCAAATTCAGTTTGATGAATAAAACCCATGAATAAACGGATTGCAGTTCACAATATTTACTCATTATAGAAATTTTCCAAAAAATAATAATTTTTGTTCATCTTTCACAAATAACCCCTAAGCGCCATGCAAAACATAAATTTTGTTGTGAATTTCTTAAGCTTGGAAATTCAGAGAAAACAACGGTAGATCTTGCTTCTCGGCTCTGTCAGGAATGCTTCAAATCTGTTATGAGTGGGAAGCAGTAAGTTTTACTTGAAATTATTGCTTTTTTAAATATCTTTGTTGATTGCATTTATGAACAATAATAAACGAGACATTAAAATTTACAGTTACTCCATTGAGCTGATTATTAATTCACCATTGTCGAACAAATATGTAGTACCAAATACAAACCACAAGCGAAGATGCATATCGATAAATTGTAATGGTTTTAGGTGTGTGTCGTATTATATCATCTTTAATAGGTTATCTTGCATTGCTATCTTAATTGCTGGATTCGTCTTAATGCCTTATGAGCATATCAAATACACATACCGTGTGACAGACTTCTACTGTTATCTACTACGTTTATATAATCGGTATAAATTACGATAGGACGACGGTTTGCGAGGTTTGGAGATTTTAATCATTGGTTGGTCCTATAATACTACTTATATATTTTTCATTATTTTTCCTCTTAAAATTATTGATAATATAAAAGTAAAGCCTGTTTTAATATATACAACAAATCAAATTGCTCAAAAATGCTTATCGACCTTGATTTACTTAAGTCTGAATAATCAAGATTTTTATGATGAAATAAACTATGTAATTGACATTCGCCAATTTGTCCAGAATTTTGCAAAATAACTTTCAATACTGAATTTATATCCATGTAAATTTTGTTCACCATTCTGTCTAGAATTTCGAAAGATCTTTACAAAATATTCAAAATTTAAAGGATACGTCGATACCTATGTAAACTCCATTCCGCCTTCTCACTAGAACATCAATTCTGCAGTTTTCTAGTTATTTACCTAACAACTACTGAAAGTAACACTTTACCGCACGCTGGTTGCAATTTATCGAACGACACGAGTAGAATAGTAAAATCTTTACACACACATATGTGTTAAAGAACTACTTTCAACTGACAATTGCATGTGTCACAGCCACTTTACTGTATGATCTTAAGAAAAATCATTGTTAATGGGTTATAATTCGAAATTTAAATGATTGAGTCTTCTATTAGCTAGGCGTATTATTCATCCCCTATAATCTTCGATAAGGAAAATTGCTTTTTCATAACTTTAATCCACCTACGCAATGGAGAGAAGCTAATTATCTTTTGGTTAATAGATGCTTACAAGGTATTACTATATTGAGCCGGATGTATCTTCAATTAAACCTAATTAATTTATTATTGAGAGACAATAGAAGTCAATTAAGGGGTTTAAACTGCAGCTTTCCTCTGCCTTTGAAAATAGATGTAGGTCTATGAAAACGGACATTGCAAATTAAGCACACACCACACTACAGGGTACTACAGAGGCTAATCAGCATTAATTATTTAATCAAGGACCAGACAACAACCTAATAATTGCAGTCTAGCAATGCATGCGAAAATACTTATTTACTCATATGAAATGCTGAACAAAATATATTACGTAATATTACTAAGGAACACATTGAGGACAATCAATAGAAACATAAGAATGGGCTTGGCAGCAGTATCCAATGCGGCAACACCTCGCAAATTTAAAGGAATCGCATTATCGTCTCCTGCAGAAAGTTGCACTGTGGTCACGATATCGTCACGAAGTTCTACATTAGTTCGGAAAAAGTCATTAGTTTTAATAAATATCAATGATGGATAATTTACCGGCCCCTGCAGTAGCAAACCTCAAAATAGGGCTTGGTTTAGACCAGCCATATCGATTCCTGGAAACCAATAGAACTTCGTAGATAGTCTTCAACCTTAATCCTCTTAGAGTGTAACTCTTAGAATAAACAGGGCCAGAGCTGTGCTCCGCAGGAATCGTTAGTTTAGTCCACTCAGGCCTGTTCAAGCCTCTTCCAATCTTATACGGCCTAAACCATAGAGAGTACTCAATTATTGGGGTGTAGCTGTCCACCTCCCATATTAGTGTATACGTGTCTTTGCTCGAGATCATATCATTATCAAAATTTTTTTTGAAAACTCCCGGATTTGGGACTCCGGATAATTGGATTTGAATTTCTCCCTGTCCAAGTTCATTAATGGCCCTGCAGGTGTAAATACCGAAGTCGCTGCGTTGCACATTCCTTATCAAGAGAATGTGCTTCTCGCCATCCACTAAAGAGACTATCCTACTGTCTAAAGGTACAACTACTTCTCCTTTCAGCCAAGTTATTTTGGCCTAAGAAAATGTTCATCTGAGAAGCACATTAATAGCCAAAATGATTCTTACTTGGGGATCTGCAGAAACTCTACATTCAAGCTGAGCTCGATGTCCAGGACCTGTGTGAACCCACGATCTTGACGTCATTATGTCTGGAGGATCTGGATGAATGGGAATATCTTAGATGAAATATAAAATTAATATTGCGAAAATTACAAATAATGCTCAAGTCGATTCTTGCCTTGGCTGGCTCTCCCACTCCATTATTAGCAGTGCATTCATAAGTACCAGCCAAATATCTGTCTGAAGCAGTAAAAACTAGAACTTCTCTATGATTCAAAAGTTTTAATTCTTCTCCCTATAAATAAGTATAATATTTTTTATAAATAAGATAATCCTCCAGTGTATAAAAAAACCATATCTCATTTCATTCGAGTTGCTATACATTCGGTTGCTAAAGAGTGAGTACCACGTTGCCAGACTTCGATAATTTTCTGAAGAATAAGATAATCTGCATGCATTTTTAGTAATCCGGAAAATAATCATATTTACATGAAAATGAATAATGAGATGCTCCAGGTCTTGTAGAAAAAATAACGTGTAGTTAAGTGTATATAAATTTTCCATAAAAGCAAATGACGCAAAAGAATCTTAATAGAAGTTTCCTGCACATTAAAAAAATTGCTTAAGCGAAATTAGTTCACCAAAGCTATTGATTCTATTTTGCGAAACTTGGATTACTGAAACTTTTTGTAAGAATACTTTGCATGTCACGTGGTAGATTCTTCTACGTATTTAAATCTTTTCAACAATAAACAACTTTCATGAATAGAAAGCTGTTTTCGCGAGAAAAATAAGGAGGATGAAATTATTATTACTTTGCTGGTCCAAGTTATTATTGGATAAGGCACCCCGCTGCCTGTACAGGACATTCGCACTTCCTCCCCTAATTTCACTTGTAGAAACCCAGATCCTGGGAAGGATTCCACGTAAGGCGGATCTAAAAATCACTACTTTTAGCCTCATTTATAAGGGTTCTGAAGATTCTTCTTACGTAGAACTTCAATTGCGTGTTTCTGCCTAACCACCCCCCATGGTTCAGGCCTGGCAATTTCGCAGACATACTCCCCAGTATCGTAAGGTTTGACCTGCTGAATTTCTAAAGAGCCATTCTCCCACAGTTTGTGTCTTGGTGGAAGATAGACAGAGTCATTAGCGCTGTCTCCCAGGAGGTTGTCGTTTTGGTACCATTTCACTGAGAGGGCGAAAGCGCCATCTATGTAAAAAGCAACATAATTGATTTTTATGGTTATTTAAGGATGAAATATACCATTGGAAAAGGTATTTAAGTAACAAGGAAGTAGCACTGTGTTGTTTTCTTTGGCTTTGACAGTCGTGGGTGGGCTAATAAAATCGTGGCACTTCACACCAATTATCGCACTAAGCACAAATGTCCACAAAGCAATTTGCACCAAGTATGTCATAATTCTCTCGAAATATTCAAACATCAATAAACAATGAACTAAGACACATTTAATTCTTGTTAAGTAACTGAATGTCGTCCGTAATTACTGCCAAGGGGACCAGTGGCTATTTGAAGTCGAAAAGTAACTGAAGAGGAGCTGTTGTGTCTCAATTAAGCTCTACTTACCGGTCCTATTATTTAATTATACGATTTGTGACACACACGGGCCCCTATTGTGTTTTGGTTTGGATCGTTTTCTTTTGTATTCCACTGCGTATCAGCGAAGAGACTGAGATTGGATTAAATTACGTTTGAATAAGGATGATTGAGGTGTTCAAATAGGGCTTGAAAAAAGGTTGAGGTTCAGTCACCTAAACATTTTTAACAAAATTTACAAAATTATCTTAAATACATGAAGTTCAATTGAATATCACAAAGTAGGACTACATTTCTGCGACACTAGGGCTCTGAAAAATGCCTTGTGCAGCCACAAAACTATTTTGATGTTCAGGCCATTTCTTTGGATTTTCTTGTATATTTATGATAGAAGCAGAGTGTAATAAATAGACGACGAATATTGAACGATGTACGTACGGTCTATATTAGTATTTTAAATCTAAAAATTGTTGAAATCAGAGTAATGGAAATTTTCGGGCTGAAATGGTGATAAAATGTATGACAAATTGTTCTTCGAAAAACCAGTGAAAAGTGGGTGCTCCGATTTCATCAAGATTTGGTTCGCAGTAGTCGTACGATATAGCATTAATATGCTGTAGTCACAACTCACATCGGACAATTTCGATTTTTGGGTCCGAAAAATATCATGGACTATACATCATGAAAATGTTTATGTACGCTACTGGTTTTTCAGAGAGTAAATCGTCGTACACATCATAACAGATGTAACAGAAAAAATTTCTATACATGCAACGTTCAACATTCATTGATTATTACACCTAGCTTACTTTGTAGGGAGTTCATAGAAACCTCTATATTTCGCAATGATTAAAATAACACTCAATATTTTTTTATATAATTTTTTATTTGGAAGATTTATATTAATATTACAATTACACTGTAAATTAATTGATCTTAAATATAAAATATATTTTTGTAATTGAAAAAGTCACCAAAATGTCATCCTTTGTGATGCCAATTTCTTATGTATTTGAATAGTGGTGCCATTTATAAACCACGTGACGCTTAAACTTCTAAAAATTAACAGAATTCTTCTTTCGTACAATATTCAGTTTAACTACTTACCTACAGAGGGCGCCTCAGAACTATTTTTACAGATTTCTTTACCTGAAAATTAACTTGACTCACATTGTGACGGGAAGATAGCGCCACGTGAAAATATTTTTTAAGAAAATGGCGAAGGTGCCAAGTGATTCTACCCTTAAAATTGGAAATCGTTATTTTGATTGCACCACTTGACAATATTTGAAATTTCTATTCGTTCATATTTCGAATAAAGAAGAAAACCAGTGGTGTAAACGACAATTTTGATTTTAAAAAATAGTAAAGAATTAGGCCTTTCCATTTCAATGAAATTTGTTTCCGCAGTAGGCGGACGATACAGCAATGATATACTCCGGACGAAATTGAAATCGGAAAACTTCGATTTTTTAGGCCAAAAATTTTCATGATGTGTAATCCATGATATTTTTCGGACCCAAAAATCGAAGTTTTTCTATTCGAATTTCAACCGCGGCATACCTATTGCGGAACCACGTCTCGTTAAAATCGGAGCATAAAATTTTTACTTTTTTTTTTATGAAAATTGCCATGCGAGCTACTGGTTTCGTTCAATGACCAAATTTGCAAAATATTCGTTCTACTTATGAGTTTCAAAGCCATTTTTTCTTAATTTCCCGAGGCACCATTTAGCATTTTAACTGCTGTCCATCAATTATTATAACATAAAGGACTAAAAAAACAAATAAGGTCTTTATAAAAGCTTTTAATCACCAGACATAAAAAAACTTACATCTGAAAATATTAGCAATAAATTTATAACATAAACAAACCTAATTCAACGATATAAGTCCATATAAGATATGAAAATGGCTTTATGCAATTAAATTAAATGAATTTCAAAAATTATGAACACGTAATAACTAATTATAACAGGTGACAAAAAGGTATTAGTAAATTAAAAACACATGTTTATGCGCTGCACAAACTAAACAATATCATATTAAATATTACTTGTTTTCGATAGCACCAAAATATTGGTTTGGTAATACAAATAGCTATTCAAAAAATGAAAACAGCAGAAATCATCTGCAAGATAGAAAAATAATTTTTGAGCGCAGATGTTTTTGCTTTGAAGCTTTTATTATTATATTAATAATGGATCGGATTCAGCATAAAGCTTTATTTGTTTCAAAATTAATTTCCTCTAAAGTACCGTCCAGCTCCCTTAGAGATTTGCACAGTTTCACCGCCCTAGAGGTGGATGGGCAATTCGACAATCTAGCGCTGCGTCTCACTGGGATGACAAACAGCTTGTCCTCGGATGGTTCAGTTTTTTTCCTGTTAAAATAAAATACTGAACCTAAACCTTAAAATACCTTTAGAATCGAATTTGATCCACTCATTTTTTTCTTCCATTTAGTTTTAAATAATAATAATGTGTAATTTTACTGGTCCAACAACCCTCATTTATGTATTCTATGCCTATTATTACTAAAAAAAATAAAAGAAAAAATAAACAAATCTGTCTCAAACATATAAAACATATTGTTAATTACCGGACTGTGTATTATATTAGAGACTTAGAAGTTTGAGATACTATTACTAGCGCTAAGAAAATAATATAATAAGGCGATTATTTGCACACTACTGTCCGGAAGTTTGATCACTACTTACTTCATGCTACGTTTATAGACAGCGAAATTGATGATGGAAGAGATAAACACGTTTCTTGCTTCTGCAACTATTTTGTCAGTATGAGAAGTAGCGTTATACGTGGGTGCGGCATCATTTGAATTAATATCCAATAAACTGAACTTCTTCAACAACTGATCCAGTGATTGGTTGACACTATTGACCTGCAAACATATTCACATATGAAACATACATTTATGGTCAACACAGGTTGGTTAAGTATTTTAAATAAAAATAATACATATATTAATATGTATATTATTATAAGAAATTCCATAAGAAAGATAATCCTAAATTCGGAATACACAGGGAGTAAATCACTCCCGTAGCAGGACGACCAACTTTCTGTGAAGTGAGCAAACACACGAAAACAATCATTAATGTCTCGTACCTCAGCTCCATGAACAATTGCTTCTTGGTAATACTCTACAGCATTATGAATATTGCCGACAGATTGTTCAATAGCCGCCCTACATTCCCAATATTCGGGTTCTTGAACAATTTTGTTGTACCTCTCCTTTAATAAGTCCAACCAAGCCATGCACTGAGTTCTTGGATAGCCCTGAAAAGAAATCAATATTTAAATATAAATTTCAAAGTTGATTCGTGCACAAGAATTATTTTCTCAATAAAATCCTCGTATTTTTTCCATAATTTACAACGCTTTAAAATGTGATGTCCAAAGGATAAAATTAATTATTTACTTAATTTTGGTTCCTAAAGACTTTACTTTCATGACCCATGTTGAATAGATTAGATGTCAAAAGCACAATGTAATTAGTCAATTTTGCCCCCTTAAGCTGGAATTTCATACATATACACCTAAACTTTATTAAATTATTTCTATAAATTTTATCCATTTAAAACCTGTCTTTATGCACCTGCCGAAATAAGAATTATAATGAATTTAAAAGGCAATAGACTAAACACAGCCAAGTTTATAGGGAAGATAATGATTTTAATGCACCTCTCGTATTCCATGGTTTCTTTGAAAAGTGGTTTGTCACCCTATTATCTCACACTCTTCTATAACGTTAAGATAAAAATAAATAAACAAGTACCTCTTCTGTTAGTTTCAGCAACTCGATAACTGCTTCTTTGGCATGCATCTCCAAATCATTATTACTTAGCACTTTGCATTCCCCTTCGTTAGTGACTTTAGGTTCGTTAGGTATATTTAAGCTTTCGTAGCTTTCGGAACGATTTACAGCGACTTCTACATTCTCCTTATTTTCCCCAGACGTGTTATATAGAATTTGATCAACAGATGTCTTTGCTTCTAATCGTCTGAAATTAAATTTATACTATGTTAAAATCAAAACCTGGACTTTTGTGCCAGAATTGAACGAAAGTGAGATTATTGGTATGACAATTACTTATTCAACTCAGCAATAAAAAAAAATATCCTTGATTCGTTCAAACTTCTTGAAGTAATGCTCAACCGCGACCAATGAACCACAAAGATTTTCCTAAGCATGATCTACAATGGAATCAGCTAGAGCATAGATGGTTTTAGTTTCAACGGATTAGTTGGAGTGAATGCCTTTGCTTTCTGGTTCTGGAGAGTCATACCAGAGTGTTCCAAGACGCAGCGTCTGCTTTTCTCACATGTGGGCTCAAATTATTATTGTCTGATCCACTAAGCAATATTTGACCTCGAATAAGATAGGATTTGTGCCCTTTAAAGGCCATTTTTGATAACCGAAGCTCACTTTTTAAATTTAGTGACTAGCATAAAATACTCATAATAGTCGAATTGACAGAAAGAACTTTCTGCTTATAGTTTTGTATTTAACTTGGTTTTTATTGAAGCACAGTGGTTTTCTCTAGCAAAACTCTTATATTTAATTAGAGGCTCTAAATCACAATATATTTAAATAAAGCCATTCTTCAAATGACCTTTAAGGTATAAAAGCTGAGACTCAATTAAAGCAGGATTATTAATTAAACTTGTGGCCCTATCAAATTAAAATTTCCAGGAAAGACAATTTATTGAGGATATAATAAAGAATGCTGAATTTTTCACTTTGCAACATGTAAAAAAATTCCCCCTGATAATAGGTTGTCTTTATACTCAAAAATTCCTCAGTTCAAATGGCTAAGGAATGTATGTAAACATGGGATAAAAAGAGAAAAAAAAAACGAAGGTAAAAAAAAATTGGGTCCTATATATTTTATACCTGCCCAGTACAGATAAACATAAAGATATCATTTGGTATATATATGACTATAAAGAATTGATTGCTATTCATTTTTGAAATCTATACTTTATAATAGATCTTTAACAACATAAAATATTTTGATTGAAACAGAAATAAGCAGTGAGAAACACACCATCAAGAGAGTTTGTGAACTTGAAAATTTCATGTTGTTTTCTTTATAATTTCTGATTTCTCTCAAAATTAAAAATACTTAAAACTTTCTAATACAATATTTGATATATATTACTTACCTCAAATGGTGGAACAGTGCTGGAGGTTTTCCTCTTGACTGTAACCATTTATCAAGTCTTTCTTGAAGTAAAGGCAAACTAATAGCAGCTGGTGTGGACTTGACAAAGCTCTTACGCTGTTTATCAAATTGAGGTGTTGCAAATGAATAACTTCTGTCATATGGTGTTGGAGTTCTGAAGTTAAAATTATTTCTCGTCTTCTTTTCCTCTAGTATAGGGGAAATAAAACCGCCCTCCCAAGCTCCATCTTGATCAAGCAGTTCTTCAGATTTTGATATCTTTAGAGTTCTATGAAACTGAAAGTTTTTGACTTTTTCTTTACATTCTGAAGGTTTTACATTCACTTTAACATTTGATTTGGAGGATGTTGGAATTGCCTTTGTAGCCTGTGATTTAATACTTGCTTTAACAGTATCTTGATCATTATTACCATGTAACTTTGGATGAGTGTTGACTACACATTTATTTGTTGCTGAGTTCTTTGCAGGCTCGCATTTAAGCTCTTCTGGTCGTAAAAAACTAAGTTCAGGTTTAACAGAAACAGACTGTTTGAAAATTTTTCCTACAGGTTTTACAAAGCCCTCCAAAGCAGGATTGTAGCTAACAGGGGCAATAGGCTTAGTTGAGTTTTCTCTTACAAATAATTTTTCCGCAAGTTGATCTATAGATATGCCTGATTCTTGTACTTCCAATAAAGGATTGGCTTTCAACATTCGTTTATAGGCTGTCAGGGTTAGTCGTACTGGAGGCACTTGCTTACATTTCACTTGAGGTTTTTTGTTGTTTTTCTTTTTAGCCTGATTTTCCGGCTTACGATCCATGTAAAATATTGGTGTCAATTCACAAAATAAAAGGAACAGGGAGATATTTGGAGCGTTAAGTAGTTATGTTTTGATTAAATTAAATTTACTGCTGTCTGGGACATTTCAACATTTAGTTAAAGAACGAAAGCAATCTACCATCACTAAATTAGTCTTCAATAATTAGCGTTTTTTAGAGACTTTATATACAACGAACATTTAAATATCGTTTCAAATAATTAAAATCTTAACGACCTCAAACTTCAAATGTCAGATTTGATGTATTCGATCAAATTTGCCATTTGCCTTCGTTATTCCAAATCCGAAGATTAGAGCTTCATATCGATATCGATATTTTCCCCAAAAATATCGACAGATCTATGTTTTTAATCGATAATCGAAGTTCCCGCAATAGGTTTTATGTAACATTAATTAATGAGAACTACCATTTAAGTGTGTACTGTTCAACGCTCCCAAATTACCCATTTAGAATTTATAGCTTCAGTCCATCACGCAAACGTTTCTATAATTCTGGAAATAGGGTATGAAGGTTTTGCAAACGTTTTAAATTTGCAGTATCCGTATTTTAAGAAAGAACCACAAAATGTCTCGCTCTTTTTGAATGTCTGAATTCGCAATTTGTTTAATATCTGCTACACCATCAAAAGTTCGTGTAAAAAACAGGGTGGAAATTGGTGAATGGTGGAACAAAAAATTGACATAGTTTCCAAAACATATTTTATTATTTTATCAAAACTAATAAATCAGTTAATTATCACAGAAAACAACAGGTACAAAAAATATTAACTAAACAAATATTGCAATATAGATAATTAACGGCAATGAAATAAAAAAAAAACTCTGATTTGATGGTCACTAAGACTCCGGAACTTCATTTGCATGGCACACTTTCTCGTGAGAAACCCAGTCCTTTAACTGCAAAGAAAATTACACAATTTGTAAAAAAAATTAAATTGTTTTAATTATTGATGATGTAAAATCAATTCTAATATTATTGGGAAACATGCTGCGATGCACGAACTAACCAAACAAATACCTGAACATTTTGTATCGAACTTAATATTAAACTTGCTCGCTTTCCTATGTTTGAACTTTGTCCACCAGGTGTCGCATTGATCTTTCGAATTTTCAAAAAACTACCTGAATTACCTACTAACTTTCAATAACTTGAACTAACCTGACAATTTTCCCCGCAATACCACGCGTCTCCGCAAGCACAGTTGTATTTAGCAATTACTCCACATAAACACATCCTGTGGACAATAGTGATGGTTGTCTCTTCATCGGTCTAAAAGTGAATTGTGAGTGTTAAACTTTATACAGAAAACTACGATTTTAGTTTAACAACATTAGCGCTCTTTAAATTTTCTGTAGAAACACAATAAATGGTCAATGGGTTACGTCTAACACATAACGATCAGAGACCAGTGGTAACTCTAAAGTGCTCCCTAAGAATAAAAATCTATCGCTTCATAACTGATATATCCTTTTCCAGCTTCAGAAATGTTTGACTACTTACCCCACTACAATCTTGCACAACACTATTTTCCTCATTCTCTTGTTTAACAAAAACAAAGTCAATATCTTTCTGCAGCTCAGCAGTGTCTATATCGTCAATCCAAGTCAAATCTATGGTCTCGATATGATTTCGCACAGTGCTTGAATTTGTAAAAGTATTATTAAAGCTGGTTTCGCCAATTGAAATTGGGTTGTCTATGTGGACGACAGGGAATTTTTGGTCCACTTTGATGGATGGAGTTATACCCTTAGGGAGTGCAATGGGTTTACTTTCTTCAGCCGCAGTCAGTTGGTCCAGGTTTTGCGCAACCAAAAAGTCGGCAACTTCATGTAGTTTTCTTTTCTTGAAATTGAAAGTAAGTTCGTCAGTGGCGGATGTTCTTTTCTCAGAACAGATAAATTTTTCTGTAGCGGCGTGATGTGGATATACCTTCTCCTTGTTAACACGATTTTCTACAATCCAACAAATCGTTAACGATATAAAAAGTGTTTTTGAAATATAGGATCAAATTACTAGATATTGATATGTACAACAGTAGAAGACATTTGAGTATAAGAACCCATGTCCAAAAATATCTCTTCCTAAGGCGCTACGGCCTTATGATGCTTTAAGACACGTTATATGCAAACACATATTGTGTGCTTCTATTGTTCCACTGAACAATCCCTAGAAGTTTGACCCTACAGTTCTAATACACCCTGTAGTTTATGGACAAAGGTAACCGGAAATTCGTTACTAAAAGGGAAATAGCAATTACCTGTGTTACTTGTGATGGTTTTTGAAATGCCTCTGGTAAACTTAATGGTAGTAGGGTCGTTTTGTGAAGTATCTCGGGTAGGAGATTCCTTTTCGACGGTTTTTGGTACCTTCCATTGATTCCATGAACCAGCCTCATCAAAAACTTTTGTAATATTGTCTACTTTTGCCTTATTTGCTTGAACTAGTTGAGTCGTAATATTGCATGGCTTACAAATCTGTAATAAAATTGCGGAGGTTTTCAAACGTGAGAAACGCAAAGCATTTAAAATATAAATCTTGATGGGCAACTTGAAGGGCCCGACTCAAATCTGGTTCGGGTAGAGGAGGGAGGGGTCATATTTGGATAGGGTTTGGTTGGACTCACTTTAATATTCCTGAGAGATTCTACGGAATTGTCGATCTTCTGAAACGGATATGAAATTTTGAACTCTTCAAAAAGGGGGATAAGCACTTGAACTATAAAAAAAAACAGGACGTCTCCCCGGGTTAATAAATTGGAATATCTCACATTCATCTGGTTGTAGTCTTAAAACTCGTACAGTCCGTAATGTTTTTGGCACGCCATCGATAAAATCGAATTACAGACAAACGAGCAACAAGACGCTGTCCAAAAATGACAAACGCGGTGTCCGTAAACGGAAAAAAAGCAGGGACGGCGCCGAGAGGGCTCGGAAATTGAGAGAGCGCGCATTAACGTCGTTACGGAGTTGGAAAATTTCCACAGAATTTTCGACTCTTTGGCACGTCCTCGAAAGCCTCGAATTGAATTTGAGAAATGGTAGCGCTCTTCGGAAAGACAGAGGATTAGGTTGATCCAAACGTTCTACGGCTATAGGTTTCTTCGGAATATGCAGTTTGTCTTAATTACGAAGAAAGACGATGTTTTTGCGTGATTTTATGACTCTTTTGGCTTTGGCACTTCGCAGAGGATCCTGTAAACTCTAATATTTGTTCTTTAATATCTAGAGAATAAAATGTGTTGGAACCCTCTTGCCGACATTGCCACGGAACAAATTCGTTCGCCAATACTTCAGAATTTAATATAAACAAATTTGTGCCTTAGACACCACACAACTTTTCACATAAGATTGAAAACATCGTCACGAAGAAAAATTCGTCATTTATGACAAATTAACCTGAACTAACCTCTTTAGCGTTTGCAGCCCGTTTTTTCCAATGAATGCTTGTACGTACTGGTGAAAGAGCGGGATCTGATACGGGTGATACTCCTTTGATAATTCCGTTGTTTCCTGCAGACTCCAGAGGAGAAGGGTTATTCTGAGGTCCAATATGCCTGGTTTCAGCGAACGGTTCCACATTAGAACTTCCCAATACTTTCGAGAAAATGACCTGATTATCCAGGGAAGAATTTTCACGGGGTTTCAATGAGCTGGTTTCAGTGTCCGAACGTTGAATACTTGTAGATGGAACATAGTTGCGATAATCCGTAGCGACGTTCGGATTCAAGTGAAACTGCGGAATGCCTCTATTGCCAAAATTTAACCATTGTGGGTAAACGTGACGCTGCATCCTACTTTGGAACTGTGGGACATATATTGGAGTATACCCCGAACAATTAGTATTAGCTCCACCAGGAAATCCGAAATTTTGAGGTACAACTCCTCGATTCTGAGCTGGTAGCGGTTGCACGACATTCGATCGTTTCAAATTATGATTAGTCCTATATTTATGTATTCTTTTCTCACTCTGTTTCTCTACATTAGACTTCAGTAGAGAGTTGGTACTACCGTGGTGAGTTGCAACTCTGCTATTCGCAATTATCAGGTTGTACTGCTGGATTTGGTAGATCAGAGTCTTACGCATTTGCTCAGTGAATGGTGTCGATCGCGTACAATTATCGTACATTCGTTCGAGGGCGTCATCACAATACTGCATCATCACATTGAAGAGCGGAATTTTCGCGTATGACTTACCATTCGGAACCAATAATTCCCGAAGAAGCAGACATACCAATGCTTTCGAGGTAGGTTTGGGCATATCTTTAGTCGCAAGATTGTTGGTAATATCGCGTATTATTGACGACACGATATTGTTCAGATCACAAGAAACTCCAATATTCAAAAGCAACAGCTCCTTGCAGAGTTGTAACGATTGGCTGTTCAGACGGGTCTTGGTCTGAGCCTCGAAGATCGCTATCTCGGCTTTGAAGTAACTTTTGTGGAACTTCGCTCTGATTAGAGTTTGAACGTAAACATTTTGCACGTTGCAGAGCTGCGCTAGGAAGTAGAGATGTCTCGAGAGAATTTCTGCTATGCGCATTCTATCATTTAGTGAAAGCATCATCGAACCCTCAGCCGTTTCGTCGGAAACCGAAAGCGATTTATCTGCTCCAAAGCGAGATTCCTGAGTGTCGGTCCTGTTTAGATTTGATAGTGATGGCATCGCGGAATGCTGCGGGGGGCAGTTTGAGTTAGGAATGTCACAAGATACCACAGATGGTCTCGGAATTCGTTCTCGACCTTCAATTGATGATATTGAATGTGCCGTTGTCTGAATTAAGGCCGACAATGGATACGCACAGATTAGATTTGAAGCTGTCGATTTTGGAATTGATAAATTTTCATTAGTAATCATGGAAGGACTCGAAGGGTTTCGGAGAGAAACTTCGAAATTGGAACTTGAAGACGTCGATCCTGGAATATTTCCACCACACTGTTGCTGAATTACATTATCACTGTCTGGAGCGTGAGAATCTAATGAGACAAAATCAGCAGGTTCCTTCTTTATGCTGGAAGATATTTGTGCAATTCCAGTAGGAAGTAGGTTACAGGATGTTGTTTCCTTTAAGGCAGCATTGAGGGAAATCGGCGTGGCAGGAGCAGTGTCTCCAGAAGAAATGCTCATGTTAACTGTATCCACTGTACCATTATCATCATCGCAGGTAGCGCTAAACATCTCTTTTTTTATTAACGCAGACGCGCGATCTTCTCCGGCTGTAGAACCAACAGATACCGGTGTGGCACTACTTTTCTCTGCCGTAGATGAAAGAGTGAGTTCAGCAGGAGTTTCAGGAGTCTGCATTCTGCTTTCTGCAGTGAAATCGACAGAAATCCACGCTGGAATAACTTCTTTGGAAGCTTTATTGACTCGAACTGTGGCACTTTTCCCTCGATTGATCGCATTGGGTGGCATACTTGAAAGAGTGGAAACATCAGATCTTTGGGAACTGTATGTTTGATCTTCAATAGAACTGTTGATAGGTTCCTCAGAACTCTTGACCTCAATTTTACACACTCTTGATTGAGGTTCTTTTATTGCAGAAGATGTTCCCGAATTTTTGAGGCAAACTGCGGCTGCAACTGAAGACCCATTGATACTGAACCTGTCGTTGTTTGACATTAATGTGGTCAGTTTTTTTTTTGGAGGAAATATGGAAGGGACTCGAGGAGGGCAAAAATGATTTTCAATGGAGGAAACTGCTGACTTGGGTGCACCAAAATTGTCCACTAACTTATTGGCCAGATGTCTCAGTTCTGTATCATTGTTATCACCACCTTGAATGTTTTGAGTACGAGCTACAGAACACGAATCTGAACTGAAGCTGGGTAACACTCGAGTACCACCTGTTTCTTCTGGAGCATTTTGTATGCAAGACCCATTGGCTTGAGTTTGGTGCAATGCAGAATTACCACTGATTTCTAGAGTATCTGAGTTCGGTTTGAACAAAGCAGGAACGGAAATCGATGCTTCGACATTTTCTCCAGATCTGCTAACAAAAACTTTAAACAACGTACTATTGCACTGAGCACCAATTTGTGAAGATTCTGATTGATTCAAGGTAGTTGTCTGCACACTTGAAGTTTCTTCTTTGAAAGTTCTATTGGTCGAATACCCTACACAAATCGAGGCAGATATTGCTTCTACATCTTCTGCAGCTGTCAGATTTTCCTGCGCCTTGTACATCGTAATAATACCTTTTTCTTCTGTAGATTCTAGTATTTCTCTCTTCCCTTCAAGCAACATGCCACCGAAACAGTCTTCTACAGGCATCTTCAACTCCCCTCCATAGTTTTCCTTAATAGTTAAGTCAATTATGGAAATAGGAGGCACGATTTTCATAACATGATCAAGATCGTGAACAACGTTGCTGTCATTCTTCTTCTCTGGTTTATCACAAATGTTGACTTCTTCAACGCTTTTATCGAGCATTTTAAAGGTTTGATGTAGTGAAGGTTTACTGGTAAGGGAAGTGCAGGTTTTTGCGGCAAAATAATACTCCTTTTCTTCTGTACGACCGTTGAATAGTGAGATCTCTTGAGTCGCGACTTGCTGTTCTTCGTCCGATCTTTTCTTCTTCACAATTATATTTAATTGACTCTCTGATTTTAATCGCTTTTTAGCACAAGTTTTAGTCTGTGATTTTGCAAAAGGTCTTCGGTCGCGTTTGTGAACCGTTTTCTCTAAATGTGGCCTATTTGTTGTGATTTCACTATTTTGTTTTCGTTTCTCTTTAGTACTCACAGAACTTAGCAGGGCTTTCAGTGGCTTAGACTTTATCACGTTAAAAGTCTCTCCTTTAAGTCCTTTTATACTGCCTTTAGTCGGCTTTTTAGAATTAGACTTTAACTTTGCAGTCACTATACTTCTTTTACTTACATTTTCCACCATCTCGTGTTTAAGCGATGAAGTATATTTGGGGAGTTGAGGAGTCATCTCGTCGTCATCTGAGGCTTCTCCAAATAAATCCCGAAATCTCTCTTTGTATTTCTGTTGTATGTTATTGAAAGTACCATCAATGTCGGATTCAAATGCGTATGTAGATCCGCAATATTTTATTCGGGAGGGCTTATATTGGGGTTCCACGTTGGGTGAGGAACCACAAATTGCAGGTTTTATATTCGTAATTTCTCCTGTGGAGGTACGTCTTCCTTTTACAGACTTCTCTAAACAATCTGTTACTTCATAGTTATCCACATTAATGGATAAAGAACTGCAAAGCGTAGTCTTCTCTTTTACCATTGGTTTAATAGTTTTTCCTTTAGAGATTTGTTTTTCTTTCTCATGTCGGATTTCAAAGTTTATTGCATCAAATTTATGAGATTTCGAGCCCGTTTTGCTCTCCTTTTTTGCCGCGAAGTTCCTTTGTCTGGAACTTAATGATGAGTTAGAACTTGCATTGGCCTTCTTTTTTTCAACACTTTTATTTCTACGTTTTTTCGTAGGGTCTATCCTAGTTTCCTTCTCATCTTCAGAACTTTCCAGAACCATTATCTTTTTCCTTTTCCTGGGAAAAATTTTCATGTCCGAGGATTTCTTTGATAATTCATTACTGCCCGACTTTCTTACAATTTCAGGATGCTGCAACTTGCTACTATCAGGACTCCCAGTATCCATACTTCTTGGTACTTTACCAAACTGGTCATTAGCTGATCGAGCGTTGTGATCATGCCGTTTCTCATTACTTTTCAATGGTTTCTTCAGCAAATCATTAGCGGCGGCATCTAATAAATCAACAAGTTCTTGTTTGTAATCACCTTGATTTGTTGCACCAATTGCAGTTTTCGATGCATACGATTCTGTTTCATTAGAAGATATAGGTGCATTTAAGGGCAAATATATTAGTGGTTGAGATATATCTGAAAGGGACATAGCTCTCCTATTTAGCAAGTTATTTTTAATGGTCGGAGATGGAGATTCCGAGTAACTCCTTGGCCTATAAGGAGTGCAAGTGATGTTTGCTTCGATGTTCGGATTATCAATTGATAAAAGTGGGACTCTTTTACATGTCTCCGATGGTCTTTGCCATCTACTAATTTCTAACTCAATTGGTATATTGCTTTTCTCCCAATCATCAAAAATTTTCATTTGAATTTGTTTTTTCCAAAAAATGTGAGGAGATTCTAAACTCTTAATATTCTTACGTAACGCATAGTTCTTCTCCGAAATCATTCTCTGACCATAAAATACACTTTCAAAGTAATCAAAGTCAGACAAACGAGTACTTAAATTTGTTTTTAGATTTTCATCTCCTTGTAAGCTTTGACTATCAACATCTATATTTATTGCAGTTTTCTCATCATGTGAAATTATCGCTTTGCAACAGACAGATTTTCCGTCTTCACAACTATCACTAAACGTACTAGAACTATCGACATTCTTTGGTCTACATTTCATAATTTTTTCTTCTTGTTTTGCATGGCAATCACTATCTCTATTAGTTTTTATTCTAATTGTTGTTTTTTCGATCTCTCCCTCTTGAGTGAAGCAGCCATTCTGCTCCTTTAACTTAAATTTACTTCTTGAAGTGTTGGGTTGTAAACCTATCTTAGCCATTGGGGTTTGTTTTAAATCAATATTAATGTTGATTGGTTGAGTAGAGGTACAAGTTTTGTTTAAAGATGTCCGATCTTCATCGATGATTCTCAATTCAATATTAGCTTTTGATGTGGTTTGGACAAGCATTTTTGGTTCTTTTAGCAAGGAATCACCGGACTCTCGAGATGAATAAAAAACGCTTTCCAGTTTCTCAACAAGTTCCGTATTATCTAAATTCTCTTCGGTGGACTTAGGCCTACGTATTTCTCCACCTTTTTTACTTTTATTGTTTTTCCTCTCTACTTTAGGTAAATGTTTTTTGCTATTTTCTATGGTTTGGTCTTTATGGCAACTATAAGTTAATTTGTTATCTTTATTTTTTTTACTCAATACCGTTACGGATTTAATTTGATCATTTGGGATTGGCTTTAACTCATTATCATTATTGTAGCTTTTTGTTTTAGTGTTTGAGTGTCTCAGACTTAGCGTCGATTTATCTAGTTTGCGATCTTTATCTTTCGAATTTGTACTTTTCTTACATAGCGACATTTGTACGCTTTTATCCAAAATACCTTCTTTTTCACGTTTTTTGTAATGAAAAAAGTTATTTATTCGATATGGCCATCTGTACGGTGAACGGTATGGTTCATATTTGGGTGGTCTGAGCGCTGGCGTCGGCCTAAAAATAGCAAATAAAACAAAATAAAAAAATGAATGAAAAGAACCAAAAATTAAAAAATTACTTTAACAAATTTTCTGAAAAAATAAAACATGTGAATTAGATGTTTTTATACAGCTTAGAAAATCGAAATTAGTGTTTTACACGGCGGACTAAGTAGATCCCAGGACAAGCCATAGTCCTAAAAGCATGGAGAGAATTTTTTACGATCAACTTTGGTTGGTTTTTTTATGGATTTTTTTATGTTTCATATTTGGTTTTGCAAAAAACAACATACATCCACAGATGTCAAAGACATTAGTGTGTTGTGAAGTATTTCAGTTTTATTTCATCGACACGGGGATCAAAAAAACCAAATACAAGGAAGAAACCTGTTATAGTGTTATTTGTTACCAATTAAATGTTTAATGGTAAATGGTAAAAGGCTTAACCTAAGTCCAACGTTTGCGGTTCACCGACTGCGAGTTTTTTTTTAATGATCACCCATCACACTAAGGGTGTCCAACCTTTACAACAGGGCTATCTGTCATGTTGTAACAGATTGTACGGTCATATCGCTGTAGGATGAAGTTCCAAGCGAGATAGCTATCTGAGAACGACATGAATAATTCACTTAAGCTACGACCAATAGTTGAAATAACAAAAATCAATATTCAATATCCAAAACTTACCTGTGGCGAGATTGGAACGTATAAATAAAATTATGTAATAAATATTATAAACATTAAAGTGTACTTAAATCGCCATTTCTAATTGGATCTTTATTGACCCACCTCATAGGAATATACATTTAACAAGCAGTGAAATAGAAAGGCAACACAGCCCACTGATCTACTACCGCCCTTTGTAATGCATAAATAAATAAGACGAGATAAGGAATATTTATGTTTTTAATATGAATTCTCATACTTACATACGACTCAAAGCAATATAGAAGTATCATCGGTTAAAGTGAAAATATAGAGATTGTGCAAGTGGGAGAAGGATTGCATACGGTTTAATATGCCTCCGACAAAGACCAACAAAGCGGGTTGCAAGGGTAGCGCCTAACCTGGGGCGCTCCCGTTACCAGGTGTCTCATCGTTTAAATTTTTTTTTAATGATATAGAGTTCTGATAACGAATAAATAGTTTGTTTTTATTTATTTTTTACTTATTTACATTGCGGCTTTTTGCTCTGATGTATTTTAAATTTCCATCGCCAGAAAGACAGCGAAAGCGATACTAATTCAAATATGCCAGTGGAGATGTCAACAATACAACAACCGCCACTTTAATAATCAGTTTAAATTCATCAACAGAATGGAATTTTGCACCTCAAACAATCCTGGCCACTGCACTTTTTGAACACGCAGTATCGCCTCGCCGTTAGTACAATCTAAAGAATCAAAAGTCGAAAAAAAAACGAAAAAACTCGAAAGGAACAAAATTTTTCCCAGACCCTGGAAAAAATTGGAAACACACTAAACACATTAAAAATGCGAATTAAAAAAAAAACAGAAACTCAGAGCTTTTGAAAGTTTTATAAATATTGATTGGGAGTGAAAATTATGCACATAAGTATTTTCACGCTAAAAACACTAAAAATTCCAAACTTAAACGCATATTGTCACTGTTATGTTACGATAGTTATAATTTTACACGGAGAAATGTTGTAACTGACGTGTGTACCAACGTGCAATTGATCGTCTCAACTTTTATCAATATTAACATATGACGACTTATTAATCGCCGTCATTAACACACTTGTTCGTTGCATAAATACAACCGGAACAGAAAATTCAATCAACAAATAAATAATAATTACCATCATCACACCATTCCCCTTGCTGGTTATGACTGACTCATTGCAAAAAAAAAAACGGAACACTACTTAGCCCTTTTGAACAATATTTCTATGTTGTTAATTTCAGGCACGTAGATCACACAAGTGCTGTATGAACATCGCTTTCTTCATCAATCACGTATTCTGGAATCGTGAAGAAACACACGATATCGACGCTAATCGGCTATTCCCTAACAGTACGGTTAACTTCCAGAAATCCGATAAAAGATTTTTTTTTTTAACAAATTTTAATTTGAAAGATCTTGATTGGCTGCAAAACTGTGATTGACTTCAAAAATTCCTGAATGGAACCTTAAATGCTACCATAGATGCAATATAAGCAGAATGTAATTGTCGATGCATTCGCAGTTAAGTTAGAAGAAAGGATCACGTTACATACGGTAATAGAGGTATCTTAAATACTTCGATAGATGCAGCATAAGCAGAACATAATCGTAAATACGTGACGAGTTAAACTAAGATAAAGGGTCACGGTGTAAATGGAAATATCGCCGTATCAAGTTTCATCCTGAGAGCACTAGGGTCTAATTGCTGATTTTCTGTTATGGATCATTCTAACTTCCTAACCTTCTTTATAGTATACTGGCAAGGGAGTATAAAATATTTTATCGCATTGTGTGTATGAAAAGGTACCTTCGGTTCAATTAGGGGGATGGTGCTGACTAGCTTGGACGACATATGCATCGGTTCTTTTGGTATGTCGTACTGTAAACAATGCGGCAGGATTATCCCCACCTAGAGTAAGTTAAGGGAGCAATTTTGGGTGGTAAGTACCAGTGAAAACAGTACTTGGTTTTGTGGTTAACGGAAAGTCAATGGCGCTGACCAGCGAATTTCTGAAGAAGTATCCTAATTAACACCCGAGTTGGAATACAATACGACGAAAATATACTACACCTTAGGAATCCAATGAATTTTCACACGTGGCATTTAGTGTTGGAAAGTTTGAAGCAGTGTGGAACAGGATTTTCCAAACTTTGCGTTATTAGGGCCATTTTTGGATCGAAGGTCTAGTTGCCACTCTTATTTTAAAGCTACGAACATTCCCACAACTCTATACAGGGTGTTTCCTAACTACGTGTAAAAAATTTAAAGGCGTAATCCTCGACTGATTTTGAATCAAAAATGTCTAATAAACATGTGTCCGCAAATGCCTTGTTTCCAAGATACAGGGTGTTGACTGAAAGAAGTTGAAAAAGGTTTTAAAGGTTTCTAAAGGTTTGGTGGTATTTACTAACTTGTTTATTGTTAGTTTTTTTTGCTACTTCCACTACTATAAACAAGATAGTCAGTGTTATTTTGGTGTTTTACTCTCTAAAGTGAAAGAATTTAGTTCTGTGTCCCAAAAATCAGATTATACCTCAGTTTTGAAAATTTTTCAAATGCCCAATTACACTAATCAAGAAATGGCCAATATGGTTTTTGTTTACGGCCTTGCTGATGGCGAGTGTTTGGCAGCGAGGCGCATTTCCATGGAAAGGTTTCCAAACCACCAAGCTCCCAACCACCAAACCTTTAAAAACCTCTTTCAACGTCTTTCAGTCAACACCCTGTGTCTTGGAAACAAGGCATTTGCGGACACATGTTTATTAGACATTTTTGACTCAAAATCAGTCGAGGATTACGCCTTTAAATTTTTTACACGTAGTTAGGAAACACCCTGTATATTTTTTGTCATTGCAGTTTCTTTTTAGGAAGTATCCTAAACTGGTTCTGCGCAATTGCAGAAACCGCTCACCTATTATGACTGCAGTGACTAAAGGTAGGGAGGGTCTCCCTCCTACCCCTTGGTCATTAAAGAAACCATGCATTTTCCAAGTTTTCCTCGGGAGACATTAGAATTTTTGGGGGTTTAAAAAAAAAATTCTTAGCTTTAATGGAAATATTATGGCCTAATTATAATATGTCTTTTTACACTACACTTATTCCGTTCTTATACGTTACAGACGTCTTGAGGTGTCACAAGTGGTGCCGTTAATTTATAATCTAAACACCACTTTGCTGGCAATAAACGATATTTATTTATTTATTTGACGAAAGGAATTGAATAACTAAATATGCTCTCCAGACGACACTTAGAAACTGAAACCACACAATAGGAAAAATCGAGGGAAGAACCTCACTAACCTTTATTCTCCATGACGCTCATAAAACATGATGTCGGGGAGAAACTGATCTATCGTCTTAATAGAAATAGGTAATAAATATAGAGAAACAGAAGAGGTTAAAAAATTTGTCTAATGTTCGACATACCTTTCAATCGTGGTGGAAGAAGAGGTCGACGATAACTAAGCTCAACACCCAATATACGGCGATCTTGGGACTGCGATATCTCATACACGTTTCCTATTGCAATAAAATCTGTATTTGAAAAGTCACGCTCATGTTCGAATTTTGGCATTAACCAACTTTAACAGAATTCAACGAAGAAGTGCCTGCAAAATGCATGGGGAGACTCAAGACTCGGTAACATTTTATATCTCTGTAACAGTCGGCATTCTTACCTCAGGGTTGTAAGAGTCTTTTTACAACCTGTTTATGGGCGATTTCTAGTAAAATAGAATTGCAAAGGAATCTGCTACGTGACTAGAACAAATCTATCCAATTTTTCACGCGCCATTAGTTTTCAACTAAAATTATGGAGAAACCCGACACTTTGAAGAACAGTTTTGACACAAATTTGCATGGAAGAAAAAGCACCCAAAGCGATATTGGCCTTAACTTCCTTATACTCTTAACGGACACGTGGCGTACTGGGTAATACGTTTAAATTCCATTGTGAGAAATGGCATTCACCAAGTTTACCTTAATAAGAAACAAAAAATCGACCATTTTGAAAATAAATTGTAGACAATCAGGCATTTCGAGTTTAGCGAAAGTAGAAAAAAAACAGATCTCGTGACTCATAAGCTTCATGTGTATGTATTCTAGTTTATGGTACAAGTCTTAAAAAGAAAATATTATGCAACAGGAAAATTAAATTTTTACTTCCTCTATTCAAGACAATTGTGACAATTGCTAAAATCTACTCAGAGTTTCTGATATCCTAAAAAAAGAAATCATATCGCGATTACACGAAGAAAATTTAATTTAAAACGGGCTAAACATAAAACAAGATTTTTTTTTGTAAGAATTTTTTTGTAAGAATTTTTTTCTAACCTTCAACACCCTGTATTTCGCAAGTAAGGACATGCCAAGCACGTGTTCATAGGGCTTATTTTCTTATTTTGATTTAAGGAGAACCCCCTTAAATTGACGGCCTCTGTTGAGGAATCACCCTGTATAAAATTATAGCTACACGTAACTATATTTTTAATTTAACAAAGTCTCGGGCTTAATATTCAGATCAACTTACGATGGGTGATTTCTGTACGGCCCTGCATAACGTGGGTGCCTATTTGACATGAAATCTGGCACGACTCTGCGTTCCAGCGGCGTTCTAATTCTCCAGTATGAATTGAAGGGCTGGAAAAAAACATCAAACTTATTTATATATTTTTGGTGCAGTGTGAGATGGGCACTACTATAAGAGATTTTTATGTTCGGCCTCAACAACGGTTCAAAGATCGCGAGATTAAAACTCATTATGAAGATTAGAAGAGATGCAAGTTGTGAATAATGAAAAGTCTCAAATCATCAACTGCATTTTCCAATTTTCTAAAGATCGTTTACTGCACTCGTCATTTTTACCTTGCACAACCCTTTCCTTATTGAACGATAAATTTCATACTTTCTCCTTGAAAATTTTCGTTCTACACCCACCGAATATGTTATTTTGTTCTGTGATGCACATTAGGAATGAAATGCCATCATGGACCCAGTTTACTGATTGAACGAACGATTATCTTTAAAATATTTCGATACTGCCCAACGTGCAACATTGCTGTTTAAGACATCACTTTAAAAAAATATCATGTCTAAGAAACGATTAATGATATGCCATGTTGGAGTGTGGACGAATTCGTTAATGGTGCTATTTGGTGCTTCGAGTAAAAAAAACGGTGATTATCACGAAAAGATGAACGGTAGAATCACTGAAGCAATGGTTTTCTGAAACTTTGCTGCTGCTTGAGAAGAGCTTGTGTCGCAGTTGACAACGCTCCTTACCATTCCAGGAAGGTAGAAAGTTTCCACCGCTAATTCAAGAAAGGCTGATAGTCAAAATTGTTGAAATGTCAGCTTTTAGATATAGTTAAGGAACACAGGGCCCAATACAGCAAGTCCGCGATTGATGATATGATTGCAAGTCGCAAAAAAACTGCAAAAAACCGCCTTACCACTGAGAGCTCATATGAGCTAATATCAGGAGCTGAATTACCAAAAACAACAGGGCATCTAATTTGGCAAACGTTAAAAACACGTTAAACCAAAGAACGTTAAGCATTACAGCCGAGAAACGGCAGAACAGCATTAAACATGCACAGGAAAACGTGGAGGAGAGAAGGTGGAAATTAGATAATATATTGGAGAGGAACTAGATAGATTTATTATCAATGTAAATGATGAAGAAGATGCCGCATTCAGCTCATCAGATAATTTTTTTTTATATTTATTTTGATACTAAAAGATATTTTATTTTTAGTCAAGATTACGTACTTTAATATATCGCTGAGAAATACAAATTATTCAAAAAGCTTGTTTAAAGAACTTTTTCAGTGCAATAGAGGCCTGACTACGGTCCTGTTTAATACTCTCGTCTTGTGCGGTTCACGTGCAAGTGGCGTGCGTTTGTTTGCATAGATATTTTATAATGTAAGACGGAGTAGTTTGGTAAATTATGGACTTACGCAGATGGTTTTTGTTGCAAGAGGCAAATATGAAATATGACCCAAATTTAAATTAATCGAATAAATTAACGTTAAACGTACAATTATTCCTAAATACACGTGGTGAATTATCAGCTTACCGTCAAACTGTTGTGGCTCTAGCCAGTTTTTTTTCTACGTGTATGTGCACTAATAAACTTGGATTACATATATTTTTTGATTTCCAAAGATGTCGATATGCCTCAGCTACACAAACTGAGGAATAATTTCACGTTTTAAAACCAACAAACCGTAGTAAGGCTTAGGCCTTTAAGCGCGCTTTTATACGAATAAAAGAGGCACCCGAAGGGACGTTTACAAATAAAGTCTGCTTTCGTGTGATTGGTCTGCGGAGAGTGTTTTTGGGGCGGTATCTGCGTTAGTGGTCTGGTCTGTTCTTTCAAATTTGAGATTCTTGGTCCGAGGGTTAAACTTGACAAAACACAGCCTTTAAGTTTTAAGAGATGACTAATTTATGGCGACTGTGAAATTCAGCGCCTAACTAATGGGACATCCAATGATAGTAAATTATGTCACAAAGAATAAAATTGGGTCTTTTGTGCTGAGCCCAGAAGTTGAAGGGCGTGTAACGTAACCTTATGCTACGCCCACGTGCACCCTATTTTTTAGCCATATGCCAAATATGGTCAAATTCCAGTATCCATTATTCTCAAAAAAAATGCGATTCTGTGTAATAAAACTTCCGCCCCTTTTCTTTGGAAGAAGTACAGTTTAAATGCAACCCTTTTTGGCTAAATTGGTATGACTGCAACATGTCAATAGAAGACCCATTTCGCTATCTAACTAAATGTCACCCTCTAAAGACATAGACAATAGACTAACCTACAATAGCCTCTTAACACACAAACAATAGCCTCTTAACTTCAGAAGTATGTCTATGTGTGTTAGCCCTCAGACCTAGTTCTCAAAAGCTTAGCAATACATGTAAAATCTTTCTTTTGTTCTCTTTCTTGGTCGAATTGTCGTGTTGATTTATTTCCTAAGCCCAGGTCTTTATTTTTGTAAATCTGTTTGAGGTGCATTATTTAATAGTAAAATAAATTACTTCATAAGTTCCATTCCAAAATCGATTACAGGTGAAAAAACACTGAGCTCAACAACTGGGCGAAGCGCAGCAAAGACTTTTTATACGTATACTTTTGTTCCAGCGAAACATATCAAAGCATCTGACGGGATGAACTTGTTTTTTAATGACATTTTTGGTTAGTTCAAGTTAGAATGTTGTTGAGATATCCCGTATGCCGGGATATTACTGGGTTTTGACGCGTTCTTCTCTTAAAGGTCACTACTACTCCACATAGAATTTTTGATTTTAGGCGTTACGTCATTAGCACCCATTTATTTTGCCATTTTTAGTGTACACAGTAAGGAGTCAAATGCTCAGTTTCGCAAATTTTATTTTATCACAATTTCACAAAACTTTGTTAGTTGTTCACCAGTCATTTCTGCGGCATGATAATAACTTCAGTATCGTATCACCACGACGCCAGTGGCGAATTCAGAATCAAGTTCTAAACCTTAAAATGGCACTTTTCATGCCAGTTTTAACGTTAACAATATGGTACTTTAAAAACGTATAAGAGAAAAAGCTTTTTACTTTCTAAGCAGGAAAAATTTTAAAATTCATTAGTTTAATTATTAAAAAATATATAAAAATCAAATAAAAACGGGTTTCTTCCAATTGCAGATCAATTCCAATCACCACCAGCATGACATTTTTAAGTGTATATTTTGATCCACAATTAAAGTAATGTAAAAGCCATAAACTAGTTAAATCTAGACTGAAGAGCAGTTGCGTTCTTTGGCACTGAATTTGGGACGTCTTTTCTACCAAGTCTATTGGAACATACCTACTAAATCTCATGCATCCAATCATTACTCATTAATCATTATTTTATTTTGGGATTGTTCAGGTAGCAGGTTATCAGTATTCACAGCACAAAAACGTCTTAATGAAACTATGTCCAATCTTAAACTAAAAACAAACTTCAAAGTTTCTTTTAAAAGTTTCAGTGTGCTTATAGACCCCCCAGTAATTTTTCTTGTTAATAACATTTTTAAAAGAAAACCCACACTTGCTACCCAGAAGTTTCAAGTGCCATGCGACTGAGATGGTAATGAAGACTAGAGGTGCAACTTATCTTCACACACACTATCACAATTCACACTTTCTTGAAAGTAATATTATAGCTGTAGCTCTATGGTAGGTACCTTTTATTACTTTTGACAATATGTATTTTTTTCACTTCACATATCTGATCAAACAGCACTTGGGTCCATGCCATGGATGGATTTTTTTTTTTAATCATGGGTGTATACATTAATTATTTGTCTTTAGTATTGGGCTATTTTTTAAATTAATTTTATTTGAATAAGCGCTGATCTGCTTTGTCATCAGTTGTATTATTCTAAGTATAATGCAGTTATTATCATTATAACTTTTTAAAAACTCAAATTAGTTACGATTAGTCTAAGTTCTGGATAAATTGGAAACGTGTTGAATTAGAGATTGTGGATATATGGCAAAATTGTATTTTCACCCATTTAAGCCAACCCACATGTGAATATTTTTGTTGACTTTTGCTTTCATGGATATATGTCAGCTTCCTAAGACTGTGAAATATCACTTGAGCAGTCAAATCTTAGAAGTATGATTCGAACAGGTGATAATACTGATCTCTCAGTTAGTGGAAGCCAAAAAACTGAGTCAAGGAAACTGGAGTTTATTCCTCATAAGATATCTAGACATGCATCAAATGACTGAACGTGAACTTACATGTGACTTATAATAATAATTGGCTCGTGGAAAATGCCATTCACTCCACGAGTCATATTTATCTAACCGATTTTCTAATCCTCTACTTCTACGGTCCATAATAATCGAATTTCCAAAGCTAATACCCACCGAGATTCCCGCGGAATGCCGGTTACATTAATGTGTTGATATTGTGATAACCACAAACGTAGGGCGTTGATTAAATCATTTGCAATTTACTAGTTTTCTGAGAGGCTTTCCGTTTTGCCATTGGAGTAGGTCAGAACAGTTTTGTGAAGTCTAGTTCGGTTTTATAACCCTGTATGTATATTTAAAGTGCTTTAACAACTGTAACAAATGTATTTACTATTTCAAATTATAAATTTCAAACAGTTGTGATATTAACGCTGTAAAAAAATGGAGAAACATAAATTCTACATTTTTTATAAAAATTAACGTTGGGTTAAGGTTCTGGGAGAATGGTACGCAAGTCCTCTATTACAGTTGGAGAACGCCTCTGTTGACATCCAACAAATGAATCTATCTAAGATAGGTCTTTGATATTTGAACATCTACTTGATATTTTTTTAACATTTACTCATTATTCATTATTAGGGAAACTTGCTTTAGTTTTAATTAATGCGAGTCGAGCCCATCTAAGGTTTACCATTTTCTATTTAATTTTGCATTTCAATTTGCAAGCATTGAAATTGGGATTAAGCTAGGTTTTAACAATTTATTCCTAACTCTATGGGGTTTTCATTATTTTACACTCATAGATACCGTACTTGTCCTACTTTTCGTTTCTGATTCGACTGATAACTAGTAAAATCCAAGAAAGCTATACATTCTGGACTCTCGATACGGATATAATTCCAATTTATATTAAATCTTCGAAAGAATATATATCTAACGTATTGTGTTAAACACCAAAATCTACTTACACTCGTTTCCATGACTTACAACATGTACCCACAATCTTGTTCTGTGATGTGATAGATGTGACATATGACTACCTCAGGTTTATTTCTGACAGATGACGAGAATGGCGCCGTGAATTTCTCGCTTGTCAAAGTTCCTCCGGTAAGATTTTTTTCCCCCAAGAAGTGTAGAGTTGCAGATTCTTTTCCAGAAATTGTAATTTGTCTTTAAATTTATTTCTCCATTTATAAAACGATACAATTCGGTGTGTGTTTTCGAACTTGTACCGGGAAAAGAGACGTAATCGTGCTTATCAAATTCAAATGACGTAAACAAATTTGTTCCCATCCTCAATAGGTAATAGAGTTCTGTCATTTGATTGCCTCAGAAAAAAAGTGTTTTGCAATAATTTAATTTGCAATTTCTTACTATCTTTCAACATAATTTATTTAACCAGATCCAACTATTTGAATTTTACATCATCATCTTTGTCATAGTGCTCTTTGATTCCCAGTTTTGATTTTCCCAAGGAGGGCTAGAGAAAACCGCCACAATTTGTCCGATTCAACATTTGGTAAGTCCCACTAGTACTAAGTTTGACCCCAAAGCTGGTTTTAGAAGCACAGCTTTAGTAGCATCTAAATTTATCTCTTGGAAATAAGCCAGAATGCTTTCTGACCTGAATGGAAAACAATATATTCTATTTTTGAAATTGCACATACTCTTGGTTAAAGTTGATTAGTAGACTATTTGGATATTGTTCAAATCTTAGTTTTAATTGAATTCATTAACCTGCTTCTTATTAGTTACATTCCATAAGCGATACTAAAATTGAAGGCCAAATTTCATCAGACATGAATATGTATATTCAGTCTAGAAATTTGATATGCACTTAAAGAAAAATGTATAAATTAGTTATATTTCTTTAAGAATTGCATCAAAGGCCATTTCATAAATTTTATCAGAAAATGTAAAATAACTCTTTTTATTTGCTTTCTTGGGAGTTTTTTTCTTGTCAAAATAACTCCAAAATTGGTGAATTCTGGTACTTTCTGTTTACTTCCTTATATATACATTATCACTTAGTACTTAATAATATCTAAAAAATAATGACACTGCTACTTTTTGTTTTTCAAGTTTTTTATAAGAAAAGCACAAAAAAATAGAACATTAAATGCTTCATTCGATCTAGGTAATACTTTTTCTTAAACTTATATATTGTATTGGATGTTTCTTATGTCCAAAATTTAAATCTATGCTTAGTTTTTGGTTTATGTTATATTAACATCAATGTGTTTCATATAAGTTAATTTTAGCAAAGCCAAACTTCTAATGATGAAAAAAATATTTTCAAACTCAGTTGTACAATCATCATTTAAAAAACAGTGATATTTAGCTTAGAAAATTGCAATATTCAGTTTTATAGTTTAGATGAAGATTGAGTCGCTAAACTGCATGTTTCAGACGTCTGTTATGGAGACAAAAAAATAAAATCATAAAGACGATTTTTTTGGTAAAAAATTTCCAGTTTTCTTTTCCCCACCATGTATATTATTTAAAAAATTAATTATATTTATTTTGCTGTTAAGTATTTTGATTCGCTTTGTAGATAATTATACCATCATTCAATTTAAATACTTTTTTAAATGTTTCAAATATGGTCCTTCAATAGTTCCAATTGCAATAGAAACCAAACAACAACTAAAAATAATTTTCAATAAATATAAATGAGTAATAATTATTTTAGTCTCTTTTTCAAATAATTTGATATTTCATTTAAATCACTTACGTGTTGAGTTAGAAATTATCCTGACTTATTTGGCAGATCTTCTATGATGTCATTGGCAAACTTGCCACCGACATTAATTGTGGGAGATTCCTATTAATAATACAATTTTGCCAAAATTTTGTATTTTGGCGGAGATACCAATTTTTATGTAAATATTCTCAAAATAAATTGGTCTGTTTTGTAATTTTTGTATGTATTGTACCAGAAACCAAATGTATCATGTTTATTTAAGATTTTTTTTCTTTTAAAATTTGTCTCAGGGACCTAAAATTTACACTATATGTATTCAATAGGATGAAAAGTTTTGAAGAGAGGTATATTGACATCTGATTTAAGGAAAACTTGCAAATTAAATACAAATTTCCTTACAACCATTTAAGAAATAATAAATATACAACTTTCATATTCAGTTTCCCAATGCATCAATAAACAGACTAGTTTATAAGCATTTCTTTCCCAGAAAATGGTGGGTTTGGAAGATGAGGAGTCGATTAAAGTGTACTTGCTAGATTCAACAAATGTACCCATGCGGGATTCTCCTAATGAATTCTACATTATTGTCACCCCATCAAAACAGATAGAGTCCATATTCATGCAAGTGGCTGAGAGGTTTACATTGTCTCCAGAGGACATCGAAATTACCTTTAAAGTGGATGGAAAGGATTATGTAAGTACAAAGTATTTATTCAATTATTAATAGGTCGTGTTGCACTTTTCAATTAGCATTGATGACGGTATTGACTGTAACTAGTAGTAGGTGATTTATTCAACTCTAATTTTAAACAAAAATTTACACATCAAACACACAAGTTTTACATACATATAAAAGGCGCCAATGTCTTTTAGATGAGGAAATTTGTTATAGGCAAATGTTTTGTTGAGTGTTCATATTATTAAAATAGATTATTGTGGTGTAAAACCGTAACTAAATACCAACTTAAAAATTTATGGAGCATTAAAAAATTTTAGAAGTCGCCAAATGCATAACATGAGCTCATATCGTTTGTGAAACCCCAAAGTATGACGAGTAGCGCGAAATTAAAGCAGTAGGTGTATTTGGATGTTATTATTCATTTTACAAACACATAGATAAATATTTCTGAAATAATAATGATTAAAAACTGGAGAGATAAAGAAGTGTTTACGATTTTCTTAGGTATTATTTATATAATACATACAATAATTTCATCTACATTATCTAGTTGTAGGTAACTTACTGATTGTTTTTGAATAAGCTGATAATATAAATTGAAAATTTGTCTGTTAACATATCACATGCAAATATTCCATAGTAGTAATACTAAAATGAATACTAATAACACATATTAAGAAACATAAGGAAGTATAATTATTCCATGCCATACATGCGTTACCAAAACAGCCTTAAGAAAATTGTGAAATTCTGTTTAATGTATCTATAATAATAAAACTAATAAAAAATTATGACGACGTATTAAAATACTGAGAACATTACATATAAAATATTTTTCTCTTTAGGCTGCTTTAAGTCCCCATAAACAAAAATCACTGGTAGAGGCGGAATTGTGGTTGTGGACGGTACGGGGAAATCTAGAATTCGAATTTGCGGTTACGCTATCCAAAAACAAAAACATGGCCTTGTGTTACGGGTCGTCGGACATTTCAGAGGACGAGCTACATTTAGGAGCGTCCGCAAGTCCCACCACTGGAGAATTGACAGTAGAAACTTCTGATGAATATTCCAATTCCACTCTGCCCTTTTGCGATCTTCCAGGGTTTGATTATAATCAGGGCAGGAGAAAGGCCACGCAGCTTAGTCCAGTTGTAGGTAAGAGAATTTTCATGTAATGTGAATAAAAATTCGACAATTTGTGTCAAATTATAACCATAGTAAATCATAAAACAGTGGTAAGCATGTTATAATAGTGTTATCCATCAGTCGAATGATGAATTCCAGTGCTGTATGCATATGTGTAGAGACGAGTTCAACAGTATTCACTCATAAAAATAAAATAACAATTCCGTACCAGAGTGCTAACCAAATTGAATTATTTACTGGCGGTTACGACTCCTCTCACTTTAAACATTCCAGAATCATTCATTCATTCTATTCTGTACGTTGTGGTATTGATGAAAATAGTCAATAGACACATATATGTTAATTTTCTAGTGATGAAGCTATCTGGCAAAGCCTCTAAACTTTTCAGACACATCAGAAGGAGGACGTCAGGAGAGGTTTTTAAAGTGAAACACAATAGACTCCACGTATAATTCCGGATATTTTAGACCAACCTTGTAATAACTCTCAAATAAAAATATTGATGTTTCAAAAACAATTAAAATGTGAGATGAAAGCCGATTTACATTTACAAGGTTACGGGTTTTTGTCGCATAATAGTTATATTTTCAAATGTTTACCTATTTGAATATTGTAAATTCTTGTCGAGATTAAGTCAACATTAAACTATATGGATCGATAAAGGTAGATGATGAGCATCGTGTTGTGTTACAAACACGCTTCTATTGCTTATTTACTTTAATTATAACTAACTGACTTTATTGTTAACGTTCTAAATTAATAGGGAGTTTTGAAGGGATGAAATTGCAAATTGTCTGAAGGAGAGTTTGAAAGAAAAGTGGCGACTTATTGAAAACTATTTTTTATATATTTTTTAATAAAAATTGTTGGTGGTGTACACAAACGTGGAGTAGATAATATTCATTCATGAAAAGAAAATAACAGCTACTGTTCTACATCTGAACGTCAATCAAATCATTACTCACCAGAGTTTGCAGAAGTAATTTCACTTATCTAATTATCAATTTCTACTCATGATTTTGTTTTTAATTTGTAGCGGAGTCACCAAGCTACGTCGGCCTGGTCAATCAAGCCATGACATGTTACCTAAACAGCTTACTACAGGCTTTATATATGACTCCGGAGTTTCGCAACGCTTTATACAATTGGGAATTTGACGGCGCCAATGAATCGCGCTCAATTCCTTATCAGTTGCAAAAATTATTTTTAAATCTGCAAACCTCCACCAAATCGGCCGTGGAAACTACGAACCTCACTACTAGTTTTGGATGGCAAGGTAACTAAGTTGATGAATTTAAAAATAGTCTAAGTAAATCTAATGACTAGATAGAGCTCAAGGACTTAGTGCAATGATTAGTAATGGTATATTCTAAAACGAGTATAATGCTCAGTTGTAGTCTAACAACCATTTAATTGTTGTTAGGAAGCGACGCGTGGCATCAACACGATATTCAAGAGCTCTGCAGGGTTATGTTCGATGCTTTAGAACAGAAATTCAAAGATACAAAGCAGGCGAATCTTATCAATGACCTCTATGAGGGCAAAATGTTGGACTATGTCAAATGTTTGGAATGCGGAACTGAAAAATCCCGAGAAGACACGTTTTTGGACATCCCCCTGCCAGTTAGGCCTTTTGGTAGTAACGTAAGTGTAATTGGGTTTTATGGAGAAATATTTTAAAAGTTTATTTTCGTTATTTACAGGTGGCATACAATAGTGTAGAGGAGGCACTCCGGGCGTTTGTACAGCCCGAAACCTTAGATGGAAACAATCAGTATTTTTGCGAGAAATGTAACAAAAAGTGCGATGCTCACAAAGGCTTGAAATTTACAAAATTTCCCTATTTGCTTACGTTGCATTTGAAACGGTTCGATTTTGATTACAGCACCATGCACAGGATAAAGCTTAATGATAAGTGAGTAGTTTACCTAAGACAGTTGGATGTTTCCTCACCAAATATTGAGCCTCTCTTTCGCCGTTTTAGAGTGGTGTTTCCGGAAAAGCTTAATTTGAATTCGTTCATCCCGCCGAGTAGAAACAAAGCGGAATATAATAATCTCGGCGAAGGAGAGTCTTTGACGAAATGTGACGATTCCAGCACAGCTGATTCAGGTTCCGCCGATGATGAAAGCTGTCAGGGTACCGATTTGTCGTCGACGGTAAATGGGCATGATGATAATTGTGCGGATAGTGATGAGGGTAAGTCGTCAGATTAAAAATTTGAGCCTTTGATGCGCCAGTGTGTTTTGATCTTCCAGCAAAGTCTTTATGAAATCCTGAAATTTTATGATTAATTTCAAATTCGGAGGTGTGCAACAAGTGTGTTTGGGTCTATCCAGATCCATAATATAAATTAGTTACTTACGGTTTTGTGGAATGTTTCAGTACTAATAAATTTGTGACACATTTATGTGTTGTACGTATTTTGCTTCTCTAAAAAGTATATCAAATCTCGTAGCTTTACCTAAAAATTTAGAATTTTTATGTTCTAATTAATTCAATAGTACATCATCAATTCGTTATTTTAATTATCAGGTATTGACGTGAGTTCGGGCACAAATCATGTAAATGAGCAAAAGGGACCATACGTATACGAACTCTTCAGCATAATGATTCACTCAGGCAGCGCCTCAGGGGGACACTACTACGCTTATATCAAAGATTTCGATAAAGACTTGTGGTTTTGCTTCAACGATCAAAGCGTCAGTCCGGTTACCAGCGAGGACATTAAGAAGACCTATGGTGGCGGCCCTCACAGGACTTATTATACCGGAGCGTATAGTTCAAGCACGAACGCCTATATGCTGATGTACAGACAAATAGACAAGGAACGAAATTGTAGGGCAATCACTGTCAAGGATTTCCCTCCTCATATACAGAAACTGCTGAACAATATGCGACAGAGAGATGAGGAAGAATTGATGAATAAAAAGAGGGAGGATGGAATGGTTAAGTTGAGTGTCTGGTGTTATCATCCCAGTGCCAATGGACCGTTCCATACATTAACAGTGAGTATTCAATTAATTTTCCTAGTTCATGCAAAAAGAAATTGATGTACCTTGGATATTTTTAGTGCTATTCAAAACTTTATATTTCGAAAATGGGGCAATTCTGGACATCTATTTGTAGGGTTTTTTCCCTTATTTTGACTCGAAGAATATCGCTTTAAATTTGCTCCATAAGTTTAGGAAACACCCTGTTTAATAGATGTTTAAATTATTATTCACTATGCACGTTTTTAGCAAAGAAACCCCCTACGTTTTACCTTACACACTTCTCTCCAGTTTTAAAATTTTAAATATTTTATTTTTTTTATTTGGCTGATAATAAGTCGCTTCTTTGTTGTAGACTTACTTGGAGGCAACTCTTCGGGAAGTTACGCAACTCGCCCACACCAGATTTAAGTTAGAGGGAATAATGGATGTGAACGATTGTCGGCTAGTAATATACAACAAGTTCCAGGAATGCGTCTTCTGCAGCTTTGAGTCTGATGAGACGATGCTTCAAGACACCCCACGTATGGTCAACGAATGGATGTTGGAAACGCGAGAGCCAGGTTAGTAATATAATTTGATATTTTGGTAAATGTACGCAACTAAATGGAAATAAGCATACCTATGACTAGAAATTTTTCGAATATTTTCATCGTATGTCAAACAGTCAATTTGAGAAATACAATTATCGAAATATATCTCCTGGCAAGTACCGCTAACAGTACACACATATCAACCATATGAATGAATTAAATTTAATTAAAAATTAGAATTTTGCAGCAATACATATGGTGTCCAATTCCTTTATTCAGGAAATATTTCTGTTTTAAAATAACCAGAAAATTTTGCATTCGTAGATATTTTCTTTATAAACTTGTTCTGTTTTATATTTTAGATGAATTATCAATATAAATTCTGAAATTCTAGAAAATAATCGCAACCCACTAGTGCCAAAAATTTGCCGCTTTTCCCTGATTTATCCAAAATATATATTACCGTTTATGAAATCGGAGGATGGAAGGAACATACCGCATAATAATAAAAATATGTAGAATATAATTTTCATCAAAAAATATCAAGTTTAATTTTTTTACATATTTTTTTTCTTTTAACACTATTTTCATTATATAAGGAACTAAATGGAGGACCTTTAAACCTGGAGGAGTAAACATGAAAGTATATCCTATCAATCTTGAGACTGAAGAAATAGAAGAGCCTAAAATTGTAAGAGTAGATGAAGGTGAAACTGTAGGCGAACTTAAAGAAGAGATAGGGTTACTGTTATCCACAGATCCTTCCTCCCTACAGGTAAAAATAATTGTTTTCAAGTTAGAGTAGGATTACACAATCATTTGTACTTTGATTTAGGTTGTTGTCGGGACATACAGCTGTGAACCAAAGTATTTTAAAGATGATACCGAGATAGTACAATTTGAGTCCAAATCTTTAGACTATAGAATCTATGTAGCTAGTGGAATCGATAAAGATACTGAGGTAGCGAAAAGGAAATTAAACAAATTGAAGCGGTTGATTGAAACATATACTTTTGTGATTTGTATAAACATCATACTACCAGAAACTGATGAAGGTAAGTCTGTTTTCCCCAGTTTTTTTAGTACGTTTGGCAGTTTTGGTCCCAATTTCCAGCCACCTTGGAATCATTGTCAATTCCATCGTTAGACTGCAACCAAAACGTCGATAAACCGGAACAAGTTTGCGATAGCGAATCGAATTCGCCAAGTTTAAGAGTTTCACCACAACCAGGGGTGAGTGTAATGGGCGGAGACGCCTATGACCAAAGCAACAGCGAAGACAGCAGCTTGAGCGACAGTGATCGAACTTTGATTGGAGATGCTCCAAGTAAGACACCATTATTTTTAGTTAAATATAATATTATGGTCTTAAGTTAATTTCTTATGGTGGTGATTTCTTAAAATTAATATATCCTGAAGTTTTAATAATTGTTCTACAGCTGAGTATATGGGCCTATACCATGATGCCGTTTCTCCCACCGATCAACACATGGCGTCGCCATCGGATCCTTGCCAAGACTCGTATAACCACGACGTCTTAGGCCATCCAGGGGAGGAAATGTTTTGGGACAATACAGAGACGCAATCCGAAACACAAAAGGATGTTCCTCAAAATTATTATTTTAAGGTATATATCTTAAAATAGTTGTTTAAATTATTTATTTCCAACACGCTTATAATTCCTTTTACAGGAAACTGAAAAATTAATTGTTGAAACAATAGTATTTCCGTTATAACGTTAACATGATCACAACTAATGCTAACTTCCTATGGGCAAACCTAAATTTGAGAAGATTATCTCAATGGTCTATAATTAAATGAACAAATTATAATACAAAAAAAGAACACAATTTAAGAAACGGGAGGAGGGTAAAGCAGGGAATTTTCAAACAAATATTTTGTCAAGAAATAGACACTAGATGCAGTGGTGAATTGGTATTTATAAAGAATTTAAAAATTGAACTCTTCTACGTGTCTAAACAGACGGTTTGTGAAAACACGAAATTATTTAGTTATACTGGGTACCTTTAGGTCGATAGGAGGCATAGAGACAAAACATGAGAAACTCGAGAAAATATTTTCCACCAAAATTGTATGATTTTGTTTAACTAAAATGGATATAATTGTTAGTTTAGTAGGAATTGTAGGACATTCTTTTAAAACAGGCGTAGAATATGAAGAATTGTTTGTCAAACATTAAAAGAAATAAAAAGGTTAGGTTGTTATACAAATCTCGGCCTTCATCACTCTGATATTTTTTGAAATATAGTTTGACTTACATTTGATCAAAAACTAGAATTAAACATTCTAAAAATCGTTGATGACTATCTAAATGTTGATGTAAAGTATACGAGAAAATTACTAATACGTTCCTCTATGTTGCTAGATTAATAATTGCACTTTGAGACTTTAAAGAGCCTTTCCAATCGGGGAATGTAATATTAAACAGGCACTTTTAAAAGATCCTATTATTATACGGCTTTGTATTTTAAAATTCGTTTTATAATTATTCGGCGTCGCATTCCTAACCATTGGTATTACACAGGGAAAATCGTTTGTGAATGAAAAAATTTAATTATAAAACTGTTTTACGTGTAGTTTAATCCTGCATATTAAAAAAAATATTCCTAGCGTTTAAGGGTAGGTACTATTCATTTTATAGGGAACAGTCACAATTGCCTTATTGGTAAATGATCGCAGGAATATTTGACCAAGACTGGTTTGAAATGCGGCGGAAGCGAGTAAACGATCTAAAAATATTATGTACGTAAGCTCAGCCTTACAAAATATTGTGCTACCTGTGCTACATTATTTTCATTATAATAACAGGTCGCTTTGTTATAACCGATTTTGACATGTGTCTGTTATTTTACGTACGGCCAGTTCTCTGCAAATTTCAATAAAATTTTTAAAGTCACGTTTTGTAATGAAGAAAAATTATTCAAATGCAATTTATACAACAAGTAATGTTTAGTTACTTCAGACCATCTTCGTCGAAAAAACCAGACGACGGGGATAAATGTTTTAATGACGGAGACGAAGCAGCGCAAAGCACTATGGATGTGGGAAGTGGAGATTTCGACTTGTTGGCCTCTGTGACAAAAACAGACGAGTTGTGGAATGACTCAATACCCGGCAGCAATTCAGTGGAAATATGCTTAAACAGACAGGAACAAAATACCAGACTGCTCGTCAAAGCATTAGACGAAGGAATCGCAAAATCAAAAGTAGATCTTATGCACCTCCACAATCGCATACAAACTGACGAACAAACACTTCCTAAACAATTGGAAATGCGTAAAAAACTAAGGGATTTGTGCAAAGAGCAGACGGAGCTTGTTTCGACGCAACTGTTAAAATGGAAACGGAAAAGCGAGCGTTTTGAAACTAAGATGAAGGAGTTAGAACAACAAGTTGAATTATGGCAATGTATTATTGAGAGAGCGAAAGAAATGCAAATACAAGACGAAATTCTGCTTGACGAAAACCTATAATCTCTTGATGTGTATTTCTTGTAATGTAATAAAAAGAAATTTTGAGTATAGCACTAACAACTTGCTTAAAAAGAATAGAAATGAAAAAGTTTTAATTTATGAGACAATTGGAGAAATTTGTGATAAAACACTAATGATCCAATAAACCGTTGGTACAGAGTGTGTCCAGCATAAGGATGCACTCCATGGAAATCTGGTAAAGTGGGAAAATGAAATCAGCTATATTGGAGAAAATCTGGAGTATGACGATACTATATACATGGCGTTTATTTGTTTTATTTGTGATCCTATCAATTAGAAAGAATATCGCAAAATAAAGATATTGTTGTAATGGACCTTCATAAGCTTCATATGTAGAGTTGATAAAAAAAAATGATCCGATGTTTCGATTTTGAGATATCATAATCAAATTCACTTTTTATAAATATCAATTAATGTGACTACAATGCGTGCTTGGGTTAGTATCTGGAAATTCGTTTTTAAGAGATTATATATATTATTATAAATTGATTTAAATTATTTGAATAGAAGTCTTAATGATAATTGTATTATTAACAGGTGGCAAGTAAAACGATTGTAAGTCCGGACTCAGACGAAGGAACTAAATATAGTTGCATGGTAAGTAATTATATATCTTCTTTCAAAATTTGTTGGCATATGTTGCATTTCTATTTAGTGGACAATATCGGTTAAATATTAATATTTGCCGGATTTCGGCGCTCGAAGTTTGAAAAGTATTTAATATGGGCCTTATGTAACAACTGGATAAGGTTCCCGCACTTACAGTTTTTTCCAGAATTAGTCATTAAACAACAGGGAGACAAAAACAGAAATTAAATCGAACAAAGCCATGTTTTCATTGCTAAATTTGACCATTTGTTACTTTAGGTTTTCGTAGACAGAAGGATGACTTTGGAAATGTTAAAGAAACACTTCGAATCAGTCCTACGCATACCATCAGACTACTTCAAAGTCTTTAAGTGTTTCAATTTGGAGGAAGAGTGGTCGCGGCTAAAAGACAACTTGCGATGTATAAAAGATGGAGAAAAGCTGATATTCAAACTTGGCCGGGTATTAAAAGAAGACGAATTTCAGTGCAGAGTGCGTCGTTGTTTTTTAGTGCTTAACAATTGTAGACATAATCGTTTCGTTGCAGGTTTATGACTTAAAGCCAGACACGACGGACCCGAATGTGTTTATGTTCGAACATATCGTAGCCAGATGTCAGACGGTTGAGTCGGTAAAAAGAAGCATTCTGGATAACGTCAAAAAGAGGCAAAACATAGATATCCCTTTCAATAAGTGTCGATTGCGGGAGAAAAATTGGAAAAAGGTATGTTACACAAGAGTGTTTTTTTTTCTTGAACTGTTTAAAGTCGACTCAAGTGAGGTATGTTCCTATAGCATAGTACGTAATTTCAGCCTAAAAAAGTATACCTGGATGATCAGAAATTCGGAGAAGAGATTGGCACTAACTACAATTTTGAAATGTACCTTCAAGAATTATCAGAACCAGAGACTGTGACATCAAATAATCAAGTAGTAGTATTTTTGCGAAAGTTCAGTCCTTCGGAATTGACTTTAGGATCATTCCAAGGTAACAACTCTCAACTTAATTGAAGGTAGCATATTAAAGACTTTATTATTTTAATTTCAGAGGCTGTTCTAGATATCTTAACAATGAACCACCTTAGGTCGAAAGTATCGGGTATAAGCGGCATACCTTTGGAACATCTAGATATAGCTCAAGTGAAAGGCAATTATCCATTCGATATGCACTTGTTAGAGATAAACGATAATTTAGAATGGAATCCGAACGTAGAGAATCTGGAACAGTGGCCTTTGAATGTAGACGACGGGGCTATGTTCTTCTACAAGTAAGCATTTATTGATTATTCTATTGTGCAAAAAATTAGAGGAGACATCGTTTTAAAAGTCCAAACTTTTAATAAAGCAAAAAAACAATCCAGTTTAAATTTGACTAAAAACAGATTATAAGAAATGTTCTGCTGGCTTTGTAAATATAATCTTATTCTGGAAGATGATTCACCTAAAAGATTTACGTTTAGTCCCCAAGAGTTCCTACCCACTAAAATTTACTTCTTTTGAAAATTGATGGTACTTTCGTGAGACAAAACTTCTAAATATACCATCAGAATTATTTATTAAATTATTGATGTAGAATACGTTAAATGCATTTCAATTCGCTCTTACAAGTTCATCAATGAGAGATGATATCGTTCAAAGCTCAAATCTTTTATATTTACTATATCTCATACCGGTTGCCTTATGACTGAGTTTGAATAATTTATGATCAACAATTGAGAAAATCTTGGTAATTCAGTAATGGCATGCTGATAGAAATGATAACTGTGACAATTAGATAATTTAAGTCCAATTTGAGAATTTGTAATTAGAATTATCGTTTAAGTTGATAAATATTTTTTCAGAGATCATAGAGAAAATTTGAAAGAGCTCACGACAGAGGAAAGACGAGAAATCGCCCAGAAGGAAGACTCCAGGTTAGGTAGGGTATGTACCAGATTGGCGGGTAGGGAGCGCGCACTCAAAATATACTTACTTGATACTTCGCCTTCAAAACTAGAAGACGACATAGACTGACATGTCCCTAGAATTTACGACTCTTTCATGTACTGCATTCTTAGCTGAGTGTAACCGTATATAGGCTGTTGCCAAACAAGACCCGGGCGTGCGTTATATTATATAAGATTATTTTCGTGTTAGGTATAAGGGGGCGGCTGGGTATATTGGGTTTCATGTGACAATATGTTTTTCCGCATGTTTTCAACCCTCCCCTATCTAGAGTTGTCCTACTATGTTTCGCTTTATTTGTATATTTTTAGTTTGTTATCCATTTCAAAATTTGTTATGTAGGACTTAACCCACCAGTGGCCGTTTATTTAATGTTTGAATTTTTGTATACTTAGTAGCCAGATATTTTTTATTAAAAAGGCGAAAAGAGTAATCATACTTTGTTGTTTAATGGGTATGCCTTGAAATTAATACAAAGTCGTTATTTATGTATTGGAGTACTGCAGGTAAGCATAAAATTACTCTCAAGATATTTCTTGATTTTGCACAATTCTAAGCAAAATTTCGAGTTTTCAGATCGCTTATTTTGAGTTTAATCAAGACGCTTTGCACTTACAGTAACCAACTGGAACACTTCATTAATTATTTAATCGACTGTAAAGAGTAATTTTGGATGCCTGTGCAAATCTTGTATAACGACCTCAAATTTTGTCAACAATAGTTAAACATGTTTCGAAATTGTGAACCAATTTAACAAACATAATTTCTTTTGGTCAATTTATGATTTACATCTTTTAAGTTTAATTTTAAAATGTGTTAATAACAACATGTTTAAAGGTCCTTATACAATATTTTTCTTTATAATGACTTTGCCATGTACGTTATTTCCTAATTCGTTATTTTTTAATTGACCCTAAATTATAAATGGATCATAATTTTCAATGTAAAATATGCTATTTTGATTTTAGTCTTTCCAGCGACATTCTGGTGGATTGTAACAATGTTTATTATCAGGCAGATACAACTTTATTAATAAAGCCATTAATATTTATAAACGAAGTCTTATTATGTTTTCAGTGAAGTACTACAACATCTTAAAAAAATTGAAACCGCTACAAACCGATAGCCAAGACAAAAAATTATTGTCATTATCTCTCAAAATATTACGAAATTTTGCTTCTTTCAGTTTCCCATTCCAATCTGTGATAAGGTAAAATAAAAAGAATTTGTTAAGTGTATTCTTTACTGACAATTATTTACATCCTCTATAATCATTCGACATTCAAAATAACTAAAAACGAAAGCCTTAATAGTTTCAAACATAATTCGAAATTATACTACAATTCACATTTTCACCTATAGAACCCAAATTTATTTTAGATCTCTGCACTTCTAAATTCTTATTACAAGCTTTTGATACAGTTAGATTATCAACCGTTTCGTAAGGCCGTTCCTGTATTACTGACAAATCTGAATAGTAAGCACTGGACGGTGCGCTGGATATGGGGAGTTCAATGGGTGTGCCGTTGAACGCTGAGTTGTGGTATACTTGAATACTGCTTATATCTATAAAAAAAAAAACATATTACTCGTTTGAGTTTATAAGAGGAAAATAATAAAAGCTTAAACCTACTTAATTAATTTGAGTATATTTAATAATTTAAGGAAAGCCTATATCATTTGAACAGAGATTTCAAAATTTCTTACCACAATAAAATGCTAATTTATTTAAACCGTACTGTAATTACACCCGTGAATTTATAAAAAAAAAATTTAATTCAAGGAACGTTTCTTTCTAATACATAACGCTTCTCTTCACACCCACCTTCAACTTTCCCTTCCGATCCCTCTTTATCCAACTCATCATATACGACCTCCTCCACATTATACTGTTCTTCCATGTGGGTGTAATGGTTCTCCATCGCATGGGAGCTGGGAGATGTGTTGAGGTTGTTCGTTGTATTGTGGTTTCGTCGTGCCAGCCACGACCAGACTACGTTCGTATTTGCAGTTGAACCGGATATGGTTGATAGGTTGGGTGCGACCACTGGACTAAATTCCTTATTAGCTGGGATGGTGATAGGGGGGCGCGTCGACAAATGTTGGTGGTGGAGGGAAATCCCACATTCTGTTTCTGGAAAATAGATGAGAAGCTAAAGGATTTAAGAGAAGTTCTTTCAATAAAAGAAAAGACCGTTTTTCTGTAAGTTAACGTGTAGTTTTGGGGAAAAACGGGATAGTTAAGAAGGTTTCAGAAGAGAACATTCGCTTACCGTTTAGTCCTACATTTTTCAATCTCCTAAAACAGAAAAAAAATTATATTATGGTATTGTAATACATGTTTACAATTTTTCATTTTAATTGTTTAATAACAAGTTTCGTTTATATTAACACATCAACCACGTTTGAATTAAGTCATAATCCGATAGGATAATTTTGACTCTAAATTTGCATGTGTCTCGAAAATGAATTTCTCAATAATGGTAAATATGCTTATGCCTATTAAATAATTTCCTTTACCTTTTGCATCGCGTCACCACTACCATGATAACAGCACCTATAAGAGCGGAGCTCAGAGAAACTATGACTAGTGTCAGAGCCCATCCCAGCTCGCCAGCAAACACTGGAAGCAAAAATTGCACCTTTAAAATTATACATCACTTTTCATGTATTTTTTCATAATTCACTCTTTTAAGTAACAATTACTAACTCCATAAAATACAGCGTTCGTTGATTCTAAACTGAACAGCCTGAAATTAAGTTATTAAACATTGCCCTGACTAAAACCATCAATAGTAATTCCATTGTCTGAAACAGCCGGAATAGGCACGTGGGACACACTTTTGTAATGTATTTAAAGCATTGAAAAACATACATTTCAGTTGCTTTGACATGGTATTTATTACTTTTTGCAAAAAACACGCGTAGTAAAACCACCTTTATACTTGTCTGTCTAGTTATTTCCAACTTCACAGGAGATTTACGCATTCCCATTTATATTCCTTCAAGAGGTTCAATAATGCAGGTGCCTCCAGCCAAAAACGTCGCGAAAGTGTATTGTAATTGCGTAATTACAGTGGTGGAATTGAGTAATCTTATTTGCTTCACATAAAGATTAAAATTGAAAATTTAGAATGGGTTTGCGTCAAGATTCCACAATCGCCTATGCAGGTACTATCGCTCATCTCAATGAAAATCTCCAGTCCATTTGCATATCTCGCATTGCTTATCCGAACGGAAGAATATTTAATAATGCCAAGTGGCAAAGAAAAAATCGCTCCGAGCAAATCTGATTTTGAATGGGAGATGTAATGAGATCAGATTAGTAATTGGTTCAAAAATCCTTCAGTTGAGATAGAAAAGGCGTTTATGTATAATATCCGTGTAGGGTAAGAAGTATGTGAATGTGAAATATCGTAAAAGTTTCGATTATTCTTAGGATTCTAATGAATTCTTTTATAAACGAAGAATTCGCCATGTGTGCTGCGTATAGCTGAAAATCCGAATGCGGAGAGCAGAAATTAAAATATACAAAGAAAGTATTAAAATAAGATATTCACGTGTAAATCTTTTAACCTACATTTGCGTCTTTATGTATTTCATGAGATTAGACGAAGACAAATGTTATGGAGTTGATACGCTAAAAAACAAAATGAACCCTAAATATAATTCGATTAACGTTACCTTTTATTTTCATTTAAGTATGTGTAATAGAAAAGAATAGCATATGCTACGAAGGCGATATGACAAATGTCTTGGGTCATGTGTGAATAAGAATAATGATGGTGGCAAATGATAACTTAAAGAGGCGAAAATAGAGATTTTTCATTAAGCTTCAGAGTTTGATTTCGAATAATTTTGTTGATAATTACTGAGAGAAGCGGTAGAGAAGGGTGATGGAAAAGATTCGAGTTCCATTTCTGGAAGATTTTGTTTAATTTTAATTAGAGAAAAAACAAATTTGCCAAAAGAGGAAAAAGATTTTCCACGTATATAAATGGAATGGATTAGGCAAGAAATCGGTATATAGACCAAATCGTTTTAAAATGTGATGATGTTTTTGAATTAATATCACTAGTTTCTTTAATCCATACCTCTGCTCCTAAAAGTCATAATGGGTTTTTCCTGCATGGCCCAAGTGCATAAATCGCAAGCGGTAACCTCGTCCTGAATCATATCTTCAAGGAATAATGGCCTCGGCGGTGGGGGCAAAAATTGGAGAAAACCTCCCTCGCAAGGGTCGAAGAGAGGATGAGGTGGAGGGTCTTCATCTGGTAGTGTCAAATGATCACTGTGGTTCAAAGCTGAAGGAACGTCATTCTAAAAGTAAATGTAAATCTCATTAAATTTCATTATCCTCGTTAAATGACGAAGATTTAGGCAATGAAATACGTATTTAAAAATAAATTATGAAACCACGCATTTAAGTCTGATTTTGACTCGATAAATCATTCCTGTCGATCGACGATAAATAAAATTCTCTTCGGCTTGAAAAATATTATTGATTCATTACTAATTTGAACATCAAACAGGCCGTTTCAGCTGGGCATTTTAAACTATTTAAAATATTGTTGTAACGAAAGGAATCTCAACCTGAATCATCAATCATGAGGCTAATAAAAGTAATATACAGTTAAATACTCTTAGGCCAATTTCAAGCATTTTTTGCCTATTTAATTCCTATGAAATACTTTTATCCACATATCATCTCTTATGGTCCATTTTGCGATTAACTTGCAATAATAACCTTAAGAAATTTCATGTTACAAAATTGAAACTTTCGTGGTATCTATAAAGCAACAAGCACAAGGTAATTATAATATTTTTTATTAAGCAATTTATCTTCACACTCTGCTGTAAATGTCGGGTGAAAATGTAAATCAAGTGACGGCGATCTTGGAAGATCAGCGGATTACTGAAGATAAAAGTGAAGCTGTGAATGAAGGAAGTGGTGCTAACGAATGAGATGTGGTTGATAGGCAAGATGAAGTTCTCAAGGCGGTAGATATGGCTTTTGTTGCAACTACTGCAAGTTTCTTGCCCTGGATGCAGTTACCCTGTACTTCGTGACTTCGTTTAATAACGAAAACGCCCGTTACATACTACATGGCAGTAACCATTACCTTGAGTCACAGTTCCATACGAGCAGTGATGACAAATGAGGATGTATATAAACAAAAATTGATTATTTTACATTTTTAACCGAATTGCTTCTGCATGGAGATATTTATCCAACTACCTCTAATAAATTTTAGAGCAATTTAGAGAGAAATTCAATACAGGAACGCCGCGTTTACCTCTACATACATCACGCGATGTATTCGCGATAAAGTGATGAACAATGGACCCGCAACGCAACGGTTCATATAACATAACAGGTAGGTGTCGACCGCAAGGTTCCAAGAATGTCGCACAACCAGCGAAATACACCATTAAATTTAACTTATGACAAGATAGGAGAAAGGGCCCTGGGATGAGACAAGGTAGCAAATCATCGTACAGTGAAAAATGAACATCAATGGCTTATTGTGTTCTTGCTTCGAATGTACGCCCGTTTGGATATGCAAGTGTGCTACATTAAACATATAGGTGCGGTTATTCGTGTCTGATTTTGCCCTTTTTGCGTGGTGCATTGTATAAGGAGAAAAGATTTCTCATGAATATGTCATGATTAAGAAGACGATTTATAAGGCAGATGATACTGAAGAAGAATTCATATACAGGATACGTATTCTCACATGAATAACTTTAAATGATCCAATAGAGCAGTTTTTAGATCTGTACCTTCCATATTCAAGAATCACGCTCATATTTGAGAATAATATAATTCTAAAACTGGAACACCCTATTGCTCCTCGAATCATTAACCAGCTTCCGCCGCCTGAATCTGGACAGTAGAATGTGTCTGCTAATGATCATTTTCCATTAGAATATTAGTATTTAAATCAACAATATGAAATATCGTCCACCATTTTGTCAAGTTGACAGCTTTTAGCAGCTAATTACGTTCATTCGCAGAGCTTTATGTGAAGCTCCAATTTCACATTATTGGCGGAATAAAGCTGCGCTTACAATGTTCGGACAATTATCGTGGACACGGTCCTGCCTTAACTACACCACTCCATTAATTGCGCAATTAAAAAGTGTTTTCCTTTTAAAATATAAGCTATCTACCTCTTAATTACACACTTTTATTGATGCTGAAATTATCTTCTTCGTAGCTGATGATGGCCTTTACTGGTGGTATGTGTCGAAGTGTTGCGAGATTGAAGTTTCGACGACAACAAAGGCGTGTTGATGAAGAAATTGGGAAGACTCAGTAATTATCTTTTTATTTCTTACTTAAGTGGTTGTTGGGTATTTTAGAACATCTCGGTACGATGAACGAAACAGCTTGGTTTTATATCAGAAGATATTTTAATAGATTCCGTGCGCCTTTTTTCTAATTTAGTCCCCGAAGCCGCAATGCTCTACTGTATTTTCACCTACTAATGTCTTGGAGGCACTCATGAGTTAAATGAACCATTACAGAGCATTGCCATTTGAACCTCTGCTGTATAAGTAAATCCACCAATTTTGCTTTATTATATGGCTCGTTAAACGACAGCAGCCTATTCAAATATTCCCACTTTACCATTAGCATCGAAAGTAACCGTATAATTAATAACTATTTCCAACATAAGCAGCTTAAGTACTTACCTAATACCAGTGCATTAACCGAACAACTCTTTAAGTTACTCCCCAATTAAAAGAACATCATGTTTGCACATACGGCTCGGAGTGTAATTATTCTTTGGCAGTCTATGAAGATGTGAATAAATATTGCCTGTTGATATTATGCGTGGGAAGGCGATGTTTTCTTTCTTATAAGATTGTCCTCGAAGAGATTAGATGTATTTAAAAGCGCATCGCTTTTTATGAATTTAAGATTGATTGCCTAACGAGCACCGTTATTTTCTTTATCTGATGTTTATTTTCTATGCTGTTCACATAAAAATCTTCACTACTTTACTTTTATGGGCGTTAGAACATAACAGTTGAAATTCTTGTGATAATTTAAATTATTGAGAATCCACAGAGGTGTATATACGGTTAAGAAGTGTTACAAAGATATGTTCAATCGGGAAGAATTATGGCGACTTCATCAGTTTTTCATGTTCAAAAAGTGGTCGATTTTTTTTTTTTTTTTGAAGATGGTGAGTCCTGGAAGTACATATTTGGTGTGCCCGAGGACGTAAAACGACAGTATTTGCTTTGCAAGTTTTAGCGTTTACGCAGTAATAGGCACAACAAATATAAAATAAGCAATGAAATTACAAAATGGCAATTTGCAAACAAGTCTGCTTTGCGGTTATTCAATTGATTGCAACTCATTATTACGTATGAATAAAAATGAGATTGAGCGTAGCCATAAAATAAAGCAGTTAATTGAAGCAATTAAGCAAAAACGATATTATTGACTCCGATTTTAATTATTTAAATACAATTTTACTTTAATAATTTAATTTTTAACTTCGGCTTTATATGTTCCGTGTGTTGACTTTGATTAACGTTTCAAAATAAAATTTGTTGCAGCTAAATTTCGTTAATTATCTGTTTTATTTTACGGCCATTTATAGTCAATTTCTATCTTCATCTAGCTGTAATAATCAATTGCAATCAGTCGAATGACCACAAAACAGATTTGATTGGAAATTTTCACTTCGCAGTGTTATTGATGTTCGTTGTACCTACTTAAGCGCAAACGCTAGAAACTCCAAACCGAAAATACTAAAAGACAGAAAATATATCTTCTAATCAGTAAAATGTATCTTGTGGGATCTAATGTGGTGCAAACATTCGTTAGCGACGATTTTGAGGACCTATTAACGCCAAAATTAGCTGATGAGGAACTTTTTAGGAAATAGTTCTTCTAAAAGGGCTCATAGAGATTAAACACTCGAATGCGTACGCTACCTAACATGCAGTTTCAATCCTGCTGAAAGCACAAAAAAGCCTCATTATTCACAAACAAAATCAGGCAAAATTCCTGTAAAATGCACCAATAGCGGTGGATCTCTCATTAGGACGGCGGTCAGAAATGAAAGAGGCCAAACCTATTATTTATGTAAAGTTGGTCGTGGTTGGAAGGTGGCCTTGAGCTGCCAGACGACCCGCGATGTCTTCATCAACTTCGTATGGGTTTAGTCGAAGAAACAAAAAGAAGTGAGTAACAGAGATGGCCTTTTGACGACCATGTAACGACTATATCGCGGGTTATTTTGATGGGGCTTGTGCTTTTATTTGCCGATAAACGCTTTTATAATGAATATTCCCATTGTTTCGTTGGTATAATAAAATGTACAGAGTGATGAACATACAAGGCATTGAGGGTCTAGAAGACTCTTCTCTGGATGAGAAAAAACACTCGAAGTGAAACAAATTGCGCTTATGTGAGACAAATGACACAATTTTATTAGAAACGGGCAAACATAACTCCAAAATTATAATTTTTTATTAGGAGTAAACGAAGAAAAAAGTTATTGCAGATTGTCAGTTTAAATTCGATCTGCTACAAAGACTCATTTTTTGTATTTCTACTGTTGCAGCCTATGAGTTTTTTTAATATCTTTATTAGGAAGGCTTTGCAGACTTCGTCGTGGTCTTAATACAACGGAAATTTTTTTGTATGTTGCAGTTGCTTTTAGTTTTACAACAATAAATTCAATTGTATCAAAAAATTTTGGTGATTTTCTTGATATAATGGTGAATGAAAATTCGCGCTCGTTGTTTTTTTTATTAGAAACAATAAAGTTTATAATCATTTATTACGACGTATTGTATTCATTTTGAATTTCAACGCCATTCCCTTTCATTTTTTGGATTTAAAAATTAACTTTTTAGATCGGATCTTACTTTTCTAACAATTGTACAGTTAACAACTCTTTTGATGTTGGGTACATTTTTTTTCCTCGTTTTTTTCGTTTTTATTTTAGCCTTCCCTCATTACCTTTAAGTGGGATTAATCACCTCCTTCATTAATAATTGCCTGTACAAGATGCGCGGAAACTGATTGTTATAGCCAATAAATCAATCTGTAGGCATATGAGAAGAGCGGCTATTCTTAATAGTACTTTTATATTCCTACCGACGACAGCGATTGGAATATTATATAGCTCGGCGAAATTAATTCTTTTTAAAATTTATGTCCAATTTTATTATGTTTTGTTCTGAAGGTAATATTTTTCATTCGCAGCAGAGATAACAACGAAAATATGCACATAACAAGAAATTAAGAAATAAATAACCTATTCAAATAAATCCATTAGGCTGCCGGTCGGACATTAAATTTGAATAAATTTCTAATTTATCTACTTTCCGCTATGGGCTGTGGTAAACCAATTATTATAAAGAAGATCCATCCACATTGGTTCTACTTAACGTTCAGCGGTTTTTAGCCATCGCCTACACATTTAGATGAATATTAAACTGCCTAGTGTCACGGTATTAAGTTGTAAATATTTTAGTCTCTTGAGAAAACGACTCTAGTGCCTAAAAAGGAATTTTCATTAATGAATGCCAAGGAACAATGTCGTCATAATTATTTATCAATAATTTCATGTTTTTGTTCATATCACTGCATATGACAGAACATAGAATTATGAGTTGTGAAGTAAATTATTATCACTTGAACGTTAAATTTAAATCCCGAAGCGAACTAAGACGTAAGGGTTAAAAGTATTTCACAGTCGCAGTGCACAAATGAATTTTTTCTAATAATAACAACCAAAAATTAAAGCCAAATCACAAGCAGACAACTAATCCTCGAATCATAACATCAACGGTGGAGTTTCATTTGGCATTCACTCCCAGAGCAACTGTAATTAAAACGGTAATTATGTGATCACGACACAGTGGCCTATTAGCCCTCTAGTTAAATAATGAGCCATATTCGTGTCATTAGCGACAATTATCTAACTATTTTTCCAAAAAAAATGCGAGAAAACGTATTTCCTAGTCATACAGCACACTCAATAATTATGGTTTTGATAACTGGTATTGGAGAGTGGTATTTTTTCTAAATTTGGCAACTACGGAGATGGTTTTTGTGATTAAAATCGGTCACGAAACGGGCCTCAATTCATAAGTAATTATAAAATAAAAGTCTTAATTTATTAACTCACTTTACAAATGGGATCAATAATAACTAAGGTTGCTGTAGTTCAACAGGTACAGGACGCAGCTTGAATATATATTGAATATATTCAGATATATAACAGGTGCATTGAAAATTATGGATTAATTAGGGTTATATGTATGGACGTAGTTTTGGTTGAAAAAACCACCAGTGTTTTTTCAGATCAAAACTACTTGATTACATAATCATCTAAAATTATTTAGAATTTTTGACACACACGTTCTACTCGGATGAGAATTGATAGGGGAAGTGATGAATTAAGTTCTCAAATATATAACATTTCCTTCTGACTTCTTCATCGTACAGCAACATTAGAAAAGAGCATGAAAGAAAGTCATTAGAAAATCTTATTTTGCTTAACTCTGACCATGCTGAATCCAGAATCCCATTCGTCAGATAAAACATTCTTTTATTACCTACTTATACAGGGAGTTGCATTACCGGACCGACCATAGGAAAACCCATGTAAATTTTAATACCATCTCTTGTGTATCTTTCCTCTTCACTTAGGGGCAAAATTGCATTACACTTTTTTGATGAATTATATCTAAAATATAAAAAATGTTCCATACAGCATTTTTCTGTAGTCGGTCTGGCAATGCAACACCCTGTTTAAATAGCTATTTCGATCACCAAATTCGTGAGCCTTTAAATTTGGGATTTTTTTTATGCTAATGGTATCATATTACATATTGTTAGTTCCGCAAATCATTTTTAGATTATCTCATTAGCAATTTCACGGCGTATCAGAAATTCCCAAGAGTTCTGACGGATGTGCAGAGACTATTGTCCCTACTGCTGATTCTAAATAATAGAATTAATTGCATCTACCTCAGAATATCTTGAAATTCTGCGAACAGAGAACTTCAGCTAGTTCGAGCAAATTAAAAAGAGCTTTTTCGGGTTCCGCTAAAATTCGGAAAGTCTATATTTGTGACAATTTTCAGAAATAGATAACACTTAATATATTGTTTTAAGAATCAACGTTTGGTTTTAGATTGTTTACTCAACACACTACTACAAGGGAAAAATTTCAGCTAAACCTACCGACTAAATAGACACGGATCAAGTTATTGTGAATCTGTTAAGATGTAACATTAAATGAAACTAATTGATTTTTTACTTTTCTCGGAGCTCTTTTAACGTTTTGGGTTCTATAGGTTTTCTTTCAACGTTCACAACTTGGCTCAATATGTAGAACGTATCAAGCAGGTTTAATAATTGATAATAAGCGAGACAAGATTGCTACTTTAAACTTACCTCATGCATTTTCTCTCTATCAAATTGACACAAAGCCAAAGATGTGCTTAATCCAAATCTTTATAGTTTTTTTCCACAATTTCCGCAATACGAATTAACGTATTTTGGAAGCACTTAAACATTTTTTCTTTCACAAAATGACTTTTTTTTTCTGGTCCGTATTAGCAAAAACGTCCCTAAGTAGCACTTGGAAATCAGCTAATTAAGTGCAAACAACGTGTTTCCTTATTACAAATTCTTGGAAACCATGACGCCGATCAAACTAATTACACTCGCGAGTAGTGCTTTTTTCGCGTAATCCTTCCGTGACGCCCTAATCGCGGTACTCTCGCGAAGGTACTTCTTCGCCGTCTTCCGCTAAACTTAATCTTCATTTGTACTTCTTCGCGGCGGTCGGCACACCACGTGACGTCACCAACAGGTTGGCCACTCCGAAGGTGGCCCATCGGCCACGGCGGTCTGACCTGACGAATGATATACACTTTGTGGTCTGATAAAAAAATTATCGTGTATCAGAAAAGGGGGAGCCTACCTGCGAAACTATTGATTACTCTGGTGGACATGCCGCGGCACCAACGTGATGGGTTAATTTGTTGAATGACTGGGATTTAGATATAGTTGTTATACCATCAGATGAGGCCGTTTGTTCTAATTATGGACTTATCTCACAAAACATCTTTTGGCTATCTCTGTACTCCGTAAGTTTCAGCTCTATGGATATATTCACAGATAGATGTTAAACATTATTTTCAGACAGTCCACAGTGCTCTTGAAGCTCAAAAGGGACATTATTACAAGGAAGAAGTCTCTCCTCATAGAATTATCTGTGAGGTCGTTTACAATAAGATTAATTAAAACGGTCAATACTTTATTAGTAAATCAGTAAATCTTAGTTTCAGTTTCACTTTCTGATCACTGTAAGAAAGATTACTTACAGATACAAGAAATCGTCTTTTGTTATGTTAAATTTATTTGAACTTCGAGACTTCGCATTTCAATAATGAATCATATACCGGTAAATTCCATCACACGCTCACTTTCTATGGATTTGTTCTCAAAAGTATTCGATAACACTATATAATGTTATAAAGTATATACAGTAGCATCTGAATGCAATTCTTGGATAGAGATGAGATTTTCTACGAGTTCTAACGTATAGCCAAGCATCCATTGCTGGTATTCGGCGACAAGGTTTTCAAGACTAACGTTCGACCTCAAAATGTTTGGTAGCTATTCGATTGCAAATTTTCGTAACATTTCCGACTCTTTTCAAGATTCGTTGACTTTAGACACGAATTTATGACAGCCGGTATAAGAAACATTGTTTTTTTTACTATTTAAATTATCATTTGCCACCACTGTATCAACATCATGAAACCACATACAGAGTCATCTACCACCCCATAGTGAAATAAATTTTTAGATACAGGTGCCATCTACACAACATCTTCTGTCTTTAGTGAAAAAGATGCAATAAAACGGGATAGTTGCATATTACGCAATAGGTAGCTTTACGTTTGAGTAGATCGATATTGAGCGTGGTGATAAATGAAAGTTGAAACTGACAAAATCATTCGCGATTTTACATAATTTTCCAGAGTTCGATAATATTGAATAAATATATTGATGATGTTTACGTTTTTGATATTTCGACTCCTTCGAGCGCGGTTTGAATTTATTGCTCCCGCAGATATCTGATTATATTGTTTATTTGAGCAGTGTTCCCACGTATCCACCGCATGTGTAATCCAAGTCCCAATGCAACTTTTGAGACGGAAACGGCACTCATTCTCCTAGGTCATATAGAAAGCTGTATTATTCCCACGTGCCTCCTGATCGTTCTTTCGAGAACCTGAATCGAAAGGGTTTTTGAATTGTAAGTAAAACCCAACAGAGCTCGCAAATAATAAACAACCACCGTACATTTTCATATCGTTAAAACATTCCCGATATCCCCCAATTCGTTTAATCAAATATTTCGTCGTGTTCCTCGCTCGCTTTTCCTCGTTTTCGTCGGTCATCAATTTTCAGTACCTCGTACACAACAATACTTTTCAAATGGGTATTATCTTAAGAATGCAAATGAAAAATCTAATATGCAATTAAATGCAGTTCTGCACCATTATGTGCTGTTGATGTAGCATTTATTTCAATTTACTTTATTCATAGACTCCCATCCGTCCCTCCCTTTTAGAGTCTTTATACATTTTCATAAACCCCTTATGTCTTGGCTCTACGAACACAATGCGAACCTACTTCTCAAAAGGTACGAAATAATCGTCCATTGTTTCCGACGACCACAATTCGACATTGTCATCAAATATATTTCATTTGGCACCTACCCTGTGGTTGCTCTTTCCTCAACATGGTCATAATGAACATGTTATGTCCTTACAATAGGCCGTAACTGGAGGTTGTGTAAGGCTTCGGTCGAAGAACAGGATGCCATTATGCGGGAGACAATCGGTCCTTTGATTTATAGTTTTTCGGTGTTGGGACAGGACGAGATTCCTCGGCGTCAAGTGTATCAGCTTGAGACAATGGTTGAGACCACTATAGCGTGGTGTCGCATATAGGCATACAAACCTAACGAGAACAATAATAAAAATTATCAAAGACAAGTAACCTGGCATGAATGCTTGCAATTTACCATCATTATACCATAAGCGTTAAGAAGGCCCACTTCCCAGGTTCATCCCGGAGATGAGAATAACATGGTGTTGGTGGGACTGGAATAATACGGGCGCTGCGTGTAGAAGCATAGGATATAATTAACTATTAAAATCTGCAATATCTATGAGAAATTAGTTATTCCAATACCCATTTGTACGAATTATGAACGAAGCTTAACTATATTTACATATTAACACTTTCTGGATTTTACAAGTTAGTGAGAACATAAATCAGAATTTCGAATAGATTACTTTGCGCCTCGAATATTAAACTTTGCTAATGAGCAAGGTGACGAAATGTAATGAATATTTATATATACATAACTTTTCTTCGACTTAAGCATGTAAATGTAATCCAACAAATAACAAATTATTCACACACTTACGGAAAGACTTACTTAGGTGAACGATCATTTTTAGGTTTCTTTGCGTTTCTGAACTGTTCGATGTATATAACAACATAATACCTCGATTCTTGAGGCAAAATCATTAAACGCTACAAGATCTGATGGAGTCAAATTGGGGTAAAAACCAAAACTCAAGGGCGTCGCTAGATCGGTTCCTTTATCCGTGAAAACTACTTTAATCTGTGGTTTCATGGGATTTGGGGACGTCACTCACAACCTCACTGTAGTGGCCATTAATACCTTACCCTACAATGATACCTTACCAACATTCATGGGTTTGTGCCTTTTATCGCACTGCTAAATAGCTTGATTGTTATGTGTTATTGCTAAGTACCCCATAAGGTGTACGTCGTTTAAATATCAAAAGGGCATCGCTCAGGGTTTTGGGTATTGGGAACAATAAGTACCTTAGTGGGTTAATTTTTTAAATACTAAAAACCATTCATTGAGCTTGAGTCAGGTTAATTGAAATTCGCACTGATAATTTATGCTTGAAATTACTGGTCCATGTTCGGTTCGGTAAAGTACTTTCCAGTGATTTCTTCTAGTGCTTTAATTCCATTCCGTGACCATCAGAGTTCCTTCTCCTATGAGTTTCAGTTGAGTCGCGTGGCGCGATGGCGGTTCAACTCTGTCTTCTTTGGACATTTGAACATCACCGTAGGGCGATTTGGAGAATTACATATGATGCCTTCATGACCATGGTCAAAACTACTGCTTACACTCTAATTTAGATGGAACGGAACGATCTCACGAAGAAATAATGGACATTTAATTCTTCGGGCATTATCTCAAATACTTAGGATCGAAGAATTTCTTAAGCGTCTTAGTTGCGATCAAGTTTTCACAGCTGAACTGGAAAATTACATCCTATCAACAAATTCTGCAAATGTAACAAAGTTACATTTACCTCGGCGCATTCCTCGAAAGAAGAGCGAGGACGATCCAGTGCAAATTTATAGTTTCAAGAACCGAAGCGAGGCAATTGACAATTCTAACTACTATGTAAATGCGGCGTGGGCAAAACGGTTAAATTCTCTCCCTGGTCATTTCATTCTTAAGATTCTCACCTGTTGGTTCTGATTACTTTGCGACTAAAACTCCGGATTTATTGCAGCGGGAAACAAGAAGCGCCCTGGAAAAAAAAAAACAGAAAGGAGGACTATAAACACTGTGACTGTGGTGCCGCTAAACCGCTTTTTATTTGACTGTTTTACATAATTTATAATCTTTCGTAATTTTCTCGAACACGGTCGTTTTGTTGGACCTTTGTGCTTGTTACACGACTGATTAATTTAACGAACATGGAACATAATCGTAGCGTCCAGTGTACCAAAGGTATGCAACGTTTTTTCGGCATTTTACGGCCACCGCTCTCGTGAATTATTTTAGTGTTCCAAGAACGAAAATTCGTGGGAATTAACTAAGTAAAACTTACTGATTAAAACGGTAATAAACCGGGGCCTGTCAGGTAACACATTTGACCATAATTAACAACACAAAGGTTCGGTTCTTGATCTTTAACTTTATGATTAATATAGGCTACCGTACACCTCCAGAAGTGTTCGCGAAGCTACTGTATACTCCATACAACGTGCCACATAAATACCAACCTTGCGCTAGATGAATGGACGAATCTGCTAGTTTCTCTCTCTCACTCTTAGATCCGACATGGCCTCAGAAACTGCGTGATGAAAAGGGGATAAGGTCTTGATTTGGAGTATTTTTCGGGGCAATCCCTCCATGGATTTATCAAGTACCTACGCCCAAAACTAAAGCAAATTGTAGATGAAGGGTTATTTCCCCACACGGGAAGGAAGTACCACTTTCAGGCCCGTGCATTATTTGAAGGGCGGCAGTCTCAAAATATGAAAGAGACCAGAGATGCCCATAACTTAAATTAAATTTCTACGATCGTCCGATTTTCATCAAGGAAAGTCGGTAGCAATGGATTCCTACCGCCATCCTCTTACTTCGGTCATCTTCGCATATTCCTGCAGCACAGCTCCAAGGAAGTTTCCGAGAACGTTCCAAATTCTGGTTATTACAGATGAGTTATTGCAGGAACGTTTCCAATATCTGTAAGAGTTCTTGAGATCCTCAGTACTTCTGACAACGTACGGTTTCACTTTAGTTTCACGCACTACCTAATAGCTTATTCGACAAATCTACACCTGCCCCGAAGGCTTTCTCAACGAAGCGACACGACAATAATAATTTAAATTCTAAATAGATGTAAAGTAAAATTCATAGCCGTTTATCCATCCAAGGTAGGTAACTCCCACTCAAACAAATTGTCCGCTGACAATGGTAGGTACACTGGAAATGTATCAGCAACGCTATACTTTAAAATTATTACTTGCGAAGTAATTAAATGCACAGCAATATATCTCTGGTTAACTTCAAGAACCCAACCCACTAAATGCAATGAGTTTCATGTTCTAGCTTTTTTCCAATAGTTGGAAGGCAACATATTAATGCCTGGAGGATGGAAATTGTATTTAAAATGCAATTTCTTAGCATAAGAAGGTTAGTACATAATTATAGCGCTTATTTCGGAGTAATTGTATATGATTAAGTATAAATTAAATTTGATAACTTGCCACGAATATCGATTAAATGCTGCTTTGATGGGGTATGTCTGAGAATATCGCAGGAGTGTCTAGAAGACTGTTATTAAATATTTCATCACCTTGTTATATGACGGAGAAGGGATGGTTTGGTTTCAGTTTATTATAACGATACACGGGGAACTAATTTTATATACCCCATTAAAATTAGTTCTTACTCCCATCATCGTAAAATACAACGAAGGCAATCAATAGATATTGATTAAAATTGATCGGTATGCCCCAGGATGAAACCATTAACAGGGACCCCTATTAGGTCCAACCTACATCTCATTTGCTTCCTAGATGGTTTTCATTGTTTACAGGTATTTAGTGAAAAATGCATCCTATTATGTTTCCCACTGCACTAGATAACAATGAAGGTTAATGGAAACCGTTATTTCATTATCTATTATGGGCTTTCAGGTCCATTGTTTAGTTCTCAGTTCCTTATTGAAGTGTACAAATTGTATGATCAATTTTGCGGGATTTGGTGGGTGGCATGAAATTGATGAGGAATTGCTTATGTAGAATGTTGGGTCCCTCTTAATGATGGGAGAATGCAAAGCGGATTCGAATATGACCTAGGCATTTTCATCGATTGATACAAGTTCAGCAATTAAATGAAAGCGAAAATTTTAAACTAGCGCGTCTCGCAGGTGAAAAAAATTGCGAACGCATTATATACTGCTGCTTAATTGAGCAACCCCACGTACACCGCCGGTGCGGACATACGTGGCGCCGTAATGTACACAGTGGGTTTCGCATATTTATGAATTATAACAAATTTTTGTTGTCGAAAAGGGAGATTCCTTTAATTAGAAGATCTACGCGATAAATCGAAACTGATGGAATGATGCGGTGCAATTAAGCGCATTTCATCTCACCAAAATTTCGTTCGGATTCGGCCCTCCTGCTGCACTGCTCCTCTTCAAAAAAAGGGGTGGCAGTATTCCTCCTCCTTTTTTGCTCTGTGGTTAATTCATTGCTCCGAGCGTTGCTTCTAGCTTCGCTGGACAAAACCTTATTCTAAAACACATATTGCCGTGTTTAACCATCATTGATGTTTAAGACTATAATCATCACCAGATACGATATTCTACAAAAACTTATGATTACTTCAACTTTTCACATTACATTCTACCATCGACGACAAAAACCACCAATCCCTTGGGCTTTTGAGCTACCATGTTTCTCAATTAGCGCGGAGCATCAACTTCTCGGAATGGATTTGAAATCAGTGAAGCGCAGGAAAAGTTACCGAACACTCGTAATTTACTTACCACTGTTCTTTATACAAGTTAATTTTGTTAGGTCATTCGAACCGAAAGCCTTAATTATCGGAGAGATTATTTATCATGTTGAGGAATGACTATAAAAGAAACATTACTGCGCTTGATTATGAGATCTTGTAAGTATTAATTGCCTCTTGACTTTGATTCTCTGCGTCCGTTTGAATTATTGCTTCTCTGCATCCGTAGGTAGCCGCTCGTAGTTAAATGTCCTCCTAACTAATGAACCCGAATGATGTATATGAGAGCTTTATATTTGAATACTTCTTAATCCGAGCTGAAACCATCACCATAAAACCAAATTTGGAAAATATTTCAATCTCCGTGACGCCATTAAATCTACCGCTAATAAATTCACCTTATCTAATTCATCGACTACACAAGTTTTAAGACGGACCTTAGCGTCTATAATTCCGAAAAACATTTGAAATATAAGGTATTTAAAAATCGAGAATGGCATCTGCCTGTTAAAACGATTATCAATGCGTTAAAGAAATATTTTACAGATTTTTTTTATCTTTGGAAATTAACATAACAATGAATTAAAAATGAACCGAGTTTCACTTAAGAGCTTAATTTAATCACCGTTTTATTCGGATTTATGGTTTACGATATGTAAATTTCGGCTTTATCTTATTAACTGAAGAGTATAAATTTAACAGAGAAAACAGCTTTTATCGTCACAAATGAAGCGCGATCGTTTTGATTTTTGCAAACCGAAATTCGGCAAGAAAGCTCACTTAAAAAGGTTTTTTTTTTCAATTTTTTACAGAAATTTAGAATATCCATTTTCAATTCGATGTTCCTCATTTGTGAAAAGAGAAAGATTCTTAGGTTTCGTCGTACTATCATGATTCAAAAGTCGCTTCGGTTAAACCTGACTGATAACTAAATCGCCCCATAAGGAAAGTATTGCTAGCACAAACGAAACTAACTTTACAGCAATGCTATTCCTATGGGAAAGTCCAACCACCGGTAGGCATACCCACAGCTATGTCGTCGCACCACAGCGTTTTGAACTATCATCGTACAACTGGGAGATGGTTCCAGATGAATTTCTGGAGATTGGACAGATATTTTTAAATACATATTTCACTTTTTTACCAATTTACGAGTTTAGCTGAATTTTGTGACGTTCGGCGTTCGGAAATTTTGCTCCTCCAACTTTTAAGATTAATAAAAAAATAAATAAATAAAAACCTGGTGGTTTTCCGAGAAAACAAACCGTTCGATTTGAAATTTTGGAGAAATAAAAAAAAAGCTATAAATATTCGCAAATTTTTCGTCCCTAGATTTCTCTATCGCCTCTCTTCACGGTTCTGGCCTTTGCAGTGTAAAACGCAGAAAAGATGAGAATATTTGTGATGCTAATGTGCACTGATGTTTTTGGTGATACTGCATTCTTGAATGCGATATTTAACTTAAATTAGCAACGCATTTCCATCGTTTTTATTTCGCATGCATCACAATCGACGATTCTAGCACGCTGCAGCGTGCATAAAACGGCCTTTACGAACCATGTAGGTATTCAACGGAAACAGTATTATAAATATTCATTTGGGCGTGTCTAAAAACTTTGGCAAATTCCTAACATTCCTTGATGTCTTAAAGCTTCAATTAGTTGTAATGTTGAGCCACTTAAATACAATGAAAAAATATTTTATAAGAGGTTTTAGAACATCGTGTTTTGTAACATGTCCTATTTGCCTTAAATGTCTGCATATCTACAATGTGGGGCTGGAATATCGCTGTTTAACCTTAAGTTGAATCTAATTGTAATTTGTTAAAAGGTATGCAAAAGCGTTCTTTAAAGTAATCTGTATATTATGCAAACTGTATGCTAGAGAAACTCGTCAATTTCCTTATTATAGTATACGTATACATGTACATATATTAACTTCTTCGGTCTTTCCTTGTATTAATTCCTTAAATGTATTACATTCTCAGATAAGTCTAAACTAGTCAGTTTTCAGAAAAGAAAAGAAATATACAGGACGTTAAAAAAGTCTGAAGCAATTAATATTTCCTAGAACAATTAGTTCCTGTCAAATCCCGGAAATACGTCAGACGATTTACTTTTACGTCCCTTAAAATTAACATATAGAATTCGGAATATCTGACACGTCGCCATGTTCGTTGAATTTAACTGAATTCACTGGCTTTCTTCGCTTAAATTCGCTGAATGCACCTTCATTGAGGATGTCCCACAGCCTATGCTACAGTCAGAAAAGACTAATAATGACGTCAGAACCTTGACGGATGTCAAATAGAAATAACTGTCAGTGTTGACAAGAACGAATTATTTAACAAAATACTCGAGTGTTTTCAAACTTTTTCGACCGCCGACAATATATAACATTTGTTTATATCATTGTTAATAACATTGAATATACAGATTATAAATTGACTAACTAATAAGTCTTAATACATTTCGAATTAACGTAAGAATACGAGATTATGGGCGTTTTATACTGAAGTCACGATTTGCTCTCGCCTCATCAATATGCGTCGCCGAGAGATATAGTGACATAGTGATATATGCATAGATACGGTGTTGATCTCTTCAATACTTCATTAAGTGCAATTAGGTGTTGACTTCCAAAGGGAACTGTTCCTGTTAAAGTTGTCCCGCTTCTAATGCTTGGACTCGTCATACACATATTCAATCATCTGTTCATGAGCCCTTCTATTTTTTAAGTAATTTTGGTATACGGGTTGTTTCCTGATCAATCAACCTAAATTTAAGAGCATGCGCTATGAGTTAAAATAAGAAAAAAACATTGCTACTCCTGGTCCTAAATACATACATATATGTAAAAAGCGTTGTATTACTTTGATGTCTTAAATTCCTAGATCAAATTAATTGAAATGTTCATTATTTATTAACAACATTGTAGTGTGTTTGCTAAACATCGGAGTTTGTTCACAAATTTCAGTGGCGTGCCCACGGATAGGTACATATGTCGGAACTCCACACGAAAGTAACGAAAAGTAGATTTTTGGCCATACGTGAATATGTTGCAGCACTTTATCATCCAACCAATGAATAAGTTCGACTTTGTTGCTGTTACTCTACTGGAACAAAATCTTTCACATAATCGAAAAACATAAAAATTTTTTGACGGAAACACGGTTTGTCCTGTGCCTTGAACTTCGGCGGACGTAAAATGCCGAAAAATAATCAATTTTTCATAAATGGTGCATTCTACTTGACGTTAAATCTCATTTTTAAAGCTATTTCGAACGGAAACACAACTCCGCACCACCCCTCCTGCCCATCTAAGTACGCAGTCTTCAATCTCGTGTTACCCGAATTTCAATTAAAAAAAAAAAAAACAATGGAAATTCACCGATTTGATAATCAATTGATCAATTAGGCATCATGTTTACTCCTCCAAAAGATAATCTCCATTCAAAAAGCAATAAAAAATGCACCCGTTCGTTTTAATAACTCGGTTCTCCTTGCCCTTTTGGAACCCTTTATATCCATTATCAATAAAAGTAACTGTGATTTCAAACTAGGATGTTTAACGCAATGTGCAGAGGCCAATGATCTTTGTTATCACCAAAGACAACAAAACGCATTGCAGTTATCGTTTTGAAGCAGTGGTAGGACAATGATTTGTCGGAGGAACATCAAAAAACGTATTGAAATTTGGAACAAAGCAGTTTCAAACGTGCGCGTGAAGAGTTCGAAATTTCGCCCAAACTTACTTAATATTTTATAAAGTATGAACGTAATTTACCTGCGTAAAAATATGTCTGTGATGCGCTACTGAGTTCACATTAAATCGGAATTTTCAATAATTGTAAAGTAATATCTTTAAAATAGTTCGGGCTCGACCGCCTGCAGTGTGCGTTCTTTAGCCAAATTCATGTAATCAAGTTTTTATCATTTCCGACAATTTAGGTTTAGTTCAAATTTCGCTTTCATTCGAAGATATTAATTAATATGTTTGTAAATAGTTGGATAATTGGCACAATTTGCATTTGCATGGGTAAGCAACGTTCTTTATTTCTACAACACCAACGAGGATTGTAAATTATTAATGATACAAATCGAACTTGCACCTTGAGTCATATCCCAATAACGCCTTCGTATGCATCTGTACGAGGCACTAAACGGATTTTTTTCGACTGGTCATCATCGATTAATCCTTGCACCTATTAGTCTCAAAATCAATCAATACGAGTATCATTACAGACTTAAACCTTAAATTCCCCGTTGTCACCATTATAGAAATACGCTATTTTCCACATTATTTATACGGTAACCAGCAAACTACTAGTGGAATTATAACAGTATTGAAAAGGAGCTACAAAACAAATAAACCCTCATAACATGTTTTCTTTAATTCCAGCATTGGGATACTGTTGGGCTTGTGAAACTGGACAGGCCAAGCAGGGATGTTTAATAAGGAATTCGGCATGTTCTTGTGGATATGGCTGCATTTCGGATTACAGATATGACAATATCCAGGAATGTCAGGCTGCTTTAAAAGGTAAAAGGTGTCTCCCTGGGTTTGCAAAATTTACGAGAAATGCAATTTTTCATGGATATACACGCAGATCTTTTTAAAAGAAACGTTTTGCATTTTTTCATAACGAAATCGGCTCGTTTTTGTCAATTGGAACACTCATCCTACCCATCGAACCAAATTACACCAGGAATGAGTGTATGATACCTAAATTTTTCACCACTATTTCCTAACTGAAATATCTGATTCTTAGTATCGCACAAATAGCGAAAGAGATTCTCATAATAATAATCAATTAGCTCGGTAATATAGTGTTTACCATCAATTATTATTTTAAGTGATAAACACTAAATAAACTACGGTCACCAAGGTTAATAACCGAAATCAAAAAATGTAGGTCACTTACATATTTCCGCTGATTAAATTTAATATTCTGTAATCATGCATCATAAAATTATGAATTATTATAAGATAACAACAGTAACTCCATTTCCAATGGCAATTTTCGCCCAATTTGAGCTACCAATTTGGAAATCTAAGTCCCCTCTGTTTGGGACACTAAAAAACTGCTTTTTTATATGAACACATTATGTGTGATGAAATTCTCTAGAATTTTCTACTCACAGTTTTTGAATAATCGAAAGATTAATATGAGCATGTTCAAAACTATTCTATGAAATACAGTTCTCTCGAAACCCTAAGAACTCAAATGATTTCAATGGGAGACATTGTAAATTTTGAAATGCTATGAGCCTACCATCCACAATTCCTTTTTTGCTCTCTTGGATTGATATTGGAAACTGCTAAATACAGTGCTTGCCAAAAGTATTGCAACACGTTTATAAGTTGCATAAATCAGATATTAAAAAATAATACTTACACACATAAATTTAATTCAAAAAAGTATTTAATGCATTTTTTTCCACGTTAAAAGCTTTCACACCTATCAAGCTACCCTTATCAAACTCTTTATTTTCAAACGGAAAGGGGCCCATTGTAGTATATTAAATGCCAGGTAATTCAATAAGGGGTACAAACTTATACTCAGAGATAAAGTTAGATCTACAGTTACCTTAAAAAATAAAACAAAGTTCATATCCGAAAATGGTTAAAAGCTTTAACCTTTGCTTCCTAGATATCCGTTATTATTTCACTTTGAGAGTGAAAAAATGACAATAAGACGTAAATATTTCAATAATCTTCGATGTAAACAATTTTTTAGATATAAAATATTTCGGTTACAATAGAATCCATTAATAGTTGAATTTTTATTACACACGTTTAAGCACTTTAAAAATATATTAAGTTTATAAAAGTTATAAACGTGTTGCAATACTTTTTACAAGCGCTGTATAATAAAATGACCGATACGGTTGATTGTTTTCATAACGGCTCTAGTAACCAGCAAACCTTCTAGGGAAAAAGAAGGACATTTGCAAAACTAACAACCCTTGTATGCACGGTGGGACATGCATTCAAATCTCTCAACAACCGGGGTACAAATGTCGCTGTGAGGGAACTGGATTTTTCGGCATGAGGTGTAACAGAGGTAAGAAAACTTACTTGCGACGTAGCCTTAATTTTAATAAAAAATTTCCTTTCTGCAAAAAATAGTTTTCCAAGAACTTTTTTACGTTTACACAGAAGTATAATGAACAAAAAAAAAGGATTAAAAAAATTATAAAATGAAAATTTGAAAGCAAATATGATAAGCGGTCATGCCATTAGTTGCAACTGATTATTACAGACAGATAAAGACTCAAATTGAGCATGAATAGATACAAAATAAAGCTGATAATTGTCAACATCGGAAATTAATCAGTAAGAACTTACCTGTTGTTGGAGAGGATAACAGTGAAATCGCTTCCTGCAGGTGCAAAGTGCGCTTTATGCGCCAGTGTCATTTCATTAGCTAATAATAATAAATAAAAAATTAAGTTATATTTAAGTTTGATTCACCTTTCAGAACCATTAAAGCTCACATTACAGGAATAAATGTGAGAAAGTGATAGAGAGAAATAACTACTTTGAGGGTTAATACCCTTGCCGACAATGAACTGCACTATCTGCCTCAATGAGTACAGAAATTACCAAAATTATCTATTAAGTATTATCTCCACAATTTAATTGAATGGGGGATTTATTTTCTGTCAGAAATACTTGAAATATGAAATGTTTAGCTTTCTTGTATGAATAAAAAGTAACAAAATTATAAAATGAAAAATTTCAAGAAATTTTCAGATTAATGTTGATTTCTGTATCATCTTTTCTAATTGGTTTTACATGATAAATTCAATAGTTCTGAAAGACGCATCAAAGCCAACAATAATTTAAAATGTTATTTCTTAAATTTATTTAGGGAAAGGACACTTATGAAACGGGAACACTTACATACTTGCAGAAAGTGATTTTAAACACTCTATCTAAAAATTTTCAATTTTTTGTTTTCATTTTGACACACGTTTTAGAGCAAAATCTAATTTTAATTATCTATTTTTTGATACTATCCTCGATTTTACTCTTGATCTATTTGTGGTGCTCGAAGACAACTGACAGAACGATTGCTCAGCCATTTTCCATTTTGTAATTTTTTTAATTTACTTCATACTCTTTATGCCTACTTCTGTGTACAAACATAACTAAACTAGAAATTCCAAACTTAAAAAGTCTTTATTTCAACGTTTTAAAGGCATGTTGTGACTTCTAAGTTTTGATTTTGTACCGAATATCAAGCTCTAAAGTTTCAAAAAACATTCTCTTTGGCCAAATAACTTCTCTTCTGGAACGTGGTTTGAAATTTGAAATTTAATTTTTTATAAATCAATAGGAACTAAATAATCGACTTTGTAATTGCAGCTTGTCCCGTACCAACAGCTGGTAGAATTGGAGACATCGTTCCGTATGAATGTATAGTAATATAGAAATATGGTTTTTAAGTATTTATAGATGTACAATTTTTTGAATAAAAGGATCGTATTGCACATCAGAGAAAGTCTAGTTTTATGATATATACAGGGTGTTACAAATTAGTAGGCCAATCCGCTAATCACAAATTCTTTGAGCGAAAATAAGTCGACTTTCCTTATGCGACTTTTTTCTTTGGCGTATAAAACGCCAGCGGCAAATCAAAATTTTACAAGAATGAAATATTAAGATTAAAGAATATTTAGTTTAAAAAATTAAACACGTTCGCCATTGGCGCGCGCAAAAAAAAGTTTGGGAGGGGGGGACGTGTCCGCTCACCGATTTAATTTTTTTTTTACCTAAATTATAGGAAAAGAACGCCTCATCGAACTGTGCATCACTGCAAAATTTCATTAAAATACGATAAGAAGTACTGAAGTTATTAACCAAATAAATTAATTTTTTAATAAACTTAACACTCTGTAGAGTGAGTATAAAACGCCAAAGCAAAAAATTGCATAAGGAAAGTCGACTTATTTTCCCTCAAAGAATCTGTGATTAGCGGATTGGCCTACTAATTTGTAACATCCTGTATATATGTATATACAGGGTGTCCCACAAGTGTTTCATTATATTTCAGTGGGTAATAGTACATTGAAAAATAATATGACTCCCTATATAAACCATATTCCAATAATGCTTCATTAAGAAGATACAGGGTGTTAAACTTAAAACACACCTGGAATATTTCAACGTATCAGAGTATCAATGAACAGGCGAGCTCAATTATGTATTGAACAAAATGGCCACCAATCTGAACAATTTCTATAATGTTATAGCAAATTAATAATATTTAAAACAAACTTAATGTTATTAAAACCATTTAGAGAATATCGTGCATATAGACGGTATTCAATTTTTTACTGGCAAACGATATGTCGGACGAAAAAGAGTCAAGTGAGCATTTTTCTTCTAAATGAAATTAAACTTATAAAAATAATTTTTATTTTGATAAAAAGCAGTGGCGCACCATGTTTTTCTTTAAAAATGTGCTGAGAGGTGTCCGTACGCACGTCACTGGTGAAACGAAAAATAGTCCTTTTGCATAAATAAATGCGTCTACATTAACTCTCAAAACACGCCAAATTTCACTTACATATCTCAAACGTTTTTGAATATATTAATAAAAGTTAGATTTTTTAAGTAAAGTTTAACACCCTGTATCTTCTTAATGAAGCATTATTGGAATATGGTTTATATAGGGAGTCATATTATTTTTCAATGTACTATTACCCACTGAAATATAATGAAACACTTGTGGGACACCCTGTATATATATGGGAGTAAATGAACATAGAACATGTCTTAACACTGGTTGCGAACTGGAATATCTTTAAATCAATTAAGCCCTCGGAGTTGTTAAGTTCTTAACAAACGAAGACAAGATGTTAAGATTGATAGTGACTCAATCTTTAGTATATACATATGTATATCAATTATGCGCGTGACGTATTTAATACCGTATGAAATTCTAAATTACTATTGTTGTCGAAAAATCTCAGACTTCTTTTTCAATAAAGTTCTCTTCGAAATGGGAAATGTAATTTTTATTCCGCCAGGGAATATTTGCATAATGGAACTGTCGTTTGAATTTCGCAACTTCTCCCCCATTTTTCTAAATCTGGAAACATCGCAGGTTAATTCCTATGGCGTATCGTTTCCAAGACCGATCAGCTGTACCTTAATAAAAGACAGATTGTACATTTTTTGTACCTTTTCTTGCTGATATCACTTCATAGATGATTCACTTGAAAGTTAACGTGGCGATGAACAAGACGTTCGTAATCCGCTCTTCAATAATAATCGGGATAATCGCGATCTCGTTTGTTCTAAAGACTCGTGAGGTGCGTCCACGGTTAAACAAATGAAAGTGAGCGGGATTTAACTGTCATTTTGTGTAAATCGGTGCTACTGTGATTATCACTCACGTTTTTAGTGCTCGGAGAGTGAGTTCTGATTGTTGTTTCTTGTGATTCGCAGTTGAATTTTGTCATATCGATGAAAACGACGAAATTCGAATTTTAATTCAACGTCGAAATTATTCGCATTTTGGGTTTTTTGAAATGTGGTATTTAGAACCACATATGTATGAATGTGCCCTTAGAATATCGCAACTTGAGCTGTTTTGTACAGACTTTTTTTCAGGAATTAATACTGTTTTTTGTTGTCATCAGGTCTCAACTGTGTAAGCCTCTGCTTCAAGTCGAAATTAATTCGAATTGCTACCCGTTTTGACGATTTTTTTTTCAGGAAGTAAAATACACCTTTTTCAGGTTTCAACTTTGAACTCTTTTCAGGAATTAATATTGATTTTTTTTCGTAATTCAGGTTTCATCTGTGTGCGCCTCTGTTTCGAGTCGAAATTAATTCGAAACCCTAATCGTTTTATAGATTTATTTTCAGGAAGTAAAATTGATTTTCTTTCAGAACCTAATACTTAATTTCTTTCAGGAACTAATATTGAATTTCTATTAGGAACTGTAGCTGTATGTTCGAAAATTAGTGAAGATTAATAAAAGTGTTTAGCAGTTATATCGAAAAAACAATACAGAATTTCAGTAGCCCAACATTCGCCAGAACTGTACGGGACACCCTGTATAGTTCTCGTGAATATTTGGCGATGTACAAGTCTGTTTAATCAAGTTCGAAAAACAACGTCGCTATTCCAAAAAATTCACCTCAGTTACTTCAGTTTAATCACTTACAGTTCACATACTTAAAGTTATATTTCTAGGGCCGAAAATGAAAGTACCTGCTTTAATAATGATGTCACTTTTATTTGCTTTTAAATCAAAACAATTTTACAAATGGTAGATAATCCACAATAATTATTAATATATTTACGTTCCTTTTTTTCTCCTTATTAACAGCATCACAGTACCCACATTAGCAAAAATCAAAAAAAATCTTAATAACAATATTGTTCCTTGATACAAGAGGAGTAGCAGTACGTACAACAAAACAAAATTTGAGATAAAAGCGGTTTGGTAAAAAAATTGTGAATTACGTTGCTTTGACTTAGGTTCGTTTACAAAATATGACTAAACTATCACAGTGGGTCAAAATGTAAAAAGCAAGGCCACATGGAAGTCATCTACATCACATTGCAGTTACAGCCGAGTTCAGCTATTATTCCGTTGCATTGTTCCTAAATTTTCTTCGGTCGTTTCACTAACTCAATACCCACCTAAAAATTAGTTTAATAATATTAAAGCAAGAGTTCTTCAAATAGTTTTAACGAACTCGGCTATATCAAATATGAGAACCTTATTAAAACGTCGATAGGTACCTATTTGAACTACGCTAGGTCAATTTTGCAGGATATGTTATATCAATGAAAGTAGGGGGTGTTTATTCAATTATTATAAAACTTCCAGAGTAATTGTAGTTCTGCGATACAAGATGACTATAGACAATCAATCTCGAAGTTAAACATTACAGGAAAGAGTCAACTTATAAACTAGTATACTGTGGGGTAGGATTTGGGAGTTATGCATTAAAACTTACTTAAAGCAAAATATAATTATAAACAGTTACGACTAATGAATTATTATATCTCTTTCAACCCGGGAATATACGGTCAAATTAGGTTGATTTATGTTTATAATGAAATTATCTCATTTACCAATCAAATAATTGGTCTCTTGCATTATTTCGCATAGAAACGCATTGCTCCTAACTTGCCAGTTTCAAAATTTGTTGATTTAACATCTAATTTTGTTCCAATTTACATTTAAAGAAAAACTAAGTCCACACTTTCACTGAAAGACGAAAATAAGTATGTATTTAGTTTCGCCGTGCAAGTATTCAAAACAACATGTTTCCTTATTCAACCAATTTCCGCAAATTCAGTCAATTTTTAACTACTTATTCCCAAAAAATGGAAAATCTGTTGTTAACTATTTGGCATTAAATTCAGTAACATTTGTTCACAGCGGCAACAATGTGGTTCGCCTACTTGATCACATGGGACGATGTTTCGTCAATAGCAGCACTGAGATCATGCGACTAGTATTGTTCAGTGTTGCCATTTAGGTACCACCAGGGACATTTTTAGGTTAATAATAAACATGCAATTAAGTTTGGTACAATACTCGTTTGTTGTGCCTGTCGACGCATATTTGTTGACATAGAGTGAAAGAAATCTATATTTGAAATTTTCAGCGTTTAAGCGGAAGTATTATTTTATAGTATACATTTGTCCGTCCATACAATTCGATTAATCAATGATAAGAAAAGCTATCGTGATATTAATTGAAGAATGCGATGCCACATTTATCTATCATACATCCAAAAAGAAACGTGGAGGCGGAACGACGTAATCTATTGTCATTGATGCGTTAAAAAAGTGAATGCAACAAAGCACCCTAATTAATAATTTGATAGCGTCCTAAAATATCTCATTTGACAAAACCGGAAAAGGCATTTTTCAAATTTCCCTTGTTAATAATACAAACAAATAGAACTACACTTACCTGCAAGTTGCTTAACTATTACATACCTGTGAACTCTACGAAATACCCTTATATGCATAACTTTATATAATGGTATTTTCATTTCGCATAAAGTGTTTATTGATATTCAAAAGCTGTAAGTAAACTGCTCACAAAAATAGTTAAAATGTCACATTTTTTCGGATGTCGTATTTCGGAACCGTCTTGGCCGATTTTCATGAAGGTTCTGAAAGTTGGTTTCTTGCAGACTCAGTAATGAACACTTGTATTGGAAAAAATGCTCGATGTCACGCAGATTTTTATTTTTAACCCATTGCATTTAGTAGCTACAGATATTTCATAACTGCCTTAGTGGTTTTGGTCAATACCTGCTAAGAAATAATATTCTACTATGATTTTGAAACGTTTTCGAATTTTGTCGAATTAACAATATATATTTAGTTTTTCTTACCTTGTATAATACTTTTTTTTAATTCAGTTGGTCTCTGTTAGATTTTCCATAATAACGTCAAACACTGCTCTAGAGACGTAGATATTATTTTTGTTTAAGCTTCATAAAAAATAGGAACTTTATGAATCCCCCTGTAGTATTTCTTGTAAACCAAAAATTTAAAATCCATACCATATTAAACATTTTTTTAATATAAATTAGCTTACACGATTCTGTAAAAAATGGTCTCTCAGACAGATTTCCTAGATATACGGCAATTAAAAAAAAAATTGCAACTTTTTGAAAATACCCTGTAATTTTTTTAATTATCCAAAAAACGAAAATCTTTCAAATATGTCCAGATATATCGATCAAATGACATTAAATAAAAGTTCTGAAATAACCGTAACTATGAATTGCAGTAAGTTGTACAGCGTTAAGAACATTTTTCGTCGTCATTTCGATTAATTTTGTAACCAGCTTAGTTAAGTAACTGTAGTTTGCTAGATTCCTTCACAAAATGAGGAAAAAACTTTCTGCATATAATTTGACAGCTGTTAAAAAAAATGTATGTTTTTCTTTAAGATGTTTACCCTTTCAATTTAAAATGACCACATTCAAAAGAGGTACCAGTTGTGGAACTGTTTAAGATTCACAACTGCAATGACGTCAGGTCCTACTCTATTATTTGTAGCGGTCGTTCAGCTAAAGGCTAAACAGTTATGTAACTGTTAACTCTGATGAACCCGGCCAATATGAAGTGCAACAAAATGACCGACTTCTAATGCCTATGTTCCATTATGACGGTTCTTTGTAGCGTGTCAGGCTAACGCGAGTAGTTTCAAATTACCATTTTGTTGCACAGGGTGCGCACTTCCCGGTTGAGCAAATTCGCTATAAAATGATTGAAATTGCGCTATTTTTTTATCGGGAATTAGTTTAAAAATGTTAAGATAAAATATACACTCCTGTTACATTTAACAGCGCTCCAATAATTTAGCCCTTAAATTGATAAAATTACCAAATCCAAATTCTCCTGTTTTCTGTTTATGAACTTAGATCTAAATATTGCTAAAGAACCAACTATTTAATCATATGCTTAAAAAATTGCTCAAATTAATCATACGTTTGTTTAATTTAGACTAAAGTTTAAGTCCTTTAGTTCCGAAAACATTAATATTGCGGGTACTGTTATATGACTGTAACAATTACACAATATAATTTACCTAATTACCTAAATAAAACACCAAAAATGAACAAAACTCGAAAGCAAATACTTACATTGTACAGTTTCTCTTGCAGTCTTTCTAGTTTTACATGTTATTTCTCGTTTAACTTCTAATGCCTTAACTTTTTAATCTAGAGATAAATTCATTGTATCCGTGTCTATGCCAATGGATTACCTTTCCTTTGTCATCTAGTTTAATTTTGAAGTAACGGGTATATTTGGTAGGTACTTACTTTTAGGAAAATTCAAGAACAGAGCTTCACAAAACGGAAAGCTGAAAAACGTGAAAAATTTAACAAAATTCGCAAGCAAACAATATCAAAGTCTCTTACGTGGCGCCAAATTGACCATGTCATTGACAACAAATCAAAAAACAATGCTCGAATAATGCAGATTATAAGTGTATAATTAAAACGATAAAATGTTGATAAAAATGCAATGTGAGGACGTACAACAAATATAAAAAATCGTTCCGTCCCACGGTTGGATTGAAATCCAATTTTTATTTTCATCTTTGTTTTCAACAAATTTGCTCTTGTATCTCTTTCTTTAGAATTAGTACAAAGAGTAATATACTCCTTACTTATAAACTTACAATTAAAATTATGTAGTTCCAAATGCTTTTCATCATCTAAACAACTGGGAGAGGTTTCTAATCTCATTTTTTTTAGATTTTGTGGTCTTTTTTTTTGTTTGCACGTTTCGACTAATGTTGCAACTATTCGGATACGGAGCCGGGGATTCGATGCGCCCTAAATTCGGACGTAAAGCCTTTGGTACCGTCTGGGCCCTTTGGTTGCCGAGTGACTAGTAACTTAGGTCCTGCGTCGTCTAATGAGATAGTTCTCAGTCTACTTATTAGTCTTTCAGGTCGAGCTTGAACATCACTGAAACAGAAAAACAAAACAGTTTAGTGCATATCGCTCTCTTTCTACTAAGACATATTTCTTTAAACTCAATGTAAAAAAAATAAATAAGTTGGTGTAATATTATGCTTCATGCATGTACGCTTCACAAAACAAAAATCCAACAAGGGGTCATTTAAAACTACTACGCAGGAGAGTCCCCACAGTTTGAAGATCTGAAAGCAATAGGTGGATTAAAACTAATACTGTAGCCATTGAAACGGAATGTTTTTAATATTTGTTAAAGCGCTTCCTCTTTACCTAAGCGATAGAGCAAATAATTTAACAACATTGAAAACTGAAATCAATGTTGCTTAATAAATAACAGTAAACTTACCTGACTTTAACAACATTACACGCAGATGATTTCCCGCTTCTATGATTCGTCACCAAAACGAATTCCACGGTGTCGCCTATGTTCAAAGCCACATTGTCTTTGACCTCAGTCATATGGAAAAACAGTTTCTTGCCCTCTTCCACCTCGTAGGCCAGAAATCCGAAGTGTCCCTTGATTGCGTCTACGGTAGCGCGTAGTTTCTTCCGCACTGCAACAATGTTGGCTGCCCTTTCAGTTGAATCAACATGAAACTGTACATGATCTCCAACTACAAGGAAAAGATTATATTAAATTATGGCCAAACAAAAAGATAGTTAAAATGAGAGTTAACAACGTTGAAATCGCAAGTAATATGGGTAACATGCCTTGAAGTAATTCTCGTTTATTAACAAGTCCCATAATGCCAAATTCGTACTCTGGAGATTTCTCCTCCGGATTGTCGGTGCGGATTTTTATTAAACCAGAATATTCGGATTGATCTGGATTAACTGATCGTAACGGACGAACCACCACTCCTTCCAATAAGTCACCGTTTATTTGTGGCAATTCGATAGTACCTGTATGAAAACATAAATAAATATTCATTTGTAGATACCGATAAAACATTAAAATGTTTCTTATAAAGAATAAAAACAGAAAAATTAGTTGAGCATTGCATTTTAATAATAAATGCATTAACTCACCCTTTGGCACAATTTTCACATTCTCCGCTGAAGAGCAAGATCCAGTGCTACTCCGAGATCCTAAATTATATTCTACCTCCTGCCCCAAGTCTAATGAATTCGCATCTCCATCAAAATTGCTAAAAGAATTGCGTAAAAAATTACGTTCGAACTCATTGATTAACCTTACCTAAAATGAAAAAACACTTCTTTGTCATGCCGAGTAGTTTCGATAAATCCAAACCCGTCCTTCAATGCAGCCACAAAACCCTGATAAACTTGACCACTGCTTCTTGTACTATGTTTAATGCCGTTCGTCTGCATGGCAGACTGGGTAATTTGAACGTCTACAGCTATGAATTCTTTTGTTCGTTTCACTTGATTAATATCAAATGTCACCTGAAAATATTTTTAAACATATAGAAAAAGTGGAAATACACGTAATTATTCAATATATTTATATTGAACAGACATAGTTCTACAGATCAAGTTATTAAGAATAGTTGGAATGTATAATTCCAACTAGTAGGACAAATTTACCTTATCTCCAACCCTTGGCAAATGTTTAATATCACAATCCTTGGCATAATAAGTTATAGTTTTCTTGATTCCGTTTACTGTGTATCCAATGTGTCCTGGTTCGTTCGGTTCATTTCCATTTGATGAATTTAATGATTTTGTAGGGCTTCTATTCACCCAATTGCTAACAGGAATTTCTTTCGTAATTGCGCCGGATAACTCACTATCAATTCTTATTTCAAACTGAACCGTTCCAAGTGGCAACCTAATGAGAAAGTTAATGTAACAGAAATAATAGATATTAAGGATCGGTAAAAAAAAACGCTAGAAACTTTCATCATGCAATTAAGTCCTATCAATGTGTCCCAATAAAGTTATTTTCAGTTCAATATTTTGGTTATAACTCGGATCCCGATTAGCGGATAACTCACCATTTCATGCGAATGGCACTTTGACGGTTTTCCTTATGGGTAGTAGTATAGGAATTAGTCTGATCCTGAACGACCGTAAATTCGAATTCGTCACCAACTTGCAACTCACTTGTTCGGTTCACGTCAAGAATTTCATTGAAATGGAAAAATAATCTAGCTTCACGATCAACACATTTTAAAAATCCAAATCCTAAAACAACTTGATTATGTTTGGCTCATAGGAAATGAAAAAATTAAAAATACCTTCTTTGAGAGATGCTACTACGCCTTGTTCCCGTTTTTCACCTGAAGCTGCAAAACTTTCGTCCAATAACACGATATGTGTAGCTCGATCTAAAGCATCTCTCCTGTCAGTTGCTATTTGAAACTTTACCCAATCGCCATACCTAACAAAATAAATACTATGAGCAAAATGTATTTCATCCAATAGCTTTTATAGGAAAAAAAAAAGGAAAATTATATTTCTTTCAAATTCTCAGATGAAAATATTAAAATCCATCTGTTTGACGAACAAGACAGATTTAAGTATTAAAAGATAAAAATATTTCAAATAAATCGTAATTGTTTTGGTAACAAAATAAACTATAAATAGACGTATTGCAGAGACGTAATTTCCTTAGGTAAAAATCTTAACGACTTAAAGGAAACATATCTTCTTGTAAAATTGTATTACTACGTTAAAACACGAAATGACTTGAAGAGTATCGTCAAATACCCAATTTACAAATTCCTGACAATGAGATAAACAAAACATGTACTGATCTCATAAGAACTTTACAAAATATTGCCAAAAATTCCGAAAGAAAATAAAGTAAACGATGACTATCAGATGCATAGATTAAATACAGGGGAGCATTCAAAACTACCAATTAATACACTATCCCTTAATTGAAGCTCAAATAATAAAATTATTGACCTAGAAAATGCCCAGAACGAGGGTTACTAATTAAATCCTTACAGCATAACATAGAAAGAGGAATTAAACAGATTAAGCCGGCCGACATCACCTGGCAATACATCACACTTTGTGATAATAATGACCGTTCCATTCTAACAAAAAACAGTGCAGAACAGCAGCACCTGCGTCAATGTCTTTTCGAAACTAATTATTTTATTGATACATAAAAAATAATGCAATACCTTACCTCAGCGTAAAATCGCCCATCTGGTCTTTCTCGCTAAACGATATTTCACGTATCTCCTTCGAATCCGCAACTTTGTATGTTATCCGTCCTGGCAACGGTTCGTTCGCAGTTCTCGGATTTTTGTCGATGGCTTTAGTAACTTGTCCTTTCAAAGTTTCGGGTTTCAAATCTTCGAAAATAACTGTTCCAGGTGGCAATTTAATGATGTTACAAGCTACCTCTTTCCCCTACAAAAGATAAGGAGCATCCTAATAATTTGGGAATACGTCTACAGTCAAATATATATTAAAAAAAAAACAATAAAACCAAAGCTTACATTGCGGGTTTGGATTGTGTATTCAACGTCATCGCCCAATCTAAGCTCTTCTTTGGTTTTGGCCTCGGAAAAATGAAAGAAAATCTCCTTCACTACATCGGCGCGCTCAATAAAACCGAAGCTATCTTTTAAAGAACAAACAACACCCTGATATTTTACGGGATGTTTTGGGTTTTCTAATCTAACGTGACAAGCTCCAAGGTTTCCCCTACAACAGGTTTTAATGAACAATCTCGAAGTTTAAGGCAGGAAAGCCAGTTTAACCTGTTATTAGTTGCTATTTGAAAACTGACTCTATCTCCAGACCTCAAGACAACGTTCCCTTCCACGTCGTCTTTTGTATAAGGTAGGAAAAAACATTCGCCACGATTTTCGTAACTAATCCTACCCATTGTGTCTCCCCCCGAGCCTTCACCCCTAACTTCGGTTGTAACGGTACCAGTCACTCGCTCCTCACTCATTACCTGTAATGAAAAAATGGTGCCACTCTCAAAGTCTGACGCATTTCATTGTTTTCATCTCTAGAGAGAAAACATCTGATAATGTTCGTATCTCGAGAGTAAAAGCTTGACCGTCGCGCCTGAATACTTCTGGGCATTAGTTAAAGTATTGTTGGAAATTGATAATTCATAATTTCTAGCCACAACAGTAACAAAAACTCACATTTCATATTTATTTGGTATTTATTCACGTTTTTGTTTTATCTTCTAGATTTTTTCAATTTTTTGTAAAATGTGTGAATTATATTGCAAAAATACAGTTTTGTAGATATGTTGTGTCTACTTTCAACACTGCTTATTTTTACAGCACACTTCACACTTGTAACGGAATGTTTTGTTACGTTTTTCACAATAGAACATATAAGTTCGCCCAGTGCGTTATTTTCGATAAATTGATTCCTAAATTCATTAGAAAAACATCGTTTTTTTATACATCTATCTTATTTTAGGCCCAAAAACGCACAAACGATATCCGGAATAAGACGAAAAAACTAACTGATAAAGTATACAAAGGAATGTGTGTCCATTGGCATTGAAAACCGATATTCGGAAAACAAATGTACTGTTTTGTCGATTTTATGTATATTTGTGTGTTTACAACAAACTTCTGCATTATTGACACACATAGTGTGCGAATGTGGTTGGCGATTTTCATTTAATAATTATATTGCTTATCGTGCATAATCGCACACAAAGTATTATGTTCTACTCGTTGTAAACCATTTTTCGCAATTCAAGAACATTACCCATGTTGGTTTCTTCTCCTTCAATACACCGTTCGCTCATTACATGACATACTTTACTTAAAACACGGTTAACTATCGAATATTAGGGTGCTGCTATAAGATAAAATTATTGATTGAATTTTTAAAAAACTGACTCACTCTGAACTAGTCGTGAGTGTAGTGTTTCAATGTCAAAAAATTAAAAACCTGCAATAAAATTGCTTATGGCAACTACTTACTACCTCGGGAGCAATTTTCGTCACAGCACTGGCGATTGGTTTGCCAGTGCGCCGGTCGTAGGTCATTTCAAATTCAACGGGATCGCCTATCTTCAAATGCTCTATGTTTCCGCTAAACTGACTGAAATGGAAGAAGAGCCGAGCCTGACGTTCGCAACACTGGATAAAACCATAAGAGTGCTGCAAGAAAAATCGGAAAATTGCGTATATTAATGAGTGATTAGATTAAAGCGTTCAGCAAAATGCGTGACTTTTTTAGTGTAATAGTTTTTTGATTGTTGACAAAATGGTGGAGACCAATATTTTTACTATTTTCACATAAAATGTGAGTACAAAAATTCTGATTCGAGATTCTAAAAAATCCTTGAAAACTCTTCAATAAATTTCGAATAAATTCTGAAGACTATTTCACGACACAAACAAAAACTGAAAACTGGAAATTTTCAAAATGCTATGAAAAATATTTGAGTTACAACACTTTTTTTCTGCCCCAAGAATCTTTAGAAAAAATCGCATTTTCTTGTAACTTAAGGTCAACTTAAACAGATTTTTTAGGCTTCTAATTGTTCAATATCTTACCAATAATTTTTCAATAATGCCAGTTTCGCGAGTGCCCATATTGGCCGCATTTGAAGGATCGCTGTTGTAGCTACTGCTAGTGTTATTACCATTACTGTTAAAAACATTTGATGAAGAGCTGTTCATTGAACTATCACCGGAACTGAAACGAGCCAATAATTATCAAATTTCAATAATTTGGAAACGAACCTGTTAAACACGTTATTACTATCCAATGAAAATGTTCCGATAGGCGGAAAGTTCCTACTAGAAGCGTGAGTGGTGCTGGCCGAGCCGTACAGTCCATTGCTGTAAGACATCTGGTTAGCATTTGGCTTCTCTGTTCCCAGTAATGGAAAATCCTGGCTAAATCGCGTGTTTGACCCAGATCGGTTATAGCCGAATGAAGTTGTCGGTTTACCTAGATAGATAGCTCATTATAGTGACATCACTACAAACGAAAACAAATGATTGTATTTGTATAAACAGCTATCTGGAATAATGTCCGTGTTTATTATTGAAATAATACTACTTATCATATCAATTGATTATTGAAAAAGGTTGCTGATGGCCTCCATTCAGTTATTTTTCATGTTTTCTTTAGTTATTGAGAAAAATGTGTGATAAAAACAGTGTGTTTCAATTTGATTTTTCTTGTTAAATGAAGAAACTACAGTACAGCAAAAAAAATTGTAAGACGTTATGGAATACTTATACTTACCGTTACTAGACATTGTTTTAAAATCGATGATAGGGTCCTGGTTCAGAGAATCGGGGGGCGGCTGGAACGATTTCCACTGAGGACTGTTGGACATGTTCATTCAATGCTTCTTTATTAGACTTGTTCACTTCTTATCGTTTCTTAAGTGTAGTGAATATCACAGAATGGTTATCGGTATTTCAGAAATACCCCACAATACAGAATTTGATGCTATAATATAGGCGTTGTGAAGGATGATAAAAATGGCCGCGGCACAATGCGGCTACAATACGTATCAACAAAAATCTGGCCACTTTGAAATCAATCTTCAAAATTCACAGAAGGCAAGTCCACAATGCAATTATGATTCCATATTTAGACAAATTAGAGATCATACCAAAAAAAAATTAGTTCGGCATAAATTAAAAATTATGTTTCCACAATCACTCAAAATTTGTACGGAGGTGATAACAGAAAAGTAAATAGAAATCCTCAGATGTCTTCAATGCGTGCTGGGTGCGTATTGTGTGCTGTTATGCTTGAGAAATATGTCCATAAGGCCTGTTGTTTCACGGTGAGTAGAGCGCAGGATACTTTGAATTTTCTACACTAAATTTTGAGGTTCTTAGTTACACAAGCTGTAAAGAAAGAGAAGTATTGCATTAGTAACTTGTTAAATCAATTGAAAATAATGTGTTTTTAGCCTATTATTCTTCAGGCAAAATTCATTTATTAACTATATCAAGAATATAATTTCATTGAAAAATAATAAAATACAGGTAACCCATTGATCAGTGTTTTGGGCCCCATGTGAGTGATATTCCTAATAATGCATAACTAATAATAATGTCAGTATATAGGGTGCCTCAAATTGTACTGATCAAACATTCAGTATTCATTAAGATAAGATAAGAAGTTCACATCAACTTGGATAAGTTAAAGCTTCAATTCCAAGTTACAGGGCGTTAAATTTAGAAACGTTTATTACATGACACATTTAGGTTAAATTTTTAGTACGAGTTACTCTTTAACATCAAATAATTAAGAATAGCAAATGTTGAGAAATACATACAGGGCCTCAAAAAGAAAGAGTTTTCTCTTCCTTGTTGAAATAAACTTTCAAACATATTTAAGTAAATTTTGCTGGTTTTAAAATTTTGTCCATTCCATTCAATACACCTTGTATATTTCAAATTATTCACACTAAGCACACCAAACTAAAGTACATAATTCCCTTTTTGCAATAAAAAATAGAAAATATGAATTTAATTTCGTAGGAATTAAAAAAATCTAAAACTAATATTGGTACATATGTTGGTTGTCAAGACATGAGTGTTGTAAACAAAAAACAATTTTGGGGATTGGAAAAGTAACTTTGAGAAAATAATTGACTTAATGACTGTCTGCTCCTGTCCAAATTGCAGTCTTAGGAAGATTAGAAAGACATGTTTGTATTTCATAACAGAACCCAAGCAATATCAATCCAAATGGAACAAGTGCTTGTACCTCAAAAACAAATTTTTTTTCGAGGGGGAGTATTTACCCCAACTTTCCATTTTCAGATTCACCCCCTGTCCATTGATAATAAAAATCATGTTTCTTTCTTTAATGATTACACTTTAGCAATAAAAGATTAACTTTCAATTCTTTGACATGAATAAAAGAGGTAAAACACTATTTCTGATGAAAATAAAAATGAAAAAAATGTTTGTTAAAGCACATTAAAATTTGATTGATGGGAAATATACTGTCATTTGACATTTTAGAAAAATATTGTTTGCAGTCATTTAGAACCAAAATATTTACTTAATAATACTTGGTTAAACATTTAAAAAAAAATGTTATGCTTTTCTTTCTGGATATATACAAACATCTGAAGAAATAATTACATATCTTAAATAACTGTCACATATCTGAAAAAATGTCAAATTGTGAACATATAACTTAACAAAAAAAATTCAAACTTTTATTTCAAAAGTTGAGCAAAAATTTAGGAAAGAGACCTTTCTCTCACAATTTATAACCTTCAATTCATTTGCCTCAAAAATGTATCCTCCTTCTGCTTTCCATTTTTAAGAGTTTTAGCAAAAACATTTGTCCATTGAAAATGTTTGTTACATGTCAACCCTTCTCCCTTCATCACTTCTTATTGGTAAAAGTATCATTCAAGTGTGGCCACTTCAATTTTAGGCCAATAAAAATTATTTAAAAAAAAATACATAAGACCCAAGAATCTGTGGAGTTGGTACAAAATGTTTTTTTGTTATTGGTTGATTTGTTTACATCACTTATTTTGAAATTCCTTAAAAACTATTTCAATTAACAATATGTAACATGAATCGATAGATTAACGTTCCCTTATTATTTAATAACAAATAATATCTCCAATAAAAGCGGTATCATTTGAAGGAAGAGATGTGAAACATCTCAGAAATGGGTCGGATTATTGATTTACTTTACGGAAGAAGTGCTAATAAAAGGACATTATCAAAACAACGAATTTATGGCATAATTAAATAACTATTGACTAAATCGTAGATAATTTACTCTACTGGAGGTCTACGCTCATCGGAAACAGCGGCATATAAAAAGGAATAAATATAATTGAAGGATCTGCATGTAAGCCATTTCCGAGGCGAAATTACGTCCGTATGAGAGCGGTATTTACAACAGTATCACCCTACACTATAAACCAGTGGTAAATATTATAAAATTGCATACTTTTGGAGCCTAAATAATGGGGAAGTTTAGTGAAATTTACAAAAATTTGTAACTCACCACGACACAGCACAGCACTGACGACATGCCGCCATGTTGAATGTAGGAATGGGATCGATGGAGAAGTACCGATTTTTAGTGAAGGTCGATATCGATAAGAAAAAATGTTCTAACCGTAGAAATTCTTGAGTCAAAGAAAAATAAAATAAATTGAGTAGTGTCAAGTGGTAGTAAACCATCAAATAACACATATCTAATATCCCAATGATATTTGGCACCTGTCTTTGAAGATGTCAATTCATCAACTTCGTTTTTGTCATTTTTGGGTTTTGTTTTTGTTTTTTTTTGCAAATTTTGAAAATATTTTGGAATTTTCTATATATTAATCTCATAGAATTAAAAATAAGGAAGACAGTTTTTTTTTCTGTATCAGTTCTATGTTCGCCCCCAGTGTTTCCAAGTAAGATTTCCTCGAAAAAGAATTTATTTAATGCTATTTACATCTTTGGAGTCCAAATAGACATTATGGATGCAATTTTTCATGAAAAGGTAAATTTCGTGAATTTAATACAACTAGAATAATTAATGAATATTTTTTAAAGATACGAATTTAAATCTATGTCTCACTTCCATTTCCCACAATCAATTTTTGTTTATCAGTAATCTTATCTTCTAAACTGCCTTCCTGACCACTTTGATTAACTATTCATTTCATAATAAAGATGTGATATTTCACTAAGAAATATATCCTCCCTGTAGATTACCTAAAAACCCTGCACTGTATTACACACAACAAATATACTCTAGAATTTACCAGTAATGTAAATGTTTCTTAGTAAATTTTAATGCGACAAGCAAAAATTATTGTTAAATAAGCAATCTTTTGGTAGTCTATGAAAAAAAACAGGCCTATTTTTAAAAACTTATACATTTTTAATGAACTGCCACAAAATGTAATAAAACAAGATAAGTAAATTTACTAAGATTTCTGCATTGTCCCTTGACTGAAGATTTTTAGACTTACTGAGCAGGAAATAGGAGCAATGTTAGAAAATATATAGTGAATCACCATGTATTACCAGAATTCTTTGAGGAAGCAACATGACTCTCAAACACTTCCAACATTAAGATTGCCAAATTTATTGATATAAACAAAACCTTCAGTCTTTTTGTGAGTCAACGTAAAGGAACCACCATAAGTATTCTAATAGAAAAAACTACAGAACAGTCATCAACAGAAATTTTTAGAAAATCACTAGATTTCAGCAAAAGTTCTTTAAAAAAATCAATATCTGAACAATCAAAAGCCACATTTAATTCATGCCTCTAACATACTATTTATGCATATATTATACAAACAAAAAAAAATAATACAAAGATTTGTTATAATTGCATTATTTTCATTTTGATTTTTGATGACATGAGGAAACATTTTTTAACGTTTTTGGATTGCCATTTCAAATTGCCTCTTCATGATAAAGCAATTGTCAAGTTTATGGCTAGTCATTCTTTTCAATTATTTTCTATATTTCAGCAAGATGGTTCTCTATGTGCCCAACATTGCCTTAATTCACTGTTGCAAGGATCTTATTTTAATGCTGTGGATCTTGGTTCATTAGCAAGTCGTCTAGATGAGGAAGAAAGAGAACAAATGGCGGAAGGAGGCGTTGATACTGAAGATTATCGAACTTTCCTTCAACAGCCTTCCAGTAACATGGATGACAGTGGTTATTTCTCTGTACAAGTTATAAGCAGTGCTTTGCAAGTGTGGGGTCTGGAGTTAGTGCCTTATTGCAGTACAGACGAAAGAGCAAAGTCGGCTTTAGAAAACCCTAGTCAAATGCAGGCCTTTATTTGTAACTACAAAGAACATTGGTTTACCATTAGAAAGATTGGTAATCAATGGTTCAATTTAAATTCACTACTTGCCAAACCTCAACTTATATCAGACACTTACTTATCATTGTTTTTGGCTCAATTAAGAAATGAAGGGTGAGTGTTTCATATGAGATAACAGACTTGTGCTACTCACTTAGTTATTTTATAGGTATTCAATTTTCGTAGTTTTTGGCGAACTGCCCGAATGCCAAGCAGATGAAGTACTTAAAACTAATCCTGTTATTTCTGCATCAAATCCTAGATATCTTGGCCCTTCAATTTCTACTGAGAGTGACCCAGATCTACAGGCCGCGCTAAGACTTAGTTTGCAAAGTAGTGAACAACAAGATAGTCCCGATTCTGACGACAGGTAGGATTCACTTCGTGGTTTCTATATATTGGTAATTTTTATATTTTAAATTAAATTGTTGTTCGTCCCAGAAAAATCATTTAGTGGGTCTTCTGTGCTCGCGGTAAACTCAAATTATACATATTTAAACATTGTTTAACCTGCATTTTTTGCAATTTTTACTTTTCCGATTATTTGAGAAATAGTAGATATCTAATAATTAACATTAAGATAATTGTAAATACCTTCTTCATAGAGAACTTCAGGAGGCCATGCGGCTTAGTCTTCAAGCTTTAAGCAGTTCCCCCGACGAGGAGGAAGATGATGAGGATGCTCTTTTGAAGAAGGCCATAACGATGAGTTTGCAATGCTAGAATTAAGTTTAAGTTTTTTTATTAGAGTAATATTATGGTTGAGAATGGAAAGAGTTAAAGGGGGCTTTAGGAGACGTACATCGACAATTGTAGTAATGTTTTTATATATTTTGTTCTATTTCCACATTAACTGTGTCTGGTTTAGTCAGAATTATGTTGATTTTATGGGGTTTTTGAAGAATTTCTTGACATAGCGAACTGCCCGTGTTTCTGCTAGAATTAAATCTGATTAAAAAACACTACCTCTTCGCACCCTTTACAAAATTTGTAGCAATAAAACCACTAAAGACTTCTTTAAAAATAATTTATGTATTTGAAATCAATAGCTTTAACAGTAAATACGTAATTAAGCATATAATTTTTATTTTATTTTATTTTTAGTACTTAACAAGAGAGGTGATAATGACTCCAGCTAAAAAGTCTGATACTAATTATGGTTTATATAGATTTAAAATCTAATGTCGACTCGTTGATATTTTTAATGGAATGTTTCTAAAATAAAATTATTGTTAACAATAAAATGTGTACATATTTATATATTAACTGTCGTGATTTTCGTATGTGAAAATTATGTCTAGTTTCGTAAGCTTCGTACAGGTCTGCAAGGGTTTGGCCCCACAATGAATTGAACGCCAAACCAATTTTGATGACGCTAGAGATATTCGTTTGCAAAAGCTACACATTTGTTACTCTATCCAAATTAATATCTTTCTGAATAGTCGGTTGGTTGACCAGCGGCCAAGTGTTTGGGCCTGTAAGAAGCTTATGCGTACTCATTTACGCATTTAACCGTGCGCATAAAGTATTTTTATATAAATTTTATTATTGATATTTGTGTTATCGATATGTTTGAACAGAAAAAAATGAGAGGACCCATTCCTATTTCAACGACGTGGCAATAAAACTTAAAAAAAACACCGTCTCGAACACGTCATCGCGGAGCAAGAGATGTTGCCATTGTTTATGATTAGTTTTTCCATGTTGAGTGTTATTTTTCCTTCGATTACTTTATTGATTGCTTCCCTTTAGCCTGTTTTCCTTTGTATGGTACGTGGTTATCGTGATTGCTTCATACCTATCAATATTGAACCAAAATGCTTTGGTAATCGGATTTTAACCCGGTTGTAGCACGGTGAAAAGTGTGACAATGTCTTGTTGATTTATAAACGTGTGTTATCCACTCTAGTTTCTTAATTTTACTTACAAATAAGGAAGAATACACTGTGATGTCCCCTATCGTATTGAAATTTCTTATCTTCCTACTCTCAACTCTATTTCATTTGGTAAACAATGCCTCTTTGGATGTCGGCAACAAGTACCAGGAATTTACAGGAGACCAAGGCCTGTATACACAGAAGGATGATGTGGAAATTTTAACAGAGAATAACTTCAAAAATGCTATCATAGGCAGTAACCGAGCCTGGTTTATTGAATTTTATAACAGCTGGTGTGGATTCTGCCAGAGATTTGCTCCATCTTGGAAGGAATTGGCAACTGACATCCACCATTGGAGGGATATGGTGGTAGTTGCAGCTATTGATTGTGCCAATGATCAGAATTATCCATTGTGCAGAGATTATGAAATTATGGCCTATCCCACATTGAGGTATTATCCTGAAGGGTTTGCGGAGACCTCAAAAAATTATGGTGAAAATATAAACAGAGGAGTAACTGCTGGAGATCATAGATATGATTTAGTGAGGGAGATTATGAAAGAACAGAAACAAGGTAAGCATATTTTTTCAGGATATTAGAATGTAAGATCTATCAATAAAAAAAGAATACAGAAGATGAAATCTGTTACCATTGATGCATGTATTCATCAATGAATAAATGAAAATGCTCCATAATTGTCAATAAATAATTTTTACTAAATACTGGACTTGTATTTTTAAGGCCGAGGAAAACAGTTCCCTGATATATCACCATTCAGTGGCTCTAACATTCAAGCAATGTTACATGAAGCAGCTCCTGATATTAAAATTGCATTATTACTAATCCAGGAACCTGAATCTTTACTTGGACCTCAACTTCTACTAGATTTGCACAAAATCCCCAAGTTACTTATCAAGTATGCTCATTCCAATAACACAGATCTTGTTACTGGTCTTCCATATTCAGGCTCTCCAAGCCTTTATCTCATAGAAACAGAAAAAGAGGTTGAATCCCTGAGGCCTCCTTCCTATGATCGCAAAGATGTGCTTGATTTTCTGAAAGAAAAATTAAAGGAAAGGGATATTGCAATTAATTTTGAAACTGAGAAGGAAAAAAAAGAAAAATTACAGGAAAAGCAGAATGAAGTTAATGATTTATTGGAGAAAATTAAAAAGATGGGAGATGCAGTTTTTCAAATGGATCTTGAAACTGCCTTAAGGTTTGTTTGAGGTAAAGGCAGTTTTATTAAAAATAAATAATTGCTCTCTTCAGATACTCCTTGAAGCGAGAAATTGGCGGTTCAAAAGAGATTACAGGAGAAAAGTTACAAGCATTGAGAACATATCTCCAGGTTTTGACCAAATATTTTCCATTTGGTATAAATGGTAAAGCCCTTCTCCAAGAGGTTAGTGCATTAGTAGAGTCTTCAGATTCAGTTGAGGGCAGTAAAGTTGGTACTTTAGTGAGAAACGCCGAAAATGAATCTAGACAAGTGTTTTCAACTCCACAGAAATGGTTGGGTAAGTGCACTGATTTGCTTAATATTTCATAAAGTACATATATTTTTATCGCTAGAAAGTAGTCATCTATCCAATAAGTACAGAAGTCTTGACATACATACACCCTGTCAAAAAATTTTCCAGTTGGCTTCTATTGTTTTTATCTCCAACTATATAATGAATTTATAAAACTATAGAAATAAATGTATGAAGTTTGTGTATGTCAGCCAGTAAAGCACCTTTATAGATGTTATCAATAAGTACTTCAAAAAGAGCCATTTTGTAGTGCATAATCAATATTTTTATCATTTATAGCTTGTCAGGGAAGTTCCCCTCAATATCGGGGATATCCTTGCGGATTATGGCGAATGTTCCACTACCTCACTGTAAATATCGCGGACTACAGCCATGAACAACGGGGAGATAATCCTCGCTTAGCTCTGGAAGCCATGCATGGCTATATAAAAAATTTCTTCGGATGTGCCGATTGCAGTCAACATTTTCAAGAAATGGCTGCCAAGAGGGAACTCTTTAAAGTGTCCTCTTTCGACGACGCAATTTTATGGCTCTGGGAAGCTCATAATGAAGTGAATAATCGCCTTTCCGGAGATCCAACTGAAGACCCAGATTTCCCAAAACTCCAATTCCCCTCAGAGAAAAACTGCCATCAATGTCGAAAATCGGACGGTTCGTGGAATACCACAGAGGTTCTAAAATACCTCAAACACATCTACAGCAATGTGAACATTAGTTATTTGGGAGCCGACACAAAGGTTATCTACCTTGGTCTGGAGGGAAGTGCCAACAATTCCGGTGGGTTAATTACCTTAGATATAGCCCTTTACTTTTTGCTGTACATAGCCATATTTTTCATGATCTTTTTACTTATAAAATTGTTTTTAAAGCGGGGCTACAAACGGAAGATGTACAAATACAAACACGACCTGTTGGGCAAGGTTTAATCCGCAGAAGCGATGGCATGTCATCAGCAGCCACGACAAAAGATAAGGCATTTTTAAGACTATTAACGTTCTTCGTGTTAACCGTGTCTGGTGTTTTTAATCTTTGGGTCCATATTTGAATATTGATTTTAAATGAGTTTATACAGAGTGTCTCCAAATGTTTTTTTACTACAGAAGAAATATAATTTTCAATACAAAGATGCTTCTATGTTCAAATCTAAATTTAATTATTCCTCATTCTTGTGGAGACAACAAATGGTCAATAGTGTCAATTAATACTAAATCTGAGCTGTGGGAATCATGCAGTCAAAGTTTAGTAAAGGATAAGTGCCAAATATTTTTTTAGCAAAGTTTGATCAACGCCTATTTGTAGTTTAATAGTCTTTTGGGTACAAACTACATAGTACATATTCCTTGAGGAGATATATATAATATCCTGTTAACATTTTTAATGTCAAACTAAAGGGTCCTTATTAAATTCGCATCAAATAGAATTCCTGGACAAAGGTTTCTGTGTCTATTTTCCAACGTGTTTGGTGTGAAAACAAGCAACATATTCTCAGAAAGTAATTTTAAGAATATTTATATGACTGTATAATGTGATACTCGGTATAAACTCAGTGTAGATGCATGCATGCTTGCTTTGAATTATATTCTATATGTGGGATATACTAACCTTTATTTTAAAAATAACAACTAAGTTAAGCTTAAAAGGTTAATTCGGGTTAACGTCGTTTTAGCGCCTATTTCTTTATTCCTTTCTATTAACAGATATGTTGTTTCTTTTAACATGATGTGCTAGCAACATAGTAAGGTATTTGGTGACGTAAAAAGGTTGGTTTTACTTTGTTAAGATCTAGAGTTACCATTAAGAGATAAACTGGAAAATATTGTTACAGTAAGGCTATTTGCAACCAGAGTCTCACAATTGCAAGCAAAATGCTTTTTTTTCTAATTTAAAGATTGGATCTTTCGTTTTATATTTTACAGTTTTAAGCGCTATTAGGACTAAGGTACTTCAACCGAATAAGGTCCATAGCAGTTTAAGAAATAGATATTTTCCATTGGAAAAGGGGGATTATTATAAAACACCCACACAGTTTAAAGTGATCCTTAACAAACAAATTGACTGTCTTTGGTAAAAAAAATAAACTAATATTAAGATTTTTAACTACCATTTTCAAAAAGAAGTTGAAATGACATTTAGTATTTGGACAATTGGTTAATAAGGCTCTCAAAAATAAAATTAAACTAAACAGTTGAATATAAAGTTGTTAAATTCGTTAAATCAACGTACATTTCATGGCACCAAACACCACATATGCAGCATCGCATGTTTTCACAAACAAAACGAAACCAAAAATCATTTTAGACGTTACTTTCTTGTTTTGGAGTAGTTGCTACCGCAGGTTTCTTATTTTTTCCTTTGAACACCACTTTGAAATCGCTGATTTTGATTATGCCCTTAAACGACTTATTGAGAATTTGAGTTACATTTTCACCCTATTAAATGTTACGAATTTGTAAAGTTTTTGTAAAATTTTTGACTTGTAGACAATGATAGAAATTTAATCGCAATACAATTTACTCATAAATTTTATCACGATAAAATTTCTGCCAATATCTACTACTGCAGTTACATCCGTTACTTAACAAACAAATACCTGATTCTTTGTCTAAAATATAATCGGTGAATGAAAATTTTAACATTTTACCAATTTTTACTTCAACGGTTTAATACATAAAATATATTTTAATGAATAAAAAGGCAAGCGGTTCGACGCTGGGGGGCATTCAATGCTTACTTCGCCAAAACCTCACGTTTCCGAGTGTTTTAAATTTAGCGTTAATTCTAAAATATGGCAGCAGAGCTTTATTAACTGACGAGCTTTATTGCCTCCAGATATCGGAGCAATACGAGGTAATCTCTATATATTCGAAATCTCTTGCAAACTTTTTTATATACAGAGTGACAATGAAAATAAATTATTGTTAGAGTTAGATATTTTGGAAGATGCGGTTTCGCAATTTCGGTATTTCTACATAAAGTAATTACAAGTTATTTAATATTAATTACATCGATGTTATTCTCTCTACATTTTTGTGGTCCTAAAGTTGTCAAAATAGTTGCTTAGCTCAATGATCAAGATGCTCTCTCAAATACTTTAAATTCTTGCACGAAACAATAAAAATATAAATATCTCGAAAACAGACAGCTGAAGCCACATCAAGGGGTACACCTTTTTATGTAGTTTATGAATTTGTGGCTCAACTGTACACCATTAATTACGGGATATTCTATATATACACATCCTTCCCCTTGGATTATAAAGATGGAAATGTCAAAGAACTGGTTTCGAGAGGTTCTGGGTTCTTGCGTGCTCATTCCCTTCTATGATCACCCCAACTATCACGTTCGCGAGCACTTTTCTATGCCTATTGCATAAAATCCGTGTGTTAGTTTCAGTTGGTTAGGGTTGGCCGTTTTAGACGAAACCGGAGATACACAGTGTGTAGTGATCCTGCAAGCTCCCTCTTAAGATTAAATTCCGCTCTCAAATGTTTATCTTTACTACTTACCAATATACGTGATGACAAGGACTTTTGCCTCCTACCGAAGCCGGGAGTGTCCGCTTTTTTCTGATCAGCAATCTAGTCACCATCGTAAGATCAGTGAGGGGAACCCCATTCTGAGAAATACCTTGTTAATCAACTGCGTAGAATATTCTTGAGCAGTGGTTTTAATAAGTGGCAAGAACTTTACCCACTTGGTGGAAGTATTCACCTCTAGTAATCTCCACTGCCCACCTTTTGGGGTCTCACGCAGTGAGTCAAATAGATCGACTGCTATGACTTAAAATATTTGACTGTTTTGGATCTTGAATTAATCCGACCGGATTTTGGTTTCCCTGTATACCCAATGGTCTAAAATCGTTAGCATACTATTGTGTAAGTGCTCAAAGATCGTCTCAGATAGTGCCACATTGTTTCTGGTGGCCAATTCCAACATTTATTATGATAATTTTTTTTGGATCACTATGTATAAATAATACTTAATGTAACGTCTAAATTCATTCCAGTCTGCCTCATTCTGCCGTGGTAGTTTCATTAGGGTAAATGAGAGCATTATGTGAGTTTTACTAGTCTAATATTGAAATTTTTATAAATTAAGGCGTTTGTGATAAATCCAAAGGTTAAAAAGCAAATGTTGTTTAGTGTAGCTTATCCAAGTTTTCCATTATTTAAGCTTATACCTTATCTTTTGTCAAAACGTAGGAGTTAAGATGTTGTGTAAATATTACTGCAAAACTTGCAAAGTTAAAACGTGAACTGTTGCGATGTTAATCTGTCGGCGGCAATAATCAGAAAATGAAGTTGTGATAAATCAGATCGTATTTTCTGCTTTGCAGTTTTGCAATGCTTTTTGTATGTGTATGTTGGTCGTGAAAATTTTATCAAACGAGACTGTAATTTATTTTCTATCGATATTGTTACTTTTTTGTTACCTTTTCGTTTAGGGGAATTTTATATTGGGATGTTAATAAATTAATAATGAAATTGATTATTGTTTTATTATCGTTTATTGCAGGGTGGCGATTCTAAAATCAAGCAGAAACTACACTTACCTCTTGTCCTTGCAAAATTAGGGTTTCGACACCAACATTAAGAAGTAACTGCACGTACCCTTCATTCTTTTAAAATCTTTGAAATACCGTGATGGATTGAAAACATAACGTCTGTTTATAAATCTATATTTTTTAAATCGACGAAATTTAAAAATATTTCATTTTGTGATTGTAATACGTTGTTACAGTTCACTTGAAAACTAAACAGTACATTCTCTCATAATCACATAAAGTGCTACATGAAAAAGATTCACAACAATCACAAACAAGACAAAACTGGGACCGATCCAGTCCAAGATTAAAATCAAAAGCTGAATGTTTCCAAAAGTTGAATATTAATTAATAATTTTATTAACTTATACGGATTAAAAACGTTTTCAAACGCTCATTAAACTTTAGAAAAAGGCAGCGAACATCGAAAAACACATCATTCACAAAAATGTTTCTAATTGCAATAATAATATAATGATATTTGCCTATTTTTTTTCTTTCAATCTATTTGGAAATAACGCTTCGCGCACAAGTGGAGGTTGCCGGAGAAGTGGAATTATGCCAAATTTTTAATATGTTCAATATGTGAAGCGCTGAAAGTTTCTCATTTAGATCGCCGGCAAATGACAATTTCTTTTCCTCAATCGAGACAAAGAATTTTTAGCGTTCCCAAACAGAATGGAAAAAAACATATAGAACATATTCAATAATAGCCTATTTACAACATTAAATTTTAAAATAAATTAGACTAGATTCGGTTATTTTCTAGACAATACATAATAATATAAAAAAAATAAAACTTAAATTACTTTACGTGAAAAGGGGTCGGAAAGCATAGAACTACATGGCACATAAATTACTATGACATCACATTAAAGGCATGATTGTGATTTAGATCTGATAACACTAGAGTTACAAAGTATTCGTTATTCGATAATTTAATCAATAAAAATGCAATTTTTTTTTGGTTTTGGTGCATTTTAGTCCACATAATCTTATCCCTAACAAATTTTGTTAGAACTGGAGATACCTCAATTCTACTGCTTGGTTACTGCCTCGAAAAAAAGAAAAACTGTTCTTAGTATTTAAAAGAATCAGTGAAAATACTGAAATTATAAACGTATATTTTTCAACATAATACCATTCAGAGTTCCGAAACGAAAGAAGCATTACAATATAACACTTTCTACAAATTAGTTCGAGAAGTGTGGCGAGAGCTAAGCATTTTTTTGTCAAAAACAAATTACAATATGAATGTCCAAAGAAACCTTCATTGAATCCCTAAAATACGCGTGGAGCCACTGCGAAGGTTAAACCTGACAATAAAAGAATGATTTTTCTGTCTCATCGTTCGAATGATGTAAACCAATCGTACCCACTTTTGATTCGACCTCTACATGCGGGCCAAATGGACTGTTATAACGATTTGTGTTGGTAAATTCGATACAGAATTAGAACATTTTATTGACGTTCCATGAATAAGCATAAGATTCAAAATTTTCCACTAGTTTCCCAATATAAAAAAGATATTTCATATAGCTCTGTAAATCTGCTTAAAAATTAACAGTGACCTGATAGCCGCAGAAAATGACATAGGCTGACGAAAGTCTACTTAAATTCGTCATTATTAAAAACAAATGTGTTACAATTGATTATTCGCCGTTCTCGTGCGATATTTTTATTACGTTATCTTAAACACATGTTCCATTTGCAAATGTTATATCGAAGTTTATTTTTAAGTATTAATTTTAGTCATATATGTAACGAGCCGTCTTACGATGGTCATTCCGGTAACTGCTTAACGCAAAGGCCTGCAACCGTCCCATTGGTGCATACTTTGTTCAAAGTTGTGGTATTCCACACAGCGAAAAATACGAGAAAAAAGGAGCCGATAAGTAACGGGCTTCGTTTTTTGGTGCCCTTGTGCTACGCTTCCACGTTTCAATGTAGTTCATTGTGATACTTTTGCTTTATACAGAAGCACAACCTGCAGGAATTTCACGTTAAAATAATGCCGTGAATGCTTTTTTTTTATTCTTAGAACCTGCCAACCACTGACAAGAACGGTGAATGTTGTTGTATCAACAACTATATAAATAACAGTTTAATCGATAGCCAGAAGTAATTAATATAATAATTTGTTGTGGTTTATACTTACTTTTTTCATGATTATAACGATGAATTCATTGGGTTGTCCTTTAGGCAACAGCTTTCACAGACTATAAAATATATAATATGAAATAACTTATTTACGGGTACAATGCCTACTGTATGAAAAAAATACACAACGTTATTTTGATTACGTTAAATAAATCCCACATCAATTCTTCGAATAGTTGTATTCACTTGCGATTTTGATCGTTTAAGCAGAAATGTGAAGATTGCCAAATGAAGGCTTGCAGAGGTAGTAATTTTGTTTATTCGCATTAGCGCGAAATGTTTAGTTACGGTTAAATAATACAGGACGTTGTTGAAGAACGGTTCCTATTATCTATCTTACACGGTGACCTGCTAGATAACAGTCCCAAATGTTTAGCTCAAATAAACAAATATGGCGTCATTAAAGTTCAGATTTTTTCCAGAAAATTTCAAAACTATTTATCTTGGAATTTTGCAATCATTTTTCAGGTCTTGTATCTCTCAGTGCCCAAGACACTCTTAAGAAGAAAATAACTGTATTTTCATGGAATACTATAATATATGAAACTTAAGCTTTGTCGTTCTTCCATACATACTTTTTACACCGTCAAAGAGCGATAGTTTTGCAGATTTCTCTGAAAACAGTTGAGCCGAAACAACTGCAGTGTTACAAAATCATTAACTTGAAGTTGGCCCATGATACGGTTCTAGTTTATTTCCATAAAAAAAACTGATATAGTACGGTTAAATGTTCAAGGCAATAACAAGAAAACCATTGCCATCATTTTTGGTAAAGTTGCTTTCCATTTAAAGGAGTTTGAGTGTCCCTTTACACACCATCATTTAGGACCACTTATAATGTCGGTAAAAATGTGTTAATTTTTCTATTGCCTGTCAATTACTACTGTGAAATCGTTTGTAAACCAAAAACGCTTTAATAACTCTTAATTAAGAATTGTAAACGTGTAATATATTGGGTACCTATGTCGGAACAAAATGTATTAGTGAAACGAGCATTAGGTGTGTGAAGTGTGATGAAGTAAGATGAAGTAAAAAAATGACAAAATGGAAATTGGCAAACAAATTTGCTTTGCAGCCATTCCGTTTTCGCAGAAAATAAATCTTCTAATCAATTGAGCATAAGGTTGGTTTTCAGAAATCTCCAATGCCCCTGTGCGACTTATCTATTACCTGAAAAATGGAATGAATATGATGATTGAAGTGCACCTTGTCCATTTTTCGTTGTATACGTTATACGAAAATATGGCTTTTGTAGTTGTTAGACAAAAGCGTGCCCTGTATATTTTAAAATTCTAATTGATTAAACAAAATATGTCTTTACAATCAACTTATACAGTGGCTCGGGCGGCCATTCTTTATTCTTTTAGTCTGCATCTTTTAAAGAATATTTACGTCGAACTATTTTTTATTACATCTTTTGCATTATACTGCTTTTTTAAAGACACATGTTCGAAAATAAAGGGCACCTGTATCAGCATTTTGTTTCCCATTTTTGTCACGCACTGAAGTGCCTCACAGTCACAACGAAAAATGGCGAGAATTTTGTGTACTGATGAAAATAACAGCTATGCAGGTGCTAACAATAAGACATGCAACCAATATGTGATAAATGTGATAATATTTGAACTTGTACGTAAATCTCTAAAAAAGCTGCCAAACTAATTAACAAACAACGCTTGAACGTTCAACGATACATACCTTGGCAATATCTACTCCGGTCATCGATTTAACGAGTTCAGGTACTTTATTAACGATCTCCAAGACTTCCCCGGTTAATTTTGCGGCGCCCACTTCACCGTTTCCTGTGGAAACCATGGTGACCTTTTTGGCTTGTGAAAGGGGAGCAGCGACTTCAGCTACCACCTGAAAAAGACCATAATATACTGTATTAAATATGTAGTAATCTAAAAATATATCTACACATTTTCGTTTTCCTTACATTAAACAGAACCAATTGGGTGCCGTAATTAAATTTTGAAATTATCTCGCAAGTCTGCTTGATACATTATGACACCCATGTGGTGTGTAAAAAAACGGAAATTTTATAAATAAATCCATTTCAAAATGATCAAGGTACATTCAACAAATTTGAAAATGTTTTCACTACTTACCTGGAAAAAGTCAGGTTTCTTACCTTTATTTACTTAAGTCTATCAGGTAAAGTTAAACTTAAACATACCTTCGGCAAAACGTCCAGAAACATGTCAATCATCGCAGCCTCTTTATATTCCTTCCACGCTTCAGCTTTTTTGGCCATTTGTTCGGCTTCGGCCTTGGCTTTTGCTTCAATCGCGAATGCTTCTGCTTCACCTGCGCAAAATACAAAATAACGTAACAAATGCCTTACCAATAATGTCTTCAATAGAGTAAAAAAAAATATTTTTATACCTTTTAATTTGAGAGCTTCAGCTTCGACTTCAGCCTCCAATATAATCTTCTTTCGATTAGCCTCGGACAGCTGTTGTAATTTGTATTTCTCCGCCGCAGCCGGACGCCTTACTGTTGAATCCAATTCTCTTTCACGCCTGGCTATTTCTTGTTCTTGAACGGCTATTTGTTGCGTTCTTTCAACGACCTAAGTAAAATCCCAAAAAGTTTTCAATACAGAATACAAAGCGCGGTATAATATTCATGGACTAATCGGAGAACTTCCTTAACTTGGTGTATTTTCTATATATTTGTAGTATGTAATATTTTTCATGTATGTTTTTTACTGTTTTTGTCTTTCCTGCCACAAAAGTATAAAATGCAATATACCCAATCAATCTGAACTAAATTTAATTCATTCAATTATATAGTGCAAAAACTCAACGGCGCTATAAGCGTATTGGAAGTTCTACTTTGAATACCAGAAAAAATAAACTCAAGATAAAGAATAGGAGCAACTAACCATAATCTGCATCTCTTCTTCCTTAATCTTTTGCTTAGTTTTTGCCGCTTGTAGTTCGTATGCCATCTCGGCCTCAGCATTTTTAGTTTGCACTTCCATATCATACGCGGCTTTTTTAAGCTCGAAATCACGACGAGCTTTAGCAATCTCTGTATCGTTTAAAAACACCGACGCCATTCTCTGTTCTTCTGCAATCGCCTCCTTGACCGCCGCATCAGCCCGAGCTTCCGCTTCCCCTATTCTCGCATCCCGTTTCACTTCTGCTGTCCGTGCCATTCCCAAACTTTTCAAATATCCCTGAATAATTAATAGATTTGAAATAGGTTTTGGAAATTTAGATGTGTAATTTATTGACATGCGGGATAAGCGAGATATAGACACAACTTCTGAACCACTAAAAGTTAACTTTCAATATGCTTCTCCCACATATCGTGCAGGGTGCGTCGGTATATTTAAGCATGTTCAACACAAAATATGCACAGTACACAATAAAATCTAAACGCACACAGATACATTAACGGGCGTGCCCGACCATCACATACCTTAGCACCCTTCGAGGCAAAAAAAATATAAATATATAATTTAAAATCAATTGAATCCATTAATGTGGGTATCGAAAAACGAAATTTCAGGGAAATTTCCTAATTTGGAAATTATTTCCCAAATAGAGTTGCCAGTGTTTTGGTCTATTGACCTTCACTAACCTCTTCATCCCTTATATCCTTGATAGTGTATGAGATGACAGTAATCCCCATATTGACCAGATCGGAGGAGGCGACTTCAAAAACCTGTTTGCTGAATTTCTTACGGTCTTTGTAAAGCTCCTCCACAGTCATAGAGCCCATAATAGCCCTCTGATGGCCCTCTAAGGTCACTAAGGCTATATGTTCAATCTCTTTCTCAGGTTTGCCTAAAAACTGTTCACAAGCTGCCAGCAACATTTCTTCATTTTGACTTTGAATTTTCACCTGAGAAGAAAACATGAAAATAATAATTTTTATGTATAGAAAAAGGAATTTATTAGATTTTTCTGAATAAAATGAAACAACAAATTAGTTGGTTTCATTAATTCGTTGGAACTGGTGTAATTACAATTAGATGTAAATTACTTTTTGTTTATCCTCCTTTCTTTATTCATATATTTAATAAAGGCACTTCCCGGGCATCAAGAAATAATTCCGATTTTTGATCACCTTGTATATTAATTTTTTTTTTCAAGAATCAAATTTCAGTGAGTGATAAATAATATTATCCTGTACCTGTACAAATAAATTTAATTATATGATAAATGTAAACTGCTTTTTTACCTGTTTTTACATTAACGTCCTTAAATCAATCAATTTGGCAAAGATACAGGTAAACAGTTCAGGTTTATTATAAAAATGATAATGTATCTGATTTCAAAAATGAAGTAATAAAGAGAACATAAAAATTTAAATTGCACTTATTGATTCCTTGGAAACCATAAAAACCTCAAAATGGTTTAATATTAAAGTATGTGAGGATTTGTTTTATCACTGTTTACCGCATAAAAACAAAGTCTAATATTATTTCTTACAATAGTGAGTCAGTCTAATTCATAAAACTGTGAAAATATATCAATTTTTGAGTGGCAACCTGATAAAACTACCTATTTAAGTTGAGTATTTCAAGGTTGAATAGTCTTGCTTCAATTATACTTTTGTTTACAGCAAACAGACTATTTAATTGTGGAATTGACATCTAATTCAGTTCACTTACTTGTGCAATTCCAGTTACAGAAATGGGAACCCCTTGACTTGTGTACACTTTGGGGCTGTCTACAATAAGAGTCATAGTATTCAGGGATATTCTGAAAGAATTTATTAATATATTCCTTTTTTAATCAATTAGTGTTAAGGTAATATCTTCTAGTTGCCAAACTTCTTACCTTTGGATTCTTTGTACACCAGGCCAAATAAATGCTCTACCTCCAGGCACTAAATGGGGTTTGCTATAGCAGCATCCTGAAAATAAAATTAAATACATACCACCCAAAATTAACTAAGAACTAATACAAATACCCTTGACTGCTTTTTAAATTTTACCATACATTAGAACTTTCAAAAATTTTAAAACTGCATATTGAGGTGATGGACTTGTTTATTTAAATATTAAAATGCTTGAGAAGTAAAAAAAATAGCATTTTAAAATAGTTAAAATGATTTTTAATTGCACCAAAATTGGCATGCTTGTGAGAATGTTTTCTTCAAGTATAATAAAATCTGAAAAATATGAATAACAAACATAAATTTACTGGAAGGATACTCTCTCAAATACCTTAGTTGGGGGCAATGTGTCACAACTCCAACACTAAATAATAATGCCCCCAATTTATACCAAAAACTCTTGAAATCAGTCTTGCTAAACAATTCCCTCAACAAATCAATTACATTTTTCATCACTTTATACAATGTTAATTATCCACAAGGATGAGAGACTGATGTTTTTTCTCACTTTCAAAGTTTCACACAATTTCACTACTTTTTATACCTTTCCAAACTACTTGAGGGATTGGTGAATGACGAGGTTTGTGTTGGCCTTTTTTGAACAGAAAATGTTTTCTTATACAATAACAACTACAGATACATTATGACGGCGTTAAATCTTTAGATATGGAATTTTATAACAGGAAATTAATTGAATCAATTTAGATTAAGCATCTAAGTGTTCCGAGTAATTTTCTGGAAATGCGTGTAGATTGTGCTGAATAACACTATATTTATATTAAATAAGTAATTATAGTTTGGGGATTTGAGTGCAGAACTGATTCCAATGAAAGAGTTTTGTCATTGCATACCATTGATTCAGCTCCTCAAACCAAGTGACAGTAGGATCATACAGTATCCAGAAATACAGTCAAATGTTTTGTAGTTTTAATGGTTCTTTATACACTCTTTAATTTACAAAGAACACACAAAAAATTAAAACCTTTCTTGAGTATACCTACTGATAATTACTCTATTATTGATAAATTATAACAAATTAAATGGAAAATCTACCTGAAATCACCAATGCTTCGTTTGGTCCGCAAGTTACAAATCCCCAGGTCATCTTGAATTATAACAATACGTACAATTTAATATTTAATTGCTGACTACTAATTTTAAATCGTCTATTTCCAACAATTTTCCGATTAAACAGTACGTCTTGAATGTTTCAAAATAGTAAACAAAAGTTATGAAAAAATCCACAAAATTCTTATCTTTCAAACATCAGTGTCAGTTAATGTCAAATTCAGCCTCATGTTGTCAAATATTGATTAAATTAACAATGGCAACAATGCATTCAGGCTGATCGCTTATTAATTAACAATTTGTTAATTTTATTATTATTATCAACGTTACTGGTTTTTATATCATTTGAGTGTCTTGCAAATATCTTTATTAACATAAAGTCCATTGAAAACTAATGAATGCATGAGATAAATAGCAGCCATTCAGCTATCCAACATTACCAGACTTCTCTCTGTCCACGTCTTTGCCTTTACGCAGGAAATGTAAAAGCCTAAAATCAAATTTGTGAGGTTAAGTTTTGTTTTAGTTTAGTTTTTCCTTTAATAAACTTTTGAAGTTAGTTTACTAAAAAAATCTTTTAAAGAAACAAGTCATAATCAGTAATCAATGTCCAGGGATATAACGCTCAAAAGATGCAATCAACAACTCTTCGATATAACAGAACACTACCAAGATCTCTTCTCCAATGATCAAAACCGAGAGTTTAAGAGTGCGACTCAAGTAACGTTTAACATAGACCACCATACATATTATACTGAAGACATCATTGAAGATATTGAAGAACATCATAATGTTATTTTTCAACTTGTACGAGCACAGATTTTTCAACTGCAACAAATTGCACTCAATAGTCAAGATCCACTCTTGTCGAACGGCTCCTCTTCAGGAAAATTTATTTCTGCTGCATTTGAAGGGATAATTCAAAGTATAATAATGGTACTCAACAATGAGAGTGATCTTGGAACCAAAAGTGCCATTTTAAAATTAACAAGAGCCTTTTCATGCTCATTAGTCCCTTTAAACAAATTAGAGGAAAATGTGTTATCAAAAATGAAATATTCAAAAATAGAAATATGCCCTTTTTTCCAGTACTTCCATACATTATTAGATATTTATTATTTCCTTTTACTACTTTATTCAATAAGCTCAGAGCAAACAGAACCACTAGAAAGCCACCTTGAATGTATTATAACTAATATGTTCTTATTGTTTAAAATAAACATTACCAATTTCAATAATCCTCAAATGTGCAACTGCACGAAATCTTTTTGGCTGGTAGTTCAATTAATTGCAGAAAAAAAAGAACCAAATCAAGTATTATTTTGGAATACATTCAATAAAGTTCTGCAATCAGAAAGTCCATTGATAGTTTTAAGTTTCCTGAAAGAAGTTGCTGATGTTGAAAGGTTTGACACCAGCCTCAAAGATATGGGTGCTGCCTGTGAGAGAATAAAACCCAATTATTCCTTACTGGAAAATAAATTCAAAGAACTTCTTAATCTACATACTGTTAGCAACTGTGATATTTTATCTAGTAGTCTCAAGATTGTTGAACCATTGATATGTGACTTGTGGGCCAAAGAGGGCAAGATTGACATTTTGCTGATCATTTGGGATTTCTACAGCAAAAGACTGAATGTATCCAATAATTTGTCAGGAAACATTTCAGCCACAAGTTTGGTTGAAATGTTGGATTTAGCAATAACATCACCACAACACTGTAAAGAAGATTTCCAAATTTTTGTTGGCATACTGAAAAATTACCTACAGAAGCATCCTCTGCATTGGGGAAAAATAAAAGGTAGGATTTATTCCCAGTTGGGGCCAAATAAAGCTAAGGATCTGACTGATATTGGGGTGATGCATGTGATGATGTTATATCTTGCCTTAAGCACTGTTTATTTCAATGAAATGGAGAAGAAGATGTTGGTGTTTTTGGAGAGTTTGCCTAAAGGAACTAAATACAATCTACAGACATGGAATATATATGCTGCAGTGGTGAGTATAGAGTCCATTTAGAATAGTAATTGTTTTTTAAGTAACTAATTTTTATTTAATTCAGTTAAGCAGTTATCTACCTAATATATATTTAAGTTAATTTTAAGGCTTCCTAAACATTTATTTTTTGATACAAATTGGTAAAATAATGGACAAAGTCTTGAGTATTTTTTCTGTATTTAACATTAAGGACTAATATATTCTTTAATTGCACGAATATTTTTTTTACTTATACCTCCACAGTATTACTAATATTTTCAGGTTTTACAATATGTACGTAATGGGCACTCCATTGAAAGAATATCTCCTCCCATATTACGGATGCTCCAAGAAGCCAGCACCGACCAGAAACTTCACCATTTAATCAAGAACTTCATAAACAATCTACAAGTAATTGTAAATCATAGTAACAACATGCAGCTGCATCAATGGACCTTATTAGGGCCATGGTTTACTCATTACCAATCTGTTTGTTATTTTCCTGATTTGAAGATATCTCTAGCGGTTCTGATGTCGATATTGGAAAAGTGCAGTAACGCGGATTATTGGACTGTTTGGGAACCCTTCTTTAAAGATTGTGTGTATTCCGCGTTGAAACAATTAGCCATAACTTTTAGTCCTCCCTCCATAATCGGAAAAATAGCTGGTAAATTGATATTGAATTGTAATAATTTAATTGATAATTCCTTTAAGTTTTTTTTGGTTGATTTGGTGGCACCTAAGATATCGTCGACTTTTTTGGAGGTAGTATTGAATTGTTATCCTGATAGGTTAATTCTCACCCCCGAGCAAGAAAATATGGCACTGCAGTGTTGGGTAAATGTATGTTTTCTCTCCGTCGAGCCTCAAGTTGAGTTAACCCAACAGGTGATTAAACTAGAGTGTTTTTCTAAAGCTTTGAAAACTCGTATAAAAGAATCTCCCGAGCCAATGGAGGCGTTTATAGAGTATCTAGGCAGCAATGACAGTGTCAATGTTCAATCTACCATGCATTTATTAAAACTTTGTGAGACCGCCTTAGGGAACTTGGATAAAATTATCGCGCAATATTTGATGAATCCTGAAGATGAAAAGATAGTATTCAAAATTTATAGACATTCATCTCTTATATTTCTAACTTGTGGTAATTTAATTTATAATAGAAACAAATCCGTGACTATCTTGACCAAACTCGTCCAGGTTCTCCTTTTGCCAATGGATTTTCTAATGGGTAAAAGACCCATTCATAATTTCATTATTAATGCCTTGAAAACATGTTGGCCTACATTTTTCGACGCTCTTATAAATCTTAACACGATTAAAGATCCTTATTTGGAGAGAACTTTACGAGATATGGTGGCGAAATATCTACCACTTTTTCCTACATCTGAGTCTGTGATTGTGGCCTCTCTAGAAACACTCAGCACCGCTGAAGTTGTGTTAGACAAAATCGCAATTGTCTATTTAAAACCACCGATAAACGAGTCAGATGGAAATGTGGCGAAAGCATTAAAAATAATATCCGATATTACCAAAAGCACCACATCACCGTCGCTGTATAGGCTTTTGATAGATAAAATACTATTTGGTTTATTTGAAGTAATCATTTTTCATTCTCAAAGAAACATTGCCATCGGTGTTGTGAGGGATATCACAAACTCCCATTTATTCCAAGAAGTGAAAAGTGAATTTAAAAAAGTTATTTTGGATGTGACTCAAAAAAATATGGCGATAAATAGTATAAACTATTTCCAATTGATGGTTTGTGTGGCAAAGTTCGTGCCGCATGAAATGAGAGATGTTTTTGAGAGTGTTAGAGCCCATGTTGGACATGTCGAGAAAGTTAGAGGGGTTGGGTTTGATCAATCGTTGCGGTTGCAGTTAGAGCGGCTAGAACATGCGATCAATGAAAATTTGTCGTAAAGCTAAAGAAATAAGTTCTAAGATTAAATAATTTTTAGAGACACATATTTCGAGTCTAGAGTTTTTGATTTTATATAAAAAAATCGGGACATTTTAAGGATTTTTAAAATTTACGAGGAAGAATAAGGTTGAGTAGATAATTTTGGTGATAAATTTATGTTTTATTAAATTGTAATTAATACAATTTTGGTAATTTTTAAAATTGTTTTTTTTTTCCTGTTAATACCTATTAATTAATAATATAATAAATATACAAGGCGATTATCAATGCAATCCATACTAAATCGATGTGTGTAGAGGACCCGAAAACAAATCGGTTTTCCCCATGAATCGTTCTATAGGGCGTGGAAGTAATATTTTTTAATTTTGAAAAGGGGAATAAATCTTACAGTGTTTGGCGTAAATCCTCGAAATCCCTCCTAAGGGGATTTTTAGGTATTTTAAAACAATTTAAAATATTCGTTTCAGGCCAGCTAATATGTGGCGCCACCTGTGCTTTACTGAAGTGCAAAAATCCCCCCAGGTCTAATTTCATGCGAAAACAGTACGATCTAGTCGTAATTTACATAGTAAAAAAACATTAAAACATCTTGTAAAGGGAAAAAGCAACTTTTTTATATGATGTATATATAGCTGAATCGCTAAAAATCGGATACGAGAAATAATTCTTGTATTTGCTGGCATGCAATACTCCTGCGTATCAATGTTTCTGGGGCTCCTGTATATGAAACATGAGCCTTTGCTTTTGTCATATGAACAATGCTATAGGAGCGGTATCGTTTTTCTCAATTTTATGTTATGCCAATCGAATATTTAAATTGACCAATCGGCGCTTCTAGCGAGGTATATAGAAACAAGGTCAAGAGAGGCTTGTGCCACAGAACAGTTACTCTTGTATATTGGGACAGGACCGGTCTAAGTAACCCACCTAAGTATACTTACCACTCGTTGCTTTCTATCCAAAAAGATCTCTCCTAACAAAGGGAAATATTAATTTGCGCACCAATACTTACCTAATAATAATGGTAAGCAACGTATGGCATTGTTACACCAATAAATGGGGTCAGATGATCGGAATCGGATGGAATGAAAGTCGATTCTCATTCGATCCGGAGCCCACAAGATACTTCTACTCCTCTTTAAGATGCATATATCGAGTATCTAAGAAAAACGAAGAGTCCCTCTCTGCTGTGGTAGGTTTGTACCTGAATCAATCTCAACTCGAGCCAGTAGGTAATGGTCTAAGCAAGTGAGAATACCATCAAGATCTTGTGGTTAGTCGCGAAATCATGTTTTCACAGTTAACGAACCAGCTACAAGACAAAATATGCTACTTTAACGATTGCGATTTTGAAATGTGGTGATTCGGGAATATCCATGTGAAACCAGGCAAATCGAGACAACGCAAGCCTTTGACTGGTAAGTGTTAAATTGCAGAAATCGGCATTTGAGGTGTTCATAAGATGCTGGTGAAGCTAAATAGGACAGAGCTAGTGAAAGTTTTGGATTCGCGGTCAGGCATAAGAGGAAAATACCTCGGACGTGTGTAATAACTCGGACTATGAAATTGTAATATTGTGAGTCATCGAAGCAAGCATTTTCATACAGGTTTACTATAATACTATTACTTTCGATCAGTATCCCATTAAAAGCAGATTTATCAATGATATTCGGTTCTCATGACGGTATACCTCACGTTGCATCTAAAATTTACAAAGAACTAATTATTTTGATGCGAAAGAAATTAATAATTGCTTATACTCGTTTTCAAAGTATCTAGTTAAGAATAGTGGCGCGAATATCACTTCTTTTTAGTCACAATTGTGTGAAATTCCTTCACTGTAAAACCAGCAAAAGTGATTTTAAAAAAAGGCACGATAGATAACTAAACATTTATTCTTGTTTTGTCACGCATTCGGATCGTCCTCTTAGTTGGCATTCTTCAAGAGAAATGTGTGCCAATTCTCATGATTATTTCCTTTTTGCCTAGTTTCCTTTAGTTAACTATGGCGCACTTATCTAAGATCAGGTGCCACCATCCCCAACGTCTCTCACACCTACACGGATACCGATAGTGTAGCAGGTGTCGTTGAGGAGACGTGCTCTGGTTGTTAAATGAATAATTCTTCAATGCGCTAAATCCATTACGCGAAATCTTTAGGACATTTGATCCCACGCAGTTTCATTCGATATAAAACTCGAATTAATCTGACCTGCGTTACCCTCAGGGATTTAAAGTTAATTGAGAAAAAACTCAGAACCGAATCTGAGTCGCGCGTTTATCTATTTAACGCGACGCTCAGAATGAAGTCACGTTCCTGGGTCGTAACGTTGATCAGTTCATCTTGAGTTATGCAGAAAAATCTTCCCAAATCTGAGTTCCGTCAGCTCCTGATGCTCAACATGATACGATGCGTTAGCTGAAATCGCTTGAGAGTGCGGAGGTTGTTCATACAAGTTACCCTCCACGTGGTCAGAATCTGTTATGGCCAGTTTGTCGAGAATCTGTGTATTATCAGAAAGCTATAAGGACGTGACCATCTCGTACGGTGCTCATCAGGAAGAAAAGAGTTTCAGGTGGACGAAATACTTCTATCTGTCCTAGGATGCCCAAAATTTGATGAAGTAGACGCTGGGATACGTTCTCTGCAGGATTCTTAGGTTGGCAGAAAACTCGGGAGATTCTGGCTGACTGTTGTTAAAATCGCTGAGCTTAAGAAGAAATTTCGGGTTGAAACTGAGCTATATCCCTCGTTCTATATGCCCCATATATACAGGATGTTTCTTAATATATAGTAAAAAATGAAAGGAGCGAATCACAAGCCTATTTCAAGCGAAGAACTTCTTATAAAGGCTCGTCCTAAATTGCAACCATTTTGATTTATAGGGTGTTGAAGTTTATTTTTCTCGATTTTCATTAATTTCTCTGTTATTTGTAAAGATAATTAACTCGAAATTGATAGGAACATTCATTTTAGCATTACGAACAAACTAAAACTAAAATAACAATTATTTAAAACACTCGAGAGCGTTACTTTTTGTGGTTGCTTTCAATAGTTTTAATTAGAACTTTTTTATGACATTTTTAGATTTTATTCATTAATTTCATTGGATCCTTTACGTCTTCCATTAAGTGTTTTCCGACTTCACCAGCCCCCCCCCCCCCTCACCAGTTTCTTTTATTAGGAATAATAGTTCAAGAGATATTTGCAAAAGTTAAATCTACTGATTTGGATTATAATTCAAGTGGTTGCCGAAAATGTCCTCTTTTTACCAAAATACAAGATTTTCCCCTTCTTCTCATGGTCTCCCGGACTATATGAAAAATTTCAGGTGTATTTCTAATAGTTTGATGAGCATTTGCAATTCTATTCGTTCGCCCTTCTTCAGTGTTCACTGGTGTAGAAGATGGTGAAATTTTTAAATGTCTCCACGCAAGAAAGTCTAAACTATTTAGATCAGCTAACTGAGGAGGCCAAGATTGAGGATTTTTACCGAAGTTTTGAGTTAATTATCTTTACAAATAGCAGAAAATCGAAAAAAAAGAAGAAATTTACACATCCTGTAGATCAAAATTGGATCAATTTGGGACATGCTTTTATATGAAGCTTTCGTCTTAAAATAAGCCCATGATTCACCCATTTAATTTTTACCATTCATGAAGAAACATCCTGTATGTTGTACATGGGGCCCCATTCTGCTTGGGTAGCTGAACATTCTGGTTGAGCCTGAAACGCGTTCGCTCAACGATATTCTGTTATTGAACAGTCTGTACATGACAATTCAGTTCTAAATTCGTTGGAGCGGGAAATATCTATTCGGGGCGATGCAAATATAAGAATTTCTCCGTATGTGTTCTTTCGTGCTTCAAGTACTGTTGACCACTCATCAGTTTCTTTGCCAATCAGGGTGCAAATTCGTATCGATATAAAACGACGTCGAAGGCATTTACGTGTCTAAACGTTCATTGATAGAGAAAATCGATTTCGATAGATACAATTTTTAGACTTTTCCTTCTTGAATGTTTCTTCGTGCGTGTGCAAAGGTGCATGGAACTCCACCAAAATTTCCCATCAAATTTAATGTCCTTCAGGGATTCCCAACGAGTTTGTCACAGTACGCTGAACCATTCAATCATGTTGTATCGATGGGTGGTAGATCGGCCTCATTGCTACCAATTCAAATGCCCACTGGGCACTAAATTACTGCTAAAGTTTATTTTATTTGAGACCATGTTTCCAAAGGCGAGACACTTATTCTTTCATTTATATTCAGTCCCACACCTGTTTATGGCAGAGGAATTTCTGGTGACAAAACACGTCCATTGTTCTTTGTGTAAGTGCTGTAATGCCAGACTTATCGGTGTTTTAAAGGTGCTGGGTCGTTTACTCGGCTTTTATTGTGCCAAAGATATGGCCATGTATATACGGTCTTTGTTCAAGAAATAAATATACATGGTTTCGAGGATCACTCTTTGTCCAACGAACGAGCATTAAGAGTACTGCGATACTCCAAAACTTCCAAACTCCACTATCATTGCACTGAATGCAAGGAAAAGTTAGCGATTAAACCAGTCATATCCCACTTAAGTTCCTTCTTTGTCTTTTTTTGCAGACTTAGTTTTGAAAGATGACTTCAACGTTAGATAACTTGCCCAAACAATTTGTGCATGCAATGAGGACTTTATTCGACATCATGGACGACAAACAAATAGGATACGTGAACTTTGCTGATATAGGTGGGTAGTTGTTGCCATAATTCATACAGAGAATAATCGGCCCTACATCTTCTTGATGCAGAGGCAAGGTGGCAAGACGATGGATCCAAAGGATTGCCCAAGGGGGTACTGGAAAGCTTGCGAAAAGTAACTCCGCCCAATGGAATGCTGACTTTCGAACGATTTTGCGCTGGTCTTAAAATCTGTCTGCTGAGGAATCAACTGGAGTCTAGAAACGACCCACATGAAGCTGTGCAAGAGATGGGCAAGGTAAAAGCAAAAATAAAACGGAGTTCCTTCTAAAATTTCACGTTTTTCCAGATTCCGAACTTGATCAATCGACCTCCCTCAGCGCCGCTACTGGATTTAGTAGACAATAATCATGCTACAAAATCAGCATGGGGGAGCAATCTCAGTAACACAGCGGCGGTCCGTCCCAATAACATTAGCTCACATCAACAAAACGTTACTAGAACCTTTAGCATGCCTCAACTGAAGGATCAACAAGGTGACCAAGCATTCGAGAAACCTCCTCCTTTAACAGGTGAGCTTCATTAAATTTACTGATGGCAGATTGAAGTGTATTTTAGCTCAAAATTTGAGTAAACTTCCGTTGTATGGACCGCCAAAGCCTCCACGGACCGCCATAGGAGTGGAACGAACTACTGGAACTTCTTCTGGGAATCTAGATAGAGCTGAAATTAGGACTGCCTTGGTTAACTGGCAAATGGGACTTCTCACCACCCAAGATCAGGGTGTTAAGGAGAGCAAAGGCGTCTCTAATGCACCATCACAGGTACGCGTCTGACATAGAGATGTTGCAGTTCAAAAAGTATCAAATAGTGTTTCTCCTCTGCCCCAAGGAATCTCGGCTCCAGCCTCAGCGACAACATAAAAATGAGTGGTCACATTTTCTTTTTTAGACCTACAACGGCTTCCTTCGGTCAAGCAGAAGTCTTGGCGATGGTAAAGCTGCTGTCCAGCCGGATCTTCCCATTCCTGCGTCCGCCCAACCACAGGCAATTTACCAAAGAAAACCTGTGTCGAAAAGACGAGAACCACGTAGACATACGCTGCAAAATGGAATTGATTACAACATGCTCAAAAGAATGAAGCAGATCGAGCAAGAGAAAGAGGCAAGTAATGTGTAATGCACAATTTCAATTTTATGGTGCTGCTTTGAGCCTCCCCGCCTCAGAAACCAAAAGGCACATTCCCCCGGGTTTTTGCAGGTTCGTAGGGCTCCCCGAGATGCGAGGTCAAAGTTGAGAAAAAAACGTGATTTAAAAAATCGCAATTCTCGTGAGCGTTGACTTTTAGTCTCGTTGTTTTCGTCATCAATTTGAGCATTTTGTATACTTGTAATATGTTTAAATAATATGTGCATTTCATTTCAGGTCCTAATGAACGGTCTTGGAGCCGTTGAAAAAGCGAGAGATTGGTATCTGAAGCAGATCGCAAACGTCCAGGAAAAAATGAAATATCTAGGCCGCATGGGCCACGTGGTAACTCCAATAATCCAAAAAAATTGGTTAAAACCTCAATTGGGATTAATCCTTTCCAGGAAATGTGGTCCGAGGCACAGCAAGAACGCTTAGAACTTCAAAAAGCTCGAGTGTTTGAGGTAAATCGACACTTATCTGCCCTCACTGAGAGCTGGGAAAGAGGAGGCTTGCCGCTTCACATGAATTTGGCTGTTCATCACTTCCCGCCCTCACAAGAGGCGCCTGACCGGCTCAAGCAGCAAAATCGAATGTTGACAGAGGTAGGTGGTTATAAGTGGATTTTCGGAATTTTATAATATAAACTGAGAGAAGGAGGACGTAGAGCTCGCAGAGACTGAACTCGCAGTTTGAAATTCATATTCCTTTCCAGGAGTTGTCCAAAAAAAGTGAAAGGATTGCGTCCTTGGAAAGAGAAAAGGCCAGTTTGATACAAGTGTTGCAGCTACAGTCGCAACAAGTTAGAAATAGCGGTAATGAAGAAGCAGTATTTTAGTTACGTTTAAAATTATTTATCTCCGAATGTGCCACTTTCATATATTTAAATGTGTTGATCAATGTATATATATTTTAAATGTTTAATACAACATGATATTTCAAACGAGCTTTATTTCCAGAAAACTATTTCCCTAAATTTGTGTATTAAATGTAAAAAAGCATAGATATTTTCAAAAAAAAAAAATGAACTATACAAGCTGATTCCAAAGTTGGAACTATCCTTCCACCAGCGAATAGGGCTTGAAAAAGTAAGATTGATTTCCTTTGGCGATTCTTCGAAATATCAAAATCAACGGATATACGGGGTTCAATGTTTCATTTAAAAAACGACGAAAAATCCATACAAGAGGAGAATAATATGATGTTTGATGATTGTTCCTGAAAGGAACTTGAATGGATTATTTTTTTTTATAAGGTGGACTAAAATTGCACATTTTTTTTCACGGAATAATGCATCAAAGGTGTTATACTAAAAAGAGAGATATACTAACTTAGATCTTAAACTTTTTTTAAAAAAAGATTTTGCCTGTGTGCCTTCGTTTTTAAACAGCTGAAGAAAGCAATCATTTTTACAGACCATATGCAACTGAATTGTAGGTGGTTAGAAGCCCTGCCATCCAAAGCAAAGATCGTCCCGGGTATCTCTCAAATTTTGAAAGGCTAATCTACAAGTTTCTAATTGTAAAGATGGTTTGGTTTATGAGCAAAAAAATCAAAAACAAAAAAAATAAAATAAAATCGCTAAAAATCTCAAATTATTATAAAACTTACGAAAATAAATCATCTATTCATTCAAAAGTGTACAAGGAATGATTTTGGATGCACTTTGGTGAAGATCTCTAACTTGGATCGATTCTACTTTAGACTTTTGTCCAAATTTTCGTTCAAAAAGTTTCCCGCTTTTCTACTGTCACTTCATGAAAGCAGTGAAAACGACTCGTGAAATTTTCATCAAATAAGCAACTATACCAGGATTTCAGGCATTTTCTTTATAGGTACACTAGAAATGTAAGTATAGCTCATCTTGAAATTGGAATTGGGTCTGGGAATTCAAATGAAGATTTTTACAATGCGCAATGTATTATTTACCTTGGAAAAAGCCTCTATTTGGAGCTCATAACACCCGACTTTTCTCATTATTTATATTGGGTTAACGCAAAAGTAAAATTTTCTTATACTTATTTTGTTGTCTGCGTGGGAATTGAAGCTAATTTATTCACAGATTATGTGGGCTTTCAAAGTTAAGGGGATATACCAAATTACTTTTAAACGTGAAGAGGCATTGCAGTAATGTTAATTAACACTAATATTTATTAATTACCAACACCCACATGGAGAAAATTTGCGAGTAAACTTTGAAATAATTGCTAAAGCAAGCACGATGTAACAGAACAATTTTATTGCGGTTTTATTCCTAGAAGTCCATAGCTAACAACAATTGTTAGAATTATTTATCTAAATTAGGCATTATTTTTTTGTTTTTTTCATAACCATTTGACGTATTAAATATGTTAACCATTATCTTTAGATCTCTCAGGAATATGTAATAGATAATAAAAAAGATTTATTTTCGTTATCGCAAATTTTCGGTATTTTCGACGCCATATTGGTTAAAAAGAAGGCACGTGGTATTAATGTTATTTTTTAATCGCGCGATAATATAACTAAATTGTGAGCCGACAAAATGCAAGCTGCAACGGTCCTAAAAGCTGAAGGAACGCCAAAACTATTAAAAAATATTATTAACAATAATATAACGAACAGGTTAAAAATTACGTTAACGTAACGCATTTTCTATAACGACCATCACATGATGAAAAATTTTGATATTATTGTGTCATTTTTTGGTTGACCTGGCAACCGAAATAACCATTAAATGACATGCCATAGGTATCCTCTTGCCGATTCAGTTTGGTTATTGATAAACTCTTCTAATCCTGAGAGTTTCTGCAGTTTTTACCCCTCAACCATGGTTGCTTAACAGGGTTGACATCCAAATATATTAAATTAGTAAGTTCACCAATCGCGAATTCGATACACGTACTATCTTGGTGTATATGCAAAAGAAAAAAGCGTTTTTGGGAAATTTGAAGCTTTTAATTATTTCCCTAAAAAATTCAGAGACGTGTGAAGATTTAGAATTTAATTTTATCCTCGTAAACGAAGCGGGACAATGCAGAAAATCAAGGGACAGAAAAGTTGTTCAGTGTGAAGCAATTGTGAAAATTGATATGATCTGCAGGCATTACTATAATATATTTGGGCAAAATTTCACAGAATTGCCCTGTAAGTACGCCCCTGTAGTTTCTGCAGAAACTCTCATATCTGCACAAGCAAACGCCCTGCCGACAACTGACCTTAACAAGAAAATTTCGATTAAATTGGCCTAAGAGGTTGTTAAAAAACAATTAAAAAAAAAAAAAAAAATTTAAACGTTTTTTTTTTCAACTTCCACACTCCGTATTCCACAACTGAAGCGATCCCGTAAATGTGTTTCTAGGGACTTTTTTTTTCATTGCAAGCTAAGGAATATCTCCTTAAAGTCGACGCCGCATTTTTAAGGAACACCCGGTATGTTGCATCGTAACAAAGTCAATAGTTGTGAAGTGGACTGCAAATCCACACGAGCTGCTTTATTTGTGCCTTCTATGTACATGCAGTTTCCCGCTTTTGTTGGTTAATTTGACTCCTACAGGTCAGCATATATTGGATTTCTGAGAGATTCTGCAAGAGGTGTGGTGCTCGTAAGATGACAACAGCGAAACCACCCCGCGACCACTATCCGCCAGCCACTCGAGGGTGGCCGGCGGGTATATCCCATAAGTCGCACGTCGATTAAGAACTACAAGCTTTCTGCAATCCTTTTTTGTTTTTTGCACAACTCAGTGGGTTCTGGCCTTAACCACAAGCTCGCCTAAAACAACAAGGGAAGTAAAGATGTATGCTGTTATTATGTTAAAATGTATAATGTTAAAATCACTGAGATCGTTTCAACAGTCAATAATCTCCTAAACAATACCTGCGTTCATTCAATTGGCGTATGAGAAAGTCGTGACGCTGATAGTTTTGAATTTGCATTGTTATATGGCATTTTTATTAATCGTAATTTACAAGCAAACTCTATGCATTATGCTTGACTGCATATCGACAGAGATAATACCTGGAGAGTCAACAGTTCCATCAAAGACGTCCTAGATGTGTCTCTGGTGAATTACCGGAAAATCTTTCGTTCAGAATCGTTTTTAAATCACTTTCGTAACTTGATGTTTATGCGTAACTTTAGGAATTGGATCAAAACACCGAACAATGAAGATTCAGATTAAAACAGATTTCGACTTCTACGAAATGTTGATTATTGTCGTTGATGCGGGACAAATATTTTTTCTAGATCTGGAGATATCTTCTTCAAGGAAATTAAAAAATGTTTGCTCCCGCGACGTTAATTAAATTTCATGTAGATTTTCAGCCATTCATCACGACACAAATCACTGCATTCCCTGGCAGAAACGACACATTGTTTGTCGATTACTAAGCCCCCTTAAATCACTAAAGCGTTGATTACTCAGCTTTAAGTAAAACACACCGGATTATTTTTTACTAATCAATTTTAAAATACTAAACAATGCCCTATTTACATCGTATCTTGAAAAATCATAAGGTGAATTGACGTATACAAAAACAAAGCCGCTAAGTACTATAAACTCCGGTTGTGTGTGTAGTAGGGCTTATTCAAATAAGCAAACTTATTTAATTTGGACTTTGCCAAAACAATGGACGACGAAGATACAAGTTATTTAAATGTAGTAAGAAAGTCAGAAAACTTAGAACACTACGACATGTGCATCCCAGCATAATGAGATTGAAGCTTCTGTTCAGCACTATTTTAGTGTTTATTCCTACAATACAAGCAAGTATTTTGATTTCCATACCTACCATTAGACACGTTCATTTAAGGCCAATATCGCGGAGTTCATTATCTCAAACTCATCAGGCTATTGAAACGCAGCTGCTGTTCGAAAGGAAAACTTTTCTTTTCTTCCATAGCTCCTCGAAGAGTGTTGGATTAAACGGAAAGTCGTACCAACGTGAATCAATCAGTGAGTCTCCGATATAGGAAGTCAAAAATGAAATTTTCTAGGGCTCAGGTTACACGCCTTAAATGATCTTTTAAGGTAGTTTTCCGCTTATTCCCTACAGGGTGGCTTTAAAACTTTGCCACTAATTGCCCAGCTTGATATTCGGCGTTTTAGTTCGGCTGCTAAATTTTTAAAAAATAATTTTTTAATCTGAAATATGGTATTTGGGAGTGCCAGGGGCGACAAATAGGAGTCCGCCTACAACTTCTGTAACTTTTTCGTCACCTTGTTTTAAATCTTTTTCAAAATACAATTTGCGTTTCACAATGTCTTTTACACAAAAAAACGCCTCGGAGGGCCGCAGTTTTACGAATATTTGCAGTTTCAGCAGTGATTCAAAGTTGCATTTAGTGTTAACTCTACGCAACAAACATAAAAATAATCATTATAAATTCACATTTATTACAAGTAGGCATCTTTTAAGTCAAAACCAATGACTTATCACTTCGAACGGAGCTTAATTTCTTCTTATACAAAGTGAACCTAGGCACCTTCTAATAGGCACTAATCAAATCCTAACACTAATTATCAGACGCTAGATAGAACACGAAATGAATATTAACTCCAAATGATTCAAGACGAGAGGTACTGCAGGGCTTTTTTGAGTAAACCGTGCTGCGAAAGAAAATTTTTATAGTATCAAGTTTCATACTGGGCGGGAAAAAGTTACCTTAAAGGGGGGCCGCAGTGCAAACGACGCCCTCTAGACAGTACGGTCTCACTGTCGCACGAACGCCGCATTTTCCTTAACCACCGTAATTACAAAAGAAATGGCAATTAAGCAAATCGAGTTTGAAGTCCTGAACTTCGAAAAGTGCCAATTTTCGAATTAAGGTAAGTCGGAGTAGTAGTAAACCTTTGACCAGGCCATTTAAAGACACCTTGTACAAGTAGATATGCAAACTGTGAGTTAACTCGAATGGCTGGATCACCGGAAATTTACAGTAGAAAACTGTAATGACGTGACCAATGGCTAATAATTTGATTGGACAACATTAGAAGTGCGCTAACCAATAATCTTTCGCTCTAAATAAAAGTGAGCAATTTCATTGGTTTCGATACCGTCACAATTGTCAAATAGGAGCCAATGAACTGCAATCTTCGTGAGATGATTCGCGATTTTAGCTACCCAAGAGGACTTCGCGAAACGTAAAAATTATTTAGAAAATTCAGTAATCTTTGACCCTAAATTAATCTTAAAATTTAGGTTTTTTCATGAGAATCTCACGCGAAGAACGCGCATTATTTACTGCTGAAAAAGTCATAAGATTTCGTTTTGTCTAGTTCCAACCAGGAGAGATTAAATTCTACGAAATGAGAAAAAAAAGTAAACAATTTTACAGATTTTGATGACGTCTTTCCTCCATGTGTGTTTGTTATATGGCAATTTAGAACAAAGACCTAGAATTACTCGCTCGTTTAAGATTGAATTTTCCTCACAAGATGTAGCATTAACTTATGTTTCTCCGTTACCCGACGATTAATTTAAACTACCCTTTTCAGGCAGTCTGTAAAAAATGCGGAGAAGAAGAAGATATAATCCTAAACTGCTACGGCAAGAGGTTTCGCTGTATCAATGAAACCAATTACTACCATTGCTCTGATTTCGGGCCTGTATCTCTCGCATTTTCGAGCCAAACGATACAAGTGTGCCCCATAGGGATGATTTGCAGTAGCGCTAACAAATATCAATGCGTGGCTCCGTCGGAAAGCAGTACTACCACAGAGTGTCCTCCTGAAGAGTCAGATGTGACCACTACGCTGGGGTCCGTTTCCACTAGAGGAGTTAACTATACCACTGAAATAACTTTCACTGTCTCAACGCAGACTACGCCAGACAAAGAGGACACTAGCGGTAATAGTCCTACTGTATATTCTTCTAGTACTACTAGTTCTGGAAGTTCAAGCGGAACTAATTCCACAGAATCGAGTACCGAAAGTTCAAGTAGTTCTACCCCATCCGGTTCTTCGAAAGGAACCACTGAGGGTACGTCAAGCAACGTCACGCCATCTAAACCTAGTGAATCGAGTACTGAACCCACTGGAGGTGTAACCGGTACGGGTACCACCGAGCAAGAGACAACAACCAAATTAGGCACAGAAAGTACTCCAAGTGGTACTCCACCAGGCAATCAATCAGAATCCACTCCTAATGACGGATCCTCAAGCAGGACAACTACATCCGAATCAACCGAGTCCAGTACTGAATATACTTCTCGTGGTTCAAGTGAAATTACCCCAGGAGGTTCTTCTAGTAGTTCAGGCGGTACAGAACCCACAGAACCAACTACGCCAAGATCAAGTAGTTCCACCTCATCCGGTTCTTCGGAAGGAACCACGGAGGGAACGACAAGCAACGTCACGCCATCTAAACCTAGTGAATCGAGTACTGAACCCACTGGAGGTGTAACCGGTACGGGTACCACCGAACAAGAGACAACAACCAAATTAGGCACAGAAAGTACTCCAAGTGGTACTCCACCAGGCAATCAATCAGAATCCACACCTAATGACGGTTCCTCAAGCAGGACAACTACACCCGAATCAACCGAGTCCAGTACTGAATATACTTCTCGTGGTTCAAGTGAAATTACCCCAGGAGGTTCTTCTAGTAGTTCAGGCGGTACAGAACCCACAGAACCAACTACGCCAAGATCAAGTAGTTCCACCTCATCCGGTTCTTCGGAAGGAACCACGGAGGGAACGACAAGCAACGTCACGCCATCTAAACCTAGTGAATCGAGTACTGAACCCACTGGAGGTGTAACCGGTACGGGTACCACCGAACAAGAGACAACAACCAAATTAGGCACAGAAAGTACTCCAAGTGGTACTCCACCAGGCAATCAATCAGAATCCACTCCTAATGACGGATCCTCAAGCAGGACAACTACATCCGAATCAACCGAGTCCAGTACTGAATATACTTCTCGTGGTTCAAGTGAAATTACCCCAGGAGGTTCTTCTAGTAGTTCAGGCGGTACAGAACCCACAGAACCAACTACGCCAAGATCAAGTAGTTCCACCTCATCCGGTTCTTCGGAAGGAACCACGGAGGGAACGACAAGCAACGTCACGCCATCTAAACCTAGTGAATCGAGTACTGAACCCACTGGAGGTGTAACCGGTACGGGTACCACCGAACAAGAGACAACAACCAAATTAGGCACAGAAAGTACTCCAAGTGGTACTCCACCAGGCAATCAATCAGAATCCACACCTAATGACGGTTCCTCAAGCAGGACAACTACACCCGAATCAACCGAGTCCAGTACTGAATATACTTCTCGTGGTTCAAGTGAAATTACCCCAGGAGGTTCTTCTAGTAGTTCAGGCGGTACAGAACCCACAGAACCAACTACGCCAAGATCAAGTAGTTCCACCTCATCCGGTTCTTCGGAAGGAACCACGGAGGGAACGACAAGCAACGTCACGCCATCTAAACCTAGTGAATCGAGTACTGAACCCACTGGAGGTGTAACCGGTACGGGTACCACCGAACAAGAGACAACAACCAAATTAGGCACAGAAAGTACTCCAAGTGGTACTCCACCAGGCAATCAATCAGAATCCACACCTAATGACGGTTCCTCAAGCAGGACAACTACACCCGAATCAACCGAGTCCAGTACTGAATATACTTCTCGTGGTTCAAGTGAAATTACCCCAGGAGGTTCTTCTAGTAGTTCAGGCGGTACAGAACCCACAGAACCAACTACGCCAAGATCAAGTAGTTCCACCTCATCCGGTTCTTCGGAAGGAACCACGGAGGGAACGACAAGCAACGTCACGCCATCTAAACCTAGTGAATCGAGTACTGAACCCACTGGAGGTGTAACCGGTACGGGTACCACCGAACAAGAGACAACAACCAAATTAGGCACAGAAAGTACTCCAAGTGGTACTCCACCAGGCAATCAATCAGAATCCACACCTAATGACGGTTCCTCAAGCAGGACAACTACACCCGAATCAACCGAGTCCAGTACTGAATATACTTCTCGTGGTTCAAGTGAAATTACCCCAGGAGGTTCTTCTAGTAGTTCAGGCGGTACAGAACCCACAGAACCAACTACGCCAAGATCAAGTAGTTCCACCTCATCCGGTTCTTCGGAAGGAACCACGGAGGGAACGACAAGCAACGTCACGCCATCTAAACCTAGTGAATCGAGTACTGAACCCACTGGAGGTGTAACCGGTACGGGTACCACCGAACAAGAGACAACAACCAAATTAGGCACAGAAAGTACTCCAAGTGGTACTCCACCAGGCAATCAATCAGAATCCACACCTAATGACGGTTCCTCAAGCAGGACAACTACACCCGAATCAACCGAGTCCAGTACTGAATATACTTCTCGTGGTTCAAGTGAAATTACCCCAGGAGGTTCTTCTAGTAGTTCAGGCGGTACAGAACCCACAGAACCAACTACGCCAAGATCAAGTAGTTCCACCTCATCCGGTTCTTCGGAAGGAACCACGGAGGGAACGACAAGCAACGTCACGCCATCTAAACCTAGTGAATCGAGTACTGAACCCACTGGAGGTGTAACCGGTACGGGTACCACCGAACAAGAGACAACAACCAAATTAGGCACAGAAAGTACTCCAAGTGGTACTCCACCAGGCAATCAATCAGAATCCACACCTAATGACGGTTCCTCAAGCAGGACAACTACACCCGAATCAACCGAGTCCAGTACTGAATATACTTCTCGTGGTTCAAGTGAAATTACCCCAGGAGGTTCTTCTAGTAGTTCAGGCGGTACAGAACCCACAGAACCAACTACGCCAAGATCAAGTAGTTCCACCTCATCCAGTTCTTCGGAAGGAACCACGGAGGGAACGACAAGCAACGTCACGCCATCTAAACCTAGTGAATCGAGTACTGAACCCACTGGAGGTGTAACCGGTACGGGTACCACCGAACAAGAGACAACAACCAAATTAGGCACAGAAAGTACTCCAAGTGGTACTCCACCAGGCAATCAATCAGAATCCACACCTAATGACGGTTCCTCAAGCAGGACAACTACACCCGAATCAACCGAGTCCAGTACTGAATATACTTCTCGTGGTTCAAGTGAAATTACCCCAGGAGGTTCTTCTAGTAGTTCAGGCGGTACAGAACCCACAGAACCAACTACGCCAAGATCAAGTAGTTCCACCTCATCCGGTTCTTCGGAAGGAACCACGGAGGGAACGACAAGCAACGTCACGCCATCTAAACCTAGTGAATCGAGTACTGAACCCACTGGAGGTGTAACCGGTACGGGTACCACCGAACAAGAGACAACAACCAAATTAGGCACAGAAAGTACTCCAAGTGGTACTCCACCAGGCAATCAATCAGAATCCACATCTAATGACGGTTCCTCAAGCAGGACAACTACACCCGAATCAACCGAGTCCAGTACTGAATATACTTCTCGTGGTTCAAGTGAAATTACCCCAGGAGGTTCTTCTAGTAGTTCAGGCGGTACAGAACCCACAGAACCAACTACGCCAAGATCAAGTAGTTCCACCTCATCCGGTTCTTCGGAAGGAACCACGGAGGGAACGACAAGCAACGTCACGCCATCTAAACCTAGTGAATCGAGTACGGAACCCACTGGAGGTGTAACCGGTACGGGTACCACCGAGCAAGAGACAACAACCAAACTAGGCACAGAAAGTACTCCAAGTGGTACTCCACCAGGCAATCAATCAGAATCCACTCCTAATGACGGTTCCTCAAGCAGGACAACTACACCCGAATCAACCGAGTCCAGTACCGAATATACTTCTCGTGGTTCAAGTGAAATTACCCCAGGAGGTTCTTCTAGTAGTTCAGGCGGTACAGAACCCACAGAACCAACTACGCCAAGATCAAGTAGTTCCACCTCATCCGGTTCTTCGGAAGGAACCACTGAAGGTACGTCAAGCAACGTCACGCCATCTAAACCTAGTGAATCGAGTACTGAACCCACTGGAGGTGTAACCGGTACGGGTACCACCGAACAAGAGACAACAACCAAATTAGGCACAGAAAGTACTCCAAGTGGTACTCCACCAGGCAATCAATCAGAATCCACACCTAATGATGGTTCCTCAAGCAGAACAACTACGCCCGAATCAACTGAGTCCAGTACTGAATATACTTCTCGTGGTTCAAGTGAAATTACCCCAGAAGGTTCTTCTAGTAGTTCAGGCGGTACAGAACCCACAGAACCAACTACGCCAAGATCAAGTAGTTCCACCTCATCCGGTTCTTCGGAAGGAACCACGGAGGGAACGACAAGCAACGTCACGCCATCTAAACCTAGTGAATCGAGTACTGAACCCACTGGAGGTGTAACCGGTACGGGTACCACCGAGCAAGAGACAACAACCAAAATAGGCACAGAAAGTACTCCAAGTGGTACTCCACCAGGCAATCAATCAGAATCCACTCCTAATGACGGTTCCTCAAGCAGGACAACTACACCCGAATCAACCGAGTCCAGTACTGAATATACTTCTCGTGGTTCAAGTGAAATTACCCCAGGAGGATCTTCTAGTAGTTCAGGCGGTACAGAACCCACAGAACCAACTACGCCAAGATCAAGTAGTTCCACCTCATCCGGTTCTTCGGAAGGAACCACGGAGGGAACGACAAGCAACGTCACGCCATCTAAACCTAGTGAATCGAGTACCGAACCCACTGGAGGTGTAACCGGTACGGGTACCACCGAGCAAGATACAACAACCAAATTAGGCACAGAAAGTACTCCAAGTGGCACTCCACCAGGCAATCAATCAGAATCCACACCTAATGATGGTTCCTCAAGCAGGACAACTACACCCGAATCAACCGAGTCCAGTACCGAATATACTTCTCGTGGTTCAAGTGAAATTACCCCAGGAGGTTCTTCTAGTAGTTCAGGCGGTACAGAACCCACAGAACCAACTACGCCAAGATCAAGTAGTTCCACCTCATCCGGTTCTTCGGAAGGAACCACGGAGGGAACGACAAGCAACGTCACGCCATCTAAACCTAGTGAATCGAGTACGGAACCCACTGGAGGTGTAACCGGTACGGGTACCACCGAGCAAGAGACAACAACCAAACTAGGCACAGAAAGTACTCCAAGTGGTACTCCACCAGCCAATCAATCAGAATCCACACCTAATGATGGTTCCTCAAGCAGGACAACTACACCCGAATCAACCGAGTCCAGTACCGAATATACTTCTCGTGGTTCAAGTGAAATTACCCCAGGAGGTTCTTCTAGTAGTTCAGACGGTACAGAACCCACAGAACCAACTACGCCAAGATCAAGTAGTTCCACCTCATCCGGTTCTTCGGAAGGAACCACTGAAGGTACGTCAAGCAACGTCACGCCATCTAAACCTAGTGAATCGAGTACTGAACCCACTGGAGGTGTAACCGGTACGGGTACCACCGAACAAGAGACAACAACCAAATTAGGCACAGAAAGTACTCCAAGTGGTACTCCACCAGGCAATCAATCAGAATCCACACCTAATGATGGTTCCTCAAGCAGGACAACTACACCCGAATCAACCGAGTCCAGTACCGAATATACTTCTCGTGGTTCAAGTGAAATTACCCCAGGAGGTTCTTCTAGTAGTTCAGACGGTACAGAACCCACAGAACCAACTACGCCAAGATCAAGTAGTTCCACCTCATCCGGTTCTTCGGAAGGAACCACGGAGGGAACGACAAGCAACGTCACGCCATCTAAACCTAGTGAATCGAGTACGGAACCCACTGGAGGTGTAACCGGTACGGGTACCACCGAGCAAGATACAACAACCAAATTAGAAACAGAAAGTACTCCAAGTGGTACTCCAACAGGCAATCAATCAGAATCCACACCTAATGATGGTTCCTCAAGCAGAACAACTACACCCGAATCAACCGAGTCCAGTACTGAATATACTTCTCGTGGTTCAAGTGAAATTACCCCAGGAGGATCTTCTAGTAGTTCAGGAGGTACTGAACCCACAGAACCAACTACGCCAAGATCAAGTAGTTCCACCTCATCCGGTTCTTCGGAAGGAACCACTGAGGGAACGTCAAGCAACGTCACGCCTTCTAAACCTAGTGAATCGAGTACTGAACCCACTGGAGGTGTAACCGGTACGGGTACCACCGAGCAAGATACAACAACCAAATTAGAAACAGAAAGTACTCCAAGTGGTACTCCAACAGGCAATCAATCAGAATCCACACCTAATGATGGTTCCTCAAGCAGAACAACTACGCCCGAATCAACCGAGTCCAGTACTGAATATACTTCTCGTGGTTCAAGTGAAATTACCCCAGGAGGTTCTTCTAGTAGTTCAGGCGGTACAGAACCCACAGAACCAACTACGCCAAGATCAAGTAGTTCCACCTCATCCGGTTCTTCGGAAGGAACCACGGAGGGAACGACAAGCAACGTCACGCCATCTAAACCTAGTGAATCGAGTACTGAACCCACTGGAGGTGTAACCGGTACGGGTACCACCGAGCAAGAGACAACAACCAAACTAGGCACAGAAAGTACTCCAAGTGGTACTCCACCAGGCAATCAATCAGAATCCACACCTAATGATGGTTCCTCAAGCAGGACAACTACACCCGAATCAACCGAGTCCAGTACCGAATATACTTCTCGTGGTTCAAGTGAAATTACCCCAGGAGGTTCTTCTAGTAGTTCAGGCGGTACAGAACCCACAGAACCAACTACGCCAAGATCAAGTAGTTCCACCTCATCCGGTTCTTCGGAAGGAACCACGGAGGGAACGACAAGCAACGTCACGCCATCTAAACCTAGTGAATCGAGTACGGAACCCACTGGAGGTGTAACCGGTACGGGTACCACCGAGCAAGAGACAACAACCAAACTAGGCACAGAAAGTACTCCAAGTGGTACTCCACCAGCCAATCAATCAGAATCCACACCTAATGATGGTTCCTCAAGCAGGACAACTACACCCGAATCAACCGAGTCCAGTACCGAATATACTTCTCGTGGTTCAAGTGAAATTACCCCAGGAGGTTCTTCTAGTAGTTCAGACGGTACAGAACCCACAGAACCAACTACGCCAAGATCAAGTAGTTCCACCTCATCCGGTTCTTCGGAAGGAACCACGGAGGGAACGACAAGCAACGTCACGCCATCTAAACCTAGTGAATCGAGTACTGAACCCACTGGAGGTGTAACCGGTACGGGTACCACCGAGCAAGAGACAACAACCAAACTAGGCACAGAAAGTACTCCAAGTGGTACTCCACCAGGCAATCAATCAGAATCCACACCTAATGATGGTTCCTCAAGCAGAACAACTACACCCGAATCAACCGAGTCCAGTACTGAATATACTTCTCGTGGTTCAAGTGAAATTACCCCAGGAGGTTCTTCTAGTAGTTCAGGAGGTACTGAACCCACAGAACCAACTACGCCAAGATCAAGTAGTTCCACTTCATCCGGTTCTTCGGAAGGAACCACTGAGGGAACGTCAAGCAACGTCACGCCTTCTAAACCTAGTGAATCGAGTACGGAACACACTGGAGGTGTAACCGGTACGGGTACCACCGAGCAAGAGACAACAACCAAACTTGGCACAGAAAGTACTCCAAGTGGTACTCCACCAGGCAATCAATCAGAATCCACTCCTAATGACGGTTCCTCAAGCAGGACAACTACACCCGAATCAACCGAGTCCAGTACCGAATATACTTCTCGTGGTTCAAGTGAAATTACCCCAGGAGGTTCTTCTAGTAGTTCAGGCGGTACAGAACCCACAGAACCAACTACGCCAAGATCAAGTAGTTCCACCTCATCCGGTTCTTCGGAAGGAACCACGGAGGGAACGACAAGCAACGTCACGCCATCTAAACCTAGTGAATCGAGTACGGAACCCACTGGAGGTGTAACCGGTACGGGTACCACCGAGCAAGAGACAACAACCAAACTAGGCACAGAAAGTACTCCAAGTGGTACTCCACCAGCCAATCAATCAGAATCCACACCTAATGATGGTTCCTCAAGCAGGACAACTACACCCGAATCAACCGAGTCCAGTACCGAATATACTTCTCGTGGTTCAAGTGAAATTACCCCAGGAGGTTCTTCTAGTAGTTCAGACGGTACAGAACCCACAGAACCAACTACGCCAAGATCAAGTAGTTCCACCTCATCCGGTTCTTCGGAAGGAACCACGGAGGGAACGACAAGCAACGTCACGCCATCTAAACCTAGTGAATCGAGTACTGAACCCACTGGAGGTGTAACCGGTACGGGTACCACCGAGCAAGAGACAACAACCAAACTAGGCACAGAAAGTACTCCAAGTGGTACTCCACCAGGCAATCAATCAGAATCCACACCTAATGATGGTTCCTCAAGCAGAACAACTACACCCGAATCAACCGAGTCCAGTACTGAATATACTTCTCGTGGTTCAAGTGAAATTACCCCAGGAGGTTCTTCTAGTAGTTCAGGCGGTACAGAACCCACAGAACCAACTACGCCAAGATCAAGTAGTTCCACCTCATCCGGTTCTTCGGAAGGAACCACTGAAGGTACGTCAAGCAACGTCACGCCATCTAAACCTAGTGAATCGAGCACTGAACCCACTGGAGGTGTAACCGGTACGGGTACCACCGAGCAAGAGACAACAACCAAATTAGGCACAGAAAGTACTCCAAGTGGTACTCCACCAGGCAATCAATCAGAATCCACACCTAATGATGGTTCCTCAAGCAGGACAACTACACCCGAATCAACAGAGTCCAGTACTGAATGTACTTCTCATAGTTCAAGTGAAATCACCCCAGGAGGTTCTTCTAGTAGTTCAGGCGGTACAGAACCCACAGGACCAACTACACCAACATCAAGTAGTTCCACCTCATCCGGTTCTTCGGAAGGAACCACTGAGGGAACGACAAGCAACATCACGCCATCTAAACCTAGTGAATCGAGTACTGAACCCACTGGAGGTGTAACCGGTACGGGTACCACCGAGCAAGATACAACAACCAAATTAGAAACAGAAAGTACTCCAAGTGGTACTCCAACAGGCAATCAATCAGAATCCACACCTAATGATGGTTCCTCAAGCAGAACAACTACACCCGAATCAACCGAGTCCAGTACTGAATATACTTCTCGTGGTTCAAGTGAAATTACCCCAGGAGGTTCTTCTAGTAGTTCAGGAGGTACTGAACCCACAGAACCAACTACGCCAAGATCAAGTAGTTCCACTTCATCCGGTTCTTCGGAAGGAACCACTGAGGGAACGTCAAGCAACGTCACGCCTTCTAAACCTAGTGAATCGAGTACTGAACCCACTGGAGGTGTAACCGGTACGGGTACCACCGAGCAAGATACAACAACCAAATTAGGCACAGAAAGTACTCCAAGTGGTACTCCACCAGGCAATCAATCAGAATCCACACCTAATGATGGTTCCTCAAGCAGGACAACTACACCCGAATCAACCGAGTCCAGTACCGAATATACTTCTCGTGGTTCAAGTGAAATTACCCCAGGAGGTTCTTCTAGTAGTTCAGGCGGTACAGAACCCACAGAACCAACTACGCCAAGATCAAGTAGTTCCACCTCATCCGGTTCTTCGGAAGGAACCACGGAGGGAACGACAAGCAACGTCACGCCATCTAAACCTAGTGAATCGAGTACCGAACCCACTGGAGGTGTAACCGGTACGGGTACCACCGAGCAAGATACAACAACCAAATTAGAAACAGAAAGTACTCCAAGTGGTACTCCAACAGGCAATCAATCAGAATCCACACCTAATGATGGTTCCTCAAGCAGAACAACTACGCCCGAATCAACTGAGTCCAGTACTGAATATACTTCTCGTGGTTCAAGTGAAATTACCCCAGGAGGTTCTTCTAGTAGTTCAGGCGGTACAGAACCCACAGAACCAACTACGCCAAGATCAAGTAGTTCCACCTCATCCGGTTCTTCGGAAGGAACCACTGAAGGTACGTCAAGCAACGTCACGCCATCTAAACCTAGTGAATCGAGTACGGAACCCACTGGAGGTGTAACCGGTACGGGTACCACCGAGCAAGAGACAACAACCAAACTTGGCACAGAAAGTACTCCAAGTGGTACTCCACCAGGCAATCAATCAGAATCCACACCTAATGACGGTTCCTCAAGCAGGACAACTACACCCGAATCAACCGAGTCCAGTACTGAATATACTTCTCGTGGTTCAAGTGAAATTACCCCAGGAGGTTCTTCTAGTAGTTCAGGCGGTACAGAACCCACAGAACCAACTACGCCAAGATCAAGTAGTTCCACCTCATCCGGTTCTTCGGAAGGAACCACGGAGGGAACGACAAGCAACGTCACGCCATCTAAACCTAGTGAATCGAGTACCGAACCCACTGGAGGTGTAACCGGTACGGGTACCACCGAGCAAGATACAACAACCAAATTAGGCACAGAAAGTACTCCAAGTGGCACTCCACCAGGCAATCAATCAGAATCCACACCTAATGATGGTTCCTCAAGCAGGACAACTACACCCGAATCAACCGAGTCCAGTACTGAATATACTTCTCGTGGTTCAAGTGAAATTACCCCAGGAGGTTCTTCTAGTAGTTCAGGAGGTACTGAACCCACAGAACCAACTACGCCAAGATCAAGTAGTTCCACTTCATCCGGTTCTTCGGAAGGAACCACTGAGGGAACGACAAGCAAAGTCACGCCATCTAAACCTAGTGAATCGAGCACCGAACCCACTGGAGGTGTAACCGGTACGGGTACCACCGAGCAAGAGACAACAACCAAACTTGGCACAGAAAGTACTCCAAGTGGTACTCCACCAGGCAATCAATCAGAATCCACACCTAATGACGGTTCCTCAAGCAGGACAACTACACCCGAATCAACCGAGTCCAGTACTGAATATACTTCTCGTGGTTCAAGTGAAATTACCCCAGGAGGTTCTTCTAGTAGTTCAGGCGGTACAGAACCCACAGAACCAACTACGCCAAGATCAAGTAGTTCCACCTCATCCGGTTCTTCGGAAGGAACCACGGAGGGAACGACAAGCAACGTCACGCCATCTAAACCTAGTGAATCGAGCACCGAACCCACTGGAGGTGTAACCGGTACGGGTACCACCGAGCAAGATACAACAACCAAATTAGGCACAGAAAGTACTCCAAGTGGCACTCCACCAGGCAATCAATCAGAATCCACACCTAATGATGGTTCCTCAAGCAGGACAACTACACCCGAATCAACCGAGTCCAGTACTGAATATACTTCTCGTGGTTCAAGTGAAATTACCCCAGGAGGTTCTTCTAGTAGTTCAGGAGGTACTGAACCCACAGAACCAACTACGCCAAGATCAAGTAGTTCCACTTCATCCGGTTCTTCGGAAGGAACCACTGAGGGAACGACAAGCAAAGTCACGCCATCTAAACCTAGTGAATCGAGCACCGAACCCACTGGAGGTGTAACCGGTACGGGTACCACCGAGCAAGAGACAACAACCAAACTTGGCACAGAAAGTACTCCAAGTGGTACTCCACCAGGCAATCAATCAGAATCCACACCTAATGACGGTTCCTCAAGCAGGACAACTACACCCGAATCAACCGAGTCCAGTACTGAATATACTTCTCGTGGTTCAAGTGAAATTACCCCAGGAGGTTCTTCTAGTAGTTCAGGCGGTACAGAACCCACAGAACCAACTACGCCAAGATCAAGTAGTTCCACCTCATCCGGTTCTTCGGAAGGAACCACGGAGGGAACGACAAGCAACGTCACGCCATCTAAACCTAGTGAATCAAGCACCGAACCCACTGGAGGTGTAACCGGTACGGGTACCACCGAGCAAGATACAACAACCAAATTAGGCACAGAAAGTACTCCAAGTGGCACTCCACCAGGCAATCAATCAGAATCCACACCTAATGATGGTTCCTCAAGCAGGACAACTACACCCGAATCAACCGAGTCCAGTACTGAATATACTTCTCGTGGTTCAAGTGAAATTACCCCAGGAGGTTCTTCTAGTAGTTCAGGAGGTACTGAACCCACAGAACCAACTACGCCAAGATCAAGTAGTTCCACTTCATCCGGTTCTTCGGAAGGAACCACTGAGGGAACGACAAGCAAAGTCACGCCATCTAAACCTAGTGAATCGAGCACCGAACCCACTGGAGGTGTAACCGGTACGGGTACCACCGAGCAAGAGACAACAACCAAATTAGGCACAGAAAGTACTCCAAGTGGTACTCCACCAGGCAATCAATCAGAATCCACACCTAATGATGGTTCCTCAAGCAGGACAACTACACCCGAATCAACCGAGTCCAGTACTGAATATACTTCTCGTGGTTCAAGTGAAATTACCCCAGGAGGTTCTTCTAGTAGTTCAAGCGGTACAGAACCCTCAGAACCAACTACGCCAAGATCAAGTAGTTCCACCTCATCCGGTTCTTCGGAAGGTACCACTGAGGGTACGTCAAGCAACGTCACGCCTTCTAAACCTAGTGAATCGAGCACCGAACCCACTGGAAGTGTAACCGGTACGGGTACCACCGAGCAAGATACAACAACCAAACTAGGCACAGAAAGTACTCCAAGTGGTACTCCACCAGGCAATCAATCAGAATCCACACCTAATGAAGGTTCCTCAAGCAGCCCAACTACACCCGAATCAACTGAGAGTAGTAGTACAGATATTCCTAGTATTTCAACTGAAACTACGATAAAAGGTTCTTCTGATAGTACGAACAGAACCACACCAACAGCAACAACGGAAGGTAGTACAGAATTTAGCGGCTCAACCGGAAATCCCACTGAAAGATCATCTTCAACTATTACCCTTCCTTCTGTGGTGACGGAAGAAAGCAGCACAAGTACTATTCAAAATAGTACTGAGCCATTCATCTCTACTGAAACAACTACAGGGGATACTTCCAGCACCACTCCTTCTCCAATTATATTTACATGCCCTGGTGTAGGCAAATATCCGGACACGACAGATTGCTCCAAGTATCATCTTTGTGTTAACATCTCAGGAGTGTACTACGATTTAGAAGGAACGTGTCCGAGTGAAACGCGTTTTGACCCTTATAACTTAATTTGCACGACTTCACCCGTCCAATGCCCCGGAGAAAGAACTTTAAATTGTACGAACGAGACTATTTCCGCACACCCTGATAAGTGTAACCGGTACTATTCGTGTAGCTGGAATTATATCTTGAACAAATATGACCTAAAGCAGTACTTATGTGCGGTAAACGAAAAATATGACGAACAATCTAAATCTTGTGTGACATCGACTGACTGCCATCCGGACAATTCGGACGAATTTACATGTCGTGACGTAGGATCGTACCCTGTGGATTACAACTGTTCCGACTTTTACTATTGCGAGTTAACAAGTAATAATACGTTAACTAAAACTGTGAAAAGTTGCGGAGATACTGCCTTGTTTGACAGGGCTAAAAAGAAGTGCCGTAAAGCGTGTCTAGTAACCAATTGTCCGTTTAATAATGTGGATATTGAATAAATTAACTAATTAATGTCCCTTTTATTTTATATTTTTTGTACTCATGTAATTAAGTACATAAGTAATAAAAAATTATTGAGCAGTTTATTTTACGACAATATTGTCTAGTAAAGCCGTAAAAACAATTATTTTACTTGGAATTATCTCGATTTACCTTTGAAATTCCGCACATCACAGCAAAGAAAAGTGTTTTTTTTTTCTACTGTTTATTTTATATCGAAACACAACAGGCCACGTTACCTTTTTAATACTTACCTACCTATAATTTGGTTTTTATTGTTGGGGCGCTGATCTAGATTATAATAATGAAAAACGGCTCTTAGAGACGAGATTTTAATTTCCAGGAAATGTACATTGGCTAACAACATGTTTCTAAATTAACTGCACGAAAACTCCTTGACTAATATGTTTTTATCGCCTTGATGCCACTAGTTCAACATTTAGATTCCGTATGGGTGCAACGTCGCATGTAGAGCGCACCCTCCTTTACGATATTCATCAAATTGCAGAGAATAGTTTTTTTTATGCTTATTTATCTTTACTAGTTTAGTATTTTTATGAAATAAACTTACGAAATTTCAAAAATAAATATCCCGTAATTCTAAAACTAACTATTACAAGCAGCGTTTAAATTTCAAAATTAGCATAGAGTCTCAACACTAATTAAAATGGGATATCATTGGAACAACAAATTTGAAATTTTCTTTTTGGGTCCGAATTTTAATGAACAAATGGGTAAGCGTACTCGGAGGAAATCTAGCGCAAATAAAAGCTAAATTTGCATCTAAATATGTACATAAAAACTGTGTCTAAACCTAAAACCTAACCTAACTTCAAAAAATGTAAAAAAAAACATTCTCAATTTCACCGGCAAATAGCCCCATTTTCATATGCTTTAAGCATCAGTTTTACTAAAAAACTGCAGCGATACGTACGCACTTTATTTTAAGTAATTCAGAAAACTAAAAAGACCCTTATATACTTCTTAAAGTAGTTTAGTTAATTTAGTAGCAGTAAGTTGGACCATCTAGCTGTATTGCTATTGTTTAAATAACAAACATTTCATCACGTACTTCTCACAAACTCTGCATGGACTACACTTTCCGAAAGGAGCTTTTAGTTTCTATTACAGTTGCTTCAATTTTAAGCCTTCCACTATTCTCCTTCTTCAAGCTTTACAAATCATGGCTGAGACAAAGAAAGATTTTCAAAGAGAAAATGCTATTTCACCAGAGACACAACTGTATTGTCACATACCGAACAAAAGGGGAGATTTCTGGTTGGCCAGGTGCCAAACATTCCCCCAAAGGAATAATAGACACTCTTTTCAATCCCATTATATATTTTATTCAAACAGCAAATGAATCTATAGATATTGCTGTTATGCTTGTGAATGTTCATGCAATTTTTGATGAGCTGAGCAAAGCCAAAAAGCGTGGGATTAAAATCAGGATTTTATGTAATTTTAGACATATTGAGTCAATGAAGAATGAAATTAGAAAACTTCAAGCTGACGGTGAGTCTAACAAAGATGAATTTGAATTTTAAATTGACTCTAGATATGTATCGCCTTATTTATTGTAGGTGTGGAATTTCAGTTTTTTGTCAGTGGCACTGGTTTAGATTCCATAATGCATCACAAATTTATTCTTAAAGATTATACTGAAGAGGGTGGTTTCTTATGTACAGGATCCTTAAATTTTAGTTCATCGTCAGTTGTTAACAATTATGAACATATTATTTTTCTGTCCTGTCATCATCTGGTATCAGTGTTTCAAACAAATTTTAACGAATGTTGGAAAAATTTTACCATCGACAATAAGGGACTTGTTAATAAAACCATACTAAAGGCTGCTGAAATAGAACTGTAAACTATTAGTTGCAAGATTGTTAGTTATAGGTCCTACCTAATTACATAAAGTTCTTTCATGTTTACATAGTACATTTTGTTTACATATGTATCAGATATGTGCATTTGATCTTAATATCTGCATTAAGACTGCGGATAATATAAAACATTGAGATTCTTAATTTGTCTCTATAAATATCCTAACAAAAATACACACACTTCTCAAGTTTTCCCAAACTTCTTGAAACATTACCACATACAAAACCAACAAAAAAAACATTGTTTCTTCGCGAATCTCACTCAAGACAACCTAAAGTTGAGTCGAGTCAATATATTTTCTTAAAAGAAGTTTGATAGGTATAGCCTTTAAGCAATGAGAGAGAATGGAGTAATAGTTTATGGAGTGAGATACTACGAATCTTCTGTTCTAATTTTGAAAGCGTATTCCTGATAATAATTTTAAGGATGAGAAGAGACAACTGTGATTCACCAATTTGTTTTGAAAAACCGTCAACTTTTTCGATATATGTTAGAATACAAATTGGATATCTGGGAAATATCAAATTTGACCAATAAATCAATCCTGATTAATCTTCTTCATAAAAACTAAAACTGAAATGCAAAAATCATTTCAGCATAACTTTAATGATCTTGCATTTTTTAGGATTTATGTTCTCTCAGAGTGTTTGATATGTTTCAAAATAATTTACTAAGTTGATTGTAGAAAGAGTTAATTTTAAAAAGGATAATAAAATACATTTAAATCTATTCAAATAATTTATTTAAATACCTATCTATCTAACAACATTGGTATATTATCGGTAAACTTACAATATACATAAATAACTCGTGATCCTTAAGCAAAACTTGCAATGGGCAGTCAACCGTAAACGTAAGACATTAATTAAACAATTTAGTATTTACCATTATACATCCAACTAACTGATGGACTAATCCCAGACATGTTTCTGATATTTCAACACCTACGCGAGGTTTTTTTAATGATCACTCCTTGCAATATTTCACTGAAGCAATACTCTTAATGAGTTTATGATAGTTTACTTTTCTTGGGATTCGGTTCCCCTTCGCCGCCCTCTTCTTGAGACGTGGACGCATATATGGTTTTCGGTTGCGTTTTCGCATAAGCAGGAGCAATCCAGTAGGGATTTTCTGCTGCGTCTTTAGCATACTTGAGAATTGCCTCTCTTGGGTCTTGATCATCGTCAACTCTTTTACTCAATCCCAAATTCCTTATTACGAAGCTGCTTAAAGTACCTCCACTTGACGCCACCCTACCACCTATAAAAAAAAGTAACTAAAAAAAAAAACGTTTTATGCTTGAAAAATGACAAAAAGTCATGTGATTCTGTGTATATTAAAAGAAAAATGTCCTATTTTTAAAGTGTGTTTCTTACCTTGGCCTGAGGTTATGGGAAGGTCCGGTCTCTTTGATTTCAATGGATCCAAACGATCTTTCTCCATTTGCTTCCTACTCGTTTTCCTCCTCTCTTGCCTGAACAAAGGCAAAGCATGTGGAGTAATTACTTGCTGGGTACTCATCACCTCCGAGTGCTGTGCTTTTCTGTGTTTCTTTAAATTATTTAATCATTTATTGTTTTGGCTGTTAATAAAGTTGGGACAATATTCCAAAACGGAATGCCAACCGAAATATGAGGCGAATTAACATAACGTTAAATAGCAATCGAAATCACTAATAATGTTTATGATTGGTTTTATACCAATTAAAATACACGAAATACAATCCTTGTTTCTCACATTTCTGAACACCTTTCGGAAAGTTTAACGTTCATTTAGCAAAATTACAAATCCCATAATCATTGCTTTAACAAATGGTAAATACCTACCTTTACAACACATAATGTGACACCTCTCATACTCTTACTTTCGTCATAAAAGCATTTCACAGTACCATCACCGTTCCCGACAAATATTTGATTTAATTTGGGGTGCCAGTTGAGTTTTATGGTATGCGATTGGGTGACTGGTACTGATTTCGCCAAGTTGAAAGTACTCGTCTCATAAAAGTTAATGTGACCAGTGGTTTCGCCTAAAAACAGAATGGAATATTGTAAGCGATCGTATAGTGGAGATATATTAAAATTTTTATTTTGCGACAATAATAATATTGGTTAGAGAGATTATTGCTATAGCATTAGACAACATATTCTTCTTGAATTCTTTTTCTTTGCTTTATTTATCAAGCAAAAAAATTTATAAGAATAATTCATCGTACCCCTTTTTAAGGACATGGCAGTAACCACCAAAGAATCATTAGGGCTGAAAATTGCATCTGTCGTATCATATCTTGCAAACAAGTTTCCTTTTGAGTGGACAGATTGTTTTAAATTTCTCAAATCCCACAATTTAAGCGTTTCATCTAAACTTCTAGTCAGTAAATTATCGCCTACATGGGAGTAAACTATACTTGAAATTTCCACTGGATCATGAGCTTTTCGGACTTGACTTACTGGTGCAACAGAAACTTTCCTACAATTAAAAAAAAAACTAATATAACAAAACACATGAACTTACTTTGTTGAAAGTGCTAAAAACAATAATTAAAAAATTAATGAGATGAAATTATTAATACCTTAAGTCCCACAATTGAATTGATCCATCATTACAACCACAAGCTACCACTTTCCCATCCCTGTGATAAGAAATTGCAGTTGGCGAAGTTTTTAAACCATTCTGAGCTCTGCATTTAATTATGTGTTTATGCTGTTTCCCTTCACCCCAAAAATCCCATGTCCGAACAGTACCTACACAGAAAGTTTACCAAAAAAGTTCAAACAAATCTTGGAAGCACAAAAAGAAAAGAAAAAAATATATTGATATATTATTTGCAATTAACACAAAAATGATATGTCACTTTAAAATTTACTGGAAAGTTCCAATGAATAGTTCCACCAAAAAAAAGGGGGGAAATGAAGTCATGAAATATACTTACCATCTGAACTGGTAGTCAAAAACTCTTCCTTTAACTGAGGATTAAATGAACCTGCCAACAGAGTGCCAGTATGTCCTTTTGTCCTTGCCATATCTGTGATGTACATATCTCCCTTTATTGTTTCTAATTTTTCAAAACCATCCCTATCAATAACCTTAGCTTGACTTGCACCTGATATAACTAGTAGAAGATCTCCAGTATTTGAGTAATGTAGGGCTCGAATAGGGTGATTTTCAGCTGGCTGTAACATTCTAAAACTGCGCAAGTTTGAATCCATGCCCGCAAAATCCCAAAAGCTGACTTCGTAGTCCACAGAACCTTAAAGAATATGAGTGGTTTTTCCAATGTTATCAAAAAGACAACAATTTAAGATAGCTACTGAAAGCAACATCACTGTCAATATTCTATATTTGTATATGCATTGTATGACATGGCTTTCAGCTATAATTCTAATATGCAAAAAGTTTTTAAATGAAAGAAAAACTAGGATAAAAATATCTACCTGATGCCAATCTAGCTCCACTTGGATCCAATGTAAGTGCAGTAACAGCTTTATTTCCATGCCTCATACTTGTGTTTGCCTGCAAGGGCATAAAATAATCATTGATGCTGACATCTTCAACATCACTATCGCTGTCACTAGAAGTCCCTTGCTCAGTCCTTGTAGCTGCCTCTTTTTTGAAACTATCAGGAAGGGGTGGTCCGATAAAATCATCCTCATCATCACTACTACTTTCAGCATCTTGTTCTGGTGGTTTATCTTCTTCCACTGTCTTTGTTAATTGTTTGGCTGTTTCTTTTACTTGGGTCATCAGTTCCTTTAATATGACATAGAAGTAAATATTTATTTACATAGTTAGAGAAAAAAGTGATGCTTTACCACACCTTGCTTACAGTTGATTGGCAATTAATTGCAGTAAAGACACTATATTTTTATATGTAATAATAAATGTTAAGTGCAATATTTTTCCTACAAGGGTATAAGTGATAACTTGATGCTGGAGAATATTAATTTAATTCATTTTGAGCTTGTGGCGGAGCTGGTAGCGGAGCAACTGTCAGGCTTGACAATGTGACGTACCCTAGGGTGACCCTTCGGTTCCCTAGGTACTCCAGAACCCGGTGAAAAATCTTCCCCTAGCACTTCCGGCAGGTCATTCTAGAACATTCTGCCGGAAGGGAAAAAAGAGCCTGGGTTAACCCGCACCTGCGCGGCCCCCTTTTTTTCTGGGTTTTTATAGCAGGGGATCTGGGAAGACTATAAAAAGGGCCCAACCAAGATTACAGAGCAAAGAGCGGATTCCGTTTGACTCTGATAATAAATGACCCACCAAATAGCGACCCAAAAAGCGCGATTACGAATAAATTGAGTTCGCTCAATTTTTCGTTGATTTTACGGGGTTTTTTAGTGGGTGAAACCCCACACAGGTTGGATGCACGGGCGCCAGTATCGTCTTCCGGCAAGATTTTTTATCCCCGGGGTCGCGTCCCAAAAAAAAAAAAAATCTCAAGAGCAGACACGGCGAGATAGGTTTTAAGTATCGTGCGAGATTTATTGTCTTCTTTCTTCACAATCATATTTGCGAGCTAATTTGTACAATATTTACATATTTACACAAGTGCTTAGTCTATTTCTACAACCTCCGTAAACGCAAGTCGGGTAGTGAAAGTGCCTAACTAGCAAACCTCCGACAAGCTCCCAAAGAGTCAGTCAGATATTCAATTAATACTTACCTGTATATCAAAAGTTTTTGCCTTTTTACCAAAACTAGCAATTCCCATAACATTTTTAATTTCTTGAGATTCTCTGTCATCTTCGAGGTTTTCTATAACTTTGGGAGGCCCAAAAGTACCGATAGTTCCAGTAGGTTTCACAGGAATTGGGTTTTTCCCAAAATGCCCACTGATTTTTCCGAATGAAATTTTTTTCATTTTGAAAACTCGAAACGAAGCAACAACAAATATGCGTAAATGATATCAATTATTGCTTTATTCCTTGCGAAAACCACATGAAAAGTTAAATTTTTAAGTTAAAACTCGCCAAGAGAACCATACAACTTGTCATAACGGAAACAAAAAAAAATTAAATAAATAATACACATAAATAAAAAGAAAAAACCAAGACCCATTGGCCATATTCAGCAGAGTCAACAGTTATCGTCTCTGCTAAATGCGTCCAAAAGCAATAACTAGGATAGTAATGTATTTATTAATTTAGATACCAATAAGTATTTTATTAAAATTCCTTTAATAAAAAGTCCGAGTAAGGAATCTAAAAAACTAATCAGTTTCATCTTTAATAAGGGTCAATTGTGAATTTAAAGTATCGAAAAAACTGTTTCCGCATCGGTGTAAAAACCGTGGAGAGGACTACTTCTTTGTAGATTATTTTCACGCCGCTACGGTGCAGTTGATACTTGACAAATGAGATTGATAAGAAAATGTAAATATTTGCCACAAAATTCAAAAGATTATTTATCATCAAAAAACTGGAAAGAAATATGGTAATTCGAAAAAAGATATATTCAAAGTCACTCGGTGATGCCTGTGTTACTACATTCATGTTTGCCATAATCCCAGTAATATATTATTTTGAGTTGTGGATAGTGCTACCCCGTTTCCATGAACCATGGGGCGTCACCTATATTTTCCACTTTCTTATGGGAAATTTTATCCTCCTAAACGTTTCTTCAAACTTAGTCGCCATTATCCTGACTGACACCAGCATTTCCGGAAAAATTTTACCATCAGATGTTGCAAAAAACTGGAGGTTTTGTTCAGTTTGCGAGACCTTGGCCCCTCCGCGGTCTTGGCACTGCCCCTCTTGCAACGCATGCATTTTAAAAAGGGATCATCATTGCATGTTTACAAGTTGCTGTATAGGACACAACAACCATAGATTTTTCCTAGTTTTTGTATTTTACATCTTTATTGCCACTTTATATTCAACAGTATTCAACATTCAATTTATTTACCACTATGTTAAGTTTGATTCATGGATTTCTGTAGTTAAAATAGTGTTTCCCTTAGCCACTTTGTTTTTAGAATGGACTGAAAACCAGCTGTATCTTTCCTTTATACTGATAGTTATGTTAGGATGCTTTTTTACAGCTGCATTGTTGGTTTATCAGTTGCGTTTAATATTAAATGGCTTAGTTACTTATGAGAGAAATGAAAAGTTGAGCATGTATGATCGGGGCAAACTTGACAATTTGAAAGTTGTCTTAGGGAAAAGGTGGATGCTGGTGTGGATTAGCCCTTTTATGGAAAGTGAGCTACCATGTGATGGAGTAATTTGGGAAACTAGCAATTCTATGAAAGCAAAATAATTTAATAAATGTATAAGAAAGTTAAATTAAAAAATACTCAGTTCTTAATATTTTTATATACAGATGTCTTTGGAACAAACTGTTTTACATATTTTACTGTTACCATTCATTTTGCTCTATTTTTGAGAATTTTTATCTCGTCAATATTAAATTATAAATGTTTTTTCTATATGGATTAAAAACAATACTTAGTAAGAGGAGTGATATATCCAACAGGGATAGTCCCTTTCTATAATGTTATATTTTGACTATTACTATATTTATTTTTTACAGTTCCATATACAAGGCGTTTCTTAAATATACGGCGCAAAGTTAAGAGATTTTCAAGTTAATATAAGAAAAAAGTTGTTACAAACATATGTCTAAACACTATACCATTATTAAATGGTGAAAATTGAATATGAGTTAATTCAGTTTGAGTATTTTTACCCAACAAATGAGAAGTAATTGTTTTTAATTTTGACTTAAAGAATATCATCTTAAGCTGGTTATCTATATTTAGAAGTCATCCTGTAAATATATAAAATGTGTTTTAACTAAATTCACCACTGTATTCTATTACTTTCTGTTCATAAATAGGAATTTGAAATGTGTTATACACATTTAAAAACTGAGTTACATAATTGAGATCATTACAAAACAAATTTGATGGAAACAAATTAATTATATCACAGTAAAATGTCCTATGACTAGTATTCTCATACACGTTTTCAAAGTCTGAAAGTAAATTATTGACAATATTTAATTTAGTTTCAATACAGGAGTAAAATAAGCACCAACCAGGTCCACAATATATAGTTTCAAATAAACTACCTATAATACACCACAGTGCTGCAAGAAAATGGGTATGAATTGGGATATTTATCAGGAATATATGTTTTCTATGCTGAATTGCAGTTTTAAAGGAAAATAACAACTTTTTTTGGTATAGATAATAAGGTGTTAATGTGAATGAGTTGATGTTGATGGTAATAACGCTTTTAGAAAGCTTGTTCATAGCTTTATTATATAAGCTCTCTGCTGTTCTTTTTCTGGTAATTTCATAATTTTTCAAATATAGCATTAGTTCATCTAAAACTTTTGTAGATGCAAAATTAGTAGTATTAACAAAATTAATTCTTTTTCCTAATTTAATACTTATATAGTCCAAAACATTGCAATCCTTAAGACACAGAATTTGTTTTATATTTGAGCGTTCTGATTGAAGTTTCCAATGGACATTGAAATATGGAACAATTCTGTATTTTTTGTTAATAGCACTTAACCTGTATATTTGTATGTAAAGGTTTGCAATTTGGATTTTGCAGTTATGTAAGTTATATTGGTCCTCTTCATTAGGGCATAGGTAGAAATGGATATTGTCATTTATTGTTGATATTTGTCTTTCCAAGAAAAAATTTGTACAAGCAGTGTTCACTTGATAAATGAAATTTTCTGGAATTTCCAATACTGAAAACATGGATAAATTTGGTTGGAAAAAACCATTGTGATATGGAATTGTTAAATTATGCCATAAGGGGCTTAACATATCAAATCCATTATATCCTAGACAAATAAGGTACACTTCAGAGTTGCCACTTTTTGATGTGGCAGGCTTAAATAAGAATGTTTTATCAAATGCACAATTTAACAGATATAGCAAGCACAAAGTGGAGTTTTCAAAAACTGTAAAAATCTTCAAAACAAAGGACCCTCTTTTCTCAAGAACTGCTAAGGCTGTCAATGTTTCACAATAATGCAGGAACCCCACTAATGTCTCCTGTTCTCCAGGATCAGACATACAGTTTATACTTCCATCTGCAGTCACTAAATTTACTTTACCTTTTGAATTAATTTTTCTCACTATATCTTCATGATTGTAATATTGCAGCAAGTCACCTGTTTCGTCCAGTCCAAAGAGCCAGTGATTTTGTGTGTGGCTAATTAGTCTATGATCTGCAATCATGTGAGAATGACTATTGCCTTCATAATAGGGGTTTAATGTATTTGCCTGCCATTCCCAAATAGTATCTGGATGGTTTTTGACTAAATAATGATTTAAAGCACACACAAAGGCTCCAGGAGCTTCACATAAATGTAGTGTTTTAAGATACTGCAAGTTATCATCAATAACTGGAAATTTATTTAATATTTCGTAAAATTTACACCAAGCTTGAGTCAAAAGTTCAGGCCGGATTTTCTTCTTCAACTGACCAATCACATATCCAGCTAGATCGCGTCTTTGAGTATGTGACGACCATTCGGCTAAGTCAAATTGACTCAGTTTGCCCTTCACGGTATTGAGTTCGCGTTTCATATCTTGAAGTTTTTGAATCTTAAAGGTGGGTGAGGAGTATACAGTTTCAGGCAACCTCCAGTCAGGGCTTTTTTGGAACTCGAACACTTTGTTGAATTGTGGATGGTTTTTTCCTGTTGATTTATGCATTTTCAAGGTTTTGAATATTATTTTTATGTTGTTGTAGGTCTAAAGTTTCCAGCAATTTCCAAAAATTTTTAGGTTAATGTTTTGTTGATTTCGTTATTACAAATGTAGATTTGTAATTAGGAATGTGAACAATTATCGATTAAGAAGGAATACTTGGTGTTTTACATTTCCTTCCAATTTGAAATTTCTCCACTTTTCATTGGAAACACCTCATGTTTTTCGATTTGGCCTGCAATTCTAGTCTAGACCGACGCTTTTGGGGTCTTTCATCTATCGGGTTATTATAATATTTTTTAAAGAGTATTTTCTATTAATATTTTGCAAGACAAACTAGTAGAAATTAATGAAAAGTAATTCATGGGTAGGTGAGAAAATATCCATATCCGTAGACGCACTAAATCCTACAGCACATAATACAAGTCAGGAACAACTACTACTGGTCTGTTGGCTCTTAAGTTTAGGAGCAGCTTATATTGATTACTTGTACTAATCACCAATTTCCGAATAAATGAATATCCGTGGATTATTATTATTTTTTTGTCTTGAATGTTGTAAAAGAGAAAGAGACTTTCTACTCTTCGGAGTCTTAACTCTAGAGAGTAGAAAGGGCGTACCTTGAGATGAGAGACCTATGAGTCCTTTGACATGGACGACTTGTCCAACATAGCAGAATCTTACTAACATGAAAACTGCGCAGAGCAGATGTAGACAGGCTTTTGAGACTCTGCCTGAAAGACCACCCAAAGGCATAAATCCTGTCCTGGATTCAACCATCACACTTGCCCACTCGAGTCCAACGTCACCTGGAATGGGAACTTCTCCGAGAAACACACTTCTCCACGAGGAGTTGGTCTCACTTAGGCGAATATACAGATCAATCAGTTCAAAATCAACGGGTTTGCATTGCATTTTTTTGACCCCGTATGGCGTTGAGACATTTTTTAAAGACGAGCGCTCGTCAATGGTTTCACGGAATTTCAGAATCTTTTTTGTTTTTGCAAACAAGGCAAGGCGAAATACGACCTCTGAAAAATGATCGAGAAAAGCACCCTTTTGACCATTTTTGTGGGTTCATTTTCGACCCATCCTCGATCATAGCTTTAATTTTTCTGCACATCAACATAATCAACGTCATTATTGATATAACGTTTAATTTCTTTCATTTACAACCTTACAGTCAGCTCAGCAAGTTTGAAAAGCCATTTGCAGATGAATTCAGACTCTACATATCCGACTGCAGTGTTCTGCATAATAGCTACCGAATTTTGTGGAAGATTTTCGTTATGCGGAATAAGAACAATTTTGTCGTTATATTTAAGAAACATACTGTTTTTCAGCGAGAATGCATCCACCGTAATCTATCACTTATTCATCATGTTGTGCCATACAATCCCGCTTATAGGAGCAATTTGCGCGGACAGTTTTTTCGGACGGTACAGGACAATCAGGAACTTTTCACTAATCTACTTGGCGGGGAACTTATTAATGTGTGTAGCCGCAGTGCCCATTTTGGATCATAATCCCATCGTCATTTCCATATTCGGGCTGGTACTTATAGCTGGAGGCACTGGGGGCCTTAAGCCTTGTGTGGCTGCATTTGGCGCTGAACAGTTCCGTATACCCGAGCAAAAGGCACTTTTGAAACATTTCTTCTCCATATTCTATTTCACTATAAACTTGGGAGGGTTCATTGGGATGATTGTGACCCCCGTAATGCGCAAGGTGGTGTACTGTTTTGGGGATGATACGTGTTATGCTGTAGGATTTGGATTTTCGGCTCTTTTGATGGTTTTAGCTATACTGTTGTTCATTTTGGGGAAACATTTTTATAAGGTGAACATCCCCAAACGAAATATAATGTTGGAGTTCGTTAAGTGTTCTTGGCACGCTGTAACTGAAAAATATCGCCGCCGCGGCCAACACCAAGAGCATTGGCTGGACTATTCCAAAGACAAGTTCGACTGGAGGTTGCTCCAGGACATGAAAGCAGTGTTTGCAGTATTTATGCTCTTTATCCCTTTACCCATATTTTGGTCCCTATTTGATCAACAAGGATCTAGATGGACCTTTCAAGCCGCACACATGGACGGTAATATTCTTGGTTTTCAAGTGGTTCCCGATCAAATGCAAGTGATGAACCCTGCCATGGTCCTTGCATTAATTCCAATTTTCGACAAATTCTTGTATCCATGTTTCGAGAGGGCACATTTTTTAACTAACCCCTTGCATCGCATGGTGATAGGGGGAATGACGGCTGGGCTAGCTTTCATAGCAGCAGGACTTCTAGAGCTTGTGCTGGAGAAAGATTATCCTGAGCTTCCAGAACGAAACCACGGTTCAGTAAATATAGTGAATACTTTGCCTTGTAGCATTATGATCTTCAATTCATTCAGTAAAATGGACCTTCTGGAGGCGGGCAGAATTTTGAAGATTGAAAGCGTTTGCCATAATCGAACACGATACGATTTAACGATTGAGGCTCCCTCAAAATGCGACAATATAGAGTTCTCAAGGGATTTCTTTAAAGTCAGTGCTTTTCTGGAAGAACTGCAGGAAGACACTTTTATTATTGCTATAAATGAAAAACTGGAAATTCAAGGCCACATGATAGATCCTATAGATTTCCAGACATCTATTACAGGGGCCCCAAAATTCCGAATAGATTTCATTAAAAACACGGATGTGTTACAGAACGTGAGCGTTTCACTTACAAGCAATTCAGGTCTGCAAGATGTTTACTTTGTAGGAGTTCCCCCTAAAGGATCGATCGTGACAGTGTCACCATACATTGAAATATCCCAAGGAGTCTACGGATGCGTTATAAGTAGCAACAGCAATAACAATCACTTCGCGCAACATTTTCACTTTGCAAACGGAGGCGTTTATTCCTTAATCATAGAAGAAAGTCACGGGAAAATTAGCTTTGTCAAGCTCTACACGATGTCGAAACCAAATCACGTTAACATAATGTGGCAAATTCCTCAGTACTTGCTAATTTCTATAGCCGAAATTATGTTTGGAGTTGCCGGACTGGAGTTCTGTTTCATACAAGCCCCAAAAAGCATGAAAACTGTTACGATAGCAGGATGGTACTTATCCACGGCCGTTGGAAATCTTCTGGTTATCGTGATAACCCAGATGGATCTATTTAAGAGTCAAGCTCATGAATTCTTCCTTTTTGCATTGCTTATTGTAGCAGATATGATGATTTTCATCGAGTTGATTTCGAGGTATCCGTGTGGGGTATCGGAAGTGGAAAGTTCAGCCCTCATTGTCGAGGACTCTGATGAAACACAACTAGAGGAATAATCTACGAATTTGTGTCAAATTTGAGCAAAATCGTATGAGTTATTGTAGAAGTAAAGGGGATTTGTTTAAAAACGCGATGTAGGCGTTTTAACGTGATTTCACCTTTAGCAACAGTATTGTTGTGGTAAAAATGTTGGCTGCTTCACGTTCCCCGACAGCTTAGCATTTTGTCTCGAAATTATAGATATTTAATGTCGCCCAAAATATCAATCGAGATCTTGCTGGATTAGGGGTAGCAATAAATTACACTTTTTTTTTCAATTTACAATTGTACTTTCGTCTCACTATTATTGTATTTATTAAATATTTTAGAAAATGCGAAATGAATAAAATATTTAAAAATGAATTGAATGGAGGACATAAATGTAATATAGAATGTGAATGAAAGAGTCCAAATAGACGATAACTCGGTCGGCCAATTTGTTGATTAGTTCGTTAGTTGGTGAACCAATTGATTCCTATTTTAATTCTAAAATAAGTAAAGACTCCATAAGAAGAATAGACAAAAATATACGAGTCAACACAATTTAGTGTAATCATCGAAAACACTTAATTAGTTACTCAATTTACTCCGCCCGGACTGTAGGAGCAATTTCCGTTCAAATAAATTTTAGGTTATTCAAACGCCGGTGCGGATCTTTGAATGTTACGATTTTAAGGTCTGCTAGTTGCAAAAAAAACATAAACAGCTAATGGAATGAAATGAATTACTGAAAATTTTATTTTTCTCTATTTGTTTTCATGAATTCTTGGTTCTCAGCATGTTTTCTGTCTAAAAGATTACTATGACAGTTATGAAATTCATCCATATCCGTTTCCACCATTAGGTATTATTTTCCACAATAAACACCGAAAACCAGCCTCAGTAATTGCGATTTGCAGCAGTAACAACATTTTTATATTCGCAATTATGTAACAAAAAAGCGTTTATGACTGTATTTTTTTGTTGATTTATCTTTGGTGGGATTAACCAAGTGCCCATTTTTCTAATTTTATATGTGGAGACATGTGATGCCGCGTCTGGGACCGCGTATAATGATAACAGATTGGTATAACTATAGTAGGCAGTTAGTGATCAGTGAATGAACAACAAGGAGGTGTGTACTGACTAGCGCTTCTTATAGGCCAGCTTGGGAGGCGTCATTACTAAAGGTTGGATTCAATTTTACATCAGGTAAAGGACTCTAAAAATAGCCTCATTTGATATATTGTTAATATTGTGATCTAAAGGATTTTTTTCAGTATTAAATCTTGGTATTCCTCATTCATGTATATTGTTATTTTCTATTGTTCATATTTCTGTAACTAAATTTTGACTCCATCAGAAATGTAGTGGTAGCACAATAACAACAATCTAAGCAGCATAAATTGCTTATACATTTTTGTTTGAGATATTTAGAGAAACAGAAGTAGGTATTTTTCTGCCAGGAAAACTGAAATAAAATATGTCGTTCAAACTACTTATTCTATGAATTTGACTGGGATTTTATGTAAGCCATTGTTAAAGCATATGTTAAGCTATTAACCACATACCGAACCAGCAAATTTAAAATTCAAATCATGTTTATCACCTCACTTTCAACATCTTTTTTTGACATTTTACATTGAACTTAACTACAATCCCAAAACGGCACTTTCGTTCCTGTTTACAGCTGGTACTTAGAAGATGAAAGAGATTCAAGAAAATGGTCACCAACAACTTGTGGGGGTGATAGATGCCAGCACAAGAACAGTGAAATTTTGTGTTTTTGTTAGTCAGCACATCAAAGAAATTGCCGAATATGCCATAGATTTAGAACCAATAACACCACAAGAGGGATGGTCAGAACAAGACCCTTTAAAAATATTAGAAGCCGTGAAGTTGTGCATGGAGAAAGTTGTTGAGCAATTAGGAGACAAAAAAGGTAAGATATACTACTTTAATGGATATTTTTAATGTATGAGTTATTTGTATGAATTTTAATCTTACCAAGAAAGAGGGACATTTTAATTTCACTGCACTAAGATGCTTTATCAATTATCTGACTGCTATATACATTTTTAACTTCACATTATTCTTTTTAATTATCTAAAAGTCAAATATAGGTCGCTTTCAGGGTTCTTATAAATATGTAATTATTGGAAAAATAACATTTATTGAATTTCATTAGTTCATAATTTTATCTAATGTCAGTATTAAATTTTTAAGAAATGTTTTCAATATCTGTTTTTTAAATTAATCTTATATGAGACCTCTAAAGTCATTACATCGAGTGCGCGTAATTTACATACATGAAAATCTTGAAAACTGAGGGCTATAAAATTATTTATACAGCATTTTTAATTATTTGAATACTTATTCTTCTCCACCTGTATCCTCCTTTGATGAAAACTAATTAAAAAAACCAAAAATATACTTTTGAATATATTCTAATTCTTAAATATGTATGTGCTGGTTCCTATTATTAAATATCTCGAACCTCATAAAATGTACTATAATGTTCTTATTTTTTGTTAACATATCTGAAAGTTTATAGCTTTTCTCTTCCGAAATTAAAAATATTTGATACGGCACTGTTTAAGTTGGATTAATAATAATGCCACATTGTACATGAATCATTTTATCTACGATGGATATGTGAATAACTCGTGCCACCATATGTTGTGCCAAGATTTATATTAATAAAATGCCTTGCACTTTTAATAATATAAAATTTAGACCACCTGAAAAGTATATTGGAATCCAGTGATGCTTATTTGCTACATCACGCTTTGGCGCTTCATGATCCAAGTGACGTACATTGCACACTATGGTAAACACTCCACGAGTAAAATGCATATATATGATGTTTCTTTTAACAGTCACCAAATATAATTAATAATTACTCTTCTATTGAATAAAAATACTTTTATTGAAAATTTTGATATAGTTTTGCAGAATTATTCCATTCCGCTAAATTGACTCAAAAAAATATGTATTTAGACCTTTGCTGTATGGCCTCCACGTGGAGGCATGATAAGGAAATACATTTTGACCTGTTAAGTTCCAATATATCGACCTTGTACCATGGTTTATCTCGTACCTTCAATTTTGTTGACAAGGTCGAAGTCCTCTATTATTTTATCTGCATCTATAACTGTGATCGGGGATGGAACGTTCATGACGACATGGATTTTATTAAAAATCTAGAAATCGTCTTGTCTAAAACTTCAGTAACGAAATTTCTTAATATAAAATGTGTTTTACGTAGTTCATATTAAAACAATACATGAAAAAATGAGATTGTTTTCCTCTGTTCTAATTTTGCGTTGTAATGCGCTTATTAATGTGTTGAAAATGTCATATCATTTTCCTTTGCAAACTGAGTCCAGGGAAAGTTTAAGTACCAGACGCTAATTACTACGTTTCGATACCAAATATTTTCAGTTTCATTTATGCTGTGCATTAATGAATAAACAGCATTTATCTAGAGACTAAATTCAAAAATTCCAAAAATACATACTATTCAATAGTAAACACTAATTTAGTGTTCTTCAGTGATAGAAAAAACTTCGTTACAGAATGTCTAAATATTTATTCCAGTGGATGAGGAGCGAATTAACAATTGTTTACATATGGAACGTTTGCGTATACATCTAGATGTTTGGCAATTTAATCGCATAAATCGGTTTTCTGTGTCTTTCAAATGCATCTAAAGTTAAACAAATTGGCATAGAAATTAATTGGATATAAAATGTAAATGTTTAATATTAATTTTTGGTTACTTTAACATTATTTATTATGCATAGAATCTGTACTATTTTATTTACCCTCTACTTACCTGATATATTACATTTCTTTTGAGAAAAGTTGCTCTTTGTCGAGTCTTATTTCATGTTGTTCTTAACAAAACATTTTTAACAATAAAAACTCACAACCACGTAATTTTCCTTTTCCCAATTTATAACTGAAGCAGTGAAAAGAGCGTTTGAATGTGAAATATGGTAAACCTGTCTCGATGTTTAGAATTTGAGTGCATTCGATTGTAAACAAAGAACTCGAGTACGAGATAAGTACATATTTGAATATCAAAAAATATTCTTTAGTACAATTCGACACGTAGGTAATACGTATGCCTCTAAATGTGATCTCAAGTCCCTATGTATTTGTATATGTTCCAGTACCCAAACTATTTTCAATTTTTTCTTTACATAGACGCGAATTTTGCACCACTGCAAGGAAGTCATTAAATAACGTTTAGCGCCATCTACCCCACATTATATAGCCTGCATTGTTTATCATATGGGATTAGATGAAGACGAAAGCTATAGCGCGGGTCGTATAACACTAGGAGTAAAATAGGCTTTGGACATGTTGCAGGTACCTAGTCTTCTGCCTTCCTATGACAACTTATGTCAGAAAAGGGCGATTATACGTTACGTAGTGGTTAACTTAGCTATGAGTCATACGAAATGGATATAAATAGTGGCGGTAAATGAGAATTTAAATAGACAAAATTGGAGAGTTATCGTTAATTTGTAGATTTTGATATACAGTGAATTAATTGGTAATTTTTACGTGCTTAGGAATGTGTCTATAAAATTGATGTGTATTTTTCGATTTAGAGCCAATTACTTCAGATTGCTTTTGTAAATATTTGGCGTGCTTATCAACAACTCTACTTTATGATTATAGCTTTAACTTTGGAAACAATCAATTGTGAAAATAAGTAAATTTCACACAGAAAATGTATCAAATTAATGAATATCTTAAAAAATAAATGATTAAAATCAATCCTGCTCGAATAATGAATTGACTACGTAGAAGTGCCCTTTAAAGAAATGCAACATTGAAACTTCAATATGGAAACAACCATATACAGGCATTCCAGTGTTTACCCCTAAAAATAATACTTGTAATAGTTACCTGTATCGTCTATAGTCACTATAATAACATTATTGTCTTTTATTAACCACTAAACATGTAATGAGCAAAACACTTGAGCGGGATTAACAGTTATAAAGATAAGTGTTCCCTTTATTAATTTTTATTGGAATTTGTACAATAATGTTTTAATATTGCAATTGCGTTTAATATTGTCAACTCAAAAAAATCTAAATAAAATGTTGGACAAAAATCAGTTTTGCCCTCTGGCTAGGCACTATTAGATCCCTAATGTTACTATTTTATTACAATTTTGTTTTTATATTATTTTTAGAAAAGAATGTACTAACAATCGGCATAACAAATCAAAGGGAAACAACGATAGTTTGGGACAAAATAACTGGGAAACCCCTTTATAATGCTATTGGTATGTATTAGGAACTGTTGTAAATTAGTTTTTATTAATAACAATTTACTTCAGAAATGACCTGAACGTTTTTTTGTTTTAGTTTGGAATGATATAAGGACAGATTCTACTGTTGATCTAATATTAGCCAAAATACCGGAAAACAACAAAAACCACTTTAAATCAATTTGCGGGCTTCCAGTTTCTCCATATTTCAGTGCGTTTAAGTTAAAGTGGCTAATTCATTATGTTCCGGCAGTCAAAAAGGCCATTAAGGAGAAAAGATGTTTATTTGGTACAGTCGATACGTGGCTGTTATGGGTGTGTATTGATTTGTTTATTTATATTTGAGTATCAAGTGATTAGGGGATTATCACGCTTTTATCTTGCATACGCACATTTATTTTACATAAATATGTGCATGCCTCACATATAATGTAAATAATTATTCGTTTTGTTTTAAAATTTGTTCTACAATCTAGAATTTAACGGGTGGACCAAATGGTGGCAAACATCTAACCGACGTCACAAATGCTTCTCGCACATTCCTAATGAACATAGAAACCCTCTATTGGGATTCACAGTTGCTAAGCACCTTCAAGATACCTCAATCCTTGTTGCCTGAAATTAGAAGTAGTTCGGAAATATATGGGAAAATTTCTAACGAATGGCCATTGAAAGGAGTAACTATTTCCGGGGTGAGTGTTATTTTATATTTTCTTAATTTTTATGTTCCGTTAAAGATTACTGCAGTCCAGAAACGAATAAATATTTGGAGTTTTGTATGTAGTAGACGTTTTCGAACTTACGTGAAACATGCCGTGTTTCCACGAGAAAAAATAATATGTTTTGCGCCAGTACATACGATTAAGTGATATGATAATAATAGTACCTCTAAGAACAGAGTAATAAGCTGAAGGCAACTAATATTATCTGGTGATGAATGGTTGACATCACCCATTAACTATAATAGGCCATAAATGAACCACAAATATATTGCTTATGTAAAAATATTTATTTTCAACAATTTTGAACAACTTTGGGAACCCGAAACATAGTTTTCTCTATTATGGAGATATCTAAAAATCTCATTAAAAAAAATATATATCTCACTTTTCATTCGACCTCAGGCTTATGGTAGGGGGAAGGAATGGGCAACAAGCTAACATGCCCAAGGCGCGAACTTTTGGCAGCAAAAGTTTGGATCTCAACTTTATATTTTTTTATTTTATGGATTAAGCAAACCATTTTTCTTGAACTCACTGCATAATGGGCGAGAGTTACTGGAATTTCCAAAGAAAGCATATGACAAAAATATATTTTCTACGAGAAAAAGGTTTATATGAATATCAATCCAGAAATACTTAGTTACTGAAGTACAGGATATAATAAGTGTCTCACAATTTTTAAGATTCTTCTTTAGTTTGAAGTGAGATTATTCTTTAAGAAAGTACATTATCAACAACAAAACTACAATAAACTAGTACATTCATAGAATTATAATGTTAATAATAATTCACGCATCCATGATTCCCAGTTTTATATTCACACTATAGATTTTAGGTAACCAACAGTCTGCCTTATTAGGGCAAAGCTGTTTTAAAGAGGGCATGGCCAAAAACACCTACCGAAGTGGCTGTTTTCTTCTCTACAACACGGGCACTAGTGTAAGTAATATTTGATGACTCCGTTTTTGCTTATTCTAAAAAGTGCAGTTTTCAGAGAGTTCAATCATCGCATGGTTTGGTGACGACCCTGGCTTACAAATTTGGGGATGAACCTGCTATATATGCTTTGGAAGGTTAGTTAGGCCTTTGAAATTATTAGAAAAACACAAAATAAGAATTTATTTGTTTCTGGTAGTAAATACTTTGGAGGTTGAATTAGGGGAAATTGAGTGTGACAGCTTGAATAGGATATAATTTAGCACGAAAAAAGGAAAGACGGAGAAATGATATGCATCAATATTCAATATTTAGGTAGTGTTGCTGTGGCTGGGGCTGCCATGAAGTGGTTAAGAGACAATATGGGCTTTATAAAGAACATAAATGATGACACAGAGTCATTAGCTAAAGAGGTGTTTAGCACAGGAGATGTCTACTTTGTTCCGGCCTTCAAGGGCTTATATGCTCCATATTGGAGAAAAGATGCCAGAGGGTACGTTAATTACGAAACGGCTATATAGAGACTAGATTTTCTTATGTAGGATAATTTGTGGGCTGACTGCATTCTCAACAAAGCAGCATATAATTAGAGCAGCATTAGAAGCCGTGTGCTTTCAGACTAGAGACATTTTAGAAGCCATGAATAAAGATTGTGGATTGCCTTTGGCTAAGCTTCATGTTGACGGAATTATGACTACAAATAATCTCTTAATGCAATTACAGGTAAGAAGCATTGCTAGATAATTCCTAAACGTTCTGATAATTCTCCAATCTTTACTAATTTAAAAAATGAATGAGATACTTGGTTTTTTTTTTCAATTTGGATATTGCCTCTATTTACTTTGCATTAGGAATTAAAGAAGTTCTCTTAATGATTTTCAGGCTGACATTACTGGTATTCCTGTTATTCGGGCCCACTCTAAAGATATTACCGCACTTGGCGTGGCAATGGCCGCGGGAATGGCCAAAGGAATAGAAATTTGGGATATAAATGCGGAAGAAAGAGAACTCGTTCCGAGTGATACGTTTTTGCCTACTTCAACTGAAGATGGTGAGTACAGTATTCAAATAGTTTACGAGATATAAATGTACACAGAAATGATCATCGGTATGTACTCGTATTTAACCATGTAAAGCGGATATTGGCAGATTAGCATTATTAGATGTTCTTTTTAGAAAGAGACACAAGATACACTAAATGGAAAATGGCAGTACAGCGATCCCTTGGTTGGGTTTCACCTAAGAAATCGGCTATTATGACAGGTAATATTTTACTTCTCGTTATTTTACATTTTTAAGGATCGAAAGACAAAGACTAAAACATTGCTTTATACGAAAGCATTAAAAGCAGCGGACTTTTCGCTTTTGACTATATTACATAATTGTATAGAAGAGTGTATGTGCTTGAATTTTCCCAATGGTAATTTTCTTATTGACTTCCTTTTATTTTTCAGAGGAGAGATACCAATTATTGGCCAGCATACCGGGCAGCGTTTACACGATATTAAGTTTTGGGCTTTTAATACTCTCACAATACTTTGAAAGTTAAGTTAGTAATAATACTACAAAGGGATATATTTATATAGACTTTTTTTTTACTTTGTTATGTGAATATCCCTTGTGTTGTCTTGCAATTGAAAAAATTATGTGGGCCAACTGCTGGCAGTATAGAACCATATTTCATAATTTGTCTATGGGATCCTACTTCTACATATTAAGTATATTAATTAATTAGTTAATTATTATCTGTATAAGAAGGAGGGATATTATACTCGTGATATAATTTGCCTTGCTGTAAGTTGTACTTAAAATGTTACTGTATTTTCATGAATGCTCGTCAATTGCTTAGCGATACTCGCCCATCTGTTCAGGAATTTTCGTATATTTTGCAATGGACGAGGAAATGTGGTGAATGTTTTTATTAATTGTTATGTTTGTTAATAATTATTTACTTGCTGTTCAATACAGTTTATTATTGATTTCATGGATAACATTTTATTATTCCATCGAGTCTCTGCAAACGAGCAACTCGAATACAAATCGTTCATAGTCGACAATCTTCTTTTAAAATCAAACTGCGCCATTCCATCAAGAAAGCTCCAGAGTCGAATTAGGAAAGTCAATTGAACTTTTTTTTGGTGTTGGAAATATTGATATTGTTTATTTTTTTCATTGTTAAAAAAACGTCAATACACAATTGAAATTTACTGTAGCAACACAGAAATAAAACCAGAGAGATACATTAAATGTGGATGACTTTTATTATAAGCATTTTTTAACTATTTACATAAACTCTATTTACATAAAAGTCGAAGAATAAATAATATTGTGGATTTATTAACTATTTTAAAAAATGTTCGCATTTGGCATTTTGTCCATATTTTAACAGGCTCAGCACCCACCCAAACCTTAAAAATAGTTTAATCGTCAATACATGGGAAATATGAAAATACTGATTCAGCGAGACCATGATATTTCTAGTTTCACGTTTACTTCCATTACTATTTATCTTTAGTTTCATGTCAATGTTTTTAAAAGTAATAAATAATTACCACCCCCCCTTGTTCTAAGTTATTGGAGTGCCCGGGGGCAAAATGCAGAGTTAAGTTTTAATACCGTTTTCATCTGGTCTGGTTATAAAATAATACATTTTTGGATTGTTGTTAACTATTACTTAATAAATAAAGCTTTACTTGTCAAATGTAGGGACATATATTTGCTTGAAAAAATGTCCAGTACTGTTTGAATATTAACTCCTTTACCACCATTTTATAATCACAAGCAATCTGTGTTAATATTCATTTGGCACAAATATATAAAGTATTTTTTTTTAGTTTAGCCCCATTGCTAGTAGTTCAATAATTTAAGGAACTATTATGAGAATTTGTTACATATGCAAATTCTAAAAATAAAATTTTGTTAATGAGTAAGGTAATCGGTATTTTCTTGGGTCACAGCGTATACTTTTTTATAAGCTTAGACTCCAGCAAAATTTCTACAAGATGCTTAAATCTGTATTCTAACGCATGCAATTGAAAGATGGCCCATTTCAAAATTGTTTTAACCTTTCAATAAATTTTTAAATAAAATGCACATATTATGCAGAGGTAGGTAAACTTATAATACTGTCTTAAATTGTACGTGCCCGATCGTGACATGCCCTGAACCAAGAAACTTCCGTTTTTTAATAACCGGATACTCAAAGAACTTGTTTTTCTGAGATAACGTTTAATATTCATAACAAATCGAGACTGATTTGTGAAATAAACTATTTGCTACCCAACCTGATTTTTTGCGACATCTGGTATATACGTTTGAGGATGTCTAATCATTTTTAATTTATTCTAAAAACTATGCGGCGGTATTTTTTAGAGGTCAAGCTACTATTTGCCACCCCCCTCTTTATTGTTTCCAATATTGATTTCCTCAAATTTCACTTTCTTAATGCCACTAGATCAATTTATTAGCAACTCTACCTGGAAAACAATTTTCGTGTAAATCACAAAATTGGCCGTCATTCAGTCTTTTTTTCAACGTTTCTATCAACATTATCCTCTAGGTAAAATTGTCAAGACTTTCATCTATTGTTCCCTAATCAAATTAGTAGAAACTGTTTCGTTTCATTCGTTTTGTCCATATAACCGTAACTTGTCACTCACGTTTAAGTGTTAACAACAAATTAATAATATGGTCCTAAGATTAAAATTATTCGTGTGTTGTTAACTTTAACACGACGTGCGTTATCAATAATCAAGGATATTACTAATATCCGATACTCTACTCGAACGTTTTTATTGAAATTAGCTTTTAGTTAAAGTTTCATTAATAATTTGACTTCAAAAATGCAGGATAAATATTAAATATCCCGTATGGTATTACGACCGTTCTTCGTGACGACATACTGTTGAATTAATTTGAGATTAAACTCGTAATTAAATTTCTAGATTCTCCTGTAATTAGGGGCCAAATTATTCATGTGCTCTCAATTATAACGGCAAGCTAATTTCCATAGATACGTTGAAATAGAGCCTCAGTCTCGATTAGATTCTTTGCCTTTACGAAACCTAGCTTGATGTTAAAGTTAACAGCACATTAATAATTTGGTTTTACTCTACTTATTACAGTAAACTGAAATCTTCGTTGATCTCTTGAATTTTCTGAATTCACGAATCATCCATTGTGTAACTAAATTTCTTCATAGAGTTTTATAATCGAGCACGTCATTTCCACGTAAATCCCGCAGTCTTTTTTTAGAAATTTTAGTCAACCTTGATGAGTCGCAATTTCTTCGCAGCCCAATACACATTTTCCCATTTCGGCTAAAAAAATATCTGTATTTAAAAAAAAGTTAGATATAATTATTTTATTTACTCAAGTCAACGACCTACGAACTTATACTAATAACGAACCCTTAGATATCGAGAGTCATATGACGACTACTTGCTATCCTAGTTTTGTACCGAATTCGTGTAAAATATCACAAGCCATATCCACGTTGTTTCTCGATATACCTAAAGCTCTGATTACAGAATCCCTGGAATAGCCCTCGCTTACTAATTTCTTAATATAATCCATATTCAAATTTTCATAAGACACGTTCGCTTCGCGTTCCAGGGGATTTACCCGCTTTTTATGTTTCGGAGGCAGTTGCTCAACTTCCACATTTTCGTAAGGCTTTCCACTGATATTAGGGGTGGTATTCGACTTGGGGGGTAACGGTTTGGGTGCTGTTCTATTAGAGGGGCAGCTCAGATGTCGTGGAGGGGTCTTGCAAGTGTCGATAACGTTGTTATCACAATTCGATACTACTAGACCAACAATAGTTTCAGGGGTGCTTAATTCCACGTGATCGACATCCGGATTGCGCATCTCCAACATCGAACTGCTTTTAGGAAGAGTTTCTATCTCTATAGAGTGGTTACTAGTCAGGTTCGTCACGGACTGAGATTGTGCCTCGCATAGGCCTTGTGTAATACCGGTTCCGTTACGTGGGATATGCGAGGACGTTGTGGGTATCGGAGGTGACTCGTGAGTGGGGGAACTCTTCCTCGGTGGCAAAGGCGGCGGAGCGGTCGTAGGAACAACTACGGTACCTGGAGGATTGCGTCTCACGAATCTAGGACTGCTTCCAGGTGATATCATGGGACTTGAAGAATGCTAAAAATGGCACGTAGTTTGGAAATCGTTTTTGGGTGAATCAATAAGATCTGTTCGAAAATCGTGCACAATCATTATCTAAATTTCAATATTTGACGGGTCTCACAGAAAAACTATTATTGATTTAATTCAGTACATTACTTACTGAAATTTCAGTCCTTGGTTTCAATGCTAAGGCATGCAAACTGCTGCCTGCGCAGTTCCATAACTCGCCGGCATCCTGAAAAAGTGTCTCTCCTGAGAATATTTGGAACACCCCCAGCAATCTACTTACCAGTTATTGCCTTTATTTAATATTTAAATAGACATTAAAATACGTAATCCACCGCATGCTCTATAAATACCAATTAACACAATTGGAAACCAAGGGACGTTCTTTTTTTATTATATGTAAACTTTTACAGTTAGATTCAGTGGGAAAAAAGCCGAACTCAACAAAAAATAGTGTCAGATAGCTTTAAATTCAAAATAATTCAAATCAACACTATAGGTATATGTGCATATAAGAAACAATCTATTTTTGTGGTTTTTTATGAGTTTCCAGTCAGTCTATGGTTACATTTACTGGGTGCCAATAAATATTTTACAAACGGCAGACAAGCACAAATAGTAATATTTTAAAGATTCTATACTGTAAGTGCCTCATTTGCAGTAAACGTGTCTATTTAAATTACCCACAAGAAGCGACATACAGTGCCAACAAGCCAAGTTAATGATGGATGTTTGCAAGAGGAATATCAAACCATGAACTAATGAGTGCCAAATATAAATGAAAACAATCGAAAATTGCAAAATTTTAATTAAAAAAAAAACACAAATGCCCTTTCATCAATGAATAGTAATCTTTCGCGAAAATAACGGGGACAGCAGTATTTTAAGCAGGAAAGTTGGGAAGGGAGGTTCATTCGGTCAAAAACGGAAACTGTAAAATGCCTAATTTGCATTAAAAAAAAATATGACCATATCACGCAACCTTGCGCAAATTTAACCAACCTCATAGTTGGTCAAATAATCTGAATTCTTCATGGATGGCCGTAATACGCGTAATGACCTCGATTTTTCTTCATCTCTTTTGCCGGAGCTATAGGACAGTTCCTTGGAATTCGTTTATTACGTATGGTACCTACCTGTAGCCTGATATATATTTTTTCGCATGTAAACGAACTGCGAAAACGTGAATATTATGTGAAAATAAAAGGAAAATGACAGAGTTTCGATATCTTGAGAAAAATCATATATTAGCTGGATCAATAGAGTAACCGCAGTGAAAAATTCTGCTGGCACTAAATCTCTGTACTTCCAATAATAATTATTACATTAAAAATGCCACATTGGCTATTACTGTATATCTTTTTTAACAATGATTGTAAAAATTACCCAAATAAATGTGATGATCTCTTGCAGAAATATGTAAACGATTTCACAGTATTGCTTCTTCCCAACAAAATTTTATCATTTCATTTTATATGTTAATATCAACTCCGCCTCCTAGAAAGGCGCATTATTAATTGAAGATCCTTTTTTAATATTAAAACAAAAAATCACAGTGTATAAATTGACTTCACATCAACATTGATGACGTCATTTAAGATATGCATTATAATCTTATTTTCCCCTCATGTGAAGCAACTTTTGTGTGAAACCGTTTTCACTAAAATTAATAATTCTTCAAATAATTGACTGCAACAAGATAACTGAACCTCGCAATAGAACCAATGGGGCGGAGTATTGGTTATTGTTAAGTAGATTGTAAGACTCACATTTGTGGTCGTTAGTCAAAAACACTCATAACATCTTACTTCAAATTGAAATTATGTGATGTTTCGAAAGGGAAAATAAAAAATAAATATATGAAAATATATAGAGAAAAGTTATATTGAAACTATATTTTATATTAAAATAAATAGATTTTAGTATCTTACAATAGAACTTTATTGCCACGGGTTGCGACTAATTTTTTCATCTCAACTGTCCATTGATTGATAAGGATATGCTTCTTGCGGCCATGTTAAATTATCTTAAAATAGTCTACAGGTTGACAGTTATGGTAGTGACGTATTTTAGAAGGCATCATATCTCAGATCTTTTTTGTTTTGGTAACGATTTAAAAGTGGCGTTTGAGCCGTTTAGTACCATCCACGATATAAATCACTCGAGTCATTGAAGCAAACAAAAAAAATGATGACCAAAAAAACACATTGAAGCCAGCGCTATCATAAAACTCTTCATGACGTAATTAATTGATTTAAATCGACAGAATGTACTCCTTTTTTACCCAGGCTCAAAGTCCTCTACAATTTTGATACATTCACATTTTATTCACGAGGTCATGGTGACAAAAAAAAATCGAGCTTACCAAGGAGCGATTGAAATGATAATCACACAATTAAAAACAAACCGCTGTAGTTCATAAAAGTTTTCTCTTAAAAGAATATCTAAAAGAAACTTTAAAATTTCGTTTTTTTTTCACTTTATAATAAAACATGCAGAATATGATAAAATTCATGCACCAGTGAACACACCGATCAGTAAAATGATATGACTGACGCGGCTTCAAGCTAAAATAAAAATAAAGCCCATTTGAAATGTTCAAGCTGCCATTTTTGAACATCATGCGCAACACATAACAGCCAAATGCTATTCCGAATAGTTATTTGAATGATTAGCCTCGTTGTGCGGTACCTCAAATTCCTCTTCGTCGTCCAAAGTCGAACTGTTCTGAGAAACAGTGGGAAAATTCTTCCGGTTGTGGGATTTTTTGGGGTCAAACGGGTCCACTACTATTTGCTCAGTTCCTTTGATTTCCGCTCGGCAGAATGGACATCCTTGGCTACCTTGGCCTTCTGAACCCTGAAAAAGAAAAAATAATGTGTTAAAACACTTGAAAAATGTTAAAAAATATCTTGAAAATTTTGCGTACCGCTTGCCATGCTGTTAAACACGGTGTGCACAATAAATGGCCGCACGGTTCTATCCGCACATCTTTGTCGTTTTCGGCGCATATTTTGCATAACTGAAACGTACTCCCCATCTCGCAATACAATTCATACTGCTCCTGTGTTACAGCTATATGGTCTTCCTGACTCGGCTGTACCGCCCAAGAAAGATCTGGATTATTTGATCTTCCGTCCGGATACAGGTAGCTGCGAAACGTAATTTAATGTAAGTATTACTTGCTTCATATTCTCTAAGCATACATAAAATGCATACTCACAATCCTTCTCGATAGCCATCCAAGAGAGCTTGAATAAGGCTTTTATTCTGAGGTATTGTCTGCAGAATTTCCCCATCTGGCGTAACATAACCAATAGCCCATTGACCCAACCGGGTGCAGGAAAGTCGAAATACATAAGAACCAGCTTTATTTATATACCTTTGCAACCGAGCTTTAACTTCATCATAGGTAAGAAAAGCTACATAACCTGGATGGGTGACTGCTAAAATCTGCCAGTTGCGAAGCAAAGTTGTCCATGGTTGAAACAATCTAAAAATATAGAAATATGATGTAAAAAATGTGAATTTTTCAAAAGATTTTTATAACTAGTTTAAAGTTTAGTAATTGGCTTATTAATTTACTTATAAGCTTCTGTATGTATACTACGTGATACTTAAACTCTCATATATATAGATGTTACATACATATACATATAAATAATATCCTTTTATTTAAACAAAAACATAGATCAAACTTATTAATGTAAACTTTCCTCTGACCATCAATTCTTATAAATCCTCACATATCTAGATATTTATTTAATGCAAAAAAAAACAGAAAATATCTCCAAAATCTTACCTTGTGAAGACATCAAATTCAAAGTTGGATATGTAATCATTACAGGTGAGATCTATTGTGGATTTTAAGGCCATTGCTTCCAACCCTGAACTAATGGGATGGACATTGTTTAACTCTTGACGGAAAATCTTCCAAGGAACCAAAGTACTGGAAAGAATCCATATTTAATTTAATATTATTGAATGTCATTTCTGTTCTGCATATTGTTTCATAATTTTATATAAAATATTATGGTAAGTGTTTTGTACTTGTGTCCTTAATGATATACAGCATTATGTGATTTCTGTTGATCAATTCAGTGGAAATTGTGTCAGATTTGAATATCTCTGCATAATTCAAGAAATAACTTGCACTGTAGAATGATTCATAAAGGATAAAGTCTGATGTACTGAAGATATTAAAAATACTAAGGAAAGTACTCACCTATTGCCAAAGTTATTCTTCCAAAAATCAGCGGCATCAGACTTTGTAATACGGAATTGATCACCTGCAAACCATCCACTGGGAAACAGTGCTTTAAGTTCACTTAACATATGGCTAAACACTAAACTTAATTTTGTCAGATTTCTTCTATAATGCGAATTTTCATCAAACATTTTGTCCTTGCCTTCCTTAAACAATTTAATGGCCTGCTTACATTTTCTCATTAAATTGATTATAAAAACATTAAAATATTCAATACTATACAATGCAGACATGTTGTCTTCATATTTTGAATAAATAAGCCTCAGTCTTTGGTACGTATCTGGCAAAATGTCCAGTATAAATGGGGGAGAGTTCTTCAAATTCATTCTTTGATGCTGGCACAGTTTCACCACTTTGTCCATTAATTTCCACGTTTTGTCCAAAGTCCGTTTGTCCGTTGCGAATTTTGGATGAGCCACAACATCCGAAAAAGCTCCTTGGAGCTTTGAGAATATTGTTGACAAATTTTTGTGTTGTATGGGGCGATTCCGGCCCGACATGATTTGAAACGTGTATAGCACTGGCACTACTTAATATGCATTACCGGAATATTTTCACTACACTAAACATTTCTAATATATCCTCTAATTTCCATTACTGGTTATTATTCTATTAATTAATAGATTACTTCCACTAGTAAACAACTCCATTCAGCATCCATTCACGAATTTCTTGAAATTTTCGTACGACCCGAGTGGCCAGTGGTGATTAGTAGATGACAGTGACAGTTTTGATCCTGACAAATGACAAATAGACTTCAATTAACCTCCGTCACTACCGAAAAATTATAAGTCTTTTCAATTATTTATTGAGAATAAGAACGTACCGCCTGAACTCAACAAGAACTAACGGAATAATATTTTATTTTTAAAAAAGTTGCAGGGTTCTTCAGTAACTGATTTTTGAGATATTTTTATGTTATGTATTAGATATCATTTTAGCTTTCTTAAAGTATTAAATTACCTTTAATTAATATTTTTAATTAAGTTTTCAGTTTTTGTAGAACAATCGACCATCTCTACATATTTCAGAACATAAGAACTGGTTAGAAATTGGAGCCGTATTCTATAGCAAGATGTGAGAAAGCTAATCAAATTTTTAGCTGTGTTGATTGGTCAAAAAATTTAGCTGGCAACATTGATTGGTTAAAATGTTTTATCCTTGATATTACGTGTTTCTATAGAATCGAGCTCCAACGATCAGATGATTGAAACCATAAAAAAAGTCAAAATTAATAATTAATAAATAAGAAGAGCTCTAAAGGGGCCACAAAACAAGGTTTTAAGTTTATTTATTGAGAGTATTCGAGCAGAAGTGAACAATGGATGGCAATAAAGATGAAGCAGCAAAGTGCATTGAAATGGCCGAGAAATACATTAAACAGAGGAATAAGGAAAAAGCTCAGAAGTTCCTTCATAAGGCAGAAAGGTTGTTCCCTACGCAAAGAGCGAAAGGTAAGAAGGCACCCTCGATAAGAATAAGTAAGGCGCTACTTTAGTAAGAGTGTTGACTGTCTCTAAAGCTATTGATTGCTTTTCAACAGTGAGATTGGAATATGCAAATATATAATTAGCCATTGACCCATCTGTATATGTTTACATTTAAGGCAATCATTTCATTATTGAGACTTTTTAGCTGCTAAGTGCCATTTCTTCAATGTGTTGTTGAATTGCACATGTATTAACTTGCAGTCAAGGATAACTATCATGTGTTTCATATAGGGGTTCTTACTGCAACTGGGGCATATTCAGTATCTTTGGTTTTTGGGATTTTGGAGTTTTGTCAGGGTTATGGTATGCAGATATGGTTTGTTGGAGTCTTATTTTGAAAATATTGACGTTCAACTATTTCAAATGCAGATGTGATCTAATTCATTACTCAAATTTTTGAGAGAAAAAGGAAGCCAAATCCCTAGTCACAAATTCTTTTGGCACAAGAAAGTGTAATACTATTTCTAAAAGCTTTTAGTTATATAGGATGTTAAAGTTCAGTTTAAATTATTTTTTTATTTATGAGTTTTACAACTTTTGAGATATTAAGTAAAAAATTGTATAGTATGCACTGTATATGTTAATGTAAACTCACAGTCATATGGAAATAAATATTCTGGTATGGCTGCTATTTGTCCTTGTTGCAGAGGAACAGTCATCTTAACCTGTAATGTATTTTTTGCAGATCTTTTACTCCAAGTTTCAATTATGCCAGACAACATTGAAACTGAACAATCTAAACTGCGGAGGCAGTCTATTCCAAGGGATGCTTCTCCGAAGAAACCAGAATATACATCAGAACAGCTGTTGTTGGTAAAGAGAATAAGGTAAGCCATCTGAAGGAAAGTTGTGACATAAATGAAATATGTACAAGGATATCATAATAACATTTCTTATTAATATTTCAGGGCTTGCAGGGATTACTATGAAATTCTGTCAGTAAGCAAGGATGCTACAGATAGTGAAATAAAGAAGGCTTACCGAAAAATTGCTTTACAATTGCATCCAGACAAAAACCGAGCTCCTGGGGCAGATGAAGCCTTTAAAGCTGTTGGTAAGTCAATAATTGAAACTTAATGAGAAGCCATCTTTAACACTGTTGCAGTTTGAAAATATAAACAATTTAAAATAATACATTTTATTTTAAATATTCTTTGACACTATGTTACCTACTCAGTACGATCTTGATTAGTTATTTGCTATTTATTTTGGTTGTTTTGTGTAAATTTCCTCTAAATAAATAAGATACATATCAATTCATATTTTGTACTGAACTAAAAGAACTTAAGAATAATTTTTATATTGTTGAATGTTTTGCAGCTTATGGGCAGGACTTTTTGTTTAAGGTAATGCCGTGGCAGTATTAACGGACACTGAAAGACGCAACCAATACGACTTATACGGAAAAGACGATGAAAGAATGAGTAGGAACAATCATTCTCGTTCTTATACCAGGGGATTTGAGGCGGAAGTCAATCCCGACGAATTGTTTAACATGTTTTTTGGAACAGGATTTGGATCCAACGTTTACGTTCGTAGAGGTGGGCGGTGGCAGAGACAAGCAGCTGATAGCCAGCAGGAGCATAGACATGCTAGGGAGGTAATAGATAATTTAACTATGTGTTAATAAGCTTTGAATTTAAATTGAGGGTCTTGTCTGCTTTTGTTGCAGAATCAGAACGGGGGAATATCGGCAATTGTACAGCTTCTGCCGATTTTGATTGCCATTCTCTTATCTGTGGCGTCCAGCTTTTTTATTTCAGATCCTCCTTATAGTTTATCTACTAGTGCGTAAGTATCGTTTTATTGCGTTTTACAATTTCACACCATTAATTAAAAAATGCAAAATAATTAAAATTTAATAGGAAATATCGTTGAAGAGTTTTCAAACAATGTTGAGTCACCTTTAATAATGTTCACCTTAGTAATTGATGTAATGCCACAAATTTCACTGATAATGGCGTAGATGTCCGGAAAATATTTCTAATTATATTTCGATAGTCGTGAAAGCCTTCATATCCCGATGTGAATAACATTAATATAAAAAAAGAGAACATTCAATTCTTGAAGTAAATAAGGAACCCCATTTTCTTTATAATACTTTCAGGAAGTACCCGATAATGAGAAGAACTCACAATTTGCAAGTGCCCTACTTTGTCAAAGAGAATTTCCATTCAGAGTATCAAGGCTCGGTGAAACGGCTCGAGTTGTCAGTGGAAGAAGAATATGTTTCGAACTTGAGGCACCAGTGCTACAGAGAAAAAAGCTACCGTAAATGTTGCCTTTTTGTTTTTCTTTTATTTTATACGCTATTTAGTCAGGGTAATTTAGTTCATTAACGCCATTTCGAAATTCTCGCTTATGCTTAAATACGACAATACATTGCCTGCTTCGTTTTTAACTAACTGGACATTCCGAGATACCGTTTAATGATCCAATATAGTTGCTGGGAGAAACGGTACTGTTTTTTTGTAAGTGGTGACAACTATAGATCATGGATGAAAATTATATGACACATTGAGTTTTTTCATCGCTTTCCAACTGCCAATATATGTGTAAAACGGCGCAACGTATAAGATGCATCCTGCATCTATGGAATATTAAATTTCACTAGTAGTCATTTAAATTTGCTTTAGCATGAATCGTTTGAACGTAGTTTATTTGTGGTAGGTACTAGATGCATTATGCGGCAAATCTCCATATATTTTTAATCTACAACAGTCTAGATTTTTATATTCAATACTGTGCAAAAACACGACAAAATTTGGTTGCTTCTTTGTGGTATTGTTGGTTTTTAATTTTTTTTTATGCTTGAATGGTGAAATATGTGAGTTAAATGAGGATTTTCTCATATTTGGAGGTGAAGGAACTAAATAGATTTGATGCAAATAGGTAACGAAAATAGAATAGTTGCGGTGAGTTCATTTGAGAAAAGATCTGTACCAGAGATTTGACGCAACTTGTGAGTGACTTCTGTTTTTTTTTTGGGGGAATTTTTTCTCATCTATTCACTCTTTAAGTCGCGAATAGCAAATATTCGAGGAATTAAATTACTTTTATTTTATGCCGGTAAATACTACAGTAGATGCTAGTAATAGGATTCTAATAGGGCATTTAAGGTGTGTTGAATCCTAGTAAGCTAGTGTATTTTTCCAGAAAGGAACGGATTATTTACAAGAATTGAGCGTGAGGTATAATGTCTTCGACTCACCTTGATGGATCTGCCAAGATTTTGATATCTTGCTGTATAACGGAAATTTTGCACATTTATCGATTTTCCCTTTAAGAAGAGCTTAAAGTTACCCTTTTAATTTATCACGTATGAATTGTATACTATTCGAATAAATTAAGGTCATAATTGATTTGTCGGTAGCTGTGTTTTTGCCCATCGTTTTTGATAATTTGAAATAAAAAAGGGTGAAAATTGACATTTTTCCAAATTAAATAAGGTCTAGGTAAATGAATACGTGTGGGAATGCGATGGGGATTTCTACTAATCTATATTCTGTTGCCGAACAATTTTTTCTGATATATAAATTGACATTACTGAAAACAGTTCATCGTTCTCTCTTGGTTTCATCATGTATGTGATTTTCCATATTTTCCAAGTTGTTCTTCAAATTGCAAGTTGGAAGAAAATTGCTCTTTACATTCACTCCATAACAGTGCTTGAAATTATATTTTCTGTACCTATATCTGTTATTATTGTCTCTGGTGGATTTCATTTTTGGTATTACTTTTCGTGTTGGGAAAGTTGGTGAAAGATTATCCATTCTTCAGTCATAATATGTTTTCTGGCATGAAGTAGGTACTCACCTTTATTGGGTTTCTTTATGTTTAGTCCCTTTTAAATGAGGTAGTGTATGTGCTTCTTCATTCGGGAAACTGATTAATTGAATCGTCTATTGATTTTAGGCGACTCGATGATGTGGCAAGCTCGAAATTTTGGGAGTAAAGACTCGGAGAAGAATGCCCAGAACATAAAACTGCCCTCTTGTGAGAAATTGCAAAATTTGGGAAAATCGAGGACTTTGTAGAGATATTTTTCATAGTAAATGGGTAGATCGTATGAAAAATGTCTTTCTGTAAAAAAACCAAAATTAAATTTTAGTGTTATGTATCGGTTTGTTGGTTGTTTACCGTAAATAATGTATAATGGATTACATTAATATTTTAATTATTGGTAGAAGTATAATTCTGCACTTTAATTAGTGGATTCATTCTCATATCAACTTGATTCTTGATTGGAGCAGTATTTCCTTCCTCTTATATCTACTAAGTAGAATTGTGCTTTAAACTCAGAATTTGTGGAAAAAATGTAATTTGTGGTTATATTTACGATAAAGTATATGGAGTAAGAAATTTAATTCAAACCTTGAAAAACAAGCATGCGATGACTGTTCAGTTTTAGGGTTTTTTAATCAGAATTTCTTTGGGAGATGGGCATTTCAGTTTGGTAGTAACTGACATTTTCAACTTACCGGCAATAAATTGGTTTTCATTATTTATTTATTTGTTATAATTGATAGTTCGTTGAGGTTGACCTTTTTGAATGCAATTTTTAGCCTTTTAAGAATAGAATCAGGGTGTGCTGATGACTGGTTGTTGTAGTGTAGCTCGACTTAACCTTCTTAACTTTTTTTTTGGTTTTTTCACTTAATTTTTACAGGTGATTCGATGATATGGAAAGCTAGGAACTTCGAAGACAACGAATTGTACCAAAATGCCCAAAAAATTAAAATGCCCGCTTGTGAGAATTTGCAAAACTTGAGAACGCACGGAGCTCTATAGAATTCTTCAATCTCCCCATGGAAATCACATTTTAAATATGTGATATATTTTTTTGTTCAAAATGGTGGTTTTCGGTTGTAAAAATATAATGGTTTCTTTAGTATCTTATGTTTTTAACTAAAGTAGTTGCAAAGTGGTTGTGAGGTCGGAATTCAAACATAATTTAACAGGCAATATTTTGTTTTAAAATTTAGTCACTTTTATGTTCACTGTCTTCGAATATATGGCATAGTCTAAATATCATTAAATTGCATTTTTTCTATGTTACCGCGACGAATATAGGACATATTTAAATTACATGGGAAAACATTTACACCAGAGCCATAATGATTTTCCAATTGAGGACGGGAATTGAATTTGTGAAAGAAAAAAAAACGAATCCACTAATATGCATAATTAAAATAGCATTAATAAGAGTTAAAAACCTTTGTGAAATATCTATGTTATATTTTAATTTATTTTAAGAATATATTTTAGCCGTTTGGCAGCTATCAGTTTTAATGTAATTTTGGCATCTTTTTATGTGTGAAAACTATATTGTATATTATAAGTAATCTATCGAAGATTATTATGAATTTTAATCTCAAATATTTGTCATAAAATTTGCAACGAAATGAAGGAATGAATTTATGTTCGTTTATTTCGTTCTATGGGTGTGAAGGATTTGAACGATCTCCCATTTGTAATCGACTAAGGAAAAATAGTAATTTTAAAAGTATATTTGTTTAGAATTATTGAGCTTCATGGCAGGATTTAACGTTTAAATGTGTTTTAGGATCACGTATCTGAAGATCAAGCAAAGTTATTTACTACCTGATATAATATGATTCCTGTTCTATATAGTGTTTAGGTTTTGTAGATGTGGTATTTCACTTTTAATAATCGCTATATTACCTAGTAGAATATTTCTTATTTGTAATTTATAATACTGCAACACAAATGTATATTTAATTGAGTTAGAGGTTCCGCACATAAGGGCAATAGGTCAAAGTCCTGGCAACCCGATCAAGAGAACAATATTTATTGAAGTGTTGATATTAAGAGAGGGAATTGGCTAGTTTTGTGGTTTCTAAAGAACTTATCTTTTGGGTAGAATTGCCAATACGTTGATTTAGTGGTCTTAATAGGCATAGCAGTGATGTTTTCTAGTCGAAGGATTATTGTCTTTAGCTAAATATCAAATTTGGTGATGAATAAATAAGGAAATAAAATTTGTATTTCTAATATGTGCCCTCATTATTTTGTGTTTTCAAGCCAAGAGTCTTCTTTCGGAAGTTTAAATTTCCCGCTTCAAAGTTTTTTCTCTGGTGTTATTTTTCGGTAATTTCGGAAAGAGAATTTTGCATTAAGGTTATTGATCGTGGAAGGTAATAATGTAATACACATACTGATTTAGTTTGGATTATGAATATCTTTATAAGTAGGTAGTGTATAAAAATTGGTGCTAGGTAAGTTTTATTATACGAATACATTTTAATCAATTAATTTAATTGAAAATGAAATATGAGGCGGGAATTAATTGATTGTGGCTTTTTTCAATTTTAGAGAACGCTAATCGTCATCTTCTAATAGTTTGAATCTTTTGATTGGCTCATCTTCATCTTCACCTGAATCCTCATCCTCTTTTCTGAAAATTGTATAAAATGAACATAATTTTCATAATTCTTCTGATAGCTTACTCGTAGTTTTTTCGTCCATTCTTATGCAATCTCATAATTCTAATATCTCCATTTTCCTTTTTCTTTTGCTTTTCATGCCTAAATTTAATACTGTATTTCACATGTTTTTTCGCCTTTCCTTTTAGTGTTTCTTCCTCGGAACTCTCTTCTTGACTTTCCTCCTCGCTGTATGGATTTTTACCATTATGGCAATTGTTATATTTTCGGTTTTTGGACTTTGTACACACGTCATTTCTTTGATCACTTGATTTGCTTATTGGCACCGAATCATCTTTCCGTCTCAAGACCATGACTTTACCATGTTCTATCCTTCCAATAAATTTTTTTTGCGGAGTTTCATTACTTTTTTTACTGTCCTGCCCAGACGTTTTAGAGGTCTTTTCATATTTCTTCGCTCTGATTTTATCATCTTCTATATCATTGAAATCTTTCGTTTTTTTGTTTGTGTTAGATTTACTTGTGTCTCCACTGCCAAATGCCTTTTTATTTTTGTTATTATTAGGCTCTTCTATGTCATATTTGCCTTTTGCGCTAACAGTCAAGGAAGTCTCCAATACGAAGATGACGACGAGTCCCCAGTGGACACAAGCAGTGAGTCTGAAAAAAATTCAAAACAAGTTTTTTTTATTTGATTTACCGTTACACATCTACATATATTTTTATTTTCAAATGGCCTTAAATTAATTGCCAAATATTACCGTTCACCAAAAGACTCGGGAATAGTTATAGGAGATTTATGGGATTAGAACTACTGTGTTTAGCTAATTTATAGGAACAATTTCATCAATTTTGGTATCGGCGAAATTGCCCAAAAATCGTTGCATCAGGCTGATTTCAAAAAAATTTAAAATCATGTTTTGAAATAATTCAAAAACTTCTTTTCCTTTCGAAAATGCACCTTTAAAGCTAGGCGTCTTCGTTATGATTCGACGAGTTTCTCAAATATTTTTAATTTTAATTTCAGTTTTTAATCATAATAAAGGTGTGAAAATTCCCCTAGAAATATTAAAAAGGTTCAGTTTGAAGTAAAATTTGGAGATCAATACACATATTTGCTTGATCCTTTGGGAGTGTCTCAAATAATCTCGATTTTTTCCTGAAAGAATGTATTAATAATGCCTGCTTGGAAGCTTCCGCATACCTTAACGAATTCCTCAGACATTCCTCGCTTCAAATTCACTTTTTTATTTAAATGGTCAAAAGAAGGTGCGTCTGTTAAAACTTCCCCGCTTTCCTAAATGAAGACATAGTCCCATGCACTAATCCCAATTACCTTCCGGATTTAACAAAAATTGTTTAACGTCCTTATTTACCGAGAATGAAGGGGAATAATGATATATCCGCAAGAAGTCCGAAGTAAATCTAAGTATCTGAAATAGCAGGTGAGAATATCCTGGAATGTTGCATAATTATTCTTTAATCCAGTGCCTGTTTTCAGAGATGGAAAAATGGCTGGAGAAGGATCGATTTTGTGCGTTAAATGGCAGCAGTTAATCATCAATTAATCATCTTGAAGATTCATTTGTGAGAGACTTATTTAGAAAATGAAAGTTTCTGATGCAGATAAAGAGAAGATATTAATGCTTTGTGCGCCGATATGCCTGTAACAATTTAATGCTAATTTCATGTATTAATTTTTTAATATATTTGTTATTGTGTGCTAAATTTGAGTTTTTTTTGCAACTGAAAATCCTGTGTGCATGGTTAGTTTCAATCAACAAAATCAAAAATATATGGGTGTGTCCGTACCTACCTCATTCTCTTAAAGTTGTATATTGAGTGTGTTTAACACATACATTGAACTTGTCACAATTCCAATTTTTCATTACTGCAGACAACATGATTCTCGGACAAACTGTTTATTTAACATCTATTTTCGAAAATAACCCAAGAACGATCCTCAATTTTCAACAATCGATTCACTATCGATTACTTCAGAGAAAAGATGTATTTTAGCACTATAATTTAATTTCATAAGGAATAGTAGCTTTTTGCATCGGGATCTACTCCATGGCAAACATTAAATAAACTAACAGGTATATTTGGCCATCGAGTGTTTAATTAGAGTGAGGAGTTTTAAAATAAATGGTAACATAGCCGTACGGAATTTCTATGAATTTACATCGCTGTTTATCGTCCAATAATTCGATAGAATAACTTTCTATTTTTAAAAGATAAATTCGTATTTTCGTCTAAATTTCAAATTTCTATATGAGTAGCGGACCGGGAAACCCCTTTTGAAACTAAGGAGGTAAAGCTGGGCCGACGATATGTAAATACGTGTTTTCATGAAACTCTCAAAGGACAATGCTTCAGTGACATCTTTAATCCCCCCTAGCACAAGCTATGGTAAAAGAAATGTTACCTGCAACAGGATCTGTGCAGGATTACTGATCAATTTGAAAAGGTTATTATCACAGACAACATTAAACTGTTACACTTATAAGATACCTATTACTGCTAGTACTTTTTCATGACTATGCCTCCACCAGTTTCCGAGATATCGGCGCTCAAAATTTGAAAAGTGATCAAAAGTAGGTAGGCGCGAACGTAAGTAGAGGAAGATTTGGGTTTTTTTTGGAAAAACGTGAAAATTTTAAGGTCTTGTTTCTTGCCACGATGGACTGATACGAATTTTATATTTTGCGCCAATTATTGAGGCACTGAAAGCTTAGAAATACATTTTCAAGTACTTTTATTTTAGAGGTGTTATTTTCAATATAGCGAAAATAGCCTGGTATCAAAGTGGCTCCGTATCTCAAAAACTAAAAGAGATATTGCATTTGCCCGTCGTTTCCCCTTAGGAAATATTTACGAAAATTCCAGCATTTTTGAGGGGCCGCTAATCTGACGTCGATAGCATATTGAACTCGTTAAAAAAATACAGTTTCGGTCAACTGATTGTTTATAAAAACTGCCGATACAAGGCACTCATACTCACCTTTCATTATAAGATAATAACCAGATTTTAATTGCTTCGGGTTTTATAATAAAAAAAAAAGAAAACGGGAGATTGGAACCCCTTTTTTTGGATTTTTAGCACGATTTAGATTCGAGTCATACACATCTCTTATAGAAGATATTCGAAACTATTTTTCGTCTCAAAATAACTCACAAATTTTGATTTGTTCAGGTTTGCCAATTTTTCAAAAATAAGTGAAATTACAACCTTGATTTTTGATTTTTTAGTAAATTTCAGCTTTAAACCATACACTGCTTTGGCTTGATTCAAATTACAGTCACGATTTCATATCTCGCAGACCACACTCAGGACTATTTTGCATCTTAAGCTGAATACAAATTTTGAGAAGTTGAATCTAATCAGTTCGAAGGAACTAACTCGCGTTTCTTCTCAGGTTTTACGGTTCTGTGAGCATATTTTGTGTGAATTTCGACTACTGTATAATGAGTCATTTATATATCGAGGACCTGAAGTATAATTTCTAAGAATCTAAGTTAATTAAAAATTAAATTTGATTCAGGAATGGGAATGTAGAAGAGGTAAAAGTAAAAGAAGGTGGAGGAGCAAGGGGAAAGTAAACATTAAAAAAAGGGGAATAAGCTTCATAGCAAATTCCAGTATGCGAGAATATGGATTAATTTTCTTTTTTTTTATGAGCTTCTTGAATACTCCAGATTACGCTTTTCAGAATCCCTAATTCCTCTAATTCTTGTAAATGTACCGTATGTATTTTACCGTCCAAAAATACCAAAAAAACAACGATCTGGAAAGCCCAAACTTAAAAACGGTCCGGAATATTCAAGTTTAGGAGGCCATTTCTGATTTGTACTAACGAGCTTTAAGGGCCCAAACATTTATATAAAAAAAGCTTCAACCTGACCAAGCAATAATCTGAATAAAGCTTTGAAAAAAGCCCAACGAGAAAAACCTAGTTTTGTCGAAAACTTAAGTGTTCAGAAATGTGCAACATTAACTGAGACGATGAATGTGAGCCCATTCCCGAGACACGTCACCCAAAATTTGAAGGGTAGTTTTGCCCTTTTACTTTGGAAAATTTCGGGAAATCTTAAATGCGGTTTGAGGTACTGTTGGGTGCCGGCAGCGAGTTTTCCATCGTGCTCGACCCTCCTCGCACCGACTCTTTACGTCTCTCATCAAGAGCTGCATCAGCCCTTTGTATGAGCGTGGATAATCTGCGTTATTGAAATGGCATGGAAATTTCGTAAAATTCGCTTAGCAATCGAGTGTTCCCCCAAGGCTCCGGCACTGATCTTCCACTAGACGCATGCCTGACTAAAAGTAGCCACTGTTACAAAACCTGGATATTTTTAAACTATAGTTTGGCACCCATTTTCAGGGTGACGTCTACAGTTTAAGGACATCTGCTTTCGAGTACCCAACAGAGAATTCGTTATTTTAAAAGGAGCATTATTTCCCTTAAATTTAGGCCAATAACTGTGAATAGACCCACCGACGCCGAGCAGTAAATGTATCCATTACGTTGTGAAATACACGGAACGACTTAGAAATTCGATTTCCATGGAAATTGGCTGTTCCAGAGCGTGATGCGGGTTTTGACTTTGGAAAGCTAAAAATACATTTCAGGTTTACGATCTCACAAAATTTCTGACTTAAGTCGTTCGTTAGTGTTCAATTCTAGTGCGTTTGGCCGATGATATTTCTGTTTAGGCTGACATTATTTGTAAGTTCTAATCACGATTATTTTTAAAACTTTTACGCTTTCTATACGATTTGATATGCATAGGTGTACATGATTCGATTAGGGAACTTTCAGAGCGGGCCTAAAGCGATTTAGATAAATAAGCATTCCGCAGCATGATTTATGGGTTTACGTCTTTTAAGCTTTATACGAGGGTATTGAGCCAAATTTTTCTGATTTATGCGGCGTGTAAAGCTTCGCCACGCCGCAGGATCCGAACGCACACAGGGTGACCCAATTTGGCACGCCCGAATCGGGGCGCGGGGAAAATCGGCATAGGCGAAATTGTATCTTAAACATCAAAGCGGCACTCTTAAAATTATCTCGCGTTGTCGAGCTGGAGATTTCTCAACGTTTTGTTCACTTTTCGTAGTGAAAAACTGAGAAACAACGCACCCCGTTTTTGAACTTCGCGCGATGTCGCCCATGATCACCCACGGCGTTTCCTAAACCTGCGACGCAACTTTAAAGCGACCCATAGACAATACGCACTTTATTTCGCGTTTCGACCCAAGAAATGTCTCCTTAAAGTCGCGTCGCACGTTTAGCAGACACCCTGTACAACGACATGGTACCTTGCGCGCGCTTCATAGATGCTGTGGGCCGATTCTCGTTTCTCGGCCTTAAATAAAACGTTAAAGAACATCTGCGGCTCGACCTACGTAATGTCCGGAATTGCTTCGTTTCCGAAATACAGGGTGTGGCAGTTGGAATTTTTAAAGTTGTTCCATATCTAAGAAATCAAAGAGCCGTCACAGCCCGGCTTGCGCAGACTTAGATAGTCGGTTAATTCAAACTGATATTTGAGCCAACTGGTCTGTGAGTTATCGGAGCTGAAAGGGCGCAGTGTGTATATCACCGTCAAAATGGCGAAGATAGGCCCATCTCGACCTGAACGACTGAGTAAGCCATTAGGTTTTCTGTTAATTTTTGCCTAATTGAAGCTTAATTAAAAACACGAGTTTGCGCTGATTTCTAAGTGTAACTGTTAACACGAATTTTCCAGCCCTTTTTAGGTACTGCTATTGCCCGGCGTGATGGAAAATAAATTAATTCTATTGCTAGTAATGGAAAGAACTAAGAACGCCCCTTTATTTCACTGAAAATTGTATATATTGGCAGAATCTGGCAACACTGTAAAAATTTATGCTCTCAAAGTATCTGGGGAAGTTTTACTGATAGAGAGCGGACACTAAGTTCAGAAGGGTGCTGATTTGCTAGTTTAGCACATCTATTGGTGATAATTTGTGAAAGCTTTTATCAGCTTTAGATTCTTGAATTAAATGTAGAGAACAATGGGAAAATCAAAAATTTCTCCATCGTCACTTAGAGAATTTGTTATTAATCCCTGTAGGATTTCGTTTGAGAATATTGCAACAAGGTCAAAATGCTCTGAATCAACGTTTTATTTAAGCATTTTATGGAACAAAGAACTGCTGCACAAATCCTACCACGCGAGAAGAGATTTCGAATGTCGGATCGTGGAAGAGACATGTAGATAAACTGTAAGACTTCCTTATCAAAACGCCACGATGACGATGATTGGTAACTAGACAGAGATTTTTCCGAAAAATCATGAAAATGGAAATTCAGTGATGTCAATTCGAACAATTAGAATTCGTCTGAATGGAGCTGATTTCCATGGATGAGTTGCGCGTAAAACGCCGATAATTTCAAAAAACAAGATCGTGCGACGAAGAATGCGGTGTGTTAAGGCCCATGAGGCACGGACCTCGTTCCAGTTGAAATAAGTTCTTCGGTCTGATGAAACAAACATTAATCGGATACGATCGGATGGGGGACGTCCTCCAAACCAGGAGCACAATCCTAAATACACCCCAAGTGCAGTGAAGTATGGAAGTGGATCAGTTATGAATCAGGTCCAACATGAGAATATTGTGGAGACTACAATGTCACCGCATGCCGAAGAGACTACTGGCCCGTAATTTTAAAATTTGAGCAAGAAAATTATACGAAGCATGCGACGGCCAGTGTTGGTGCTTGGCCTTCCGATAGTCCGGATCTAAATCCGATTGAAAAATTGCGGAGTGGTGTAAAATAGGTTGTGAGTCAAAAAAACATGAAAAATTTTCCAGATTTATTCGATGATGTTAAGCAGGTGGAGTGCTCTCGTCCTGTGGAACGTTGTCAGGCCTTAATTAAGGCGGCGCCAAATCGTCATTTGGAAGTATGGAAGAATAATGTCGTCCCGAGCCGTTACTACTTAGTTATTTTAAGTTTTGTTCCTTCGGTCTTTTTAATATTGTCGTTTCTTTAAATACATCGTTTTTAATTTTATGTCTGAGGAGTTTTTTTGAATTTTTCATTAAATTTTTTTTTTAGTTTTGATTTTTGTAATTTTCTTAAAATTTGCACTATTGAGTTCTCTTACGATTCGATGAAGGTCGTTAAAGAAATCGTTGCGACTTTTTTAACTTTTACCTCCAAGGAATTACATTTTCCGCTTTTTCATGTGTCGTTCTTAATCGTGGCCGCCATCGTGAATTTTGAGGTTTTGCGGGCAACAACGCTTATCACGCGTTCACGGCTCAGGACAATGCAAACAGACCACGTCTGACCTCAAATAAACCATGATTTGCGTTGTTTAATTACTTTAATTCGGCGCACAAAAATTTTGGCTACACCGATGATCAGCTCGGCTTATTTCCTTTAAAATCTAAAAATATCCGAACACAAAGCAATACCGAAACGTTTGAGACCACCAGACGAACCTTGCGGCTACTTCACAAATAACTTTGAGGTGTTTTAGGGTAGTTGACTTCACGAAATGGGGAATAACTGGGCTAGATCGCAAAATGACACGAGTAAGGACCGCTCTCAGAATTCTGTAGATGGTGTGCAAGGACCTGTGAGTGAAATCATCAACGATATCGGCCTGAACCGGTTGAGCGACGAGAAGCGGCAAGAATTGATGGACTTCAAATTCGAAATGGTACGAAAACACGAAAAACGAAGAGAAATCCTCGCGGCAAAGAAGAAAGAGTTCGACGACATGAGAGAGGAGTTGACTAAGCTAAGAGAAGAAAACAGGAAATTGAAAGATGGGAATTTGCAGCAAAAGTTCATTCAGGAAATCGATGTGTTAAGGCAGAAAAATGAGCTTTTAGCGTCCGTGCACAGTGGATCAATCGTGGAAGAGATAGATTTTGTTTTGACCGAAAACGTTACCCTCAAGGGGGAACTGAAGGCAAAAGTCGAAGACCTGGATAAAGCCACTGCTTTGATAGACAAAAACAGAGAGCTGCAAGTGAGCATTGCAAATATGCAGTTAGAGCTTCAGAACTTGAACAGAGCCATGCTGGATTTTGAGAAGGAGAGGGAGGAATACAAGGCCCATGCGGCTGCTCTCAAGGATGTTATAAGTGTTTCCAAGAAAATGCTGCTGATCAGGGAATCTCAACTTAAGGAGGCAAGTCTTATTATGTTTATAACTGCACATGCTCAATCGGGAATATTTGTATTTGTGTGTTTGTAAACGGGCTAAACATGCTTGAGCTTTTCACGTGCCAAGCATCATCATTTGCATCCAAACGTTGTTGCGATTTCCTTTGAAGAAGCGTTTAAATTTCACGTTCTCTCGTAGCTTCGAGAAAAGGTCGAAAGCATCGAAGCATCGGTTTCGGAGAAAGAAATCAGCATTCTTTCTAAGGATTTAAGAATGGAGTATGAAAAGCAATTGCAAATTTTACGCAACATGAGGGCCGTATACGAAGAGCGTCAGAGGACGGATCACAGGGAAAAAGAAACTCTTCGGAGGACAATTGAAGAGACTAAGAGGGAGTTGGAAGCCGAACAAAGGAGGAATAAGTAGGTATTTAATAGATTGTAGTTACGGCGTAGATTGAGGATATTTTTAGGGAATCCGAGGAACGGGTTGCAGAGCTTGAAAATCAAAACTCGCAAAGATACGACGAAATCAAATCGCTGGAGTCAAATCTTGGCCTCGCCAAGGCCGAGTCCAGACAATACCAAGCCGAGCTTGCGGTCATTAATCAGTTATTCTCAGAGATTTTGCTTGGGTTTAACAGTTCCCAGGTGAGTTCCAGCTTCACCATCTTATACCGCAAAGAAACAATTTTATGCTCTTGAAGGAAATTGATTTGGATAAACTTACAAAACACCTGGAAGACAACCATGCCTTGCTCCAAAATATAGCTAGCAGTGAAGTATCTTCAGACTCCTCTTTCGCTCTTCCTAAATTGCTGCTGGATTTGGTCCGTCAGGTTCACAATGAAAGAGAAATGGAACTAGAACCGAACGTAGAGGTACATGGTTGTGGATTGCAGACAATTGCTGAGGAATCAGGTGAGATTTATAATGCAATGTCGCTGTTCAATTTCGTTTCGACAAGGATTAGTTAAGACTTTGATTTTGCCAATGTGTTTTTCGTTTGGGAGTATGATTGTCTGGATTGCTCTGGTTTTAACTATAAAAACACCTCCGTCATCCAGGTTATACCTCTCTAATGAAAAAGGAGCGTTTCTCACCATGGGTCTTTAAACATTTTTTATTGTTATGCAGGGTATTTTAGCCCCCTGAAATATCACCCTGAAGATATGTCACACCTTGTATTTTAGAGTTTAATATTAGGAGACATTCACTGATGATTATCTGGAGAAATTTGAACACACGGGTTCTCTATCTCGGTCTATTTCAAGTTTTGCCTTTCCTGATATCTACGGATGGCCTTTGGTATTATCTATAATACACATATGTGCATCAGAATTAAGAGTCAACTTTGTATTTGTCATTATGATATTTCACAGTATATCGAGTAACTCCGTGGTAATTTATATCTAGAATCACAGCCATCAACAGATCAAATTAACAGCGTAGAAGAAATTATCCAGACTCTTCCAAAAGTCTGGAGAGTTCTCATGGAGTTATTGAGCCATCACAAGGTTCCAGTGAACGATATCAGTGAGGGATCGCCCAATGACGATCCGTGCTACAAAACAGTTCAAACTCCCAAGGGTATCATAGATAAAAGGCCTTAGTGCAAAATAGTGATTTTTACAAATGATTTTTGCAGGTCCTAGTTTAGTGCTAAGTGTGAGTCAAACATACAATAGGCTTAAAGACCTGATAATGGAGAAGAAGTCGTTAAAGAAAGAGACGCGTCATTTGAAGCAGTTAAACACCCATTTGGAAAACCGTCTTCAAGATCAGGAAAAGAGGTTGGAAATGGTTTCCAGCGAACTCAATAAAACATGGCATGTGGTGAGTAGCCAAACTCTACTTACGTACTGTTTTACATTCTTCATATTTACGTTTAGGTCGGAAAACTACAGAAAGAGCATCAACATCTTCACACTCAAGAGAAAGTCCTGCGATACGAGTTGGCACAAAAGAGAAAGCTGCTCATCACTTTGAGAGAACAACTGGAATATTCCAGAGAAAAACGACAAGAAGCCAGGGAAAAAAACTCCAAAACTGAGAAGCAGTGGAAGCAACTAAGAGTAGAATTCGCATCTCGAAGAAATACTTTGTTGAGTGACGAATTCAACAACAGCCCGGAGAGTGGTTACAGTGATGAGAAATGTTCAAGTGACGACGAACCTGGATACGAGACTGATGTATCCGAAAGTGGAGCTAAGAACAACGAATCAAATAACATGGAGGAAGTTGAGGAACTGATGGACGAGGATATGTGCTCATCTAACATTCCCTCAAATGATGTTAAGTGTGCTGAAGCTAGTAGTTCCGAAGTGTCAGATTCTCCAACACAGCAGCTACCAGCCCCAAGTTTGACCTCATCACTAGGAGGTTCACCGAGTCATGAGGTTTTAGATCAAGAGTCAAAGAACTTTTCAGCTTCAAGTTCCTTTAGTAATAATGAAGTTCAAACTTCTTTTGAGGAAAAGTTGGCGTTGAGAGAGGAGCGGTTGAAAAGACTAGAAGGTCAATGTGGGGAACTTATGGAGCAGGTGGTGAACACAAATCGAAAGTCGGTTTCAATTTCAAATAAGCTTGATAACCTTCACGAGGCTTATGGAGAGAATACAGAAAGATTACCAGACACAAGAACCGATGAAAATGTGGATATGCCGCTATCAGGAGACTTCAGAGCTGAATAAGACAGTTCAAAAATGGATGATTTTGGAAACTTAAGGCGTAATTTCATTTTCAATTGTTTAGTTTCACATTACGTCACTATCTCTGGTGCCAAAAGAGAATAACTTGTGGCTAACTTTTCAGAGAATTGCTACCTGCTTCTTGATTCAGTTCTCTATTGTCGGCCGCTAAAGCGGCCTATTATGGCATGGTATTTCGAATGGTAAATGGGTAAAATGTTGTAAAGGTTAACTTAAGTAATGTTAGCTTAGAGGTTGTTTGTATACATGTGTAGACTGTGAATTTAATGGCTCAGGGCCATGTGAAACATATCTTATTACTGTCATGTACGTCTCTGTATTTGATTTAAACTTTAATATTGTATAAAAATTAACTGTAATTTCTAGGTATATGTTCTATAAATTAATTGAATATTTTATAGATTTTATACCGAAAATAAACGTGATTATTGTAAGAGAGATGCGTTTTATTTGTCTATGAACTGATCCACTTTGGATTTTGGTGTTCAATTGATTTATGATGGATTTGAATTCACCCAATCATGGCAGGTACAAATGAGGCAGCTATTGATAAGATATCGTCTCGGAGGTAGATGTCCAATTTTTGAGGATAACCCACGTTTGGTAATATGAGTTAGCAATATGGCAAAATGAAAATTTCGAGAATTGGTTGAGACCGATTGTGTTTTTTTTGAAAAAAAAATTTTTTTTCGGTCTTAATGAGGCTCTTTTTTAAAACACCCAGTGGAGAAGTTTCCTTAATCGAAAGCTTGGTTACAGTTAAAGTAAAGTTCTTTCCTCCCTGGGCGCCGGAAAATAAAAGAAATAAAATTTAAAAAATTGATATTTTCCAATCAAGGGCAATCCACTGGTTAACACTGATTATGACAGATAGACCTGTGTCGAAATTCTAAATAGGATAAGCAGCCCTTTTTCCTGTATTTCGCGGGCCGCAATACACTAAAATGTAAAGAATATATCTTTATCCATTTTCAAGACATCCCCTTGTGAGATGTTGTCAGTAAATAGCAATACAACCCCAAAAATGTCAGAAAATAAAGGGTAAACCATATGTATTAACCACAAAATTCTTGCGTTACAATATCTCACTGCTTCCTCCTGGACGTTTCAGGGCCCTCTGCTCGATTCTTTCAAGATCTGCGGGTTTTTATATTAAGTTTCAAGGGGCGGAGCCAAAACTTTCCCTTTCGGCCAATCAAGGCTTTCTATTTGATGTTGGTATAAATGACTTCTCTCGTTGCGTCGTCAGGCACTTGCAAGTTGAAGCTCCCTTTTTGCAGAGCTTAAATAAATAAATAAAACATAAATAAAAAGACAATTAGAGATTAGTTTTAAAGAATATTTGTTTGGAAGTCGGAAGGAAATTACTTGAGAAATTTTACGTTCCTAACAATTAAACTGTGTAAATATTTATAATATTATTAATAAATTAATGAAATGGCTTTCATTGTAATTTCAATTTACAAGCACCATGTTATCTTAATCTTCAAATTCCTTTATGATAATCTGATATATGGTCCCGATAAAATCGTACAGTAGTTACATTTTTGATATATGAGAGAGAGAGTTAAGATATAAACGTTATAGGACCCAAAGCGAGGTACTTGGGCTGTCTGGGCAAAATTGTGCAATGTGTCCATTATCGTGAGGTAATGTAAGATGGCGAAATATAAATCCTGCAGTAGTGTAAGTATAGTAGGTGATTGAAAAGCAAATTATGAAAATAAGCAGTTGAGGCGAATGCATAAAGGCACAATTACCTAATCATACTTGTAGCGAAGGCGCAGTTCCTCGGCTTCAGAACATCACGATGAAGATGGCAATACCAAGAAAACTCCTTTATGGCAGAAAATACTGTTATACAGCGGAATTGTTTTGTAAGCGCTCAAAATGCACAAGAATCTTGTTTCATAAATAACTTATCGTAGTTTCAATATTTCTGATTTCTGACCAGAACTAACAGGAATTTTTCAGATTTACCCTAATTCTTCTAGTTTTCCTTATAATCTGGGTGTTGATTCCGGTGGTATTTTCTCTGTCTGTAGCGTTCCAGAGAATGATGATATTTATTCCATGTAAGTTGAGAGACATTGAACTTCCCATAACCAATTGATTTATAAATCAAACAATTGAAATGAGTCACAAATCAGAGAATCGGTCGACGATCAAGCACATGAAAAATCACTGCGCGCATATGAACTGATACGCATCATTTGAAGTCGGAAATATTTACTTGGGAAATTTAAAAATTCTTTATTTTCAGTCAACTCGCCAAGAAATCCAAACTTCGAAGACCCCTCCAGTTACGACATAGAGGGAGTACATAATATGTACATAACAGTGAGTGACTATTACGATAATATAACATTAACTACGATAGGAGCATGGTTAATTTTACCTGAAGACCTAATAGGAGTCAAAGACTCACAAGACATAAATCAAATTATCAAGGAAACTGATTATGATATCGTATTGTATTTACATGGTGTCTACGCAAATAGAGCCAAAGCAATTCATCAATATACAGTTTTGCGAAAGCACTTTTTGGTTATAGCCATTGACCACAGAGGTAAGAGGACTCATTTACAACCAACTTCATGACTTTTTCTATCATAGGTACTTCATTGGTTCGATCTTTGTTTTCAAAGGCTATGGAGATTCGGGCCTAAATGTCGAAATGAATGAGCTAGGAATGGTCCACGATCATTTGCAAATTTATAATTGGATCTTGGAAAAGGGATTCAAAAATGGCATCTTCTATTGGGGCCATTCATTGGGAGCGGCTATAGGTTGCCACACTGTGCGCAGTCTTAAAGAAACGTATAATTTAGTACCAAAAGGGCTAATCTTGGAGTCTCCTTTCACCACTTTAAGTGAAGAAATTCGAGAAAATACTGTGGGAAAGGTCTACATTATGAAAATCTGTTGGGTGTCTTTTTTTTTATAAGAGAGATATTTCAGATCTACAGTTGGTTGGCCTACTTCAATTCCACAATTTTACGCCCTTTAGATAATAATGGGTTCCATTTTTATTCGACAACCAACATACTTCTTGTAGATTGTCCAATAATGATTCTGCATGCTGAAGATGACTCGATGGTTCCTGCGGTACTTGGTCAGAAAGTGAATGATTTGGAGTCTGCTTAAAACCATCGAAAAGAGTTTTTTTTTTATATATTTTTAGTTGGCTTTAGTTGCATCTACCAAAAGACAAATTCCTGAACAAGGAAATGTAACGTTTCATTTATTTTCTTCTGATCTTGGATACGGACATAATGAAATTCTGACCGATGATAATGTTCCGGAATATATCAGGTACAAGTTGTCTCAAATAGGGACAAAAAATATTGGAAAAAAACTGGCTTAGTTGATTTTTTATCTTATTTTAATTCGAATAAATAGGACTGATAAACAAGGATAGGTTTTTCTATGACTTTTGAGACTGATTTTTTTTGCAGATCTTTTAAGAAAGTGTGCGAGGAATTTATCAATATGAGCTGAAAATAAAGAGCTTAAAAGAATTTTCTTCATACTACAGAGACTTGAAGAGCTTGAAAACTGTAGGATTTAAAAATAATTGGTAACCTGTATAAATAATGTTGAGATTGTTACTCAAAGTGTTTTTTGTTTGTTTTAAAGAGATTAATTTTTCCTTTACTACTTTCTTAGTCAATAAACCAAATGTTAAATTTATATTGTAATTTTTTACTGACTTTGAGAAACTTGATACGCTTTAAGTAGGTGATAATGTGGCAGCAACAGGGAAAATTTTAATAATTATAAAAAGGTTTTTCTGAAAAAACATCCTGATACGTCTATGAATAGTAAATATTTTGCAGCTAATATCCTCTACAAACAGAAAATTCTTACGTTTATTTTACAGAAAACAGGGGTGTAACAAGCCGGTTTGCAGGTGAATCAGTAGCAGGCGCATTCAGTAACAGGTGCGTTCAGAACTGTTTCTGGTATTAAAAATTTGGTATCTGAAGAAAAACTAGTGATACTCTTATGATTTTTGGGAACTATTTTTTCCCAGTGTTATCTATAAACAGAAATATGTTTCACTCTTATTATCTTTAGGGCAGGAGGATAAAGAATGAAATAGGAATTAAGTCGGTAGTAGAATCATTTAGATATATTAATGAAATATAGAATTTCCATGTTTTGGAGAAACATCTCGATACGCGCATGACTTTAAATAAATATTTTGCAGCAAATATGTTTAATAAACGGAGCATACGAACGTAACTAAAAATGATGTTTGTTGCAGATGTTAGTTTTACTTTAGGTGCCGTTGCCAAGGGTGACGGGCCATAAGAATGTGACAGGACTTGCTAGTTGTAATTTTATTGCTCCCGCAATGGTAATTACAAAGTAAACAAATAATTTCTATTCGTTTGAGCGTATAGACTTTCTTGAACTGTATAAATTTCCTATATCTGGAATTCTACCGCATTCAGGCCCATTAGGCTCTCTGTCCCACCCTTTTATTATACATTATTTATTTTAGTTCTCTTAACTAAATACACCAATTGATAAATTATGTTGTCCCAGGTTAAACAACAATGTCAGTATACGATGAACGTTTTCAAGGCTTCTTCCTTGAATAAATTTCAGAAGAGCCGCAATGATGGTAATAAGGCCTTCAATCTTGTTTCTTGTTTTATTCTTCAATGTCAAAGGAAGACACATCAACCTCGCCATCAAGAGGTCGATAATCAAAATTTCCTCTACGATGCCATATAAGATTCCGTGGAAAATTGAAGATGACTTTTCGAATTTACCACCCAACGTCTTTACTTCGAAGTGGTTTAACTCTCAGCCAGACATTTTACCTAAGCATTGGCTATGATTAACCAGAGGGTTAACCCAAAACGTAATTGTAAACCCTACTTTAGGTCATCCAAACATAAAGCTGTTCGTAACCCAAGGAGGTCTGCAATCTATGCAAGAATCATTACATGCTAATAAACCAGTGATCGGAATTCCCGTTTTCGGGCATCAATTTAGGGACATCAACAGAATGGCCCAACTGGGATGTGGACTAAAGATTAACAAACATAACATCAAATAAGATTCAATTAAAGAAGCGATCACTGAAATTATGAGTAATATCAAGTAATCTTGAATGACTGCGTTCCAGGATTTCCAGGCTCAACGTAATCTTTTAGGTATTCGAGAAACGCCCAGAAATATGGGAATATTCTTCGTGACGTCGATATGTCAGACGCGGAAAAAGCAGTATGGTGGACTGAATACGTTATTTGACGTAAAGGAGCTAAACACCTTAGGAATGCTGCCCTGGACATGCCCTTTTGGGAACGTTACATGTTGGATGTTTATGCTATAACAGCTCTTTTCGTTTTAATAATATGTTCACTAAGTTTATTTATATTCAGAAAACTTGTATGTTTAGTGAAACTGTTAATTTCATGAAGGAAAACAAAATATAAACTATTTGAAATGAGGTGGAATCAAATGTGGCCAATTGCACAAAGAGTTAGTGAATTTTTCCACATCTGCTATCCTTTTGTAAGTTCGAGGATAGTCCCAGAAGTACCCGACTTGGCATATAGATGGCGAGTTTTCAATTAAAACGTCGTCTGAATTACCTGGACCTAACCTTAGAACGCTTATGTCTAGAGTTCAACGTTGATTTGTGTTTGTTTTGGAGTCGATCTTATTGGAACATGGAAAAAATGCTTATCGATACATTATTCAATAATTTCATTTAAAAAGTCTTGGTCCATCCAACATCAAAGCGAAGTTAAATTCTGTCCTGGGGGAATCTGATCCTTTTTGAACGACCGTAAAATGTTAGATTTCAGGGTTTAAAGGCGGCTGTACGAGTTGCCAGGACGAACTCTGGACATGTCGACTCAGCGTCACTCCAGATCTGACCATTCCAGAAATGGTGGTGAAAACCCACAAAACTGTACTGGAATACTGTCGGTTAAAATTGCGCAGGTTAACAGACATGATAAGTGTTACAAAAAGTACCGGAGATCCAATTCCGATTGAACAATTGGATATTAGAAAGTTGTGGGCAAGACGAACAAGAACAGCACCGTGAGGATGTTTCAAGGGTGTGCTCGTCGAAGTTTACCGGCCATAAAGCGGAGTTTTTGGGTCAATTCAGAACCATAGATCAAACATCGGTTCGCCTTTTCACACCTGAGACGAAAGAGCAATCAAAACAATGGACTTGAGGAGGAGAATCGGCTCCAAAGGAGGTGAGACCCGTTCCATCTGCAGAAACGGTGATGGCGTCAGCTTCTCGGGAGGAAGGTGGGATAATTTTTTTCTGCCCGAAAGAAAAAAATAAACAGAGAATACGATTGGAGCGTTTTAGCGAAAAAGTTAGGAAAAAGAGACTGCATTTGATAAAAAAAAGAAAGGGTAGGACAGGACAGGAATACCACCCATGAGGCAGGTCGCCTCTTATGGAGGATGATGCGAGGACAGGCGGAGTTTATCCTCAATCAAATATGATTGACGATTAGAAGAGTGTTGTGATCGAACACGAGATGTTTATTAACCCCCATCTATCTGACAGTTTTTGAGGAAATTTCAGTTCTTGCTCTTGTACCTGGACAACATGCTACTTCTGCAAATATAAAACTCTGCTGCAGATCATCATAGCACTGCGTAGCACACTTGCACGGCAGGTTCTTAAACCCTGACGTGCAGCCCTTTCTTGTTATCACAAAATTGATACATAATCAATATTTAATCAAAGATTAAAAGGTACTTAAAAATAATCAACCTTACTTAGTAAATACTTCATAAGCAGTGAACGGTACAGTGAAAATGGTGGAAATACATTTTGCTTTTACAATGTTGCTATCCCTGATTTCGAATGCCATTGGGGCTGATATTTTGGCCATCATCTCCACTGCGTCATTCAGCCACCAGGTCTCGTTCAGACCCCTGTGGAAGCAGTTAGCAGCAAATGGGCATAATGTTACTTTAGTAACGACTGATCCATTGAAGGAGGGAGATTTGAAAAATATACAGCAAATAGATATAAGTTATAGCTATGAATACATGAATAAACACGAAGTTGTGGGTAAGTACAGCATTGTTGTCCTCAGTCAGAGTTGTTTGATGCGAAAGAGACTGAGCGCTGCTTCGAGTTAGCGGGGGTTTGTTGTGAAAACGTGTATGCAACGTGTCTACAATTCAGGTTTGTTAATGAAACGTCTTGTTTTTTTCACAACAGTTTCGCAGATTATTACGATTATTTTGAATATAAACTTCTGATATCGATATGTTCGAGTAAAACGAATGATTGCGAAAATTATCTGTTGGAGTAACTCTCCAAGTCTAAGCGTCTATCGAGTTCGAGGGTTCACGAGGATTTTTTTAATGAGATTATTTACCACTTTTTACTGGAAATTAATTCATTAGATCATTTTCCAGATATTGCTATAAACGAGTCGAAAAGTTTATATGATTCGGCCTTGGCTATTCGCAAAGTTTACAAGGATACCCACACAAAGCTATTCGAAAGCCCCGAGGGAGTGAACTTGGCTCACAATAAAGAAAATCACTTCGATTTGCTGATAATCGAAGCTCAAATACCTGATATGATGATTTATAGTTGGTTATTCGATATACCATTCGTCGGTAAGTCATTGAACCAGTTTTATAGCTGAGCACATGATGAATGGTGATCTGGATTTGTTGATCTGTAAAATATCGGGTGGTCCGCTTAACGTGACAAACCGGAATGTCTCGTCAACAACGCGTGGGATTGAAAGAAGTTCCAAATGGGATTTTCTTGTCTCGAAGGGGCCCATTCGATAACACCAAACACGACTCCCCAACCCTACCAGCTGGGGGTGGGAGTGACTTTGAAATCTTAAGTGGCGACAATTTTTCTTTGTTGCAGATTCGGGTCATACGACGAAAATTACGTAGGGTTTTTCTCAAACTTTTTTTCGATTGGCGACAGATGGCGCTGCAATAAAAAGAAAATTTTAATCGTTTTTCCGGAAGAAAGTATCGGATCTTAAACTTCTTTTTTACCATGAGTGGATTATCTCATGATGTAAGAATTGATATTATCTTCTTCATATGGGGCGTCTTTGGATTCTCAGGCTGCTGTCGAAACTTATACGCTCTCTTGACAGAGAAGCGCCTTCTGTTTTCACATTTCACCGCGTTTCAACGATTTTTGAAGAAACCGGTTGCGTTGAACCTCCAAAAAACAACAACATTCGAAAGAGTTACTCACGAAATCGACGAAATCGCTATTCTATCAGCCGTGAATGTGAATCCGCAAAGTACGTGAAGATTATCGTCATATTTAAGGATATCGAGGGCAAGGATGTTGAGAATTCTCCACAATTTTAAATGTCATCCTTACCACATGTCATTACACCAGGAGCTGAACCAAGATTACCATGTCGTTCGTACGCAGCCTCGTGAATGGGTATTGCAAAGCACGAACGAAATTAACTTTCCTCCACCTTTGCGGATGAAGCCAGCTTCACATATCATGGATGGACAAGTAAATTTGAGAAATACTCACCACCGCCCTGCGGGAAATCCTCACTGGACACGACAAGTGGCTTATTAACGACATTGGTCTGTAAAGGTTTGGTGTGGGATATTTGACGATAAAGTAATTGGTCTATACCTCCCTGAATGGAACGAAGTGTCAAAACTTCATGAGTGGAGATTTGCTCTTTTATTGGGAGACATTAATTCGGAAACTCGTCGTTTGATGTGGTTTCAGGATGATGGTTGTCCAGCTCGTTGGGTCTAGAGACTTTGCATCGTGAATATCCCAATCGATGGATTGGACGTTGTGGATCTGTTCATTCGCCGGCGCGATCGCCTGATCTTACCCAAATCGACTTTTTCTTATGAGGCTATCTCCGATAAACAGTGTATTCAACGGTACTCACAACGTCCGAAAACATGAAAGAAAGAGTCAGGGATGCGTGTCTCTATCGTTCCCGAAGTTTTAGGGTGCATCCAGTGAGCCTTACAGATGTGCTTAAGAAAATGCATTTGTGAGGGTGTTGGACATTTTGAGTATCTGCTTCATCGTTAATTTAATATTTGATTTGTCGTGTTTATTGGAATGAAAATTTATTTTAAAAGTTTAGTTATAAACTTAATAATGATCGAAATAAGGTTTATTTTTCACAGGCGGTTTTCTGCGTTGAAACTCCATCGAATGCGCAGGTTTTCATTTAATAAAAAACAAAAAATTCGATACTTTCTTCCGGAATCAGGATAAAATTTGTTTCCGGATTACAGAGCTCCCAATGGCGAACCGAGGAAAATTTCAGCCAGACCCCACCAAATTTTCTTCGTAGAATCCGAATCTGCAATGAAAAATGGGAGTCGCCACTTAAGGTTCCAAAGTTACCACCTCCCCATCCCCAGGTGAGAGGGTGGGCGAGTTGCGTTGGGATGTCATTGCATGGGCCCTTTCAAGACAAACAAATCTCATTTGTAACTTTTTTCAATCCCATGAGTAATTTTCGAGACATTCCGATTAGTCAGTTTAGTTGAGTGAATCGCCCGGTACCTAGATTGGACGAGATAGGGGCGCATTGTCAAAGAATTGACAAAAGTAACGAAATGGATTTACCCAACTAGTGCGGTAAACGATTCCTTCAACTTCGTTGGTGTTTTGTATTTTAATACCACACTGGTCACACAGAGGGCACTTACCTGCAGGCACCGTGCAATTACCCAGACATTGGGAAAAGTGGGAGATGCACAATTACACCAATCTAACGCTGTTTTTAGGAATATGTTCCCTGGATTGCGCTTTGCAGTTCCACGACACTGCCGGAAACCAAGTCCATCCTGTCGTCAATCCAGATCCGAATTTCGAAACTAAAGACAGATATTTACTATCGTTTCGCGAACGGATCTTCAGTTCAGTGTACATGGGAATATACCGATTTTTGGTCAAATTCGTAATGTTCCCCAAACAACACGTGATTTGGAGAAAATACTTCGGAGAGAATGTTCCGTTGGTTGATGAGATTCAAAGTCGGATGAGCATGCTGTTCGTCGGGACTAATCCGGTTTTCCATTTAGTCCGAGCATTGATGCCCAACACTGTGACTATAGGTAGCGGGATGCATATGACGGCGCCGAAGCCTCTAACAAAGGTCAGTTAGGTAGATGGTAGAAATTTACAAAAAATGATGTACACGTTAAAGGACAGAAACTTGAATTAAACGCGAATAAATTCCTTGAAACTAATTGAAAACAAGTCCTGCACGTTTGCTAAAATGTTTTTATCGGCCTCAGCGATTGACGCCTCCCGGGTAACCACCTACTGGCCTGCTTTAAATGGGACACTCTGTATTTTAATTTTTTTTTCACTTCTACTGCGGCGTGCTCTAACGGCACTTTTTAGGACGTTAAAGACTTTTTGGACGATGCGAGCGAAGGAGCAATTTACTTTAGTTTGGGAAGCAACATCAAAGGGAAGCACCTGAACTCCTCTATGAAGAACACTATTATCAATGCCTTTTCGAAAATGCCATATAAGGTCCTATGGAAAATCGACGATACCTTTGAGAAGTTGCCGCCTAATATATTGACGTCCAAGTGGTTTAGTTCACAACTGGAAATTCTACGTGAGTTGGCGTAATGATTGATATATCAGTGCTCTGAGGTCACCCCTGAAAGGAAGAACATCAGTTATTTACTTCAAATCTCTTTGGGTGAAGTGCAGTCACGATAATATCCCTCCAAATAGTAAAAACGCGAGTCTAAAATGTAGTTTTAAGGTCACTCAAACGTAAAATTGTTCATAACTCAGGGAGGATTACAATCGATGCAAGAATCAATCTATGCTAATAAACCAATGATCGGAATACCATATTTTGGAGATCAGTTTGGGAATGTTAATAGGATGGTTGCACTGGAATATGGACTCAAAATTCTCAAACAGAACATAACGGAAGAATCGATTCGTGAGGCTGTTACAGAGATTATGACCAATCCGGTGTAAGTACATAGACTAAATATAGGATTTTCAGTGGTGACTTCACCATGGCGGCCTTCTTCCTATGGCGGTCCCCTGCTTCCGTCCGCCTTTTGCCCATGAAGGTCCAATTTTAAGGTTTCATAAATCGCTATGCCTTATGCAGTTATGCCGTCTGAATATCAAAGTATAGAAGCATTTTGACATGCATGTGAACACTCGAACATTAGTGCTCTGTCGCTTTCCAGGGAGATGATCTCTCACTGCTTCGCCAGAAGTAGCGAGCGAAGAAGAATTTTGGGTTATTTTCGATATAAAAAAAATCGATTTTATGAAATATTATTTTAGTAGTGTCGTTTTCCCCGGGAGGGGCGGGGTACCGAGCGGTACATTACGGGAAGAGACCTCGGGACATCCAAGAAATTGAACCTCGACGATCCAGAATCGTCCCTGGACAATGTACGGTATGATTCTTTCATCTTGATAACACATAATTTTGCAGTAACTTTTCTGTTTTGAAAGATACGCATACGCGACAAAGGCCGTTCTCTACAACCTGTTTACGAGTTTTTTATCAATTCGAAATGAATTCCCATAGCCGTCAAACTTTGACATTTACTGTGTTTTTAAATGGAGCAACAAAGATTAATTAAACAGACAACGTTTGCTATTCCTAAGTTTAATTCTTGAATGTCCCAGCATGGAGTTTCGTAAACTTTGCCTTTCACGTGGGCCCAATTTTTAAATTGGCATATTAAGCTCGCGGTAAGAGGTAGAGGTACCAAGTGCCAATTAGGTGTTATAAAATATGTTTAGAATTCCCCCTAAAATACAAAAACGAAAAGAAAGCATAGAGGATGTTCCATTTAAAAAATGCAAGTTACTTCAATAAATGTCAAAATTTGACAGTTTTTGGAGTTCGCTCAAAATCTACAAGGAACTTGCGAAGTAGTCCTGTAAGATCGCCTTTGTTGGGCACCGCCATCTTTAAAAACTAAAAAGTTGTTGCAAAATCAATCGTTATCTTGTTAAGGTGATCAGACCGTACTTCAGCGTCGAGGAGATGTTAATATTCTGTTGTTAATTATTTAATACAAATCCAGTCATTCAAGGGACAAGGGCTTATTGCGCCCTTATTATGCGGCGTTTACGCCCGATTCTTCTGCCTTATTGCGTTATTGCGTTGATTACCCCATTGTTCTTGTCGAGGGACGGCACGCCCCATTAGGTCCCCTCTCTCTGACCATCGCAGAAACGAATGACCGCAAGAGACAAGATATTGACCATAAACGAATTGTTTCGATTTGGTAATTCGATGGCGTGTGAATAAGGAAATTGAAAATAGAGGAATTCATCTTTAAGTTTCTTAGAATTTGCCTAGTGTTCTTGGCCCTTTCAACACAATCCGCAGACTGCGCAGGTTCACATCAGTTTGAATAAGTTCTTAAACTGGAAACTGCACCTAATTTTTAAAGGAGCATTTTCAGACTTTTAGAAGAAATTCTAAACACTTTCCAGAAACTGGAACTATCCAGCTGAATTGTTTTTCCCTGAAGCTCGTATTTTCTTTTTTTTTGCAGATACACAGCGAACGCTCAGAAATATGGAGAGATATTTCGAGATGTGGATATGTCCGATACAGATAAGGCGGTGTGGTGGATCGAATACGTGATCCGCCACAAAGGAGCTAGGCACTTCAGGAACCCCCTTCTGGATATGCCAGCTTGGAAAAGATATATGCTAGATGTATTGGGAGTAATACTTTTTGGTTTTTTAGTTATAATAAAAGTTATTTCATTCGCATTTCGAACAATTAAATATTTGTTTAAAGCGGGTAAGCCGTACGGAATAGAAAAGAAGGTAGCTTAGTATAATCTTGAATTAATAAAAAAATATATATTTCAATTAAGATTAACAAATTATTATACCTAAATTGTTTGAAATTTATGTGTTTTATTTATATTTATTCTTCTCCCGATTCAATTACCTGCCTTAGATCTACCAGATTCTCTACCGGTAGTCCACCTTAGCGAATGTTGCTCATTTACGGGAACGAGGGCATCTTTGATATTAGCTTGGTCTCAGATACAGTTTTTCATACCCAAAAACAAACTGAAAAAGGTGGGACATAGACGTAAAACAGGTAGACACGCGTAGCTGCAGGTGAATACGGTATGTGGACCCTCCTCCAGTACCTTCCAACTCTATGGAATGGATCTGGAAATGAGGAGATGAAGGAGAGAAACGAACACTATTTCCACATCCAGTGGATGGTGGGACTATCTCTAACTTCAGGAAAATAACTTTTATTGAAATATCATCGCCAAGGTGGAAAATATCTCCCAGCAGGGTTCATGTTCAAATGTCCATAAGAGTTTATGTTCAAATGTCCATAAGAGTTTATGTTCAAATGTCCATAAGAGTTTATGTTCAAATGTCCATAAGGGTTTTGCGTGTGTACTAGAAAGGAGATTTTATCGGACTGTTCTAAGATTTCACTAGTAGTGCCAGGATTAAAAAAATGGGGATATATGCTCAGTGAAAATACCACCAAATTCGCATTTGGATAATGCCAATATCTGGGACGTTTGCATCATCTTGATTTTAGAAGTAGTTCGTCTAAGGCTTTTGACCATACCGCGGATCATCATCTTATAGCAAGATTGAGACATTATATCTTCGGTGACCTCTCTCAATCTTGGTGTCTTCCAGTCTTGAAGGCCCGTTCTTCTTCTTCTTCTTTTTCTTCTTCTGTATGCATAACAAATGGTATATATATATAATAACGAAAAGCTCAAAATCATTAGAGGGCTTAAATCAAAAATAGAGCTTCCAGACTTTAAACACTTTTAGGAATGGTTAGAAGAGAGAAAGTTCTGAGAGAAACGATAGTAGTAAAAGGTAATAGAAACTCAGATTAAAATATTAAACCATGAAGGTGGCCTCGTAGGTTCAAGCAATGAAAGAAAGAGCTGACATGAGCTTGTCTCCAAAATAGTAGATTTGAAGATGGGATTCTGCTGTTTCTCTCAGAGTTAGTTTGATATTTTGTATCGACAAAGTAATAAATTCCTGCTGACTTTGTCACCAAAAAAATTCCACAGCAAATGATCAAATCAGCGCATCGGTGGACTCCTCCATTTCTATGGAAACTTTTTTCTTGTTGAAGATATCAGATTGTTGATATATTGTAGGTGAACAATGCGCTAAAGAGAGGTCTGCCTACAAAAGAATACCATTTTCCTGTCACCTTTCATTTCTGCTCACTTAAATTTCTATGAGGTGCATGATAACTTCTGATAATTTAATTTCGAAATGCTCTCTCCGAATCAAAGCACGTTTGACCGAATTTAAGCCTTCTTTCAACAAATTGTTATTGAAATAAATAAGGATTTATTTATCAATACCATCTATCATGCAGTTAATCTGGCGTTAAAGTGTAAGTTAAGTAAATACTTATTATGCATTGTTGAAATTTAAACTCAAATCGTTCAAACAGAGAAATAAACTTTTTAAGAATTGATAAGTGTTACACTTGAAAGTTAAATTGCTTGTGGCTTAGTGGACTTACAGAAGTCAGCATAATGCACAAATACACATTTACATATTTTTAATGCCCCTTAAGTACTTTAAATTTCTTACTTTCAGCTACCAAGTTACTCAGCTAATCACTTGTTTAGTGAGGAAAATTGTAATTTTCGAAGGTCTCAACCGAGACCCATTTTGCCGTTTTTCCAGCCTGCCCCACGCCTAAAATATTACACAGAAGTTCGTCTGGTTTTAAAGATACGAAGAACGACTCTTTAAAAAAATATGTAAAATTGGAGATTTTTGAGTTGTAAAGGGAGACTTAACGTTTTCGACCCTTGAGGCTGAATAAGTACGCTATACGATGCTCATAGTCAAAATTTCAAGTAAATTTATATGGTTAAATGCACGCAGGGTCTCAATACAAAATAAGCAACAGAGACTGACTTGAAGCCATAAAAATTTGATGCCAAAAATTTTGAAGTTTGGGGAGGAATTTGGAGACTGCTTGCTGCTGCTGCTGGATATACAGAGTGTTTAAAATATCCAGTAAATGTTGATGGAAATAAATGCAGATTTGGCGGAACGTTGAACAACTTATTTTGGAAACAAAATTTAGAAATGATCGGGGTCTCAAAGTACTTGAGAGAACGGACACGTCACCCATTTAAAAGACATTTAATCGAGAGTTAGCTGTTGAAAGTAAATACGTCTTAAAGCACATCCATAACATCAGATAAGCTACTCTGGTTCACATATGAACAAACCTTCTAGGAGGAAGCGTGAAGTATCTGGGGCATAGATAAAATCTTCCTACATTCCTCAAATTTGATATAAATATTTAACAAGCTCATTAATCAAACTGGGTTTTCACAAACACTTGAATTTTTTCTTTTTATTTACTGATGATTTTATTTATATAATCATTGATTAAGATTGTTAAACCCTATTTAAACGATTTGAGGGCTTAAGATGATTAGTTGCATGTAACTTCGAAAATGGTACGGGTTAAAGTTCTTCTGGTTTTGGTGGCAGTAGTTGTGTTGGCATATGAGGCCGAAGCTGAATGTGGATACCAGGTGAATTCTCATTCAGAAAGTTAATTGAAAGCCTTTTGGACGAATGACGTCAAAGATATTAGAAAAAAAAACTGAAGTTATAATATAGACGTATTATGCTTATTTCTAGTCTTGCCATGAAACTAAAGATGATCATTTGAACATTCACTTGATTCCACACACCCATGATGACTTGGGATGGATCAAGACCTACGAACAGCTGTACTATGGCTGTAAGTAGAAAATAATTCATTTTGTGTAAAGTGCACCACAGGTTGTAGCGTCTCAGATGTTTTTTTGGAAAGGAAAGTGGGGATTTCGAGTATTTTTAATTGTAAAAGCCATTTCAAATTCGGATCATAAGCCGAGTTTTCTGAAGAAAAACTCACCTCGAAGTCCTTATTTAAGTAAATTAAGGAATACTTAGTGCTTCCAAAACTGACTCGCAATAAACCTCAGTTAAAACCATATTTAGGGCGGCTTTCTGTCCCTCGGAAGGAGCTTTTAATGTAATTTTTAGTGTAAAGTGACCTTTAAATATATCCATGTAAATCGACATTTTTCTCTAGCGTTAAAAATATCATTTTAGAAGATAAAATTAGAAACATTTTTTTTCTTTAAGAAATCTTCAATTTTCGATCTGAAATTTGCTAAACCGGCATGCCGACATTGATTTTGGCTTTTAAAGAATTCAGAAAATCTTAAAAAATTATCAATATTCCAGACTCATTTCTCTCGAAACAAGCTCTAAAATGCTGGAAATTATAACCAATTTCAGGACTGTTTTGAAGAATTTTTTACCGTAAGTTTTGAATGCGAAACAAGCATGATTGCTTGGTTCGCTTTCAGAATCCAGAAAGTATGTTCTTTTTTAAAACTCTGGAGATCTTCCCCTTGAAATCCATTTCAAACGAACGTCCTCCTTCAGCCTATAAAGTTTCATATGTGGAAGAAGGCTCGGGAAAAATTGTGAAAATTAGAAAATCGAGAAACTGGCGGTTTTAACGAAATAGTCTCCCTCTGCTCAACACAGGGGGAAGTGAAAAGTGTTTAGTGTTTAAACACTATTCAGACCTTAATTAACTTCGTAAATTCATAAAGTCCACTTGCGATATCTAAAACGCTGTACATATATGTACAATTCGTCGTAGAAAAATTTGCATTCATGATGCTCTCTGCTCAATCCCAATATCAACGGATTGTCCATTATCTTTAATTTGAATTTGGATTCCAGCTCATGACAATGTCTACAAAGCTGGAGTTCAATACATTCTAAGAAATGTCGTCAAGGCTTTGCAAGAAAACAAAGATAGAAGGTAAGCACAAGCCTCCTAATACTCGATGAGTATGATCGAGAACTCTGGTTGAACTTGTGGATACTTCGTTTTAGGTTTATATATGTCGAGACTGGCTTCTTCTGGAAATGGTGGATTAATCAGGACGAGGAGACCAAAGATCAAGTCAGGGAGTTGGTTAACAACGGTCAATTGGAATTCATAAGCGGAGGATGGTCAATGAATGACGAAGCTACGACGTACTATCAAACGGTCATTGATCAGATGACATGGGGTATGAGGTTGGTAAAATTTTTTACACATTTCATCGTAACGTGGTCCATTTCTCCGATACAAAAATCGTTTGAATTATATGGAATAATCATCTAAAAAAACACTGATATTTCAACATAATCGTTTATATCTTGAACCCGTTATTCAGGAGGCTAAATGACACCTTTGGCGAATGCGGACGTCCTAAGGTAGCTTGGCAAATTGATCCCTTCGGACACAGCAGAGAAATGGCGTCGATTTTCTCCCAAATTGGTTTTGATGCCTTTTTCCTCAACCGAATCGATTACCAAGATAAGAGTATCAGAAACAACAACAAGGGTCTTGAGTTCATTTGGCGTGGTAGTCCTGACAACTTAGGTGAGCGAACCCCCCATAGGTTCCCTTTTTAACGGACATTTGGTTCCTTAATATGTTTGTAGAATTTAAGTTTTCAATAATATTAAAAGCGATTTAATGCATTTTCAGGAGAGTCAACGGACATATTCACCAACATCCTCTTCCGTCATTACAGCGCGCCCGGCGGACTATGCTTTGATGAGAACTGTTCTGATGAGCCCATTATTGATGATCCCGATAGTCCTGAGTACAACGTCGAACAGAAGGTAAGAAAATAGCTCCGTCAAGTCAGTTGTTTACAGTTTTCTCTACAGTGAATTGGACATGATAAGTGCATTTGAACTTTCATGAAAACATGTTCACATAAGTGTTTCCTTAACAGAACAGATTGAGTCAGCACGAAAACTATTAAAACCTTCGCTTTGTTAGGTTCAGATAGAGGTCCTCCGAACTTTAAATTATAACGCAGCTTTTCTGCATCACTCCCATGAATTAAAAAATTTAATCGGTCTTTATAGATAACCGATTTCATCAATAACTGGATCAACCCTGCAAAAGCTGGATATCCCTCCAATAACTTACTTGTCACGATGGGTGACGATTTCCAGTATGAAAATGCCATGAAGAATTTCCTGAACATGGACAAGCTAATAAGGTATGCTATGATGGGCCTTAAATCTCTTTCTTTAATCATTTATATTACAGCAATATGAACGGAAGAGAGATCGACGGTGTTAAGTACAACGTAATTTATTCAACACCTTCTTGCTACCTCAACGCGGTCCATAAATCCTTAAAAGGAAACCTGGAATCAGACCTCAAAACTGATGACTTCTTCCCGTACGCTTCTTCAGCTAGCCAGTATTGGACCGGCTACTTCTCTTCCAGACCCACTGGAAAAGGTTATGGACGGTTTAGCAACAATTTTATGCAAGTAAGAATTTTCGCTCCAATGCAAATAGATCGGATTGTTAAAGGCTTTGTGAGTACAGGTATGCAAACAATTGGCAGTGTTCACCAATGCAACATCTGAAGACGACTTTACCAAAATTAACACATTGAGGGAAGCTTTGGGTGTGTTCCAACACCATGACGCTATGACTGGAACTGAAAGGGAGGATGTAGCCCACGATTACATCCGGTTGTTACATAAAGGTATCATCAAATGTGAAGAAGTTACGAGCCAAGCCCTGTCGTAAGTAACTTACTTCAATATCTTTCTTACTGCACGATTCATTTTTAATTAGTAACAGTAATGAATATGACTGACTCAGAACAGAAATTTTGATATAATTTTTTTTTAGGAAATTGACCAAAGTAGAAGACACGACCTTCACAACGTGCCATTATCTCAATATAAGTCAATGCGACGTTACAGAGAACCAAGATAACTTCATAGTCACCCTGTATAATCCCTTGGGGAAACCTGCGACCAGATTCGTTCGTTTGCCCATAGTCGAAGACTCTAATGAGATCATCGTAACTGACCCGGAAGGTAAGGTAGTAGAGAAGAAAGAATTTGATGATTACCTCATCCCAAAATTGAATTAGCTACATTTAATCTCTATGTCTGGTAGGAAACCAGCTAACCACCCAGATTCTTCCCGTACACGAATCGGTCCTCACTACTCCGGGAAGAGATAGCAAAGCTAAATTCGACTTAGTGTTTGAAGCTGAGAACATTCCACCTTTGGGCTACAAATCATTCTATTACCAAAAGACTCAGAAGGCGAGACCAAAATACCATGATGAGTACCAAATAGTAAGTTAGTAATTTGTAGATCGAATTTGAAATGTGGATTTTGCTATAATGAGTAATTTAGTTGAATCACTGAAATTCTCTTTATCTTCAGTTCCTTTGCTAGTGAAGGCACTGAAATTTTTATTATACGTACAAGTTAATGTATAGAAGAGTTATTACCTCTTGTTAGGAGTCTGAACGAAATATCCATTGATTTTTTCACGCAACACATCCACCATTCACCTCAAGATTTACAGTTCTGAGCAATGGAACCTTGACCATCTCAGCAGTGGTATCTATGGTCTTTCTCGTGGTTTTCAGAATGACTGGACCGAATCAACTCAGGGACCAAAAATAGTCAGGAAAACCAAAGATGGGACTGTTTCAGTAGACGTGGAATACCTGTATTACTCCGGCGCCATTGAGGATAACCCATCATCGAACTACATCTTTAGACCAGATCCTGATATCCCGATTAAGGCTCTGTCCGACTCACCTTCATTCACAACCCACACAGGACCATTGGTTACTGAAACCCATTGGAAGCTCAACGACTGGGGAAGCTTTATTGCTAGGAACTACAGTGGTTCCAAATATGTGGAATTTAATTACTTAGTCGGTCCATTGCCTTAGTAAGTTATCATTTATTATGGAAAAAATCCTATGGTTTCATACGAAAATTATTGTTTTAGCGACGAGAATGGCGTTGAAGTGATCGCCAGGTTCACCACAGATTTGGAATATGACGATAAAATTTACACTGACGTTAATGGCAGGGAAATTATCGAACGTATCAGAGATTTCAGGCCGACATGGAATTTGACCGTCACCGAACCAGAAGCTGGAAATTATTTCCCAATAGTGACCGGGGTTACCTTGAAGAACGAACAAGCTGGTATTGCACTGCTCACCGACAGGGCTCAAGGCGGAGGAAGCATCTCCTATCAAAATGTTGAATTCATGGTGAGGTCTTAGGCTTGTTGCATCTCTTCGGGAGCACTATTTTCTCACCTGCTATGGGGCTATTTTAAAATTTCCTTTGCAGATCCATCGAAATACCATTAAGGAGTGCTGTGGTGTCGGTCAACCCTTGAACGAACAAGCCTACGATACCGGAGTGGTGACTCGCGGTTCTCACTATGTCCTCTTCACTGGTATGTAGAATTTAGGTACAAGAAAGGAGGAAGGGGGGAGGATAAAAAGGAATAGTTGTTGGTGCATTTTGCTTACATCTACGTCTATGACTTGTCTGACTAAACAAGTAAGACACATCTGCCTGAATTCCTGAAATAGTGTGGTTTTAGGGGATGTGCTTATCGTTATCTGTATCAATGTTCCTTTTCGTGCTTCTAGTGAGGCACACAACACAACTACAAGGCAATAATGGTTCATTTTAATTCTGCACTCCTAACACCAAAGGCTAGGACTACAGGAGGGAGAAAAAGACCAATGTTTCAAATTTTTCTTTGATGAATTATCGATCTTTCATCATGTAATTCTACGTCTATGAGTCGCTCTTGTAAATCATTCAGTGTTATCGTGCGTTTGCGCATGGAAGTTCTAACGTTGTCCGAGCCCCGCAGCGTTTTCAGAGTGTTTAATTTGGTTGAAACGCTCCCAAACTTCCGTCCAATTATCATTCTTAAATAATAGAAACCAGAGGTGAATCCTATCATAGTTTGGGAGAAACATTTGTGAAAAATCAAGCGAAATTCTAAATTTTAGAGTAAAAAAAAAACCTGCACGGCACTGCACTTTGGCCGGTTACCGAAAACTGATTTCCAACTGGGGCCGTGCCGATTTTTCGTTCAGAAGAAAATATTTGTATAAAACTTCCTTGAAATTATTGATTGAAGCATATGAATTGAAAATCAAATTCTTATCTGAATCTCATGAGCACCAAATACCTTAGGAGATTGGTCATAATGGAAAAATACTGTAATACCTAATAACTATAGTATTTTTCCTTGCCTTTGAAGATTCCACAACAATGCGCTCATTTGGTTACAGGGCTCGAAGAAAATGAAGATTTAACTGCAAAGGAACTTTCGCAGCAAGTTTATCTAAACTCTTGGACGTTCTTCTCCTCATCGAACGACCAATCTTTTGAAGACTATAGTAAATCACACGTTATGCAGGTATGTACCTGTATTGCCATTTCTTAATACGTCTCAAATTAATCAATCTCCTTCAGTTTTCTGGTGTGAACGATGAATCTCTACCCAGAAACGTTCATATCTTGACCGTGGAGCCATGGAGCGCGACTACAGTCCTACTTAGACTCGAAAACTTCGTGGGGAAAGAAGAAACTAATAACTACGGATCATCAACTGTAAATATTCAAGTAAGTGTGTCTCTGGTAAATCTGTTAACCATCCATTTCATACCTCAAATGCCTTCATCTCTGAAAACAACCCTACAGCTCTCAGTCGTGTCCTAAATTACACAATTTTGCATATACAGGGTGTCCAGTTAACAATCTCTCGGGCTCCCATCGGTTTATTTGTGATTTCATAGAGAACTATTATGGGGTCGTATATGAGGCCAATGAAGGTAAATTTCGAAATTAGTGACAACCATACAGGGTTTCCCAAAAAAAGCGGGACGTCACAAAGTGACATTTTTTAAATGACGCCACCTGCACTTTTTTCACATAATAGAGCTACCTCTGGATCCTGTGTTAGTTTCTAGATTTTTTCCCGGGGATGCAGGGACTCGAAGTTATGATGCTTTAAAGGAAATTTTAGGCGTTTGTAGTGCCTTACAGGAAGATAATGTCAGAATTAGCTTAAGGTAGATTTGGATAGCTTTAGGATGGACCCTCATATAGGATCATCTTAACAGACACGATTGCTCATTTCGACAAAAATACACAGGATGTTTACACCAACAACTTTAATTGGCACCTTTTTAACTTCAGTTTTCTTGAGAACTTCCTCAAATCAATCCTCTTCAATTTTGTTAAAAATAATGCCACATTTACCTCAAATGCTAATTATTTCGGTAAAACTTACACTCGTGGCTACGTTCCTGCGTTGCCGCGGCTTCGATGTATTTTCTTTTCACCCTGTATATTTATCAAGATTTAGTATTACTCACCAATAGTATTTTTCCGACTGAATTAATTAATGAATATATTGTTCCAGGAATTGTTTACTGCTTTCAAAATCGTAAGCCTGCGTGAGACGAATCTCTCAGCCAATCAGTGGTCTGAGGAAGTCCAGAGGATCATGTTCAATAGAAACGGACCAGCGGAGGTGAAAGAACCATTGAAAGCCGATGATTTTGATATAACTTTGGAGCCTCTTCAGATAAGGACTTTTGTTGTAGAAATTTCTTATTAAGAAGTGCATTGTTTATAAATGAATGTTCTTCAACATCTTGCCATTCCATAATAAATAACTAAAATGATTTGCTTTGGTACATCTTATTCATTTTTTCTTCTTCTTACTAACTATACGTGTTATCCCTTCTGCAGACATCACAACTGATTGTAGATTTCTTGTTAATGATTCCAGTTTGGTACCTTCAAGTCAGTTCGAATCAATCAAGTTACTAAACATACATTTTCGTTTACCTCACGCTCCATGCACTGAACACCTATTTGAAGGCCTGCTTAAGCTAAGTCGGGTTTATAAGTTAACTTAATCTAAGTCTGATCGATTGACCCCAGAACTTTTGAATGTTAGTTCCTATTTTAGTTAGGGGATTCTCAACAACTCTGTAATCAAACTACATTAAATTATTTCTTTTTAAGAAGACTTTGGCAATTCGTCTACCTTCAACGAAATTAGTTTCAACTCTGAAGACCGAATTTTCCATCCCGTAAATCACCCTTGGCCCTTATCTCGTCCACATGCATTTATCCTGCTCTAAGGGCTAAAAAGACTTGTAATCTCAGTTCTGAGTATTTCTCTGGAATAATCTAAACTGCGAACTAATGCCACCAATTCCAGGATATTCACAGATGATAATATGAGTTTTCTTCCATTTGTAGCACCTTCGACATTGGATTATCTAAGGGTTACTAATATAAATAGTTAACGTCGAAACTTGGCGGTTATAAATAATTTTTTTAGCTTTGTAGAAATAATTCCCTATCGTATTACGTATCTTCTCACGTAGGACTCGGTCCTACTACGCAAGAGTTAGAGGCAAGGAGAGAGAGCGAGAGAGTTTAGAGAGCATACCACCCACTTACCTCACTAGAGTAGTTATATCTTGTACCTTTGAAGCTGAGTCAGTCTCGTTGACGATTTAATCGTCGTTATTTCTGATCTCAAGCGTCAAGAAATGAACAATGTAGGACACTATGAGATTTCTACTCTCCGTATTTCTCACTGGTTTTTCCATCTAAAGGAAATTTAGTAATTTTCATTCGGAGTTTTAAGGTTTAACGTAAAAATATGAAAAAGGAAAACATGCAAAACTGTGAGTTTTACAGTTTGAAAAGTTTCGCGACTACCTAATTTTTCCCTGGAGCTGCGCTCAAAATGAGTTGCTCTAAAATTACATAAAATTCTCTAGATTCTTAGAGAAGCATGTCGATGACTACGATTAATTCAGTTCATTTTAATAAACGAGTTTTGCCACGAGGGATTTTTGCTATAACAAGCGAAGGATCTTAATTATTAGAGCGAAGCGCTCCAATCCTATATCATCTTTTTATTCGCTCCGTAACAAAACCTTACGAAACCGATGAGCAAATCTCCATAGAATACCTTATCAAATCCGTCTAGCACTAGCAGGATGATTCACGATATAATAAAAAAAAATAGTGATTAATAATTATTCATAAAGATAAAATACTCAAAGATACCCATGCCTTGAATGATTATTCCTCCACAACAAACTAATGAACAGTATCTAATCAGAGGTTCCAGATCGATTTTTATTACTGAAACAGGATCTAACATTGTTATTTCAATTTGTGTCGTCGATCTCAATGTTTTGGCCAAAAACCGCGATTTTTACTTAAATTTAGTGCTTCCAGTAAGTAAGGTAAGTGTGATGATACTATAGTAAGGAGGTAATGTTATTGCTGCTCGTGCTTCATCTAATATACATGCGAGAATAGTTCCGGGACTACCCGATCTAATACATAGAGAAGAAACAATTAGATAATATGAAATTATTGCTGAAGCGATGTTCTATACTTTGTTTATAGTCAGAAGGTTTGAATGCTTCACAATAGGCACCGACCTCGGACTGCGCCCCTTCATTATTGGTGAATCAATATCACCGAGCGATTTTTCTAAGTGTGGAAGTAGGAAAAAATCTAAAAAGGCTAAATGTGACGAATAGCGTGAATGAGCAAAAAGTTCCTAACCAAATTGGTTGACTTTGATCATCGCGATGATGCAAGGGTGGCCTGACGAGTTGTCCTGATGAAACAGGACTTTTTTCGCCAAATGCGGTGGATTTTTCCAAATTTCTTTGCTCAAACGCTGCAATAAATGTACATAACATTCTCCGTATATTGTATTTCCTTTAGGCAGATAATCAATAAAAGCTATGCGAGATTATCCAGACCAGATATCTCCAGAGTAAAAAAAACCTTAACTAATATTAACGATAACAGGCGTACACAATCTGAGTTCTCTATCTCAAACGACTTCTAAGATATCGTCAAAAAACTGAAAAAAAGCACTATTTTTCGCCACCCTGTATCTCGAAAACTGTGCGTTTTCGAGATACAGGGGCACTTTTTGGACTTAATAGACACTTTTTTTCTCATAACAGGCCAGAGTATCACTCCCTTTATTTTCCGACACATACTTTGAAACATCCTGTATATCCGGTCGGGCACTTCTCGGACTATCTTCATGCGCAAAATTTAGCTGCAACATAGAACTATTTAACGATTATGTTTGTTTGACATTAGCACACACCTGGCTTGGAAGTTAGGTAGAAGTTGTTTAAATTCCTGTAGTCTCTATAGCAATGTTGCTAACTGTTGCAACAAAATCAAGTGATGTTAGATCTGTGTCAGTCAATAACAGTCGACGTGAAACTGCAGATTCAGGAGAGTGGTTTTCTCTAACAAAGTTTTGTGTCGAATGGATGTTGGAACAGTCCGAAAATCCAATTTTCAACGATCAAATTTACGTGAAATAGTTGAAATGAATTAGGTTCAAGCTGATCTCAAATCAAACGAAAGAAAGAAAAATTTCATTGTTGTCTCTCCTTACATGGCAGACTCACTAATCTTCTATATAATCTATGAGCCAGAAGATCCTCGAAGTAGTACCGATAATGGAAAAAGGTACCAAAACTAGTATCGAGAGAAGTTTTCATAAATTAAAAGATATGGCATTTAATGTCTATTGCACACTCTATTCTTGCCTCTATTTCTCTGCTGAGCGAAATAGAGGACGTACCACCTTTATTTCTTTAACGGTCGCTCGTTGTTTGTGATTAATTTCTTTCTCAATATACTTATATTAACAATAAATATTAATCGATGATGTAGTGGCCATCCTGGCGGACGACCTTTCGCCATCTTTCGGCAAGTTGGAAAACTCCGCGTTCGAAAAGGCCTCGATTTTTAGAAGTAAAAAATTGATTTAACTCATTTTTAACGGCTCGATCAGAATCGAAATTTTTACCATTCAAATGATTTTGAAGAGGACGAAACAAATAATAATCTGATGGCGCCAAGTCAGGGCTGTATGGTGGATGAGGTGTCAGTTCCCAATTTAGTTCCAATTATTTTTGAAGCGTTATTGAAGACGTATGGGGTCCAGCGTTATCATGACGGAACAGTGCCCCTTTGCGATTGGCGGGTTCAGGACGTTTTCTTTTGATTTCTTCGTTCAATTTCAATAGTTCACGACAGTAAAGATTCGAATCAGTAGTTTGGCTTCTCGGAAGCAGTTCAAAATAAAGAATACCCTTGTAGTCCCACCACACAGACAGCAAAATTTTCCTTCGATGACTATTGGCTTTGGACGTCGACTGCGCAGGTTTATCTTGTTTGGTCCATGATGGTTTTCGGACTACGTTATCGTAGACGATCCATTTTTCATCACCCGTTATGACTCTTTTCAGAAGTGGGTCGTTTTGGTTACGATTCAGCAAAGAATCGCGTATGTTAATGCGTTGGGTGAGGTGAATTTCCTTCGATTCGTGAGGAACTCAAACGTCCAATTTGCTAACGTACCCAAGCTCTTTTAAATGCAGAGAAACGGTTGAATTCGGTATGTTCAACTTTTCTGCCATCTCTCGAGTTGTCATACGCCGATTAGCTTCGATTGAGGCCTTTATTTTATCGTTATCAATGGTGATTGGGCGTCCAGCCTGTGGCGCATCTTGGACATTAAAATTTCCGGAACGAAAGCGAGAAAACCAACGCTGGCGCTGGCGCTGGCGTTCAATAAGGCAGTTCTCACCATGAACTTCACGCAACTTCTTCTGCGCTCGTACTGCATTTTTGCCCTTTCGAAAGTAAAATAATGAAATGCGTCGATAATGCTCACTTTGATTGTCCATCTTCAACTTAAATTTTAAAGAACTTCTCGTTTACTAATCGCGTTCGATTTTCGATCGAAAAAAGTCCAAAACATAACCTTTAAAATGGCATATAATAATACAAGCGACGAGATCGCTATTACTCGATATGTATAAATTGAGCCATCTATGAGAATAAAACGACATTAATTATCGAACAACCCAATATTTCTTCAAAATTTTATCTGCAATAAGAATGTTCATCCATTTCTCCTAAAATTCATCGCTACATTCCATTAGTGGTACTGTGAAGCGGACACATATTTCCACATTTGGGAGCTCAATTATTTCTAGTGAATCACGTAGAAATGACGTGACATAGAACTCTTTGATCTACTAATCCGACAAGCTTACGTCACATTGACGTCATTGCTCCCTACTCCCTAATTAGGGGTGTAGGGCATTAGCACGTCATTCACACTTTATCAGTATTTCACTCGTACTAAAAGGTGCAGACATTTTTGATTATGTAAAATGCATTTTGATGAAATCTATCAAAACAAAGGTGATTGAAGCTTTTCCAGGAGTGCGTTAATACGGTTATTCGGGAAAGTATTGATTTTAACCGGAAAAATTAGTAGGCAGATGTGAATCTCTATAAACACTTCAGTAGATCGCGTGACCAATATGTCGCGCTTCAGGTACAGTGACGCATCCGATATCGACTCTCTCGTCGGAAAGATGATTTGTTCGTCAGAGCTGTTGCTAATGAGCAAATTTGGTCCTTTAGGTGTTGTTTCGGAAGCGATCGGTATTTCGAAGATGAAAACTGAAAAAGAACAAAAAATAACAAAATCATGTGCTAAATATCTTATATAGTTTATAACTAATGCAATGCGAAACAACAAACAAAATAAACGAATTAATATTGATTTTCGCTCTTTCACTTGCCCATCGATAGGGAAGATCTAATAGTTCGCAGTCTTTATCATGATTACAACATCCAGACAGATAAGTATTATGAGCACCTGGTTCAAGCTAGTTCTTCCAAAGGCTCCACGATTCGTACGAACCAAGCAGAGTAATCGTTGCAGTTTTTTGGGTTAAATTTTTTTAAGCCCTTTAACAACTCACTTAAGGGAATGGAATTTTTCTTGCCCAGAAAGTAACATCGGCGAAATATTGAAAACGTTCGGAATCATTCAATTCAAAATATCTCGAAAACCGTTCGAAATGAGATTTTTTTGCAGAATACTAGAATTCGTAAAAATATTTAATTTATTTGGTTGTTAGGACTTGCGACGTATTGTTCTATTATGAACTACAGCTACGTTATTTATCAGTTTAAATGCTCAAAGTGAGTTTAAGGGACTGATGTTACGCCCATGGACAACCCCAGTCTTTGCGTGACACTGGTGGATTTCCCAGCGCTTAACACCCATCTTTGGCTGAGGGAAGATACTTTATGATTGGTATTTCCAGCGCCGTTCTTTATCGGACAAAATTACGAACTTAAATTAAAGGTACTGCCAAACGAACACAATGGCTGGGCTCCAACAAAAGCCCAGCGTCCATGCCTCTAAGCGCTACGCTTTAAGGCGACAAGGTAGCCTAGAAGCCGCTAATGGGCTTTATTGGAAGTACGTCCATGGATGATGCACCTCAGTATCAGTACTTATGGTGGGTGCGAAACTGAAGACGTCCTCTTCTTCCTTTTTAACTCATCGCGGACACGTGCGCGTTAGATTCTTCATCCCCTTTTAAATAACGCATCTCTCGATTTTTGTATAGCTGTTAACGTCACGAATAAATCTTTGTTAAAGTTAAGAAGGTTTAATCTCTCTTATCCGCGAAAGCAGTGTCTCTGAGACTGCGAACTCAGAGCGGTCCTTCCTAATCGATCAATCCAGTCAACGATCTACGTAGTTCACGGTTATCGTATCGAAAAGGAGTGAATCGACCCAAACACGTGCACGTGCAGAATTAAGGACCTAACATTGGTTACGATGAAAAAAATTTAGGTCGATTTTCTGTACCTGAGTAAGCCCTAGGCAGGTGCTGTTTGGTAGAGATTTCAGATAAATTCGCCGTATCAAAAAACTCGCCTAGGGGCACATCTGACCATCTAAAAAATGCGAGATTCATTCTTAATTGACAGAATTAAAAAAAAAATGCCTCGACACCCTGTATATTGTGAACGAGGAACTTTTGCGTAAGCGCCGTTTTATACCTGTTTTTACCATCGAGCAACGAACACTTATTTATATCATTGCTTCTGGGACGCCCTGGATGTCATACCGTAGGTAGCATCCAGAATGCAACTTTTCCACGGCTCCAACCTCATCATCAACCATCAACGAAACGAATTTGGCACAATCCCTTGCGGATAGATTATTTTTTGAAATTATCAGTCAATACTCAACGTAGAAGCTACTTCCGATATGCGTTCAAATGATAATCATTGAAATTGCAAATAACCATCGCGAACGAGTGGGGCAAGAAATCATGATATGTGCAACAGACGAGTCGTTATTATCAGTTTTCGTGGCACTTCCATAGGAACATCTAGCGCAATTGCACTGCTTCTGCCAAGTATCCACGAATCGATCACTTCAAACGTTATGAAAAACAATACATTTCGTAACACTTGGACAAATCATAACGGAGGAGACGCAATTTGGTTTTGGAACTAGAATGCACGCGCTGTTTGCCAACTCATGGAGATATGGAGATTAAAACGTAAACACTTCCATTGTTTTTGAAAGAAAAACAAATCATAAGATGCAACATAATTTCGCTTATTTTGTTATCGGGAAGCTTCTATGCTCTTAAGATTTTAATTCGTATTCGTCATAGATCTCGGAACATTTTTTAGTGGTTAGATAACGCGAGGAAACATAATTACATCACAGAACAATGATCCAAAATTGATGATTAAGTTAATTTTTCATAATCCCAAATCATTCATATCTACATCTATTTGCTGTTCGGGGATCTTGAGTCCAGACTCCATACAAGAAACTTTCTCCAAAAACTGTCTGCTTTATCTCAGAGCCTCTGCATAGAACCTGTCGAGCATCCCCGCTGTATTTCTTAACCCATTTGTGCCCAAAACATTTTTTTTAGGTAATTGTCTTTTAATTAGTATTTATAATGCATAATGCAAACAGGGGATTTACCAAATATCTGCAGAGCCATCTTTTATCATGTGTCTGAAACTATAGACAATATCTCCGACTAAAACTTATCATGTGTCATATTGGCACATTTAAGGCACTAGATGTTGCCACTGATCACTTTTGTAAGCCGTTCTCAAATGAGTACAATGGGATCATATGGGTTAAGACGACCGACACCTAGAATCCGCAGTTCCATGGGTTAATTTTGTGACAAAATTTCATCGAATGCTACTTGCAGAAAGCCATGTACCCCATATACGCATTATACGTGTAGGATCACGAAACCAGGCCATATTTCAGGCGACCATCGACATCTTCTTAAATTCCAATAATCCGTTCTTTCCATGTCACAGTACTGTGTCCCATACTTAAAGACGTTATTATAGGACATCTAGAGTGATGATCCTCGGGGCGTCTGGTGCCCAGATGTGACCCAAGCGGGGGTGAGAAACCCAGAGGTGCAGGTACCATTTTAAGGGAATGGGAAAAAACGAAAAAGGCTGACCCGGACAGTTCCGAATACGACGAATTGAGATAAGACAGGCCTCGGTCCGCTTGCTCTTTTTTCTCTTATGATTTCTATTTTCAGTTCATAAACGCATACTTATAGCTTTTATTCTTGAACTGTGATTTCTTCAGTAGATATATCCACCACCCCACATCTACCCTAGTACCGGACTTTCATGTCTGATACTACATACGTACAATAGAATTTCGCTCAAAAAACACATTTCGTAGGGAATATACTCAATCTGTTCCTCACATCTCAATTTTGGACGAGCCAGCGTAGATTTGCTCGAGGAGCGGCGTCCTGTAGGACATGATTCTACTTTTTATCAATTAGATGAGAAAATCAACGAAGTAAATTTACAAATCATTCTTCGTAGATAATGTAATTCTACTTCAGTTGATTTGAGATGCGAAAAATGATATATTTTTTAATCCATTCGGAAGAATTGAAGAACTCTTTGGGGACTTCAATTATCTACCGGAAGACGAAGAACTTCTCTCTTCACATTGTGATAATGCGACCTTCAGATTTTATCAAAACTTTCAGGTTTTTGATTCAGCGTAGGATCGTTCCTGGGTTATACCAAATCCAGGATTCCGGGTTTCGTGGATAAAGAAATAAAAAAACCTTGAGGTCTGTTCAGGAATGCGCCATGAGTCAAGCTACGAAAATGATATTTTTCAACGTAATTTATAAAACGAGAGATTTCTGCCAGACAGATCAATTTATTGATCAATTAATAAAAGTAAATGCCAAAATCAGTCAATATTAGTAATTCCTCTCAATACTCGTATCACTTAGCCAAAGAATTTTATCAAAAATCATTTAAATTGTTATGTATTCGCTCATATAATATATTTCTCTGTAATAACATGACTCAACATGCTGAGACAGTTTACAGTCTAATATCTTAGTTAACTTTCGATTTTGTTATCGACAATCGATTTAATCAGTTGATCAAATAATTTTATTCATTTTTAGTATCATCGTCAAGACCTGTCTTATATATGAATATTTAATTAAGAGAACAGCGACACATCGTCAATTCTGCATTATATACAGGGCGCTGCACCGAAAAGTTTCCGATGAAGTTTTTTTCTTGTAAACGAATAAATCAAAAAAATGCTCGAACGTGTAAACTTTAGTTTTCTTGGGGACACATTTTTTGCACTTGTGCACCCCCCTGCTCCAACCCTATGAAGGCTGCTGCCCTCAAAATCTTAAATGGAAGGGTGATACTCTGTTTTAAAGCGAATTGAATTCCCTTTGTTATGGGATCTTTGAAGTCGGCTGAGTAGGTCGCAAGAAATGGACGAAACGTAAAAGTAACAAAATTTCTTTCCACTTGTATCGATGAAACAAACGTCGAAAACGTTCACCTTCAACCTCCGTGGAATTTTAAAGGTACTGTTTGAAATCTTCGCGAACATTATGGAATGTCTCGAGAGTCACTTGTTGGCAGTCGAATGCTGTTCGTTCCTACAAAGCCTCCAAAGAATGGAATTTGGTTGCGTACACTTCAGATTCCAAATGCTCCCACAAGAAAAAGTCCAATGGTGACGAATCTGGGGATCATGCGGGCCATTCACTACGAGCTTCTCTCCCAAGCGTCTGCCCTTGCGAAGAAACAAACCGATAATAGCAGGTTTTTCGAACGACCAAGTCACATTTCAAAATGCGATTATCAATACCATCTTTTTGTACACTTTACATAGCAAATAATAAATTTGATTGTTTTTTTTATTAAACGCTGAGTTTGATTAGCGCAGCAGATATGTAGCAATAACGAGACAATTAAGCACTCAAAAGAAGAGAATACGCTGGTTGAGTGTAACGTGCAAAACTCCGAATCAGCAAGAAAATGTTTCGGGAAAATTTTCCATTCTTCCTGAGCTTAATGGGTGTAACAAAAGCGGCCTTGTGCGGGTCATAACGTGCAGAGATAGGCGAAATTTAATTTTCCAAAAAAATGTCTTCCATCGATGTGTCCAAACTCACAAAACTATCTCGAAGACAAATCGTCCATGGCATCGCTATTTGCTGGGAATATTCTAAATTCCAAAAATTGCACAGTTTGGGGGCAGAAATTGTTCATTTTCCTCAATGCGAAACCCCATTTTGGCTCGAAGTCTCAGTAAGGGAGAAAGTATTTCTCAAAAATCTTTAATTTTTTAGATCGTAATAATTTGGACAAGGAGGAACTTATGTCCGTTCTAATGTGTCACAGAGGGAAATAAACAGAGTGATTTGAATTTTTTGCCATTATTTTCATCGTGTAGTAGCACAGTCGAGTATTGGTTTGATCCTTGTTAATCGCTTCTTACGTGAAATCTATAATTTTACTTAAAACTATATGATATCGTATGATAAAAATTATTATAATGTTTTAGGCTATTGTGTGAAACATTTTTCATTATGGGCAAGTTTTTATAAAAATATGTTTTATAAGTATGAACGTTTCGAATAATGCCGAACCGTGCAAGATCCACGAATGGACATATTCAATCAATTAACAGGGACGTGGAGAGTCTCCTCGCGGAATGGCACAATTTTATGAACACTCATGGGATAAATTTCTTGTCAGTTATGAATTTAACACTGAAACTGATATGATTCCATGGGAGTTTATGACGCTGAAGTCTGTTTCAGGAACCATTATGGCTCAAATGTGGAATAAATTCCTGCTCCTCATGTGGAAAAACTGGGTACACCAATACAGAAAGCCCATCCAGACTGTAATTGAAATATTCATTCCGGTATTGTTTTCCATACTATTAGTACTGTTAAGGAGTCAAAATGATCCAAAACCTCACGATCCAGTTGAATATGAGCCATTTTGCACTTTAAATGACGCTCCTTGCGACGGTAGCATTCTTTCACTCCTAAATAACTCTCGTTCAGTATTTAGGTAAGTAATTTAGATTGATAAGTGCTTCCATGGTAAGCCCGTAAATTTCAGCAACTATACATTGTACTATTCACCTAAATCACCTGCGACTCAGAAAGTAATGTCTCCATTTGCCCAAATATTTGCCGAGGTGGAACCATTCTCTACCGCATCAGAAATGGAGTATGTTTATAAGGTCAATAACACCAAAAGTAACGTTTTTGCTGGAATTCAATTCAAGGACAGTTTAGCGGACAAGGGAGAGTTGGACCCTAATGTCGAAGTTACCCTTCGGTAAGCAACCCTTCACGAGAGAAGATCACTTATCAATGAGAAAACCTCTCAGTTTTCCAGCTGAATTGCGAGGTATAGATGGAAGTTCCATGTCTTTTAATTGGTTGACAAATCTCATATTTCCCCTACAACAGACTGCAGGTCCAAGAGAAGCTTACGATAGATATGGTGGCACCCCAGGTAGGATAGGAATAAAAGAAAAGTCTTCATTATGCTCATTCTTATACAGCGCTTGCAAGCAGTGTTGCCGCACGTTTGAAACTTTCATAAATCCGACATTTAAAAGAAATATTTAAACACGTATAATTTAATTTTTTTAAATCAGTTTAATGCATTCTTTTCGACGTTTAAATTTCTCACCCCTACTAACTTTTTATTTCCAAGTGGAAAACTACCGAGTACAGTATGTCAAATAAAGAGTGAGTGAATAAGAGATGCAACGGCATACTCTGAACTAAAATGGCGTCTACAGTTTCCTTAAACAAAAACTATTAGAAAAAAAATAGCGTAACTCATTTAGAAACTATTACAACAAGTGAAGTAAATGTACCACAATAAATGCCCAAGTTGGGTTCCAGTAACAACTCGGCAACGGCCTGGCCGTTCCTCGAACTCTCCTATGTAATTATCCAGTGTTAGTTCTGTTATTGATTGTGATTTTGTTTGCAGTCTAAAACGTGAATTATCTAAATTCGGGGTCTAGTTCGGTCAACGGAACCTTTTAAGTTGGCCGACGAAAAAGTCAAGAGGCTTAAGATCTGGAGATCTCGGCGGCCATTCGATTGCGCCTCTTCTACAGACCCATCTCCTGGGGAAAATTTCATCGAGACGTCGGCTCACAGCCAAAGCGTAACGTAGTGGGTTTTAATCAACGGACGATAAAATGATGAATTGGAAGTTCTACGCTTTATTATCATTTTCTCACTTAAAACCTGTAATCTTTCTAAGATATGGACTTTGTTCTTTTTTTTTTTATGGAAACTGTAGATTAAATTTTAGTTCTGAGTATACCATTATATTCTTTATTGAATTATCTTTCATTTGATATACTACAGCGGGTATCTTTCGATTTAAAAACGAAAAGTTATTAGAGATAGCTGGGCAGGCCCGAAAAATTCGAAAACCGAAAACAAGGCATTAAGTACCTTTTTTAAATTAAAATTATAAATGTTTAAGGATTTTTTTAAATATCGAATTTACGAACGTTAAGAACGTGTTACAATACTTTTTATAAGCGGTGTGTTTATACGCACCTTAATTTCACGTCAATTAAATTATCTGGGACACTTTTAGAGTACTACAGGCAGAGATTTTTGGCCCTCCAACACTTGGTGTCAGTATTTATCAGCATGGACAAGATCGATGTCCCATCAATTGATGACACTAAAGGTTGGGAAAACGTATTAAACAACAATCCCATGCCTTTGATCAAAATGGTCCGATTCCCATATGCCGCTTGGATCCGCGATGAACTTCTTACTGCTCTGCAGAGCTTCGTCGGCCTGATTTTCATGATGAGCTTCGTTTACACGTGCATTAACGTTGTGAAGGCCATCACCGCCGAGAAAGAAAACCAACTCAAAGTATGTAGGAATTGAATACTTGTAACGGCCCAGAAGGGTGCTGAAGACTCTGAACCTAAGTCAACCTGAAGGAGCTGAATACGTTTTACTTTCAGGAAACGATGAAAATAATGGGTTTACCGAACTGGCTGCATTGGACCGCTTGGTTTCTGAAATCGTTAATATTCATCCTAATTTCAATTATTCTGATGGTGATTTTTCTGAAAGTTAAATGGTACACGAGAACAGATTACACAGTGTTCACCCATGCAAACCCATTCGTTCTGCTGATTTTCTTGTTCATCTATGGCTGTTCGGTTATCACTTTTTGCTTTGCGATTAGTGTCTTTTTTTCTAAAGGTCAGTTTGTTATGGTTTAGCTATGTCTGAGAGCGATTAAAATTCATTTTTATAGCTAACACTGCGGCTACCATGGCTGGATTCGCGTATTTTATCTCCTATGCGCCCTACATGTTTATGCAGAATAACTACGACACTCTATCCTTAATTACGAAACTCATATCTAGTTTAGCCTCAAACACGGCAATGGGCTTTGGATTCAAGATTATTTTGATGTACGAGGGAACAGGAGATGGTAGGCGCTTGTAGTTGTTTAATTCAGTACAGATCTTCTACCACTGCCTCCATGTTATTTTAGGCATTCAATTCAGCAACATTTTCACCCCAAACACCCCAGATGATAACCTCTCCTTAGGACTTGTAATGATCATGCTGGCCATAGATGCAATAATGTATCTCATTATAGCTCTGTATGTCGAGGCGGTATTCCCCGGAGAATACGGGGTTCCCCAAAAGTGGTACTACCCGTTTACATCTACTTATTGGTGTGGAAAAGTTGTACTTAATGGTAAATCGGCTAATTTTTCGTCAGCAGGACAAGTATGACTCAAATTGTTACAGACGACGAGAAATACGATGCTCCAACGGAAAATCTAGGGGAATTCTTTGAAAATGAACCTCAGCAATTGAATCTTGGAATCAAAGTGAAAAATCTGAAGAAGGTGTTTGGCAAGAAAACCGCGGTAAACGGGCTATCGATGAACATCTATGAAGATCAAATAACCGTCCTGCTCGGTCATAACGGAGCTGGAAAGTCTACCACCATGTCTATGTTGACTGGAATGATAACACCCAGCAATGGGTTGGCGTTGATTAATGGGTACGAACGAAATTAAATGGGAAATGCTTTGAAATGCTCGTTTCGTCACCATGATTCACCAAATGAACTGAAATTCCATCTCAGCAAATTTCTCAGTTAATATTTTCGCATTTCAGATACGACATTCGAAAAAATATGAACGAAATTAGACAGAGTTTAGGACTGTGTCCACAGCACAACATCATATTTGATAACCTCACAGTCTCCGAGCACTTATACTTCTTCAGTCGACTTAAGGGAATGAAAGGAAAAGAAATCGATGCTGAGATTAAAAAATATGTGGATTTACTTGAACTTGGGCCAAAGGTAAATAAACAAATGGGCAAAAAAACCAGATGACATAAATATTATTCAAAATCTCTCTTATGTGCCTTTTTTAATTTTATATCGATTTTGATTTTTTTTTTTTTTTTTTGATAAATTTTAGTCGTATTCACTTTAATCATTACTGGACATTAATTTCGCCCAAATTTGTAATTTTTTGTCTCAAGACGTGCTTTTTGATATAGATTTCGGAACACCCCGTGGAAGAATCTGACGACACTATGAAATATCTTTGTGTGCAATTGTAATGCTTTACGTTTCCTTAACGTAATTTTTTTGATTCATACCAATACATCCATTCTCAAGGGAATTGGATTTTTTTAAATGAAAAGATGCGATTTACCGACAAAAAATCAAAACATATGCACAAATAAACAATAATTAACAACATAAATTAATATCAAAGTTAAAGACAAATAAACACTAGTAGCATGTATTTCCTCCACGCGGTCTAATGGCAGCTGCCATGAGGCGAGGTAGGCCTACGGTACAATTTATAATTACTCTTTGCGGAATATTTTCCCACTCCTCAAGAGGGGAATTCGAAGGTCTGCAATGGTTTCCAGCTGCCCGTTGCGAATGCGTCTTTCTAGAATGTTCTATACACGTTCAATTGGAACTAGATCAGGTCCACGAGGAGGCCAGTTTAACCTTTGTGTTCAAATTTCATGTATATAATTATTGAAACCTAAAGTTTGTTGACTAATTGTTTATTTTTATTATTGTTTATTGGCTCCACATGTTTTGATTTCTTTTGACACATAATATCTTTTTATTAAAAAAAAAAAAAATGTAATTCTTTTCAGAATGGATGTAGTTATAAATCAAAAAAAAGAACGTTAAGAAAACATAAAGCTTCACAATTGCATACAAAGATGATCTCATGGTGTCCTCAGCACCTTCCCGAAGGTGTTGAGAAATCTAGACCAAAAAGCACCTTTAAATTTCGCCCTGTATAATGACAAATTAAATAGGGCTTTCGGTGAAATCAATATTCAGCAATGATGAAATGAGGACGCCTACAACTTATCAAAAAGTGATAAAAATCGATGTAATACTGAAAAAGCTACGGTAAAAGTTAGGAGAGATTGAGATTGAATAATACTTATGTCGTCAGTTTTTTTTTATGTCCAAGGGTGTATTTAAAAAAATGTAATTGAATTAAAATCAGGGTGTAAAAGTGGGCCTAAATGAGCTAGATTTAGTTACGCCACTGTATTTTAAAAAAATAAAATAAGTATTTTACAGGGTGTCCGGAAGTAACGTTGAAATATTTTCAGAGGTGATTCTAGAGGTTAAAATAATGAAAAACGTGTTTATAAATATACCCCAAAAACTTTTTTTTAAAGGGGCTAGAACCCCTTAAACGATTTCTGAAGATGTTTTTTTCGCAATATTTTCAAAACGGTTTGTGTTAAAATTATAAAATTCGGCATAATTTAATAAGTCGGAACGAGGAAACCTTCTTTGTATTAATAATTGCAAATTTTAGTCAAGGTCGTCACATACAGGGGGTTTCATAAGTAAATCTTGCATTAACTTTTTTGTTTGTGACATTCTTTATTTTTGAAATCGAATGCTGATTCACAATCATTTTTTAGTGAAAAAGGTCCTCTCATCTCATCTCGTTAAGATAGACCGTTTTCCAGGAAAATGGATTTTTATAAATCGATGTGCTTACAGGGACATAGAAACGTATACGAATATCATTCCACACGGTATTATTCCTTAGGCGCCATTAAACAAAGTGCTTGAAGTCGAGCTTTAAATTTGTTTTAAGAAGTGATTCAATGACATTTTCAATAACTATTTCTTCAAATTTCTTTACGGATTAAGTTCACGTAAATTTGCAGAAGAATACCAAATCGAACGAACTCTCTGGAGGAATGAAGAGGAAACTCTCTGTGGGAATAGCGTTATGCGGAAACTCCAAAATCGTAATGCTGGACGAGCCAACTGCAGGCATGGACCCATCTGCAAGACGTGCTTTATGGGACCTGATGCTGAAACAGAAAACAGGTTGGATTTCTGGATACCTAGATCCCATAGATATGGATCTTGGTTCATCAGAAGACTTTAAATTTTCAATTTTAACATAAATAATAATTAGAAAAATATACATTTCTCTCATAATCACAAGAAACTGCGAATCAAATTTCTTGCAACAACAGCTGGAAGACGGACGTTCCATTAATTTGTCCTCTTGGTAACGCTACATGGATGATCAATTTTTCCATTTTGTTCAAAGGCAGGACCGTCTTGCTCACCACCCACTTCATGGATGAAGCTGATCTTCTCGGGGACCGAATTGCCATAATGGCTGGAGGAGAATTGAAATGTTGCGGATCCAGTTTCTTCCTAAAGAAGAAATACGGCGCTGGTTATCATCTTATTTTGGACAAATCTCCCGCATGTGATCCTGTTAAAGTCACAAACCTTCTACGGAAATACATTACTACCATAGAGGTCAGTTTGTGCTCTGCGATGAGAATAAATAATTCAGATTTTCGCTCGTTTAGGTCCAAAGTAATGCCGGATCTGAGCTGAAATACCTGCTATCAGAGCAAGAGTCTTACGTATTTGAATCCATGTTAAAGGATTTGGAAGACCATAGTAGTGATTTGGGTATTAACAGTTATGGCGTGTCATTGACCACCCTGGAGGAAGTTTTTATGAAGTAAGTGAATATTTGAATGTTGCGATATATAGTTAAACACACATTATTTAGAGTCGGAGCTGATCATCAACAGGAAGAACGGAGTAATGGAAAGGCAAACTATAAGCAAATTGAAGAAAATTCGCATGAAACTTCAGGTTAGCACCAGCATTAGTATGCCCTGATATTTTTATCAGGAGAATAATTTTTATAGAAACAGAGAACGTGGTGAATTGATGGCTTTAGATGTGACCTCATATATTCTTCTGCTTTCAGTGCAGGTAAACTTAGCGCCAAGATCGACATCTTCCTGCGAGTTTATCAAAAACCAAATTTGGGCGATGGGCTCCAAAAGGGTCTTGTCTACATGGAGGTCCTGGATCTTGTACCTCGTACACTGCTTCTTGCCTATCGTTTTCATAACGGTATCAATGCTGGTTTATAAGCAAATGATGTCTACGCCAGAACTGCCTGCAATGCCCTTAGATCTGAGCAGCTTCCAAAATCCTGTCACTTTAGTACACTTTTATGAGAAGAGCGATTATAGTGAAAAACTGAAAAGCTACATTCCGGATAGTTATAAAGAAACCAATCCCGAGTCTATTGAGAACGTAACCTACGACTTGGTAAGCATTTGAAACGTCCATTATGTTTAGTTTCAAACCATGCTCTTGCAGACTGGGCGAATCCCTTCGACGTTCAGAAGAAGATATATTGCAGGGGTCATGTTCGACTCAATCGAGGAGGGTTCTTTGTACGATGGTAACATGACGGCATATTTTAATAACGATCCATACCACAGCCCTGGAGTGGCTTTGGGATTGGCTTTAAATGCAATGTATAGGAAATTTGTAAACAATGATCAATGTAGTATTGATTTCATCAATTACCCGATGCCGTATACTACAGAATCTAGGGTAAGTTCATAGTTGCTTGGATATTTCCAAATTCCCTAAAAATAACTTTGTATAATTCCAAAAAGAAGTTCATGACGTGTTTCTTCCAGTTGTAGCTATATTTCTTCTTAAAATTTGTGAAAAACCATGAATTACCTACAGTTTTACAGTCATGAGCTGTAAAACTTGTTCAGGTGTTAAAAAGTATGACGCTGAAAGCTGTTGCGCTTTAACAGCTTTTGGATTTGAACTATTTGCAATTCTCTGGAGTAATCCAGAATACAGGGCGTTAATTGAGTGGATGTACTTACTTCATGGGATTAATCTTTAACTGATTTCATCGCAAAAAGTTCCCATGAATGTAGGTCCGTAACGTCTCCGTTTCAAACCTAGAACGTGTTGAAATTTAATTTTTAATTAATTAATTTTTTTTCATTTTCGGATGGACAGCGATCGAACAGAATTGCGAATGAACTGAAAGATAATATATAGGGTGTTCTCAAAGTCGAGTCATTTATTTTAACAACTGGCAGCTCTCGGAAAAAGAAATCGATTTAACAAAAATCGTTTATACAGGATGTTGCAAAAATGCTCCGTTACGAAACTACAGGGCTGCCAAGTTTTAGAAAGAAAAAATGGAAATTAACGAATATTTCCGAAATCGCTCGAAATATTTCGATGAAATTTGGTATGTAAAGACAGTTTATAAAGGGGCATTAATTTCAATAAAATTATGCAGTCCAATGCTGCAAACTCATTCAAAATTATTTTAATACGACAAATAAAACAATAGAAAATTTAACGCATCATGGGTTGACATCGTAATGAAATATGAATGGAAAAAATCGCAGGTCGTTAGATCCGGGGAACGTGCAGGCCAAGAAACGAGCCCATCCCGTCCTATCCATCTATTAGGAAATTCATTATTTGAATGTTTGTGAAATTCGCGCTTAAAATGTGGTGGAGCTCCATTATGGAGAAACTACATATCCACTCTCACGTTGAAGCGAGCATCCCCTAATAAGCTTGGCAGATTGTTTTAAGGAAAACCTAAATAATTTTCCCTTGTCAGTCGATTTTCAGGTAACTTTCATATAAACGATTTTTGGTAAGTCGACTTCTTTTTGAGAGTTCTACTAGCTGTTAGAATAAATGACTCAATTTTGAGAACGCCCTGTATAACATATGTGTAGAAGTCGAAGGTGGCCATTTTCGTCATCCATTGCGATGTTAAACTAATTTTTATAATTTCAATAATTGTCATCAAATCAATTTTACCCCAGTCGTGTTAATTGCAAACCTGTTCATCTCCAGAACGATTGCTTCTACAGACATTTTCCGAGAGCATCTTCTTTCAATGGAAGTAAATGTACAATAAGTCTATCAATACAAGAGCGGCATACAGTGTGGCGTAACAAACTTAGGTTTAATTAAATTGTGATGGACCCTGTATGTGGCGCCCTCTATCAATAATAATAAAATTAAGACGATTTTTGGATTTTTCGTCATAGAGAAAATTTGCAATCCAAATCTTGTTCGATTTTCGCATCTCTGTCTATGAAAATGTAAAAAAAATTAAAAATAAAATTTCGACACCCTCTGGTTCTCGGACGAAGACGTTGCGGACCTACATTCATAGGAACTTTTCGTGATGAAATCAGTTAAAGATTAATTCCTCCAGATAATTGTGCTTCATTAACACCCTGTAGACTGATCAATGGTTTTTCCTGGGAATCGCGAGATCAATCTTGGCCTCACGATTACGTCTCCACGCTTTCCATGATTTATCCACATTTATGATGATTTTTAATCACTGTTTTCAGATAAATCAGATCGACATTGGCTTCAGTACTGCATTCCAAGTAGCCTTCAATTTAACCTTCGCGATGGCATTCGTCTCTGCATATTACGTCCTCTTCATCGTAAAAGAAAGAGTCAGCAAGTCAAAGCACCTTCAGTTCGTATCTGGTGCCAAGGTTCCCATTTTTTGGCTTGTCACGTTCATCTGGGATCTTATGACTTTCGTCGTCATTGCGTGTGCCGCTTTGGTATCCTTGGTATGCTTCCAGGAGGATGGATTCAAGTCGGTAGACGACATAGGTAAATTTCAATTAATTGAGGATTATCCACGTGTAATTTTTTGAATTTACTTCAGCTCTTCTCTTCCTGTTATTGATTAATTTTGGATGGTCGATGTTGCCCTTGATATACATGGCTGGGTACTACTACGATGTGGCTGCAAGTGGATATACAAAATTGATATTTTTAAATATCGCTACAGGTAGGTAGAGGATCATCGGCGATTTCTTAATTCTAATGCGTTTTTGATTACTTCATTAAAATACTCAAATCAATCGTTACAGTGGTGCAGTTTCCTCGGTATGTACTCTTTTCGATTGTTTCAGGTTGTGTGGCATTCGTCATAATACAAGTCCTGCAGATTCCCATGTTAAACTTGGAACACATAGGAGATGCTCTCCATTGGGTATTTCTGGCAGCTCCTCATTACTCTTTAGCCACCGGCATTCGAGACATCAATAAAATGTATTCCAACAACTCGCTCTGCAGTGAAAGAATGACATCTTGTCCAGGTGAGGAATGTCTAGATCCATAGTATAATGAATGTACTCTGACGTCTATGTTGGATGGCCCAACGAAGATTTTGCTCCTTGATTTTCAGCATTTAAAATGGAAATGTGCAAAAACATCAGAACCTGTGGATTTCTAATGTGAAGGGAGCAATTTTTTTTCGTAGTTTCAACCTTCCAACTTCAACCTCTGAGCAGAGGAGAGAGTTATCCTCTATATCTTGAATGGGGAGGGGTGCCGAGTGATACCTCATTTTAAAGGTAGCTGTGCCTTGATTGCAAGCCCCAAGTCTGCAGTCGCTGCCATCATCCCCGTTGATATGACAGCTTGTCAAAATTCGGGGAGGGGGAAAGCTTTTATTTAATAATTAATTTATCATTACAGAAGCTGCAAGGTTCAGAACGAGGAAAGAGAGACGTTTAAACGTGAGATATCGCCGAATCGCTTTGAGGGACGCGAGTTTTGTCCTCACATTGAGAAGGGCACGTCACTTTTCTGGTTAATTTATTAAATAGGGGGAATAACCGCCTTTTATCTCCACATAATAATAAAATTAATTTTGTTTGAAGCGTAGACTCACGTCATGTAATATTTCAGGTGTAATTTGCCGGCATACATGAATCACACGATTAGAGGTAAAACTCGCCTCCATCAAAGCGATTCATCGGCGACATCTTAATTTCACAGGTCTTCCTGCCCTCATTTTCAAGTCTGCAGCTTTTATATAATAATAAATCAATTGTTAACGAAAAGCTTCTTTCTCCACCGATTTTAACAAAATGTCATATCGATGGGAACAGCTGCAGTTATCTTAAACTTCGAAATTATGATCAGCACCTTTAAGTGAGCACCTTTAATAAGTACCTTTAAAATGAGGGCCATTCGACGCCTCCTTTTAAAAATTTTTGGTAACCGTCAAGCTGAAGGGCTGAAAGTATAATGAAAATTGGCCTCCTCAAATAAAAAACCGACGATTCTGAAAATTTCGCCATTTTCATTCTAAATACTGAAAACCATGGTGCAAAGTTTCCTTTGAGCCATCCTATATGATAATTTCCTTTCCTTTCAAAACATCAGGCCTGTACGAAAATTTCTACAAATGGGAGTCACCAGGAATAGGCAGGAACCTTCTGTACTCCTTCATGGTGGGTCTGGTTTTCCTGATTCTGCTGCTGCTAACAGAATACGAACTGTTCTCGAAAGTCGCCTACTTTATTCAACAAAAGTTATTTCCCAAGAGAAACGTTGAAGTTTATGACGAAGATTCAGACGTGCAAGCCGAGAAACACAAAATCAGGAACACCCCTGAAAGGCAGCTTCACCAAACATACAACATTGTGGTGAAAGACCTGACCAAATACTACAAAAGACACTTGGTCGTCAACGGTTTGTGTTTGGGAATTAAAAATGCTGAATGCTTCGGTCTTTTGGGCATCAATGGAGCTGGCAAAACCTCAACGTTCAAAATGCTTACTGGCGACATCAGAATCTCCTTCGGAGATTCTTGGTTGAAGGGCAAGAGCATTAAACACGATCTTAAAAAGGTGCAGAAATCTATTGGGTACTGCCCTCAATTTGATGCCCTCTTGGAAGATTTAACTGCAAGGGAGACCCTTCGCATGTTTGCGTTGTTGCGGGGGATATCTTCAGATCAATGCGATCATGACGTCATGAAACTGGCAGATGATTTCGACTTTAAACAGCACTTGGATAAGAAAGTTAAGGAGCTGAGTGGTGGGAATAAGAGGAAATTGAGCACATCTATAGCTTTAATTGGAGACCCACCGGTGGTGTATTTAGACGAACCCACAACTGGCAAGTACACCCAATAGTTCTATCGGAAATAAAACAAATTTACATCTTCTCTGTAGGTATGGATCCAGCAACTAAACGGTACCTCTTCAATGCACTCTGCAAAATTAGGGATAGTGGCAAAACAATCGTCCTAACTTCCCATAGTATGGAGGAATGCGAAGCTTTGTGCACGAGATTAGCAGTGATGGTTAATGGAAACTTCAAGTGCTTGGGCTCGACCCAACATCTTAAAAACAAGTTTGCTGAGGGCTACACGTTGACGGTGAAAATTAAGAAACCTAAAGATAGCTCAGCTAGAATGCATGCTTCGACAGAACCTATTAAATTGTTCATTAAGGAGAACTTCCCCAGTTCCGTTTTGAGAGAAGAATATGAAGAAATGCTCACGTATTACGTCACAGAGAAAAATGTTGCTTGGTCCACTATGTTCGGAATACTCGAAAGAGGAAAGAATAGTGATTTAAATATCGAGGATTATTCACTATCTCAAAGTAGTTTGGAACAGGTAAATACAGCTATTCTACCAATATATCGCGTGACTCCGAATAGGTGAATCCGACCATTGTGAAAGGGAGAAAACTATCGATTTAAATTTTGGTTTTTTGGGTTCGACCTTCCTTGGTTAAAGACGAATTTCCAGCATAATTTCACTTTTGTAAAATCAATCTTGGAAATTTTCAAAAAACTGATTTTCCTGCAGAGTGAAGTGTACTTCCTGTATCGAATACGACGTAACGTTATTAAGAAGAGGATTTAAAATTGAGACCCAAACCCGTATACCAAATTTGAAAGCGCTCGACCAGCTTTGATTTCTCGCTGGTATTTGCCGAATCAAAGGATTTTATTTTTACCAATTTTTGTCTTATAAAAACGTTTATAAAAATGATAAACTGTTATCATCAGATAAGTTAAAAAATGTGTAATCTCATATTGACCTTTTTTTGAGTAAACGATCCATTCGATGAGAGGTGGTTTCGGAGGATGAGCCGGACGTCTTGGTCGCCCAAATCCCCAGACCTTACGCTAATAGCTTTTTTCTGTTCGGACAAGAATGAACAAACAGTTTATGGGGGACTCGTCCCAAGTAACACAGAAATCTTCAAAAACAGGATAACACAGGCGGTTCGGTTCATTCCTGGAGAACATGTATAAGCAGGTTTGAAAGAATTCCGACACCGTATTGAAAAATGTGCAAATCGAAGAGGAGATTGAGTGGAACTTTAAGTTTAACACGAGATTAAATGTTTTAAAATTTATTTAATGATGATAGTTTAACATTTTTGTTAAAAAAAATAAAAGTCTGCTATTTACGAAGTACAAGGAAATGTGAGAAACAAGAGCTAGGTGTGCGGGCTTAGGTCCCCATTCTAAACAACTCTCTTTGGTAAAATTACGTCATATTTAACACGTAAAAGGCACTTTATTCTACAGAAAAATGGGTTTTCTTGAAAAATTCCAAGACACGCCCGATTTTCTGAAAGTAGAAATTAGTCGTTGACCAAGTAGGGTTGAACGCCAACAAATGGAAATTTAAATCGATTTTTTTTTACTCTTTACAAGAGTCGGTGCTCCCGTCCTGGGACACACGGCATATTTTGGTGTCCTGGCGACGCCGTTTGGTGGCCATTTTATATGATGTTTTAATGACACTCTGCGCCAAAATGACGGCGCTAAATCAATTTTGATTAATTTCTTGAGAGAAAAATGCTCCAAATTTATAGGAACCACTTTCGGTCCATTCATCTTTGGTCGGTTAGCCGTTGATTCGTAAATTTTCTAGCTTTCTGTGTAGATACGTTTACAAATTTCTCTTCTCTACTCAGGTATTCCTCACCTTTACGAGGCATCAAAACGAAGTGTAGCCCAAAGTCATCGCTCATGCTGAAGAATATCAGGCAGGTGCATTCCCAAGTAAACTGTTACATCTTCAAGTTTTTCACTTATCCTGTAAACATAATAAAAAATTTAAACCATAATGTATTATTTATAAAACATAGTTTCCTTGTCTACTGTTTACCCCATTTTAAAGTGTAAAAATACAGCAGACGTTCTATAACGTAAACACGCGATAATGAAAATATTGCGTTAATGTAAACACAAAATTCGTATTATATCAAGCGGAACGCGCGATAATGTAAACAATGTGCGACACACTGGGTCGGTCGTATGGAGGGTTTAGGATCGTTTACATTTCATTTTTGAACTTAAGCGAGTACATTGCATGTGTTTATGCATTTTTACGACTATGGCATCCGCATCCTGTAGAAGAAAGTGTTTAAAACTGAGTGAAAAAGTGAAAATCATAGACGAGGTTGCACTAGGTGCGGGAGTGACACAGTTGGCAAAGAAATATGGAGTGTCGAAGGCGACAATCTGCAAAATTAAACGTTTAAAAGCGCAAATTTTACAAAAGACACGCAGCATATTTGGAGGGCTGGGAAATAGAAAAACCATAAAAAATGCCAAGGCACCTAAAATGGAAAATTTCCTGTATAAGTGGTTTTTGAGACAACGGGAGAAGCACACTCTCGTCAGCGGTGAAGCGATCAAAGAGAGGGCTAAACTCCTCAACGAAGAACTTAAAGAGGCTGAAAATTTCGTAGCTAGTGATGGCTGGCTCCAACGATTCAAAACAAGATATGGAATCCGACTGCTGCCTGTGTCTGGTGAGAAATCTCCGGCACAGCCACAATTAATGCAACCATACAAAGAAACCTTTGCGAACGAAGATACGCAGATGGCCAAGGTTGATATGAAGGACGATATGGGCAGTGAGGACAGTGAGGACGTTACCGTTAAAGTGAAAAGTGTAGTGACTGACGCCCAAGCCGTACAAGTTTTTAACCAAGCTTTAGATTGGGCTGAACGAAAAGGAGTATCACCCATGGATATTTTGGTTCTTCGTAGATTACGGGTGCAAGCATTGGAATACAATGCCAAGAGCCAATTTGCTCAGATTAAAATTGCAGAATGTTTTTCCCCTAATTAAAAAATATTTATCACTATTAGGATAATTGTTTATTTTGTTACATATATGTATTAAATGTTTTTTTTAACAAATTGTTTATTATTTAAATCACGTTTGGCTTGAATTAGTTTACGTTACCGAGCGCCTGCTTCAGCTGTTTATTTGACCGATTGGAAAATTCATCATTTTAACTAAGGACTGAGATTTTGCGGGACGAGAAGTGATGTCCTGCAACGCGGCACTGGTCAAATTCATAGGCATTTTTTTTCCAAATTTTTCTAAGCCATGACAAAACGACAAAAAAATAATATGCCCCCGGACTCACTCAAGCCGCGTCCCGCATCTGCAGACCTGCAACAATTGGCTCACGGACTATATGAATTATGAAATGGAGGTAACCGTATTCGTTACGTAACTGCTTCCGAAATGACACCCGTTTCGTCACCTGTTAGGAGTACCTAAAATATGGTTTAATTTTTAAATAGAGGAAAGATGATTTCTCATCGGGAATTGGTAAGAAGTGACGTTATGGAAGCGGCTATCTTGATCCCATAATTCTGCTGAGAAATGGGGTCGCAAAGAAAAATGGTCGAGAGAAGCAGATACACCATTCAAGTTCGTAGTTACTGCAAACGTGACAGAGAGGGTTAGTCGTGAAGTAACAGTTATTTATTTACCAACATCAGAACTGGTCAGAAATCTGGGCCGAAGCTTCCAGAATTGGCGGAATACGCACAGCGTTTTTTTTCGAAAAAAGGTGCTAGCTTTTCTACTTCTGCCTCCATATCCGTTTCTGTCTCATCTTTCCTATTTCTTCCTATGTCAACTTCGATAATGTAACAAGTGAATTAAAACGAAACATTCTTTCTACTTTTATTACTCAAATTCGCCCAGAAAAAGGGCACTAACGAAGCAGGCGCTACTACGCCCTTGCAGGGACCGATTTCACATTTACCCCGTCGAAAAATTCGTAAGTTTTTTTTGACGATTTCCCAAACTTTTCAGATCTGACCAATTTTCAGGATGATTCAGGACCTTTCTCGAAACCCGTTGAGCGATGTGCAGGGGTTCCTTCCTTGGAGGTTGGAGATACCACCCGCGATTGTTGTGCGAGAGCGCTCACACGCGAGCACCACTTGTAACACTTATCGGTTCGAAGCACCAATGTTGACCCTCTGCTCAAGAGAGTCCAGGACGGACTAGATACCTGCTTAGCAAGGTAAACACGTGGGATCTCCCGAAGGTCGTGGAATTAGGACAACCCTTCAAACATTAACACGGTTTATTCACTGACTTGTAACACATAACTATGACTAAGACTTAGTTGCAGAAATGTAGGATTGAATGATCGCGATCCGATGAAGAGCATGAGTTATGATTGTGAATTGGCGGTGTATCGATCCGCCTTCGACTGATGAGTGACAATCGTGATAGGAAAGAAGATAATAATAATTCCCAGCTCCTCCCAGCCCTTAGTGCTGGAAGCTGATGGTCAGCAGACATAGGCGTACTCTTAGTCGGAGCGCATTTCACCCGAGGAATGCCCATTTCACCAGGCCTGGGTAGGTTATCCCGTGACCCGAATATTGCCTTTATCCCAAACGGGACGTGATGGCACCCCCAAAGGTAATGGTGGAGAATTCCGGTACCCAAAAATCACCTCCGATGCACATTTATAACTTGAGTATGAAAGACGAAGAATTTGAACCATAAACCATTTCTAGAGAATCTAACGGATCGCGACATCTGGGAGGCAACAAATGCAAGATGTGCAGGGGCGCAACTTGGGGTTTTAACTCGCTCGATGAAGACATCAAGACTTGGTTCACTAAGTCTTAACACGTGGACAATTCCAAATTACCTTCAGTCGTTTATCTTTCTCAATGAAAGTACAACAATACATCTACGTAATGATAAGCTAATCTCCCTTTTCGGAGTACCATTTCCGCACCTGCAAATATACTCGTTACATGTACACTTATTACCTTTTGTCCATAGCAAGTAACCAAACCTTCAATGTAATGATTAAAATTCAGTCTAACAAACGCCAATTTTGATCTACGATTGCTACATTTTCCACGTTTTGGATCGAACTCGCTTTTCCAGGCAGGCGCGTCATCAATGCCAAGGTGAAAGTCAGCTTATTTTCAGCATTTCGGATTTTCTTAACCTACAATTACATCCTCCAGTTTACGTGTTCGTAAAGTTCCCTTTTTGGTTTGGTAGTTGGAGAAAATACTAAATTTAGTCAGGTAAGATTTGTCAATACTGCTAACATAGGCAGGCCAAACAAATTATTACAAAGAACAATACACCTTTCCATGAAATCAACGAGTCAATATTATGACACTGATAGCAAATTAATTAACGGGTGATTCTCCAAGAAAATTCCACCTATTATATGGAATAATTCCTGGAACTGTCCCCATTATCGGGACGCACACAATTCAGTCCTGTCTATTGTTTTGAAAAGCTCTTTTTGGTGAATTAGCTGCCATTCAAAACTAAAGTAGGCAAACTCCTAGAAAAAACTTTAACGGGTCACACGTTTAAACAACGCGTAATAGACAGTATATAGTATAAAGTGTGCTCTCAATATAACCGAACAAGTGTGTTAAAATTCTCCGCTTGACTTTGCTCAAGTTCAAATTACTAGAGACCTGGTAAGGGTAGGCGAAATTGTGTATTAAAGGATTGCTTGCTGTAAGTGGTAAATTTCTAATATTCAATAATATACGGAGTGTTCGGTGCCGCGATAGAAAATTTTCAATGTGAGATAGATGGGGTCATTTCGAATCTACACAACGGTGTTTAACCTCATACAAACTGCTCATCGTGTTTGAGATATCGTGCTTCTTAGGTTTCCATACGAAATAATTGATTTGATACAGTGAAGTTCATTTGTTTAGTATTAAATACTTTTCGCATTCGGAAATGTATTTTTTTTATATTGTTAATATGCATATTGTTAAGGCAAAACAAAAATTAATTAAAAATTAATGCTACAAACAATTATATATATATATATATATATATATATATATATATATATATATATATATATATATATATATATATATATATATATATATATATATATAAATTAATGTGTTAAAATACTTTGGTTCCAATTTATTCTTCCATTTTAAAGAAAATTTTCTCCAATGCGGCGCTAGCTGAAAAAACTAAAATAGTCTTAAAAACCTCTCTATGGCATAGCACGAAATTATATTTCATGAAATTAAACACAAAAGGAAATATTGCTCTAACGAGGACATAAGCTGTGTTAAATTTAAATAATCCTTTTCCTTTTTTAAATAATCCTAATTTAAATATTTAAATAATTTAAATATCATTTTAAAATTTTGGGCGCTTGTTTTAACTTAAAAAATATAATTTTAAATTAACTTCATTTTCAAAAGGAAACCCTCCATTTCTAACGCATTTACTTGTCCCTCTGACCTCCCTACTCACCACCTTGGCCCATATTTCAAAAACGACATAAGGATAAATACGATTGTAGGGATGCAAAATGACCACGTCTATCGCCCAGGGAAAACGTTCTATTCGTTTTGCCAAACGCCCTGTACACAGGGCCCAATGCATGCAGTATATACAGGGTGTTTCCTAAGTGCGGTACGTAACTTCGGCAGCATTTTCTACAGCTAAACTAAAGGTAATTTTGTTATATAGACTGTATCCCAAAAGTGCTTCGTTGCGGAAATACGGGGTGTGAAAATTTCTTAAAAAAATAGCAATTTTTTAAATGTCTCCGAAACTACTCGAGACATTTTAATGAAATTTTGCAGGGTTTGAGAGTCAGCAACGGTGCGCATTTTACGCTAAAAACAGTGGCTATTGTGTAACCAGTGGCGTGCGGGCAGGATGAGTGCTGGATATTTTAAAGGAAAAATGTGGTACGCCACTGTTCTTTTCCAATATTTTGTTCCTTTTTTAATTATGTGTTCGATTTGGAAGAACAAACGTCTCTTGGCTATTTTTCGTAGGACGCACCGTTTTCGAGTAAATAAATAAAAAACATTGTAGCTAAATTTTTTCATTCTTTTTTATTCTTCTTAAGAGATGAATTACTTGTATGAAGATATTAATTTTTTTGTTGTGTACTTGTCTGTTTCATTAAAATTCCATTAAAATGTCTCAAGTAGTTTGGGAAATATTTAAAAAATTGCAATTTTTAAAGAAGTTTTCACACCCCGTACTTCCGCAGCGAAGCACTTTTGGGATACAGTCTATATAACAAAATTACCTTTAGTTTAGCTGTAGAATGCGCTCCCGAAGTTATGCACCGTACTTAGGAAACACCGTGTATATAGGGCCCCAAAGAAAAAAATCGAGTTTTAGAAAGCTAAAGAGAATCGCGTGAAAAGCTCCCTGTGAAAAACGTTGAAAACATAGAGTTACTAATCTTTGTACCTCGGAAAAGTCGGAAAAATTGGCACAATGTCGTTCATAGGTAAATTCATTTTTCTGGGCAATAAGTCTAAAAAATAGCACAATCTGAAGGCCGTTCCATATCAGAAAGTTCATATTTAGCCCATAAAATATAGCTGAATTTATTATACAAAATTTTAAAGCCTGAAGATTATGAAAGCTTAAATGATTAGATATCTAAAAGTATAGATGCAGCTAAAAATACTTACAAATTAGTCCGAAAGCTTATAATATTGAACGATATACAGTGTTTATCGTGGTCGGCAGATCGAGTTTCCAAGAATTTAAAAAATCTTGTAAAATCTATTTTTTTTAAGCATTGAAAGCGTACTGCCATCGATTCTTATACATATTACTCGAAATTATTGGGTTATCTATGAATAAACGAATCCCAGTGACAAAGTCATGTATAAAAACGGTTTAGTGTGCAGGATATTCTATAATATATCGAAAAGTAAAATTTTAACGTTCTAAATGTGGTGACAATAGTTCAATGGCTCCGCGCAGGCGCGAATCACGGAAAAACTGGTGAAGATACGTGGTTGTAGTAAGGTTTGTGAATTTGTTTCCTAAAAGTCGTAGGTTGATAATGTTGAGGAACATATAGGGTGTCCCATGGAAAAAAAACTAGTTTCCAAGAATGAAATAAAATTATTTGAATGAAAGTGTAAAATTTTTATTGTTTACGCGGAACTGGGCGCGGTAGGCATGAAATAAGTAATAAAATACGAAATGGAAATTTTCAAACAGACCGACATTTCCTCCACAAATACCATTTTTTGTAAAATTTAGTCAATCGTCCGCTTTTCGCGAACGTCACAATCGATTTAATTTTCTCTTTACCTATAACGATCGATTGCAACCTATGGAATGGCCGCGAGAGAGAGAATTCCCTCCAATACATTTTACCTATTTTAGAGTTATCACTGAAAATTCTCAACTTAAAGAGACTTTTCTCCAAGACTCTCCTTGAAATTCGTTAATGATCTGTTCCTATTCGTCCTTACATTACCGGACAACGAAGTGGGGCGACTAGAGAGCGAATTTCATGTCAAAATTAACATTAATTAATAACAAATAAAAAAAGACGTTTTATATGAAAATGTAGGATATTAGTTTCCCAAATATAGAGAAATTATCATTCAAAAATTACTCTTGCTTGCGTCTGAAGGAGTCTTAGCTGGTTTCACTGTTTCAATCCGCCAATACCACTCACATTTCCAATAATTTCAAGAAAAATCGACCTGATTTACGGGTACAAATGGTTCCAAATCCAATTACGTCACCGAAACTATTATATCAACGAACGATTCATCCGCTGTATCAGGGATTCGGGGAACCTAAGCAAGGTCATTACTTGCGTGTTATGCTCACTCCGTATCATCGCTATGTTGGCCTACAAGCAAAGCAACACCCAGTACCAACGTCTATCGAACCTTCAACGTTCACGACGACGACTCTTAGTTCTAGAATAAGAATTGAAATCTCTATGATCCTCTGATATAATTGTAACAATAGTGATATGTCCAAGTTATTTTCGGTCAGTTGCACGTCGGTCAATTTAATTATCTCACAACAATAATAGAACAAGTCGAACAATGTCGCGTTTGAATCGTGATTGTTCCTATAGTTTAATACCAAATGTGTCCAACGCAGGGAATAGCCATGAACGGAATGTTCGGGACAATCGTAAGTAATCCACTTGGAATGATTAATCAAATTGAAAATTTTTAAAATCAAAAAATAATTGATCGAATGTCAACGCAAACAATTTAACCTCGAACATTATTTGATGACGAGAATGATGATTTTATTCTTATGAAATATTGTTTAAGGGGCACAAGAGCTTTAAAGTAAATTACATGCGATTAACCGTGATATAACATCGAGATTATTGTCGTCGCATTAAGAGTTTAATACGGTTTATTTATCATGCTCAGCTGATTATTCACTACAATTGAACAATCTATAGTCAGGGTTCATGGTCACATACGAAACGTTTCAAGCTCAATGGACTTACTGGCGAATGAGTTCAATCCTTGGTATTCGTGTTACTTGTTCCGATTTTTAAGATGGATGCGCACTTCTCCCTTGTCTAGGAGAAACATGGCACAGCTCAGATTGAAAGAATAAAGTGAGAAAATACCGAATTAATTTTTTTGTAAATGCAGTAGTGCAATAAACGCAGCAAAAGCGCAGGTCCCTATGGGGAAATATACATTTTCATGGGTGAGAGCTCCCTTTGACGGTATTTTCTCTAGAGCTAGATGCTTTTCCCGCTACGATTCGCGGAGTCATCTCTTTGTCCAACAGGTCCCTTATGTAAAATTTTAATATTTGACACAACTTTTGGCGATTCAACTGCACTTACACACTATATACAATAAAATACGTATATGTCAATTTCAATTTTTTTCAAGCTTTGAAATTTCCATGAAAAATATCAAAATTCGTTTTACTCCATTTTCCCTGCAGGCAGGCGATTTCGGCCCTTTATAAATTTTTTGAAGAAACTTCGAAGTCTTCAAAGAAAAATATTTTTCATATGTGCACCTGAGGTACCAACCAAACCCCACAAAGCGCTCACAAGGGCAGTCGCAAAAGTTCTTTAAAATTTCACGAAGTGAAAGGCCCTCCAGTGTATCCATTGATAACGATTGATGTCGATTTCTCCATGAAAGAATTGCGTTTGAAATGGGGTTAAACTAAGGATAAAGAATTTGCCGTTCTCTTTGATTGAGGTTACTTCACACCTCAGGGTGCTGTTTGCGGGGGTGAAATTCGCAAACACGAAAGCGTTTAATACTTAGGCTGAAAATTTAGGGAGATTTTATGCTTCGTCGAGTTCAAGGAAAATGGTGCAGGTGAATACCCCATAAAACAACCTGAAAATCGTGGGGTTATTTCAGCTCTTTACTATTTTCTCTTCTTTGACAAAAATTGTTCCTACAGGCAAATAGGGGAATCTCGTTTGTAAAAAATTTACGGACTTCCCTCGTATAACTTCAGTTTTATAATTTTTTACTTTGCTACTCAACCAACCCACGATATCTGTAGAAAACTAAATGGAGATCGTTGAATTTGGCCAAATGTTGCTGGAAACCATATTTCGCGAAATTTTACCAAATTTTCCTCAATAGAACTCTTTATGGTTTCTGCCTATTTAGGTGTATGTAGCTTCATTTCCTTACATGTCTTATGGGGCCGATACCGATGATCAATCTTAAATATCGTCTACAAGCACCAAAGATGTTTAAAACACCTTTTTTGTTATTACTTAAATCATACAACTCCTTCAAGTCAACACTAAACTTCTACCAATCCCATTTTTCTTCGCCGTTTGTGCACAGAACTCTGAATTTGGCATCACTGTGTTTTTGAAAGTTCCTTTTGTAGAGTCTAAAGCAAATAGCAAAGAAAATATCATTATTCTTCATTTCTGAGATGTGATGGAGTAAGTCAGAATCAACACCTGTCGCAGCAATCTGGCATTCGGCGTCTTACCCCGACGCAAAGGGGGGCACTTGTTACTTAATGTGCCAAAAGTTGAGTTATCGAAGGACCACAGCTTATACGGCGCTGAACCGAGTTTAAACATGCTCCTGATGCAGGGTCACACTTTGAGTTTTATTTAAAGCAAAACAAACAACACCGAACAACTGAACTAAAGTCTAAAAAACACTTTGAGTAGCTGACTGGTCTCCTTTGAGTAGCTGACTGGTCCCCCTTTGAGTAGCTGACTGGTCTCCTTTGAGTAGCTGACTGGTCTCCTTTGAGTAGCTGACTGGTCCCCCTTTGAGTAGCTGACTGGTCCCCCTTTGAGTAGCTGACTGGTCTCCTTTGAGTAGCTGACTGGTCTCCTTTGAGTAGCTGACTGGTCGCCCTTTGAGTAGCTGACTGGTCCCCTTTGAGTAGCTGACTTATCGCCTTTGAGTAGCTGACTGGTCGCCTTTGAGTGGCACCCTGTCAACGTAATAATAATAAAGTTAGTTTTTGTTTAGTCTAAGACCTAAATTATGCCCAGTGATTTGTCTATGCTATTAATTGTGTTGGGTTTCAATCAACTGGACAATAGTTTAGGTGTCTTGACTCAATAAGTGGTATTGGGCATAATCCCCAACAACACCCTTTTGCAAAATTAGCTTCTACGGAAATATGCTTGAAAAACATATGGATATCTTTAATAAGTACAAACCTCCAGAAAAACCTTCCTGAATTTTGAATTGATCAGAATTTGTTAGGGACTTTAAGTTATTGTTTTTTTTTGTTTGTTGTTAATTTTGGTTTTGTCATGTATTTGTATTTTATCCCGTAAGTTACGCCCATGTGCGGCGATACTTATGCGGAGAATACCATCTGAGTGCCAGCCCACATGGCTCATCAGGCCAAAACTAAGGGTACGTTTTGGCTGGGGAATATGCTACTAGTCAAAGGAAGCTTTCTCGGTGGGGACTATTGCCGTGATGGTCAATTTGTTGGGCCTACGGTATTCCCAGGAAAGCGACTAGTACAGATATTCCCCAGATGGCCGCGGTTTATGGGATCCGGCGTAGCCATAGCCCGTAACGGTTCTTGGTGGTGGTACGCCCCTGGTTGGAATTCCTCAGGATTAGTAATTAAGGGATAACCGAAGTAGTTTTTGCTCTCTTTTTCTCTTCGTGTGGAAGCTGCGTCGGTGTCGGGATGTGATCGAAATCACAGTGTGCAACTTGCCCAATTAAGCATTCTCCCTCTTCCTACTTAGACCAAAACTTTTTCATTTTTTGATATAAGTGCAAATTAGATACACTCCGTTTTATGTAAACCAAATTGGCGTTGACGTGGTTTCACTTATCGAAGAAATCCCTCAACAGAATTCCTCCATCTAAACTGATTCTCCATTCCAGGGCTCGTGTTTTGAGTAACACTATGCTTTCTTATTATTACTTTAGAGCATAGAAGTGAGACTTTCAATACGAAGAGCTTTTCTAAAATTATTTATTTTCAATGTTTTCCATGGAACCGCCAGTAAAATTCACTTGTTCCAGATATGGGTCAAAAATGGGACAAATTTTGTCTTCTTTTATGGAAAAACTGGGTGCTACAATACCGAAAACCTTTACAGACCCTTATCGAGATCATAGCACCTGTTTTGTTCTCGATTTTGTTAGTCTTAATAAGGAGGTTGGTGTCTCCAGAACCCCACGATGCGATAGAATATAATCCATTTTGCACCATTCCATTCGACATTCCCGGATTCTGTGAAACTCCTGCGGGACCTAACATCACCTACATTAGGAAGGTGAAGAAGATACTGGGAACATCTCTGATGGGAGGAAACGACACCGATTATTCTAATATATTCAAGTATGTAAGCAGATATGTGTGTTAAGAGTTTGTTGTTGTTAGGCATCGTAACCGAATTTGTTTATTCTAAAAGTCTGTTTCGAGATAGGCGGAAACGGATTCCGGCCTGTCAGAAATAGCCGGAAAAGCGCCGTACGTTGGTCAGGATTTCCTGCGCATGTTTCTGATTGTTTTTTGAGATTCGGAATTTTCCGCTTTGCAGGAGTAAAATTTAAATTTGTAGTTTTAAAAGTGTTGACTTGAACTACAAGTTGCCTACGTACAGGGTGTTAAAAAAAATGTACAAAATTTAAAAGGGTAATAGTATGAACTAGGACAAACGAAAAAGTCTTAGTAACACGAAAACTCAAAGTAACCGTTTCGGACATATGGATTTGTTTCTTTAACATTTACCAAACATTATTAAATCGATTAACAGGCGCTGCTCACCTAAACTGTCTGCAGGACATAATGGGTGGTCTTTTGGACGACATTCCTTTAGACCAAAGGCAACGAACGTGGTTCCCGTACGATGGTGCTCGAGCTCATTTCTCACCCGCGGTTGGAGAGCATTTACACTGAACTTTTCCATATAGGCGGGTGGGAAGGGTCGGACCTGCATTACGGCCTGCAAGATCGCCCGATTTAAATCTTCTAGACTTATTTTGTTTTTATATTTGAAAACGTTAGTCTATGCCACTCCTGTAAACAGCCTCGAGGAGCTGCAGCTACGAATTAATGAAAAAAAATGCCAATAAATGCGAACCCATGAAGGGGTTTCAGAGAGAGCTCGGTGGTCGTTCGTGCAGACGTGTCGTGCGACAAGGGGGCCCGCTTGCAAACGGAAGGAGGGTAGCACAAACACCATATGTAATTTTATTTTTTGGTCTCGCCAGAAGCTTCTCTTGGTTTTTTTTGTGCGTAATAAACACTGCAAATAAATGTCTAAAAAAAAGAATGACCCTCCACATCTCCGAAAGTGCCCCTTTGCAGATTCATATTTCCCAAGGCTTTTTGGTTCATTTTGCTCTATACTATTACCTCTTTAATTGCCTTAAACTTTTTTTTTTAACATCCCGTATTTTTAGTAGTTTTCCTCTCATTTTGACAAAGTAAAGAAGTGCCAGTTTTCTTAATGAAAACCTGCAACTCAACGGATTTCATGTCGTAACTAGTGACCTGCCGATAGCTTAGGTTAGTTCAGGTTCTGGCTTTTATAGCTCAGTTAAGAAATGGGACCAGCGACAACAATGGTCAAGAAACGCAATTAGCAATATTGTTAAATCTATGCCAGTTTCTTGCAACATCTTCGTCGGACGGCAATATTGGAAAAAATCGTATATGAAACTCTTCAGGAAACACTATTTCGTATCACTTGCATTATACGGCAGGGCCTCGCTTCGCTGGTCCCGCAGAATCAAATCCGTCAGATAAAACTATGCATAATTAAACAGGTATTTTTAGCACTTACACGTTGGTTTACTCTCCTCACAATGAAGCGATAGACGCAATAATGTCTCTCTTCATTCCCTTTTTCAACCAAGTAGAATCCTTCAATAATTCGGCTGACATGGTTGATTATTATATAACTAGTGGAAGAAACAATACATTTGCAGCTATCCAATTTCAAGATAGTTTAATTAATAGAACTGATTTAGGGCCGGATGAGAACGTGGATATTTCTATCCGGTAAGGAAGAACTTACGTCAAATGTGTTCTTTTTTTGTTCAAACTTTTAGTAACGTTTTAGATTTCCTGCAGAGCTCCGCTTCTCAAGATCCTTGTTAGAGCAGAATAACTGGCACACCAACTTAATATATCCCTTATTTCAAACTGCTGGACCCAGAAGCCCCAATAGTACCAGTGGAGCAACACCAAGTGAGGAAACTCTTCTCGCCATACAATTATTTTATCATCGATTTTATCGTCTTTTGCAATTCTCACTATTACGGTATTTTTTAGATTATTTCACGGAAGGATTCATAACGCTACAACATCTTCTATCGACGTTGGTTACTTTGTACAAGGCAGGTTACAACATTTCTGGAAATCTCGACATAAGTGATTTGTTGCAATTGCGAAGTCTAGGATATCCGTTCGTGAACATGAGAAGATTTCCATACGCAGCTTGGAAAGAGGATTTACTCCTCACGCCTCTAAAGTCCTTTGTTAGCATCATTATTATGCTGAGCTTCGTCTACCCTTGTATTAACACCGTAAAGTCTATAACTGCAGAGAAGGAGAAGCAGCTTAAGGTATGAGAAGAAGTGTCGTCGAAATTGCCCTTTCTTAGTCATTTTTTCAGGAAGCAATGAAAATTATGGGCCTTCCAAGTTGGCTCCACTGGGTTGCCTGGTTTCTCAAAAGCTTCAGCTATTTGCTAGTGTCGATAATTCTGATGATAGTGCTGTTGAAAGTGCGCTGGTACACTAACAGTGAATACACGGTGTTTACATACGCAAACCCACTCGTCTTGTTCATCTTCTTACTATTTTATGTATGTTCGACCATCACTTTTTGTTTCGCCATCAGCGTCTTCTTTTCAAAAGGTAAGTGAAGATTCTTTAAGAATTCTGAGCTTCTGCTCAAAAATACACGATATTTTCGAGGACTCATGAAAACGAGAAAACTCTTTAACACATGTTCTTCTGGTTTTTCCATGAACAGAAATTTCTATTCTTTAGAGAGCGGTGAGAGCACATTATCGCAATTTTCTCTAAAAATCTAGAAATTTAAGAACTCTGAGGTTGTCGATAAAGACCCCCGAAAACCTCCTCCTTGCTCTTTTAGAAAACCTTGTGAAGGATGTCAACGAGTTTTTTCTTTACCATTTCATGAGTTCAAGTGGTTTTCAGAAAATTAATCAGAAGCCTGTTCACCTTAACATTAACTGAACTTGAAAGAGAGCCTAAAGGAAAAACAAAACTCTGTAATGACCAACTTGCTAAAATATGATCTTTGTGACTATATGAACTCACGCGTTTTTGAAACAATTAATGATACATCTGAATCACATGAACTCCATGTGAGATTTCCAAAACTCAAGTCTGGCATCAGAAATCCAGGGAATATGAATTCTTTATTAAACCTATTCATGTGGTCATTGTGAACTCCTGAAGCCATCGGAGTTATTTCTCCATTTACTGGTGAAGTTTCATATATTTCAGAAATTTGCCAGAAACTTCATTCTTTTGGAAACTTCCTGTATTTTCTAAATTGATTCGCGGCTTTAAATGATTATTATTTCCTGAAATGTTTTCACGTCTCTGTAGATCTACATCTCATCACATAAATTACTAAAGTTTAATATTTCGTTCTCCAACTCGATTCTCGATTTCAGCAAACACTGCAGCCACCATAGCAGGAGTTATGTGGTTTCTTTCATACGCTCCGTTCTCATTCCTGCAAAATAACTACGATACCCTCTCACTAGGTACCAAGCTTTCATCCAGTATTGGGGCGAATACTGCCATGGCGTTTGGATTTCAAATCGTTTTGATGTATGAGGGTACTGGAGAAGGTCAGTTTGGATAGCGAAATTAGGCTTTATTCTCTAGTCCCGGAACATTTCAGGGGTACAATTTGATAATATTTGGAAACCAAATACCCCAGATGATGATCTCTCCCTAGGAATAGTAATGACAATGCTGTTACTTGATAGTATAATCTATTTGCTGATAGCTCTCTATGTAGAGACAGTTTTCCCTGGTTCTTATGGAGTTCCCAAGAAATGGTACTTTCCGTTCACATCAGAGTTTTGGTGCGGACAACCGAGGAATTCCGGTTAGTCTTCATTGAAGATTTTCTTAAGAGGATTTTAATGATGCAATTTAAGGAATTGAAGATTTCGACGACACAGTAACAAACAATAACGAATTCTTCGAGGTAGAACCGAAGAACTTGCAGATCGGCATTAGAATAAAAAAATTGAAACGTGTTTTTGGGAAGAAATTAGCAGTTCGGAATCTCTCTCTAAATATGTATGAAGACCAAATAACGGTACTACTGGGCCACAATGGGGCAGGCAAAACTACTACCATGTCAATGCTAACAGGAATGATTACGCCTTCTAGTGGGACAGCTGTTGTAAATGGGTACGAAAACATCCCATTGAACTGAAAGTGTGTTACGTGAATTTTTCCTCATCACTAGATATGATATAAGGTCAAATATGGAAGGAGTCCGAAACAGTTTGGGCCTATGCCCGCAACACAATATAATCTTCGATGACCTGACAGTGGCGGAACACATATATTTCTTCAGCCGCCTGAAGGGTCTGAAGGGCCAGGAAATCGGAGCTGAGATTACGAAGTATGTGAACTTGTTGGAGCTGCAAGATAAGGTGAGTAAAATTGTTATTAAATGGCGAGAAAGTGGAGCTATCAAATGGTTTTAAGATAAATTCCAAATCCAGCACCTTATCAGGAGGAATGAAGAGGAGACTATGCGTTGGAATTGCCTTGTGCGGCAATTCAAAAGTGGTGATGTTGGACGAACCCACGGCGGGAATGGATCCAACAGCCAGAAGGGCTTTGTGGGATCTTTTACTGAAACAAAAAGCCGGTTTGCGCCGAAGAAACTGGAAATCTGACAATAATTATTCTGCTGTTCTCTTATAGGTAGAACCTTGCTTCTTACAACCCATTTTATGGACGAAGCCGACCTTCTCGGCGATAGAATAGCCATAATGGCTAGAGGTGAATTACAATGCTGTGGAAGCAGCTTTTTCCTGAAGAAGAAGTACGGAGCGGGTTATCATCTCATTCTGGATAAATCTCCGCAGTGTGATCCAGAGAAAGTGACGATGCTGTTTAGGAAATACATTGCTGACATTGAGGTAGATACAAATCAAGAAAAGCTCCTTCTGAGCGTTGCGCAGAAGCAACACGGCGTGATTCGAATGGATACCGATTCGGTCTCTCCAAGATATTTTGAAGCTCCGTGATCTCAGCCGTTGAAACTCTCAACAGTGAGAAAGTCTAGTTCATTCTCGGAAAATCCTTAAAAATTTGCAACATATAATTTTTCCCTAAATCAGCACAGTTTGCGATGTCCAATGAAAATTTCATACTTTTAGTCACTTAATTCAGATGCGAATTTTTATTTAGGTTCACAGCAGTGTTGGGTCGGAGCTGACGTATCTTCTAGCAGAAAGTCAGTCATACATTTTTGAAACGATGCTCAGAGATTTGGAGCAACAGTGCACCTATCTGGGCATCAATAGTTATGGCATCTCTTTAACAACTTTGGAGGATGTTTTTATGAAGTAAGTGGCTTAAATTGCGAAAGCTTTCCTGGTTTGCCAAAATTCACAGAATTAACGGGCAAAATAGAAAATGGTGGAACTACAATTTTCTCAAATGCTTCCTCGAAGAGCTTTTGTGAAAAAAATCCGCAACCATTCAAAATTTCTGAGTCTTTCTCGTCTACATGCATTTTACTCTTTTTTTTTTAAGGTAAGATCCATATTCAACAACAATAACGATTAAAATCATGAAGGAAAATGTAGGATTCAAGTTTGTCATGGAGATTGAGTTGTGCACAAAATCTTGAGCTTTTGGCGACCGTTGTCCATGCAAATGAATCAACTCGTTGTTCTCTGAACATCGGGAAATCTCCAACTTTTGCTCATACACGTTCCCCAAATTAATTCTTTATCTACTTTTATTTGTTTAGTAGCAGACTTCATTCTTCTCTTCCTTTCTAGCAATCAAACGCTTCGTGGGCGAAGCAGTTTCTCGATGTGTGAAGCAGATGCTTGGAGAATTAGCAAATGTTATTTTTATCGTCTTGCAATAGTTCAGTTCTTGGTGTGGGCGGGGAACCACCCAAATCAAATCTTCCCCTAACGTTGTCCTGCGATTTTTCTCCGGGAAAAAGACGATCCCCAGAAGTCTTCTCTTGAAGAAGAATCCAGAGGTCTTCAGTAGATATCTGTTACACAGGGAGCATTTGTCCATAATATCTGTGTGTCGGCCTCGCTTTGGTACCAAGTTGAGGCAATATCTGAGCCGGATATGACGTTTTCTTTGATTCTCCTTGAGAGACTACTCCAGTAACCTAGAAATTACTCACGATCAGTTGTGCATCAAGATTGTGGAAATTCATAATCTCCAAGTATTTAAAGCAGAGTTTCATAGTGGGTGAAAAATTTTTGAAGAGATTTAAACTGCAAACGGTGATCGTTTCTATTACTGCAGACTGTAAATATCGGTTCATTTGATCAGACATAAATTCAACGTGTGTTTCGTAGTTTCCGAGATATAGCATATTACTTTAAAAGGAAATAGCGATTAATTCGAAACAGTTTTCAACACAATTAAACTGCAAATTTACTACTCGGTTACACTACGCACTTTACCATTGTTATGAATTTTACCACTTAGGGTGGGTGCTGATCACGTCCATGAAGAAACCTACAACGCCACACTCAACAACGAAATGAATGGGAACAGCACAATGGTGGATAACAAAGGTAAAAATCAAACCGCAATTGTTCGATTATTACAAAGAATCTCTTACTCATTTTAGTCTCCGACGGTTCATCGCCTCGCATCACCGCCTCCACTGAACTTCTCCTAAACCAAATCTCAGCGATGACTCTGAAGAAGATTTTTTCTATAATTCGATCCTGGATTTTATTAGTGATCCAAGTATTAATACCTGTGATCTTCCTGATCATCACCATGATCGTAGTGAGAATGCAAAACAGAATAGGGAACCTCCCAGCGATGCCTCTGGAACTGAGCAGGTTCAAGGATCCAGTGGCGTTGGTGGATGGGATGGAACACAGTGGCGGATTCGCGGATTTCTATAAGAGTGTTGCTGGAAGTGCTTTCAACAATGTCAGTTCTATCAAAGACACAATATTAACGTTGGTGGGTTTTGCGGTAGTCTGATGGTTGTGAGAAGAAAACAAAGATAATTATTTTAGACTGCAAAAACCCCAGTTACAGTACGAAGACGTTACATCGGAGGGGCCTCATTTACACCGTTTTCTGGCCCATTTTTCGATGTAAATTATACAGTTTACTTCAATAATGATCCGTATCACACTCCGGCTCTAGCGTTGAACTTGGCGTTGAATTCCATTTATAGAAAAATAGTTGGATGCAATGATTGTGGTATAAGAATTACCAATTATCCTTTACCTTACAGCGCTGATACCCAAGTAAATTCTTCATAGGTTATATGATGCAAGGCCGAGCAATAATTTCCAAATATCTTTAGATCAGTTTGCTCGCAACTGTAGGAAACAACATGGGTTTTCAATTGGCCTTCAACATATGCTTTTCCATGGCTTTTGTATCTTCGTTCTACATTCTGTTTGTGATCAGAGAACGAGTGAGCCAAACCAAACACCTTCAATTTGTATCTGGAGTTAAAGTGCATGCCTTTTGGTTAACTAATTTATTCTGGGATTATACCACGTACCTCGCTACCATTGCGGCCCTTATGATCACGTTAATTTGTTTCCAAGAAGATGGATTCAAGACTTTTTCGGACATAGGTAAGCGAATGTATGTAAAACCTAACGGGGTAAAAGGAAAGAAACCGCAGGATATGCGCAGTTGATTAAATAGGGAAAAATTCACGTTGCGGTCCTGGATAATTTTTAGATCTTTTTTTTTTATTTGTTTGTATGGTTCTTTCTAACACGTTTTCCAAGATTCTACCAGAATCATTTAAGACTCCTCAAAGACCCGAAAAACGACTTTTTCGCTAACTTATTTCTAAAGAACGTTCATGAAGGAATTTATTGAACATCTGGATGCGGTTTTCACACGCATTTTTAGCGATTTTTGTCAAAATTGGGGGGGTTGCTATTTGTTTACTATTTTGTAATACAGTCGGATTCACAATAAGCCCTTCGGCGCAAGCGTTTTGCTGCGCTGCTGAGCGCGCTCGGAAAAAAGCGGATAAGCCCTTCGGCGCAAGCGTTGTGCTGAGCTGCTGAGCGCGCTCGGAAAAAAGCGGACCTCCTTACGCGATCCTCAGGTACCTCGAGGAAATTTTCTGATGTATTTCTCTCTTATTACAGGAAGACTCTTCCTCATTTTCTTATACTTCGGATGGTGCATGCTGCCCATGATCTATCTTTCCGGATTTCTCTTTGATATTCCTTCGACTGGCTTCACAAGGATGACGTTTTTCAGCATTTTTACTGGTAAGTTTGTGAGGAGCTTCGGATCGTATAGAATAAAAAAAAATTCAGGGTGTGCCGCCTTCCTCGTGGTGCAGTTGCTTGGAACTCCAGGTTTCGATTTGGAGCATGTGGGGAACACACTTCACTGGATCTTTTTAACAGTCCCGCACTATTCATTAGCAAGTGGCATCTTTGATACTTACAAATTGTTCTCTTACAACAAACTTTGTAACACCTATTACGAAACTTGTAAACAACAATATCCGAACTTCACCAAAGACCAGTGTTGGGATTTAAGTGCAGCTGTGCGCGAAGTTTGCAAAGGTACGGGCAGTTAAACTTCTCGTAATTCTTATCAGAATTCTAACACAATTTTCCAGGCCTGGATGATCACTATTTCAAGTGGCAATCGCCTGGAATTGGGCGCAACCTCCTGTTTTCCTTTACGGTGGGATTCGTTCTGCTCCTACTGCTACTGGCAATAGACTACAAGATATTTTCCCAGATAACTTACCAAATCGAGCAAAAATATTTCCCCAAATACCCGTCAGACATCCAAAACGTTGATTCCGATGTATTGGCCGAAAAACATAACATCTGGAACACCCCAGAAAATGAGCTAAATCGAGACTATTCTATGTACACCAAAGATCTCACGAAATACTACAAAAATTTCCTAGCTGTGAATGGAATCTCTCTGGGGGTGAGGAGGTATGAGTGTTTTGGTCTGCTAGGCATTAATGGAGCCGGAAAGACCACCACTTTCAAAATGCTCACTGGGGACATAAAAATATCTTACGGCGACGCCTGGGTTAACGGAAATAGCATCAAAAGCTCGTCCAAGGAAGTCCAGAGGTACATTGGATATTGTCCTCAATTTGACGCCCTTTTGGATGATTTAACCGCGAGGGAAACTCTGACGATGTTCTGTTTATTGAGGGGCATTCCCCGCAGTTTTTGCGATATGATTGCGTTAAAACTAGCCACAGATTTCGATTATCGAAGACATTTGGATAAAAAGGTCAGGGAGCTTAGCGGAGGAAACAAGAGGAAGTTGAGTACTTCAGTTGCACTTATAGGAGATCCTCCAGTGGTGTATTTGGATGAACCTTCGACAGGTCTTTATCGAATCGCCCATTAAAAACTTTGAGTATGAAAGTGAGTTTTTGCAGGGATGGATCCTGCAACCAAACGTTTCCTCTGGAACGTCCTCTGTCACGTTCGTGATAGTGGCAAAACAATAATCTTAACGACCCACAGTATGGAGGAATGTGAAGCTTTGTGCACTCGCATTGCCATAATGGTAAACGGCAATTTCAAGTGTTTAGGATCAACTCAACATTTGAAGAGCAAATTTGCGGAAGGGTACACCCTCATTGTGAAAGTTAAGAAAACAACTGAAATTTTTTCTGATGCCAGTTCGGCCTCAGAACAGATAGAGCAATTTATTCGCGATAAATTTCCGAGTGCTGTTTTAAGAGAGAAGCACGAGGAGCTTTTGACTTATTATATAACGGATAAAAGCGTGCCTTGGTCCAAGATGTTTGGGATTCTGGAACGTGCGAAAAAAGGTGAATTGAGCATTGAGGATTATTCGTTAGGACAAAGCAGCTTAGAACAGGTAAGATGTGATACAATGCAGCTAGTTGCACGTAGGTGCCTTAATCATTTTTAGGTGTTCCTTACGTTCACCAAGCATCAGCATCAAAGCGACTAAATGTATTAATCTGATTATGTGGTTTATTTATTTAGGAAATTACTGAAGTATTTTACGTACATGATATAGTAATTTAATAAGTTATTTTTAAGCCTTTATTACAGCAAAGGAAGTGTACAAATGATCATTATGTTCTATTAGATTTAGTCCGATATGCCTCCACTAAATTACTTATGCAAAAATTGCCCCAATTTCATATTTTTTAGGTATTTTAGTTTAAGTAATCTGTAAGATTTTTTTAAAAACGTGATACGCCTTAGAAGAAAAATAAAGTATTTTTTGAATTGTGATAAATCTTATCTTCAAATTCCCTTCTTTTGGAGTGGTCAAAATTGAATCCCTTTTTTCCAAAAAAGTCGGGCCTCAGTCTAAAAAGACATTAATTGACATTATCACTAAGTCGGAAGAGGGATTCTTGTCTATCTTTATCACTGGAAAATCGATGAATATGTTAAGTTTCATTATGGCTATTCCTGCGAAAAATTCTTTATACGTCGTCAAAGGAACATTAGCGCACGAGGACGCTAATAGTGTGTTACAATACTGGATGGGAAATATTTCATTACAGTCTGGACGATAATGAAATCGTAAATTAGACATAATCTCTAGATCAAGTTTCTTCCACAAAAACGACCGCCAACGCACATCCTAACGGACACTCCCATTACTCTGGGAAGGTTCACGTTAGGTGATAGTAAGCATCTGTGTAAGCTCTTGCATTGTTGAAGCCTTCACTTCGTTTTCCCACTTAACCTCCGAGTTGTGGGCAGAATTATCGAGACATCAAAATGACGCGCAAAGAAAGTTTCTTGGGATTTCAACTAAGTTCAACGCGCAAATAGCGCACAAAAGTAGGATGAACATTAAAAAAAATAAAATTAAGAATAAAGAAAAAAACAGTGTTTATTGGTAAGAATATTATATTGGTAATAAATAAAAACGAGGCGAAATATCCACATCAATTGATCTTCTAGGATATCCTTCGAGTTAAATTATTTGGCGAAGACGTGATCTAGTGCCTATTAAGGCTAGTTGGAACGTACTTTTAGCATATTGACGCAGCATCAATAGCCTTTAATGTACGCCGATAGGTGATTCTTCTCTTCCTCTGAAAGGCCATTTTTAAGAGTTCTTCTTACTGAAACGAAAAGGAAAAGAGCTATAAAACATCTGCCTTTAAGGGTATAGGAACCTATTAGGTTAACATGCAAAATCATGCAATAAAACACGATAAAGTTGAAGAAAAAACAGCGTTTTAAAATATTCTAAATTTCTGCAGCTCTACTCTTCACAAAAGCATCTTTTCCCGCTACTCCACGAAACACAGTGGAAAATAGTTAATGAATACACTCAATAGAAAACCCTCAAAAAAACACGCGCACACTCAAACATACCAACTTGTCTACTACAATTAAGGTGAATCTCTGCTACCATAGGGGTTGTTTTCCCTTGTTCTCGACCTCTTAACTATTCACGAAGATGAGAACCATCATATAAGTCTGTATTGTCTGTTACTAATATAAAATGCTCACAAGATTTCCTGTCAGTATGTCTTGTCCTCTTCCTCTCCCTGGGTGCGGTTCTCGGCCCTTTAGTGGCAGTTTTCACTAGACTTTCCAGAATTTCATCATCCCCATCGGTCAGATGTCCATTAGGCCCTGTGGAATTCCGCCCTAAAGTGTTGTTTTGGCTACCGCTTTCTCTCCGCCTGTGACGCCAAGGCAAAGTACCTGCAAGTTCTCGAGGTAAAAAAACGCTCTAAGTACCAATATGGCAAAGTCTTGTTAATCTTGGTCGGCCGCATGGGTTCCTCAGAACTGCCAAAAATAAAACCGTGCATTGATCAATTCTTGCATTTTCATGGGAATTTTTCCCTAAGGAAATAAGTTAACAAGACTCTGACCTATCGGCCCTTAAGTGAGTCCTTCACAACTTACCTTGCATACTTTCTACGTCTGAAATATCACTGCCGAGTAACTGTCTCAGTTCCGCATCCGCCCTATCTTCTTTGGAGCGGAATTTCCCGACCTAATCAGACATGATTTCAAAAACTCTTAATCAAGATTAGCCATCATAATCACTTACATCGGTAATCATTTTCCCCCGGGTCTTGTTTCTTTCTCGATGGTTGGCTTTCTTTTCCAGCTGCTGTAATACTCTTTCCCTCGTTGTCCGGTATTCTAGGGCAAACTCGGACACTACCCGGCAAAATTCGTTTGGTTTCGTATCGGATACTTGGTGGAATGGTATTCCCAACCATAGGAGGAATTTGTGAAATCTATGAAAACGCGTGAATTCGTTCATTTATTCATGGTTCTATAGGGGGAACATTTTTAACTGTTATGCCAAGTTACTGCAAGAAACCGAATCGTTACCCCAATATCTCGCCTGGAAGGCGGACCTCCATATTTTATCTTGGAAAACTTACTCAAGCACATAGATTCAACAATCTGAAGTAATCTGAAGTAACCAGAAATGATTTCAACAACTTTACCGCCGATTGCCAAGTGGCCTGGCTAATTTGATTAAATTTAATATTAAATGATACGGGGTGTTCTTGAATGTCGTGTTAATGTTTCAGGGTGCGGTTCCTTGGGTTATTTAACGAAGGACCGTTTATGTGAAGTTAGATCCGCAATGATCTAAATTTTCAGTTACATGGCGTTGGGATTTTCCTTTTCAAATCGTGATCTTTAAATTTCCAAAAAGTACGTTGGATATTACTCCCAATTTCGATGTTCGTCAATACTACGTTAAATCCCGCATATTAAGTGGACAAGTAATTCTACTTTTCAACCAGTGGCGTACCTGCGTACGTATCTTTCGATATTATTTACGAAAAAAGTGGTACGCTACTGACATTTCCTGGTTAGACTACTATATATATATATATGAAGAAAATTTTTTACGATTTTCTCGTAAAGCAGCTTAAAATGGTATAATTTTGATGGTCTCATATTTCGTTCGTCCAGCTAAATTGCTTTACCTGTTCATGATTCTTCGGTGAATAATCCCCAATAAAATTATTCTTTCGGCGCAATCAGCCAGAAAATCCGACATTTTCACTTTCATCATGGTGGACCCGTCGTGCTTGGCGATGAGTTTCAGGTGATCCCACGATGCTTTACAATCAGCTTCCAACCTTTGGATATTCAGAGTCAGCTCGTCGAAATCCACTTTAGAAGCTCGGGTGATGGCCCCAATCTAAAGAGACCGACAGTATCAAACCAGTTATTCACCTAAGAAGTGCGAAACTTTTCCGTACGCAAGTAGAAATCCTAATTTACCTCTGAATATAAATCAGAAGCCTCCGGGAACTTCTCCATTACAATATGACACAGATGGTGCAATAGAGAATGTTTGTGCACCGTATCTTTGACCTCAGGTACTTTGGTAAGATATTCGATTTGGAAACCTTTCACTTCGTTCCCGTTTAGGAAGTTGCCGATGGACAACAAGGTACTGAGAATAGCTGAAAATCGATTATTTCATATCTTAAATGAACCTTCCTATGCTCGTCTTTACACACCTCTGAATGTTTTATTGATTCTGAGCACCTCGAAGCCCTGCTTGAGGTCCATGAGCGGCTCAGCAATTTCCCTCTCGGAATTTTCAAAATCCAGCTTGAAGGCCCACAACTTTAGCCTGGCTGGAAGTTCTGAGATCGAAGCTAAAGTTAAAAGGAACTGTTCCGCACTCCCAAGAGGAAGATCTGGATTGGCTGAAAAGACTTTTTGGTCATTCAAATTTGGAGATTTTTATAATGAAATTATACCCGCTTGTGCGTCTTGAATCTTAGTCCTTTCCTCTTCAGTTGGTAACATGGTCAGCAATTTCTCAATTCCCTCCCGATTCATAATGGTTGCGTCCATCTTCAAAATTGCCGTCTTGATGGATCTGGGTGGAGGCAGTTTGGTCATTCCTATATTGATCGCGTTCGATCTCTTAGGGTCCAATACGATAATCTCCTTATTTTTATTCAGTTCTTGCTGCTTCTAAACAGAATAATAAGGGCGTTTACATTGTGATTCACGCATAAACTCTATGGACATTCCATCTTTCTATTAGATCAGTGTAGATACAGGATAAATCAAACTATGAATTATTAGCCATAAGGAAAAGGCATGCGTTTTGGCACATATACATGCTAAATCTAAGAGACGAACTATACGTATATAATTTGCACAAAACTACATTAAGAGACATGTGGCTGTATTTCCACACTAGTGTATTATTCATTAAGACTGTACAAGGATGTTGGGTGGTGGTTATACACGTGATTAAAGAAACTAGCTTGAATTACTGGAGGAAAGACGAACTTCTAAATTGGGTTCCACCACCGAAAAAACTGCAAAAACTCACCTCCTGTGGTCACCAAAGTGAGGTGTTCCGCAGGACACCAAAAGGAAAAAGAAAATTAAAATTATTTTCTGTGCGGAAAGAATGCAGATAAATACTTGAAATCCTAACAGAACCAGCACCAACGTTTTTTTACAAAATGAATGTAAAGTTGAACTGGAAATCTCTTTCCAGGTAAATACCACGTATTCGAATCGTTATTGAATGAATCTAAACCTGCATTTTAATCGTGATACGTGTAAACTGACCTTAGAAATTAAATCTTTGGCTCTAGACTCGAATAAGTGTTCCAGTTTTTGAGTATCAACAGTAACAGGAACGAGTTCATCCCATATATACCCGGATTTGAGTTTTGCTTGGCTTATTAGGTCGTCTCGGACCTCTCTCCAGAAAAGCTTGACTGTTTTCTTATTCTTTTTAATCTGCAAAGAAATTTTTAGCACTTAGGTAATCAACATGCGCATTAGCGAAATTACTGGTATCCTAGTTTCAGTCGAATTCTTATTATTACTCTTCAACAAACTGGCTCCAAACAAAGGGGCATTAGGAACTGGAGGTGGAGCAGTTGGTATTCTACTTGATGGAGGGGGAGGAGGAGGGGCGTTTCCCATGTTCTGCAGAGGTGGTGGAGGTGGAGGGATACCATTCAAAGGGGCAGCGGGTGCTAAGCAATCGACTTCGTCATCTGTGACTAAAAATAGAAAACGTATTTTAAAAAACTCAAATACTCTGGGTTGAAGAGGCCTTACCCAAATCCGTGAAATCCATATCGCATAAATTCAGAGGCCTACTTATGCTGGCCACCAGCTCTTCCCACCGAAGCTCATTTTCAGATTTTTTGGGCTCGATTTTCGGTAAATTCTCGCTGGTAGGACTCCTCAAAACATCAGCTTTTGATTTCGACTTGGCCAAGCCTTCTTTAGCCTTAGAAATAAGGCCACACATGTCGCCAAAACGGTTCATTTTCTCTTCCGTGGGACTTTGAAGGATCGACTGATTGGCTAATTTCTGAGTAATGTCTAAATTGCGAGAGAGAAAAGTTTTAAAACTCGCAACCCCCATCCCTCTATAACGTACATACCTTTCACTGTATTTTCTTTTTTCAACTGCATGAGGATGTTCCGTTCGTTTTCGCTGGTTATATCCGATTCCTCCAGACCTTCCTGATTCTGAATCATGGACATGATCCAAGGCTGTTTCAAGCTGTCCTCAGACTCAAGCCTATTCAACGCATTAAGATAGGGTGTCATGTCTTTTCTGCTTGGTGTTTTGATGAGCAGATTGCTGCCATTTGTGAGCCGCTGTTGCAGGGAATTTGTGTAGTGGCCTAAAACACGATAAATGAATCAGGAAGATGACTCTAAATCACCTTTTTTGAATTTTTATTATGTTTGCTGAAGCTCCTCACAATACAAAAGCACTGATTTCAATTTGGTAAACCTCAGATAACTAGGACCATGAAGACCTGGTCTCTTTGTAAAGGAAGAATATGGAAAAACGACTCATAAAACTTACCATTGATATTCTCAATGTTACTAATATCGTCATTATTATTTTGCTGAACCACCCCTTTAAGCAAAGCAGCTGTTTCTTGTTGTTCTCTCATGAAGCTCCGCTGCCTTTCCGCCCTCTCTCTCCGTCGCTTCAGAGCGGGAGTTACGCCAGCTTCGTTAGCTAAGCAAAATCACACAAAAGCCCTGAAAAACTGCAAAAACACAACAAACTGCTCGTAGTACCTTTGTTACTATCCTTGTAGCTTCCATTCAGTTGTGAATTGTTGACTTCGGAAGAACTAGAAGATTCGTCGTACTCTTCTTGATGAATGTTGTTCTTGGGAGTGAATCCTCCATAAATCGGGGTGGTACCTGTAGAATGTCTCCGGCTTTTTCGTCTTTCAGCAGAGTTCACTATCGAACGACGAGATCTCAAGGTTTTTCTCAGCTTTTCATCTGCAAATAACGCATATCAATACTTTGGTCCTAGCACTAGTTTTACAGGTCGTACCAAGATGCCTAAGAGGTGTTCCATTGCATTTCTCCTCTCCATCCTCATACTGCAGCACTGCCTCGTAAATTTGGAACTGCTGGAGCAGGTCCAGATCAGTGCCAGGTTTAGACATGTATCTTTGGACTATAGTCTCAAACCCTTGCTCCTCCAAAGTATCTACTTGGTCGTAGTAAGTCTCCTGATCTGGGACCCCGTTCAAGATCTAGATACAAATCATGACATAGAAACAATTTCCCATATTCTTTTCACTTGAAACCTTGTTGATTAGAGTGGTGGCGTAGATCAACAACTCAGTGTCAGCTGCATCGAAGTCTTTCAGCAGTCTCATGATGTTGTGATAGGGAGGGACTCCCTGTGAGTAATCCACGGTATGGATAGCTTTTACGAGAAGCATGCAGTTGGAGTCCGTGTATTCCACGAAAACTAGGAGCAGTTTCAACGCGGTTTTGACAACGAGCCGAAATTTTGAAGAGATCAAGCTGTAGAGCCACTGGATGGTTTGGTTGTGATCCATTACACCTGCAATAGTAAATGCAGCCTAGAGACCGATGTATAACTTGATAGGTTTATTTACGGTTCGGGTGTAGTCAGCAACTGATTTATCAACAATTTCAATTATCATAAAATCTTCCGGTAAAAATGGAGGAGCCATGACTTACTTTCAATTACCATTAACTTTCATATCGCGATGGATTTTGTTTCTTAACTGTTGACGCCACGTTATACAGATACTTCAATTAAACGGCGCCAGTATGATAAATTGCAAATTTAATTTATTATTCGCCACCCACAGATTTACAGCTTGGGCTGAGTTTCAACACCATACCAAAAGCTTGTTGTTAAACTAGATCAGACTCAAATTTACTGGCTGGTATTTAGACGCCATAAATCATTCCTTTCTGACCAATTTGTGTGGCTATTTAAAAAATCAACATAGCAGGTAAACCTGATTAGATTGGTCGCGTTATGTGGCAATACGATACAGATTAAGCGCTACTTACCAGGATAGTCTCAGAAGTACCCGACCTGATGGCGATTTTTCGTTAAAAATTTGTCTAAATCACATAGACCTAACCTCAAAAAGGTTATGTCCAAAAGTGCTACGTCGATTTGTGTTTGCTTTGAAGCCGTTTTTATTGGAACATGGGAAAAATAGCTCATCGATACGTGATTAAATAATTCAATTTAAAAGGTCTTAGTCCGTCCAACATCATAGTGGAGTTAGATGGTACCCTTGGGGAATCTGGTTTTAACTGCTGTGAAATATTGGATGGAAGAGTTTAAACGCGATGGTACGACCTGCCAGAATGAACTCTGCACTGGTCGACCCAATGAGGCGATTGCGTCGATTTGTGGAATGCACGTGGGATCATTTTTAGCGACTATCTTCCTGAAGGAAAAATAACGGACTGCGGACATTATGTAAATTTCCTACAGCGTTTGAGCGAAGAAATGAGGAAAAAGTCTTGTTTCATCAAAAAAATTCACCAATCCACACCTCCGTCAAAATCAAATTTTTTCCTCAGCCACCCTATTCGCCAGATTTAGCCCCCTCGGATCATGTTACATTTTCAAATTTGAAAAAATTGCTCGACAGAAAGAGATTTGCCAGAAATAGTATTTTTAGTATGTATTTATGATTTTCTATTTAAAATGTTTTCCGATTTTTTTCAAGCCTTAGGGTGCTACCTTCTAGGACCACCCTCGTATTACATCATGTTCACTTATTCTTTTCTGATTTTGGTTTTTTGCGTAATCTCCAGTTCAAGTATCAATGCGAAATTGGAATATAGAATATTTATAAATTCATTCATCCTTCGTTCATCCATCAATCCTTACATCGAGCCTTCAGTAATTAAGATATTTCACACACTCCCATTACATTCTACAAGATTTCTAATTACTCGTTCAAAAACACGATCTAGAACTTCTCAGGAGAGAACTTTTGAGCGAAAAACTATGCGATCGACATAATTTATTTCGTATAAAACACTGTGCGTTTCGGTCAGTTTCTAATACACAGATTTCATTTTAATGATTTCCCACGAAAAACTGTTGAATTTCTTAATGCCGCTTCAAAGCTATGTATTTTTCTATGGAAGATCCAGCACATTCCTACAATTTTGAAAATTTCATTTTTTCTGCCATTTCCTGTTGCTAACTACGCCCCTGATTATTTCTGAAAAATTTTAGACTCGTTCAGATTTTCCCTAGAGATCGCACGAAAGTCCAATCAAAGAATGGTTTATTTCCTTCCATGCAACTCATCAATAACTTCGGCTGACCCCTTGTCCCCGCCTCTGTTTATTCTTGAATTACATCGAAAATTCACGGATTTAAAAAGAAGCTTTTGCACCACAAAGTTGCGTAAATGTCACTGGTGTATTTCTCACAGTGGTACTCATTGGTTGCTTGCAGCACCTTTGATTTTCCTTGAATTAGTTCGATGATTCCCTAACGTCAAAACGCACTTTTGCACTGGAAGCTACGAATAATCATTGGCGTAGCTTGGTTTCAAAATTGCTCAGTTTCTTCCGCAAAATTTAGTCTTCTTGATTCCAGCCTTGCATGTTCCCGTACACTCCCCGATTAAATTCGAGAGAATTCCACGGTTGTTTATTGAATTTTGCGGTGTGAGTGTAAATGTAAATCGTTGGCCTTTTTGCGATTTAAGCGGCCGTTAAGATTTGTTTTAAACGAGCCAGTTTCCTCGACGGGCCCTTCTCGCCCTGATTTCTGCCTTGTGCGCCCCTGCCGGCTCCCGAATTCGTTCGGAAATTTAAATTTTGGAGATTTTCTTGCAGAAATCATTGGCGTAGAAGAGCCATAGAGAAACTCGCTTGTGGCGGAGGTTTTGGCGCCGATAGCGGGGACTTGTAATTTAATATTAAATAATCTGCATTCGTTGCGGCGAAGGGTGCGTACCATTCATCCCATCTACGTAGAGCATAACCTGTCCCAAGGCCCTGAGGATGTAGTTCTGGTAGTTCTGGTCGGCCTCCGAGCCGACTTTGATGAGGCAGGACAGGCCATCGTTTTGGACAAACTCGTGTACCAAGTCCTTGTCTTCTTGGAATATTTGTTTGAGCGAAAACAGCGCCCTCCTCAGCTCCCTGCCTTCCGAGGTCAGCAGTTTCTCTGCAAAGAAAGAAAATAATAAAAACTCGAACTTCCCATGTATCGCATTTACTTAATCGGATTACGTCTTAATACCGACTGCCCAATAAGAAAATCTCTCACTCAGTCAAATTTAAATTAGCTCCTGGTTTCTGAAAACCGCGAACAAGGATTGGTTACAAGAGGCCGAAAAAAGTGGACGGACATTCTGTGGCCTAAATGGCCATTTAAATCGGTCGCTAAATGTTCTCACACAGGGCAAATAAGGCCGTCTGGTAATAAATAACCTGTAAGCCACTTTTCGGGCGTGGTGAATAAAAGCCAAAGATCGTTGAGAATTGTACCGGTAATTTGTGGAAACGTGAAAGAGCACCTGCTAAGATTACAAAATGTGATTTAAATTGTCTCAATTGTTCGGTATAAATTGGTTTACATGATTGCGCCTGAATGGGAATTTGTATCGCTGTAAACGAGACCAGATTAACTCGAAAGAAAAATTTTGTTCGATAATAGTTACGGAAGATCGTTCACCATCCTGTGGAGGAAACATTATTAATATATCCTGTAAGCGAATTGAACATCTCGTTAGTTTCCACGTTCTTCGTAATGTATATTGAGGTGATGTGTTGAAAATGCCGATGTAAAACTTACAAAAGTAACGAGATCGGTTTAATGCGACGACAGGAAATGCTGGTAGTAACAGTAACCCAGACAGTACCTTCAGCTCCTCTAAACTGTGGGACTGATGGTGATGACTTCTTGATTCAGGTTCGGAAATTATGGCGATTTGCAATGCGTTCCAGTGGCGATTGTTGTAAATATATTCTACACGGTTGAGGAGGATTGTTCATGCTTTTTTATCTATTTCGAGAATACTTCTTGCAGTCGGAAATGTAACGGTGTAATGCATATTATTCTAAGTTCAAATCCGCCTTAAAATTGAGATCCATTAATATTTATAATGCGATCACCATAATATACGCTGTCCCTTATATGTAGAGTTACTTTTTAAACTCGATTTGTTTCTATAACGCGAACTTGACATGTAATTATAAATAAATGTATTAATGTTAACGTTTATTTGTCAAACGTTTTAAACCGTAAATTAAAAAAAAAACATCCTAAAACATATAAGTCAAAAGTAGAGCGACTAAAACGTTTTTTGTATTTTCTCTCAGAATTAAATATTTTATTCAGCATTTTTAATTGCTTCTCAACAAACGTTATTCATAGATTTTATAGTTTTTCAATATAATGTCCGGATATTGAATTCCCAGCATTATGAACTTCTTTAAACAAATCCGTTATATTTGTCATCATTTTCTCGCGAAACGTTCTTCAATTCGGTCCTAAAAGTTTTCAATGGGATTCAGATCGGGATTGCGAGCCGGCCAAATCGTCGCATCAATATTATGCACGGTTGGCCACTCGTAATTAATTTGGAGGTGCACTTCGGGTCGTTGCTGTATTGGAATGTGCGCAGAAGGCTCATGGTTTGTTCTACCCAGTTCAGCATGCGGTTTTCTAGAAAATGTTCACAAATATATCGGCTCGTAATACCATTAAGTTTTGTCAGTGAGCCAGTGCCAAATCCTTCGAGGCACTCCCAAACTATAATACCGCCATCTCAATGTTTTTTTAGTATATTTCGGATTAAATCGGTCATTAATTGATCTTCTGACCCGACAAATTTCATCTGATTTGAAGAATTTAAATCGACTTTAATCTGGGAAAAGGACTGTTTTCCACTTTTTATACAACCAGCTTACACGCCCTTTGGCAAAACCGAATCAAGACTGTTTTATTTTTCTTTGAGACGAAAAACTTCTTTGTTGATTTTCTCCCATCTAAATCAGCACTTCTAAATCTTCGTTTTGTGATTCTCACTGATACTGAAACACATTACTCTTGTAGTATGCAAATTGCAACTTTGAACGGATCCTGGATGGATAACATTTTACTTCTTCCGTCCATCACTCTATCAGTTTTTCTTTTCCGGCCACACTTTGGAACTTCATCCAAGATTCTGCAAGTGCCTCAAATAGGGGCGAACCTTCCAATTGACCTCTTTGACCCGATTCTCGATAAGATGTTGGCGCCCAACTGCTTTCCTCCGACATTTTCTTTTTTACTAGATACCTCAGATATATCAATAGTTTAATCAGCGAGAAGAATCCTTAAAGAACCGTAGACTAAAAATTCAGGTCAATGACCGCGGAGTGTTTTTTAAGGTTCAAATATCGACTTCCTGAGAGAAGTAACCTTAATGGGCAAACTGCAAGATATTCCATTTTCCTACCGCAATTTCCGAGCAACTCATTTATCTCAATTCTCCACAAGACCATCTGGGCACACCATCTAATTAACGCTATGATAGCAGGTTCGGATGCCCATAAACCAACCCTAACCTATTAATAAGGCATTTTTCTAGATCGGGCTGTGATGGTACTAGCGTCGAGCACCAACGCAAATCGCATTGTGTGCGATCGATGCCGAGATGTCTTGCATGCGGTACCATTCATCAACAGGGGCAATGACAAGTGGTTTTGGTTTCTGTTTTTCATTCGCGCACTTTTCTCCCTGCTGAAGCCCGATTTTGCTTGATTAGATTCCATTCGAGTCGTCTTTTTCTAACCAGTAAATTGCCGTAATTACCGCGACTTCGCCTCGCAATTATGCATTTCGATCTGCATGTTAGAAGCTTATTGGAGTCGAACAACATCCACCAGAGCTAACTGGTTTCAGATGGGGAAAATTAGAGCGGTGATTAGACGGATGAAAGACTTTCGTCTTTAAATACATCAGGTACTAATTCGATATTCATAGAGAATGAATTAATTATGAATGCGAGCATAATAGTGAAACGTCCCCTGCAATTAATAAATCGTTAATATGGAAATTGGCAAAGATCTGTGCATTTATTAGATGCAAAGCAGAACGTTGATACAACACATTGACTTTTTTCTCCCCAGAAAAGATGACCTAATCACCTACGACTTCTGATTTCATTCGATTAGATGGTTAATGAACAAATGTGCCCACGTGCCCATATTCCTATACTGTGTGAGCAATGATCAAAGTATCAATTTTTGCAACTTCCCTTTAGAAGATGATTAGTCTGTTACGTATAAGTTTGAAGAAACCCTTGATCTACTAGTCGCTCTTTAAAGTTGGCTCCAGAAACAACGCACTGTGCTACGCAACGCCGCGCGGCGCAGTTCAAATTTGCTCTGCGCAACGCTGCGCCGTGGATTTAACGGGGTAATCTGCGCTGAAGCGCGCCGAATTGCGCGACTCTGCAACAAGAGCGAACGCGATCCGTCACATGGCGGTACATCAAAGAAAAACGTTAGTTTCGGACGGGATGGCAAATAGGCACGAAGACTGTACGATTTTTAGCTGAGTGACCGTTAATTTTGGTCAAAATAACGTAGACCAACTGAAGCAAAGCTCAAAATCAATTTATCCTTTAGAAGATTTTGCGCTAGCCAGCGCGATATTTTAAAGCGCCGCGCAACTCGGTGCGCTCGGCGTAAAGTCGTCTTTAACCGGACATCGGTCTTCAGTGGGCATATCAAATATAAAGGGTGTCAACAACTTTATTCTCCTTTAAAGAGAATCTACGAAGGAAATTGTGCCTTTTGAAAAAAATCCACAAATTTCCCCACCAAATCCGAAATTTTCATTACAATCGCGCAATTTAAGGAGTTGCACCAGAGTCGGGTTTAAGTGTGCGAATTTAATATGAAAATTGTCAGTAAGCTGCATCGTCCTTTGGAGATATCTTCCAGAAAAACCAAACTGTTTCCAAAAAGTACTGGTGCATCATTAGAAAGTCGACATGTTCTTCGACAAATCTTGAAAAACCCGCTTCAATTGGTGGACTTGGAGGGCTGTAGGAGCTGTTGTGCAAAGTTAATAGGAAAGGTTCAGGCCAAGGTGAAGGACTCGTTAGGAAAGCTTGTTAGACGCACACCAGACAAGCTCGGAAAGGCAATAATGCCATGAATTCACCCGCGCATTCTAGGTCCCAAAACATGATGAAAACTTCATATTAACGCATATTGAAAGGCACATTTCGGAAATTTAATATTTTTTAAAATAAAATCGTGAATAGAGTTAAGTACAAAGAAGTACAGGTACCTTTTAAGGGCTACTTTCCGGTGTTAGCCGCCCCTGAAAAAGTGCGGCAACTTCTTCTCGGAGACTCAAAAGGATCACGTACATTTGCAATAAAGTACAAAAGTTCGTTAATTTATTTCGGAACTTTTAGAAAAAATTCGTAAAAAAACCGTTTTCAGGAATCAACTTTCCAAACTTCATGTATATTTGAAGTTTTTGTCATCTTCTGGGAGGTGGTTAACTTCGCGGCACGATGTTCGGGGACACCTTGTAGACAACCGAGGGTCAATTCGAAGCGCATTTAGTGCCCGCTTCAAAAGTCTGCAATTTCGCCTATAAATTCTGAGATTTTCATTTCAATTATTAAATTCATAGCAGCTTTGCCGCATCTCTCTCCTTGTCTCTCTGTCTCTCTTGGGTTTAAATACGAAAATTTAAGATAGCCAGCGCCGTTGAGGAGACATTTTCATTTGAAAGGATTAAAGTCTCAGCAGAAAAGCCTTTTCATCATTGAAAAGGCCGTTCGATTTCCTACTAAGCAAAGCTGGATCTATAGACATATCACATCTTTAATCTAGTTTTACGCAATTCTCATCTAAATCTTCAATTATGAAACATGCAAAGCACTTATCCCTAAATCTCGCAGTAAAGCCACGAAGCCTACTCCCACTCGCAACAATACCGAAATAACGGCTGTCTCAGATAACGAGACCTCTTATTTTTGACGATTGCAAGTCGTTATTATGAAATCCCATTTGATATTCATCATCATGGTTAAGCCTCTTCGTAGAGAAATTCCTTCGACGATGTCACTAACTTGACAGGCCAACCTCTAATCGCTTCCTAGCGGATGTTCGGCAAAAAGGAATGTGGGAATATGTTTTAAAATTCACCTCGTATTTCCTCCACGAGATTCTTGACTTAATCACGCTTTCATGAATGTATTATTACATGAATGAAGTTCCATTTTGCGCTGTGCTGATGACAGCTAATTAAAATTGCAAACCGTTTAAATGAATTTAGCTAATGAGGTGGGCAATAATTATTACCTCGTTTGTATTATATTGAGAAGTGTTGATGATGAACGCACACAGAAGTCTCGATTATAATTGAGATATCTTGAGCAATCGCGCATTTTCTCCTCAGATGAGCCTAATCTCCACTTACATCTTCATCAATTAACCGTATATTAAACTCTATCTCGTGCATCATACTCGTTTTTGTACCCGAAGAGAAAACACTAATTTGTTGTATTACCTGGGAATTTATGGTGTGCCTGGTTATTCATACCTACTAACCCAACTTTCTCTCATTTTTAGCCTCCCCGTAAAAATCTATTTCCACAAGTTCCGACCTCCAATAAGAGGACTGATTAAGAGTGCACTAACTATCAGTTATTGGGCAAACGGTGGTTTAAAAATGGTAAATTCAATTTATTTTCGCTTTGCATTGAGATTTTAATAGTCTGCTGCAGGTGATTACTAAGGTCTACGAGGTACTTGTATTATTAACCTTTAGTCAAAGCCAATAATCGTTTACAATTAACGGGATTTGTATTCCGCCACGGTATACCATCAGTTTTGCTGGATTTCGTCCTAATTCCGAAGAACTCTTTTAAATCGTTACTATTCCATTGGCAGATCTGGTGCCGCGGTCGAGTCACACGGACTTGAATCGACTTTGAAGATACTTGACTGAACTTGAAATTAAGTCAAATGTTGGTTACTGCATGCCAAGTCTGGTGAATTATTTATGCGGTCTCGTATTGTCGTAAACTTTGAACTCACATTTTCTAAACCGATGGAATATCTATTGGCCATCGGAATTGCCAAAAGTAACCTTCTACACTAGTTTGTTGGTGGACCTTCTTAGAATGAGTCGAAGCCAAATACTTCCATAAGCGCTTAATGGTGGCGGTCTGCAAAGAACGTTTAGAGCTTGCGTGTAAGCTCGCGGTTCGGATCCTTGTCAAGTATACAGGGTACCTCTGAATATTTAGTTCAACCTCGTATTCTAGGTTCCAAAACATGAGGTGAACTTCGTATACGACATACGTATACGTTTTCGACATACTAGGTGTGAAAGGGCGGTCCCTGAGGATGGTTTTTTACTAATATTTCCGAAACGTTTTGGTAACGTATTGATAAATTAACGAAATTTTGTACCTCATTATGCCTTTTTGTTTCATTTCCGCATCTCTACGAAGATATTGCCACATTTTTTCAGGAGCGGATAATACAGTGCGTAGCACTTGAAAAGCACCTAAACCTCTTTTATGCTTAAGTTTATTGACGGTTTTATAGAAAAAATATTCAATTTGAAGACTTTGACTTAAAAAAAGGTATTCTTATTGAAAATCGAAATCTCCCAGAGTTTGCATTTTACTAAATAAACATGATATTAAAACCCTTTTTATTGATTTTTCTTTATTTTTATTCGTCTTTACCTTTTGCATCACCAAAATTTATTAATAAATGCTGTCGTAGACAGAAATAAAGACAGTTTTTTTCTTGTCAAGGCCAAGTAGGCTTTAAATCTGATATTTATTTTACTTATTTGATAAAACATTCACCAATTTGTCAAATCTCAACCCCCTCGTGAACTACTGAAGGCTTTCACTAAAAGTCCCTTTTCAAGGTAAACATTTTCGAGTTTAATAATTTCTCATAAAATCGGCAATAAAGTTAAGCACAAAAAGGCTTTAGGTACTTTTCAAGCGCTGCCCCTCTGCATTACCGGCCTCTGGAACCATGTGGCAATTTCCACATAGACACTGAAAAAGAGCGCAAAGAGCTATGACAAAGTACAAAATATCATTAATTTATCTTAAAACTTTTGAAAAATACGAAAAAACAAATCTTCAGGAACCAATCTTTCACGCCCTGTATATCGAAACCGAAGCGCCTTTCGATATATATTTATATGAAGTTTTCACGAATTTTGGGGCTTGGAATTTATAGTTAAATTGATCGCGCTATAGTAAGAGACAGCCTGAATACTAGCGTATTTTTTCGAGGGTCAGAATTGCCCCAAAAAGGGCACCTTCGCAGTTAATTCGTTGACCAACTGGACATTTCGAATTTAACTGAACCTGACTACGTCTAAGGTCTCATTAGCGACAGCTCGCAAATGATTTTCAGAAGTCATGCGTAAACTGACGAGCCGGACTGATATTTGTTAAATGTATTAATTATTTATGATGTAGCGAAAGTAGCGAAAGAGAATCTCCTATTTTGTTAACTGGTCGTTTCTTAAATTAGGCGAACCTAAATCCTTCTAAAATTGCTCATTGGCGGCGGTCTGCAATCGATGTTCAGACTTTGTGCCCAAATTCGTGGCTCGAAATTTACCGAGCACCAAAAAAAATCCCAAGTTCCTCACCCTATACGTACGTTTTAATCAACGAAAATTCAAATTTATATGGTGTCCGTAAAGCTAAGACGAAGCTATGGGATCTCAAAAATGTCTTAAAAGTCCCTTGTAGATTGCCGGGTTTCTCGACCAGATTTCCACGAGTCTATAGAGTTTCCGTTAGGACTCACTGGTAATTTTTGCTCAGGATCTGGGGGCAAATTCGAAAATCTAGCTAAATCTTATTAGAGCTGTAAAGGCTCTAGAGCCCTAAGGAAGAGGCCAAAAGTTTGATCTTGATTGCCGGGCTTGTCGAACGAAAAGAATCCGTAAAAACAGATTTTGCGCGCGTTCGTCAACGCAATAGAGCGCCTGTAGAGAGACAAAAATGCGGAAAAATTGCTTTATTTCGGTTTCGGGTGGTTTATTGTCTAGGAACTTATCAGAAACTACTAAAACTGACGTAATAAGTAAATGTCCAGCACTCCCCTAATTTAAATTTCTTTAAACCGATTTATTTTTGCAGTTACGGAAGTTGCGTGTTGCGCAGGGGGCCGAAGACCATCTTGTCCACCAACTGATATCGAATTCCGTTTCGCCTTTCAGTCGCAGGCACTGAAGACACCTCGGATCAATGTAGGTCCCAGCCATTTAAGTTTTCCATTAAGTTTGAGGAACATTATGAAATCACGACGAAATCAGCAACATCTGTCCGAAGCTGAGGAAACGCGAACAGTTATAAACAGTCGGCACTTCAGAGACACAAGGATAAATACGTTGTTGCTGCTGCAAAGTCGCTAATTCGATAAGGAAAATGTGCTAAAAAATTAACTCCTAACAGTTAATAAATATTCGAAATTTTGAAAAAAATTTGCTACTGGCACCGGCACTCGCCCGGTCGTGCCCACAGCGAATAGAAAGTAAAATATATTTAATAAACGCATTTCATTTTTTGAATATTCATAAAATCCGTTAATTTGGAAGCAGGTTGCTGATGCATGCTCGACATCTCGGCAGTGAAATTACCACTTATACACTTCACGTGTTTTAACATTATAAACAATTAGAAACAACCAAATTTCTAATGGTGATTGCCGGCAATTTCAGAAGTATTAATGCATAATGATTAAGGTTGCTTGGCAGAGTGTCACGTGTACTTCTAACTTAGAGACAACGAGTGAAAGGTAAACAGCCTCAAATTGTATGCAAATCTAACGAGAGACTTAATTAAAGCAAATGTAAAGTCCACTGAACAAGAAATTGTACCATAAAAACTTACCTATTATTGTGTGGACCCGCACAGACAACTGGGTGCGAAGTACTATGGAATTTTTCTTGCTGAAAAAAAAAAAGATTGCTATTAGGTACGACAATGCAGGAATTTCAGGGACATGGACTTAAAATGAACAGTCACAGAAAATGCTTGCAACATCATCAATTTTCCTTAGCGCTATCTACCGTGAATCTATAATCAATCGCGATTGTGAAGAAGAGTCATTGTATCTTCAATATTTCACAGGAATACCAAGCAGCGTGTTATTACATTTTTAATAACATCAAATCTATATTAGGGAATCGAAACGGGCTTTTTGTATGCAGCTCTATGAGGTGAATACAAATTTCTTGGATTGCGTTTGTCCGAAGAAAGTTGTCATTTGTATTCTTCCAAGACTCGGAGACTTGTTCTATTGTGTGCCGCAGCAGAAAAAAAAACTTTGTAAGAGAATAGGACGTGTATGGTTAAGGATTGCGACATTCGAAAATGAATGTGGTTGGAAAATGACGAAATAAGTGCGCCGTTTTCCCGCTTAGATCGTGGAAATTTCAATCGTGGGAGACACGTTACGTGGTTTGACACCAACGGTCCTTCAGCGTTGGCGCTTCACAGCAGTCAGCGTTCGTGGCGCGAAGACAGGGGAGGAAATTCGAGACCTTCGTCGGTGACGGGCTCGTCCTCAATATCCGCCTCAAGACATCCTCAGGAAGCCAATTATTAAAAGCTTCATCGATCGCAGAGGAAAATGCTGATCTTACGTACAGTCGTGGTCGCAGAAATGGCACACTGTTAATTTTTACCATAAAAGTGCTAAATACCAATAAATGTTAATAACAATGGTTCTTTTGTACTCACTTTTCCTCACACAATGCCTTATCAGTTAAAATCCCAATACAAAACTCTTCGCTTAAATTTTATTGGTTCATCTGTAGTTTAGTGCTGGCCATACAAACGGCACGTTTAACTATTAATGTCTTTAACCATATTTTCCGTCGAATATCTTTATTAAGAGTAAGTTAACATTAATTCCATAATCCTTAACGACTACTAATACACGAATTTTTTCGAAAAAATGGGGGGCAGGAAGAGGCGCTGTAGTCGCGAAATGCGAAGGATAATAATTCGACTGAAAGAAGGAGGAAAATCCATTACGGATGTACCGAGGACATTATTTTCTTCGTGGAAAATGGCGTTAAAGTTACACAAAAACACCCGAAGTTTTGGAAATAGACCACGTGCATCAAAAGTCACTGAACGAGAAGTTGCCTTAATTGTGCGGATTGGCAAAGCGCAACCTTCTTCAACATCTGTAGAAATTAAGCGGCAAATTTTCAGTGATTATCAAGTGGATTTATCTGCCAGATCAGCAAAAAGGATTTCACAACAGCACAACCTTCGTGGATGCATTGCTAAGAAGAAGCGACACGTATCTAACCGAAACAAGAAGAAGCGTTTAAGTATCGCAAAAACCTACATTAATAAACCCCCTCAATTTTGGATTCTCTGGAGTGATGAATCTAAAGCGAACACGGTCGGAAACGATGGAAAAACGTATGTTCGTCGTCCAAAAGTTAGCAGTACCGATCCACGATACACTATTGAAACAATTAAACATGGCGGGGGGTCAGTAATGGTGCGGGGTGCTATTTCCTGGCATGGCATTGGACCTATTCACCGAATTGACGGTACCGTGGATAAATTTCAATATAAGGATATATTAGCCGACATAATGGAGCCATATGCTTTTGAATTTATGCCGGTCGATTATATTTTCATGCAAGATAATGATCCGAAGCGTACTTCGAGGCTGGTTAAACAGTGGCTGGAGGATAATGTAATCGAAGCTTTAGACTGGCCTCCTGGAAGTCCCGATTCGAACCCTATCGAGAATGTGCGGGAGTGGGTTGAACGGGAAGTTGAAGGAAAAAATCCCTCTAATGCGGGCGAACTATGGGGAAATATTAGAAACGCCTGGAACTGCATTCCAAGGGATTATCTCCAGAAAGTAGTGGAATCGATGCCATCCAGATTAACAGCTGTAATAAAAACAAGGGATTCTCCGCAAAGTATTGACAATTTCAATTGTTATTGCGCATTTGTTTGCTATTTTTCGGATGTGTGGTATTTGCTTGGCCAGCCCAAACTAATTTTTCTTTTTTTCAAGGAGCACCGTTCATCATTTCAATTTTTTTTTTATGTAAGTTTTTAAGTTTTATACAATTCTATGCAAAATATTAATTTATAAAAAAAAACTGAAACTTGCTGAAACTTTGAAAAAACCAAGTGTGCTATTACTGCATTTGCAAACTAAAATTCTTTCAATTTGCGACTAAACATCACGAAACGTACAAAAACTAACAGAATGTTCCAATTCCGTGACCTTCGCAACGAATACCTTCAAACGCTTTTTGCGAAAGTTTTTTTCTGAGTTTTGAAGAATCCTTTGATTCCATTTGGATGTGCGCACATGCGCGCACTGTCGCACATATGCAAAGCAACTTCTTAAATTCGATTTTGTTTCCATAACAACATGAATTTGATATCACCTATTACGTTACCCATTGCCAAAAATTAAAAATAAATATGTTAAAGTTAAAGTTTATTTGTGAAATCTTTTAAAGCTGCAAATGATAAAGTCATTTAAGAAACGTGGAATCTTGACACGATGGTGAAACGATGGAAATCTGGAAATTAGAGCAGCTAAAATATTTCTTACATTTTCCTTAACAATTAAATATTTTATTTAGTATCTAGTAGCATATTCATTCCTTTTAATTACAATATCCGCTCATGGACTTTTCTGATACAATCTTCAGACATCAAGGTCTGACTATTCTGAACTTCTTGGACGAATTCCCTATATATGTCGTCCTTTTCTCACGGAACCTTCTGTCAATTCCATCCTAAAAGTGTTCTATGAAGTTCAAGTCGGGGCTTTGAACCGAGCAAATCATCACATCAACGTTACGTACGGTTAACCATTCTTTAATTAATTTGGAAGCGTGTTTCGGATCGTTGTTGTGGTGGAACGTTCACCGAATGCTCATATTTTCTTGTGTCCAGGACAGCACACGATTTTTCTGAGTATTTTTGTACGCGTATCGGTCCATACCATAAATTTTTACCAACGGAACCATGCCAATCCCTCCGAGGCACCACCAAACTAGTTCTAATACCGCCACCTCCGCGTTTAACCGCCGATTTAGTGTATTTTAAATTAACTTGTTCATTAATTGGTGTTCTGATCCAACAAATTCCATCTGAAGTGAATAGTTTAAATCAATTTTCATCTGAAGAAAGGACAGTTCTTCATTTTTGATATGACCAGTTCACATGCATTTGTGCCAAACGTAATCTTGTTTTTTTATAATAGTTCTCTTTGAGCTGAAAGGCTTCTCTCCGATTTTTCCCCATATCAACTGGCTCTTCTTAACCTTCGTTTCATGGTACGCACTGGTAAGGAAACGTATAACTCTAGTATGCGACTTGGATTCTTGAACGGATTCTGGTTGGATAACATTGTAATTCTTCCGTCCATCACTTCATCAGTTTCTCGTTTTCAGGCACACTTTGCAAGTTCATCTAAGGTTTCCTCTATGTTAACAATTCGGAATCTCCCTTGACGTTGGCGGTGCATTTAAATTCGAATCTTTTGCAATTTTACACTGCTTTTCACTACTCCCAAATTTTCCTAAGTTCTGTTCTTTTAACGGGTGTGAAAAACTAACACCTCCTGGCATCTTGAGCTGTTTTCAGTCAATGCTGCGAGTGGCAGAGTCGACGTCACGCGTTAATATAAATAAGCAAATTGGTTGCTCTACATGTGGACCCTACGAAATAGTCTGAAAAAAGGACATAAACTATAATAATATATATATAAAGTAAGACTATCGCTCGTGTATATGAGCGATAGTGTAGGTGGAACAAAAAAACTGCCCTTTGGTCAGCAACTTGTAGGCTCAGGTGTCCTTTTCTTTGAAAACTCTGCCCCTGGTAGTCCAGCCAGGGTCTCAATAATTCAAGTCTTAAAAAATCTAATTTGCTCTAGTGGCACGTGGCACGAGCAAAAATTACCCAAAATCTTCACGGAATTCAAAATCGCTCGCACCTTGTTGCCTGAAGGTGACTGATGCGGCCAAAAGCTCAGATGCTTCGAGGCCCGATTAGGCATCTCTTCCTTCCAACTTGTCATACGGGACCCTTTCAGGCCGCATTTTTCCGTTTTTTCCAAAAATTCTAAAATCTTTCACAGAGATGTGTGCCAGCCAATCCCGCGATTTCAGGTGTATTAAAGTTTACCGAATGTCTCATTGTGAAAGCTTCGCTCATCACCACCCCCTCCTGGTAGTTGGGGCTTTTGAAATGATTTCCAAAAATCGGCGTGTAAAGGCAGAAATTTTGAGTCCCCATTCGCTCTCTGTCCCGTTGCGTTACCGCGGTGCGTTAATGTAAATATTAAGATTCGGCTGTACACGGGACATTCGCCATGTTCAGAAACCGATCAAACCTATAATAACTGCGACAAGGCGCCACGATTCCTAACTATTCGTCGAATTTTTATACATATTTATGTAACCACCCGTTGTTCTATGAATATTAAATGCCACATCTCGGAGACATAAATTTAAGCATAATATCAGGCACTACCGGTGTATGAGAAGAAGAAGAAGAAGAAGAGACGCACCAGCGTTTATTTGCTGTGTGATAATCGATGATAATGTAAAATACCAAAGTAAAGAAGAGCTCCTCGGGGGATCACGTCAAACCTTGAAAGCGCATCTCGCAGACTCATTTCGCCCACAACTATTATTTGTCGATAGTGCCATCGAATTGTGATAACCCGAATAAACGATGATAATTATGAGCAATTTATCATAATGCCAATAGAGAAAACAAACCCCAACGTCGTTGCGGATACGCCCAGCCCCATTTATCTCGCGCTATAGCGAAAACCTACATAAAATCCATTGTTATAATGCACTATTGTAGGAGATATTCCCACGGACCAAAGATACACCAGGCAACATTGTACTAAATAAGGTTTTATGAAATTTTAGGCTTTTTCAAGTTCTTCATTGTTTCTGTGGGATAATTTAATAATCATGCTTTTGATTACCGGCCCACGAAAAAATCCGTCCGCTGTCCCCCTTTCTCGATTTCACGGCCTCGGTCAAGGATGTTAATACGCATTTTTCATTTAGCGGTCTTTGTAACTGATACGTGAAACTTCAGCAACAATAATTTTGTTGCCATAGAGAATAACTGAATATTAATATTTAAGCCCAGCGGCTCGAGAAAATATTTAGGTAGCTCGACAACCTGTGGAACCAACGACCAACCAAAAAAACCAATTGCTTTGATGAAAGTTTCATACACTGAGGCCTCCGGATTCCCATGTGGAATCACGACAAAAGCCGTACGAAACGACGCTAGATTTTTATTTGCATTCGAAGCAGAGGGCCTTGGATCGATCCAGCCAGGATCGATCCTGGCTGGATCGATCCAGCACGAGCCTCCGCGCGGCCCGTCCATTGGGGGAAATTCGATCGAGGAAGTCCATCCAGCTGTCCTGGACCGGCCTCGAATTCAATCCCGAATTCCATCGTTGGGGCTATGGCAAACTCGTATCTATGACGGGTGAACTCAAGGTTAATTCAAATTGAGTCCGGGCAAGCGTGAGACCCCGACTGATTTTGACACGATCGGAAGTTGCAATTTTGAAACGATTAGAGAAGATTTTAATCGGGATCGGAAGATCAGTTTATATTAAATCAAGAGACGTCTCTCACAGCATCGAAGCTTTCATTGAGGAATGTTACTTTCAGCTAGACGAAGTTTGTTCAGCAATACCATCAACAGGATTGCGATCTTGCCTTGCGATTTATATCGATTAGCGCACAGAGATTTCGGCTGAAATTGCAGGTATAATTTGAGCAAAATTCATTGTCAAACCTGAAATGATCTTATTCCAGAAGATTGGAGCACTCCAAATATGAGCCGAACTTGTGTGAATGCCACACTGGATTCGGGCATCCTGGGAGCATGGGAGCTCAGAACGCAGCGTGCAGTGGGTCAACAACGTCATTGTAACCTTCGCTCACTGTAACGTTGAATTGACATCTGAGTATAAGCGACTTCGTTCCATATTTCGAACCTTCTGGAGATGTTTTTTTTATTCGGCAAGGAGTGTATTTCTCCTTATTTGTGACCTTTTAAGGCCACTATGCGGTTCTAAGACAACATCCAAATGATTTCGAACAGAATAACGGAAAAAAGCCTCATTCACCGCCACCTCCTCATTCAAACCAACATTACCTGCAAAAATAGCACACGGGCCCCAAGGTGCAATTCTCACTTAAAGCCACCAATAAATCGCTCTCTCGATGAGCGATACTCTTGCAAGGAGTAGCATTAAACACGTCCTCAATCCTCTCGAACTCCTCCTCAAAGTTTTCACTGGAATTTAACGAATTCAGAGTCAACGAATCCGTATCGCTAAGAGGGTCTGAAGTGGATTCCAGTGAGTTAGGACGTTTAGTGTGAGTTTCGGATTTGCGCAGGAAGTCATCTTCAGAGAAATGCACCCAGAAAAAAGAGGAGCGATCCTCCAGGGAATCGAGCCAGTGATTGAGCAACAAGGACGGTTGCTTTTGGTGGAAGCTGATGGGTTCTTCGTTGATGGTTAAGTCGCTGTCCGACTTGGGGGCTCCATCCAGAGACATGGTTGGGCTGGACTACATTTGAGTGCGGTCCTAATGCGAAACCGTGGTAGTTGCCTTTTGTTGTGCTGTTGCTATAATTCTTATGCCCATTTTCACAGAAATTCAATCTAGCCGAAGGCGAAGACTAATTTATCTGTCTCGTCCCGTAAGGCGAAACAAAATTAAACCGGAAAATTCAATTTTACCTTTCGGTAACATTTCTCTCAATCATATTTGAAACGCCTTCAGGCCACTCTCGTATTACACACCTCGTGCCGAAACAATTATTTATTTTCTAGTTTTATTTAAATTTATTGCCACCTTTGTAGGTATACACATACACTGTTTCACTTCACTTCCGTTTACCATAAAGTGTAATTAAAATAACGCCGTGCAGTAAATTCTTAGACCTGGTTAAACCATGATGCATGTTCTACCTTTCGACTCTTTCGAGAAAGCTTTTGTTGGAATAAATTTACCATCTGATCTAGTCTATGTAAACAACGATTTACGAGCCAGAATATTTTGGAAAATCATAAATTAAAGCCCACCTGTTAAGTCGGAACAGCCAAATAAGTCGGAGCGTTAACCAATCAAATCACGATGGAGATGATGAGCGTATTATTGGAAAAAAGCACTGGGCTTTCTATTTAAATATTTACATTAATATTTACGATATACCATTAATAATGGATGTACCACTTGCATCCAGTTGCAGCTCAGTGGGTTTCTAGGAAATTATTGTTTCTTTGTAAAATATTGACATTGTCCAAAAAGGCAACGGCCTACGAATTTCTATGCGACAGCCGATCACTTCTCTTGCTGATTCAGGAGGTAGGAACCTTGAATGTTTAATTATTGTCTTTGGTTGTAAATCTGTTTTATGAAAGTTGGTGTGTGGTTTGGAGAAAATATTTCAAACGTGGAAGAAAAAGAGTTAGGGAAATTGCGGATCTCCGAACTGAAGAGTTTCAGCGATACCGTACCTACTTCTTAGGCAAAATTAATCTGTAAGTCGCACCCAGCATGGCATTCGAGGCACATTTATGCGTAGAAGCTCGAAATGCCGCACAACTTCGTTAAAAATCGAAGGAAATATTTTTCATGAAAGTGCTGCAACAATTCAAACATTTTTTTAGTCGCGTATTATCCCGCGTAGTAGATAAACGTACTCCTCGATTTTTTTCCTTAGGGAACCCCATATATATTAGGCCGTTTTTGAATTTTTCGAAAAATTCCGAACGCATTTCGTGCAACACACCCATGTCTAACTTCAACAGTTATCGAAATATTTGCACTGAGAGTGGCCTGCCAGGCCACCTGACCTCGACCCTATGGACTTTTTATGGGTTGAAGAAACTCAATAAATACCTCCTCAAATAGCAAAAAAAAGTTCTCGGGGAACTTGAATCGCGACTTCCTTACTGTCAGGAAGTCGAACGAAAAAGTACACGATTACTGCACGGTTAACCCTGTATACATGACTGTTACGTCAAAAAATGCACAACTAAAACAATATCTGACTTGTTCCTGCATGATCGTGAAAAATATTCCCCTCGACTTTTAACGCACGTATGCGGTGCTTTTGGTCTTCTATGCATAGAATCCCTAGAGTGTCAACCTTTAGGAAGTACCTGTGATTTCATCGTTTGAACGGAGTGTGGCGAGATGGACAAAGAGAGTGGTCGCAAGAGTGGAGGACTGGACAACGAGGGGACGCGGAGAGATCGATTATTTATTGACGGAGTTTCGATCGAAACGCGTCCTATGGGCGGTACCTGTATGGGACTAGAAACGAAAAATCACTAGAATCTTGGGTGCATTCAAACGTGGTGTGCACAATATCGGAGGCGTATAGAAACGAGCTGGAGAACATTCTGTGGATGGAGGAAGGAGCGGAAAATGCGGTGAGCGAGACGCTGAGGAGTGAAAATGCACTGGATAAAGTTGCAAATTGTGTAAGGAAGATGTCGTATAAGAAGGAGAGGGACGAAAGAAAAAGGAGAAATTAGAGTTAGGGAGAAAAGATCAAGGCGATGAAGCAGCGGTCGCCTCCGCTTGAAGCAGGGCTAAACTGCAGCTCGAAGCGGAGCCAAGACGAAAGGAGGGAGGTGCTTCGCGGGTAGCCGCTCAGGGATGAATCCCACATAACACGGCCGTAAGAGTGCCCAAATTTTTCCTCCTCTATGGGAAAAACAAGTTTTATGAATAGTGCAACGTTCTCCGGTGAATGAAGCCGACGTTCGTATTAAATTTGTCCTGCCATCGACAACTTCAACGATAAATAATTTTAAGGTCAGTCCCATGGAAGAGTCTCCTCTTCAAATTTAAGCTCGGAGATTTGCGGGCCGTGGACACGAGGTACACAAATTCAGCTGAAGAAATAGAAATTTCAACAGTGACCCCGTAATTCCTTTCGACTATTTCTGATGCAAATATACCTTGAAATTAGCCTCGAGAACGTCGACAATTCGTAAAATTGTTCATCACTTTTGTAGGGCACCTCAAGTACCATCGACTTTATTCTAGACGATTGTGCGTGTCTCGCACTTTCTTGTTCGCTGTAAATAATTAACAGTTTGATTGCAAAATATTATGGTGATTAATACAAAATTAAGCGCGACTAACTGTTCGAGGATAGTTTGCATATTATATTGCCCGATAAATGGGCGAAAAAGTATCGGTCATTATAAAAAATAAAAAAAAGGCTTAATGGTGATATTTCTTTAAGGCTTATCGGTCATTTAAGCAGATCGAGCATAACGTATGATTCGTATTTCTACGGTTATTATTGAGTGCCGCGACAGGTGTCCGAGGGCAATTCTATTTATGGCCTTTTACATAGCTGTGGATTACGTTAATGCAGTTGCGAAGAAGTCCCAGTATCGCCATCTCCAATAATTATCCGCTTTGTGTGGAGGAGACGCTGCAGACTGCCCAAAATGGCGGAACTGATCGTGTTCATTTGGGCCCGGTGGGTGAGGCCGGAGGGCACACTCCATCTCTCCATCAACGCAACCATTCCTGAATCTCACCATTCCGCCTTCCCATCTGTTTCACTCAGACCTCCGAGGAATTCGAAACCTTTACTCTTGATAAGCCATTTCCTGTGTTCGATAACCTAAGCAATATTCATGTTGAACACAATCTTCATTTGCAATCGGGCAGTACCACCCGAAGCAACAGTTCCTGACAGTTATATCAGATTGCAAAATACCATCTTGTACAAAATATAATATTCATAAGTAGGTTGCCCGATGCATAAGGCTGGGTGTTTTGTTTTATATCACGCCAGTTCTTGCAGCTACGGGCTAATCGCAGCAATATGTGGATGATAAAAATGAGTGTTGAACAAAGAAGTCCCGATGGTCGCTAATGGAAGAGCTAATTTCTCGATAAATATTGACCAGGAAAGTTTGGCTGGTTCCAATTCGAGGACCACCGCGGACTTGGCCAAACAAAACGTTAGGTAACCGTTAAAGAGGATAATGGAGTCGCGCTTAAAGAAGATCTCAATTTTATGGCCCAGATGGGCGATTGAGCAATAAGCCATTTAGAATTTTAATGCGAGAAAATTATCGACTTATTTAGAGTGGAAACGAGCTAAAATATTGGCTGCTTTATTACATACATTATATATATATATATATAGTTTGAGGATGGGAGAGACGTTTAAGGCTGTAAATCTCATCCAAAGAGTTACGGAGGAAGATACGGACGAATGCGTAAGTCGCTCCTCCGTTATCGATTCAAAATCGCTAAAAACTGACCGCTGCAACTATCATTCATTGTCTTACGTTCGATTTGCTCCGAAAATTCTCTAAAATTTTTCGACTCGAGAGTACTTCTGTCGGTTTCGCTTTGAGGAACAGCCCCAACGAATTATTGTCAATTTTCCTTTCGAATGATCCGGCTCAGTGCGCAGAGTTTCATGTGTTACATGTAGACTTGACAGAATCGCTCGAAATCGGCCTGCATTTTTGATGCAGCTGCCCTTAGGGCTTCCGAGACATCGGTGCTTGAAGTCTGAATAATGGGCCGCATTGGGCACCTCCACCCGTTTTTCGAGGCACTGTTTATCTCCCTAATCGCCGCGTAAGGACCCCGTAGGGCCGCCTGAGTGTAAGAAATGGGTAAATCCAAATTTGTTCTTTTCTTAGTTACCTAGTTATTGACTTAAGTTATACATCCTGTATAGTTCATTCTAAACGAATTCGAAAGTTGGAAATTTGATGAATTTCACTTTTCGTCATATCTCAAAATGCACATTTCTCAAGCTGCCTAGTTGTTGCACTTGGCCGGCGATCCAAATTCCGCATGTGAATATACGAAAATCGCGAGATTTTCACATGGGGTGGCAAAGAGAACCTCGGACGAACTTGGGTGGGGCGCGTCCAATTCTTCGCATCAAACCTCTTACAGTTCTCGACGTGTTTATTTCGTTATCCCGCTCAAAGAGCGAAAAACTGGCAAATAATTCTCAAATTTACTTCCGACTTCTCAACATGAAACAATAAATCATGCAACCTCCACAAAACTGCACATTCCCATTCGTTCTGCGCGAACGTTCTCGAGATTATTGGAATGATCGCGTGAGAGACACTGATCTGCTTCATCACTGTCGAGCAAATCGATTTATTAATAAGACAAATCGTGCTTCGAACTGCTTTACGATAATCGCTAATAACAATAATTATTATCCACCTGAAGCGAACAACAGAAGCTAAAATTACCGACTCAAATTACACTTTTCAGTGCGTTGATTGGATTGATTCGAGAGGAGACACGCAATATCGGCCGGAAGAATCAAAATACTTTTTTCGATTTCACTCGAATAATACAAGTGGGGCAAAAGTGCAACGAGAGTAGTACCGAAAATTGGGTTGCCATGAAATAGACTTCAATCACGCAAGACGTTCTTCGGACGTTTATTGAAGGGGTCCGGTAAATCTGGACATGGGCATCGTCGCAGGTTTTAGCTTAGCAGACGTGAATCTGCTTTTGCTGCGGTCAGTAGGTTACCTATGCCTCCTGGCCTGATGGCTCGAGAGATACACTTGCGACGCGGTACTGGTACTTTTGCTGCTGCTGGGTACTACCGCCAAAAGATCACGCATTTGTGAACACGAGAAACGAATCCTGCTTGACGAAAAATGTGGACGCAACCCAAGAAAAGAGGAATGCCGAAGTTATCTCCAAAATCTCGAATCTGGGAAGTAAGACGTGCTCGAAATTGATTTATGATTGGTAAATCCGCCACTTTTAACGATCGAACAAATGAGCATTTTTGACTTTGTCGCTTTGCCCACGTTCAGCAGAGGTAACAGTTGTGCAACTGTTTTGCAACCGATGTTTAAACTTCGGAGCAAAAGTGACGTTAGCTCCCATTTAAATCTGAAGTGGGCACTCGGTTATATGAACACTTCATTATGTGAGCTATTTGTAACAGACAGTACTTAAATTAAATTAATCATACCAGTTTGTACCGAGCGAACGGCTTTGTTTTCTACTAAGCGAAGAGAGACGATATGTACTTGCATGTTGGTGTGTTGGTAGGCACTAAGACGAGACCACCCCTAAATATCCGAACTTTCCCTAGAATCGCGAGACGACATGAATTACCCAAAATAAGGATGTGATGATAAAGTGCGTTGAAAAACGAAAATAAAGAGTAAACTAAAATATGTGAATCTTTAAACAAAATACCTTTAGGTATTTTTTGGTACATAGTGCACGGTCACGGGAACAATAGAGTCATAACTCGCGAAAGTGCTTCTTAACACACTCACGTGATTACTACCCTCGCCTGCAGCTCGCAGGAAACGCATGACACTCGTGCGTTAAGAGGTACTTTCCCGACTTGTTACATAAATAACTGTTTTATTCACATCTGGACATCAATTGCTAAACATGTTAGAGTTAGAAAATAGGAACCAAATGTTCAAGATGCTTTGGAACGCTTTATAATTTTATATTTGAAAGAAAAATTATCTGGGCCCAGTGGAGTTAAAGCAGGTATTTAGCAATTAGTGCAAAGTGATGGAAATTGATTTTTCTATAAGTGAGTGAATCGTACGGATCCCTTTTAACGAGTTTAGGTTGATGAATTTCGGAACTATAGAGTCAAACCCAATTAACACACATACATACTAAGAAAAGATGTTTCATCCAGTAGTGAACTGAAATCATAGAACACACGCATTTAATTAAATTGCTGTTCAGATAATATTACGTATAGTTCACGTCTGCGAAAAACGTATACCCACACACTTGTGAAGTAAATTACTGTTATTAACATTTAAGCTAATCACATATGAGAATAGAAGAAATCTTGTTTGCACCTGTTGAGAGGAGTTTGTGAGCGTTTTAAATTACGCTTTAGAGTTGCTCTTGGTTTTGTTGGGAATAATCTTTTCCGAACTAAGTAATAATTGGCTTGTTCTAACCCGGGAGGAAGGGGCCTTGGAACGGTTCAAGAACACTTCTGTGCATGCGCGTTGCCCATTTAAAGCTCAGATCCTGAGCCGCGCAGATGAATTTTCGGACCATTTCGGAACAGTTCTCGGACGAATTGAAACCAACCCAACGTTTACGTTACATCACTTCGACGTTGGAGAATTTTTTTGCTTGCACTTACATAAACCATCATAATAATAAAAACCACCGATGTGAACAAAAACAATTTTAACATATTCTCGAGTCATTTATCACCTCCCAAGACATGAAATATGCTAATTACCTTCCGACCTTCAAAATTGTAGCAAACTGCTGCGAACTGAAACTTTACACCCGCGATTCGCTCACTAAAGTCAACTTTAACTGAACATTGCCCCATTTCGCGTAATAATGGCTCCTTGGGTGTCTTGGACTTGGCGACCTTGATGAGAATAGTGCGGTTGAGTAATAATCCTTAAATAATCCGCAAATTGCCTATTGTTCTTTTGAATGGAGATTACTAATGTACGTATCTAAGACATTAGCGTTAGAATTAGCATCATCAAAAGAGGCTCTGATGATGCCCTCAGAAGGCACACAGGGCTATTTGACAGAGTGATTTACAAGCAATTTTAAGATGGAGAGCTCTTGCAAACGTGCACCCCAGCTCGTTTAGTTTCGAAAATACGGGGTATCAAAGTTAAAAAAATAAATCGCATATTCTTGGATAATTTTCGATCTCTTCCAGCTAGTTTTACGAAATGTCGTCCCGGCGGTGTTTTTGGGCGTGAGAAGTCCAAATTGATCAACGAGTTAGTTGCATCCTCTAGTGCGCACCACAAACGACCGTTATGACACTTTCAAACAGGTGCAACTTTTTTGCGCCGCACTGTAGATCATTTTTGAATAGAAAAAATATTATTCTCTACCTTGTTAGTTAAAAAAAGTGTACTTTATTACCGTCGCTAGAAGCAGCGGTTTCCGAGAAAAATGCATTTAAAGCTGGTGAAGCATGTTAACTATCGAAAGTTCTAAAATAACTTCCTATTTTACTTCTGTGGAGGAAGCAAGGAAATACTCCTTCAAAAATTAAATAGCATTAGCTTTTTTTGTTTCGTTCGTAATATTTCTTTTTAAATATTACGTAATAAGGCAGATAAATTATAAAGATTAAAATGAGTGTTGAAAATGTCTCCCTTCTTGCGTTATGCGCGCATTCGCTCTCTTCTCATTGAATTGCGAATGCTCTGAAAAATCCCAGGTGCATTTCGAATCACTTAACACGATTCTATTATCCCATTTCCAAGATCTCGTTCATTTTGAACAGTTAATTGATACTCTAAAGTCTTTAGATGTCTAAAAAAAAAAAAAAATCAAACTGTTAAGATGTGGCGATTTAGACGGCCACGGTTGGGGTCTTCCCCGGCCGATCCATCGATTGTTGACATTTTCATTTAAAAATTCTCATGCTTGAACGCTAAAATGTGCCGGTGCACCGTCACGTTAGAACCGCATTTCCCTTCTAAGCAAAATTGGCACATCTGCAAGTAAAATGTTGCGTGAAAAATTTGCTTCATCGGTAAACAGGATTTTAGTACCAAATAAGGGATTTTAAATAAGTTTTTGACTAAGCTATTTATGAGAGTTAATAAGCAATGCGAAGTAGCGGGGGGTAAAAGTTTGCACTTTTTGAATATGGGGTGGATATAGCATATTGCCAGGCATAATTGTCCGTACCAGAAAGTGGAAAATATTTAGCGTTGACGCTGCTTTTCTCGTGGCTGTTTCCGAATGTTTCCCAACACGATTAAGAACTGCTTGCTCAATCTCGGGTGTTCGTACTGTTCGATGCGTTTCCGAAGGATGGGCGGACTCCTTGAAAGCCCCTTTTTCACTGAAACGAACGCGTATCCTTGAAATTGTTGGTCCTTGGAAAGTATCATCCCTGAAATTGTGAAACGGGGATTGTTCGGTTCTTCGTAGAATCGTTTCGCCTCATGCGCACTCCCGTTAGCAAGCCCACGCGTAAAATGGACGTCGGCAGGTTCTGGATGAGTAAAATTTGTCATTTCTTGAAGGCGACCACAAGAATTTTCCTGAAGAGCGGCGTCTTCCTCACAATTTCAGTTTAAACTCGTAAAAGAATAATAAATAATTACAACGATTTTCATTAAATTTATAGGTTAAGTTTAGAACTGTCAGTTCACTTCATCTTTCATTTTTTTTTCCACAGCTTGCTTTATCATTTGTTTCCTTTCGGGAACGCATCGAACGAGAATCAAAACCGTTTCAATGGTCGCTTGTGACGCCCTCTAGGAGATACAACCGAACCGTTGATACATTCGCATTTCCCATTACAAAAGAGTTAGTAAAATTAGTAAAATTACCTTGAAGAGATAAAAAAATACGCGATTTACGTTTCCGATTTTGATGTCCCGTATCTTGACCACCGAACGAGCTGGGACACATGTTTGTCAGGACTTTCCGCCTTAAAACTACTTGGGAAAACACGCTATGAAATGTCGGACGTTCGTTGAATAACACCCTGTGTACTTGCTGGAATGTGATTATCTCCCTTCGCGGGGGAAAACGTTTGCCGTCAAAACGCAGCGGATTATAGAAAGGTGATGAGTGATATAACTTTATTATGTATTTAACCCACTTTACAATAATATTTGCAACTGCTTACTTAATCAATAGACTTAATCCGCTGGCAATAACAATAACGCTAATCTCGCAAATTGCCTTATTTTGTATAAACATTCCTATCTACGAGAAATCTGCGTTTTAAAACAGAATCACCAGGACGTTGCTTTGTTATGGGAGGGAGTCTTTCAACCCAACCTAGTGACCTCTCTCCTCAGTTCTCTGGCTTGTTCTTGGTCAAAAACTCCTGTCGACATTAAAGAATCTCTCAAGTCACTTCGTCCATCATTCAGCTATTAAAATGCTGCCGATGATCGATACTCTTTAACTGTAATGCCGAAGATAGATATACCTCAAGATGTCAATGACATTTGGAGTTTTTTCTCGAACGGTGAATGCAGCTCGTTTGGAACAATGGTAATTATATTGCATGTGCTGGGTGGGTACACTTAATCTTATTTGACATGAATGGTCCACCTAAATGGTGTATTACTATTCAATTTGTATGGAATGATGTGGTTTGATGCACATGAGTAACTTTCGGGAATAGAAAGGGATCGATACTGAAAATTTGTGTTGGGATGATACCGTTACGGATCGTTGTGGCGGTACCGATCTGATGGGGTAAAACGGATCACAATCGCGTCGCTATAGAGAATTCTATTTTCGGTGCGGCCGTTATGATGTAACTGAAATCGGGTTAAAAGCGGCAGTAACGGCTCCTTACAAAAACTGGCTTCAATGAATATCATGAATATGAAAACTCCGAAACGTTCTCGAAACTATTATCGGCGTATGACACGCTATCTGGCATTTATTCGCAAGGCCTGAATGATATTTGCATGCTTATAACAAGACCGTTTCGTAGTGTTGATGTTATGGGTAAGTACACGTGAGTTTCTACAACGCATAAAACTTTAATGTCTCTCAAACTATTGTGCAGGTAATTTATTTCAAGCCGAGATTTGCAGGCGCCGACACGGGCCTGTAAGATTTCACCAACTCCATTGGCTTTTCGAGCAGTTATTACCTTTGGTTAATCGCCCATCTTCGCACATGTGACATAATTTTTTTATGGAGACCCCACCAAAGTGGGTACTCCCTAGAGAGAACGAGTCTTCGGTAATCAATAGATCAAACACGAGAATCACGTTCGGGCCAAGATATTTGGTACGTAACAGCTGCGATCCCTTGGATATTGAGCATAACTGCACGCATAGCTACACGCATGTAAGTTGCACCTATAAAAGGAGTATTACTAATTTCTTTGGTCTACGAGAAACCAGACCAAGATCGTTAGTTACACAGATATTGCGCTCAATTCCGTACAAGCCAATCGTGCCAAGTTTGATTGAGCGATTTGCCGCATGACTATAAAATATTTGGTATGCTAGTCCTTCAAAGGTGGCAATAACCTCTTCGGTTCCGCGAAAGAACAGATTTCGGCATTTTTTTCAATAGGCAAAGAATCATAACAAAACCGCAAAGAAAACTCCATTCTTGCTCACCCCAGCGATATCCAGAAAACTATATCCACAAATCACAAATTTTGGAAAATCCCGCGGTAAGTATCAAAAAATCGCGCGATTGGTACCTGTAATGGCTAAGTTATCAACGCGCGGTACCACGTAAAGCGACTGTCGCATACTCGGAAGTGAATGAATGGGTGCTACTCTTCGGGCACCACTTCTCTGCAGGTTCCATTCGATGTATAGTACCCACAACACGGTGGGCTAACGAGATACTGGTTTGGAGATAACAGTGTATTTTGTTACAATCAGGTCGTTGTTGAGACGTTGGGGATGATTTTCCTGTTGCTTGGTACCTTGAAAATGAGGTAGCACTGAACTGCATTGGATATATCGACAAATCAAAATCGAAAAAAGTGTTATTATCGATTCTCTCCTTCACTATTCTATATGTAAAATCTGCCTAAGTGACTTTACATCCAGAAGTGAATCGCAAGTTGGATTTTCTTTGCGTTAACAATATGTTTAATTTTGGTAATGAATCGTATGTTAAGTAGGATGAAGTAAATTTAATTCAAGGCTATGAATGCTCAATTTAAACCCCATTAAAACGTATTTAAATACACTTTTCAACTGAGAGTTACACACTAAATGATTTTAATATTTCTGCACTAAAAATCGTCTTAATATGCACGGAGTGATGTATCATCATAGAAATATTTCAGAGAGCCATAGTGCTCTGCGAAACAATTTGAAATGATGATAATAACTCCATGGTCAAAAAGGTACCATTTTCGTCACATAAGGCGGCAATGTTCCGCCCTTTTTCTCAAACATTTTTAACAGTTTGTACCATTTTAATTTATTTTTAGTTAAAAAAAAATTGATTAAATGCTACGACTTGCTTCAGATAATTGATAAGTAAGCCTGGCGATTTTTTTTCTGACTTCCTCCATATTCTTAATTTCCGTCGATAGACAGTTCGCGAGTTTTACGAAAATGGTGAAAGATACGAAAATACTACAAGAAATCAAAAAACTAAAGAACTGAAGATAGGACTTGAATTTAGCATCAGAATTCATACAGCTTGTCCCAAAAAGAATAAAAAGCATAAAATTTTACGTGACCCCAAAAACCCAAAAAAAAAGATTTTCAAATTTTGTTATACAGGGTCTCAAAGAAAATGATGTATGAAATTTCGAAAATTCAATTGAAGGCACACGTGACCAATCCGCAAAACTAGAGGTAAAATATGAAGTTTTGCCACCCGGGATATCGAAAATGGCGTATTATTGACCATGAGTCTATATGCAATTTTTTGTTATTTTACAGAGCAATTTTGCTCCCTGAAACATTTCCATAATGATATGTTACATCCCATATACATATGTAAAAACTAACGGTTTGCATGTATTGTAATAAAGAATCTAATCAGATCGCACTTAACTTATTTCGCAGCTTCGAAACTGGTGTAAAATCGGCTCAAAAATAATTTTTTACGTGACTTATGACGCAGAATATCATCGAAATGTTATTTTACCGAGCGATTTGCAATCTCAAATCATATGAACTCGACAATAAGCCATTTTCGTTCACCATATGATCATCAGCCTTCTAAGTCAATATCCATTAAAAGCATCTCAAATAATTCAACAAATTGACTTTGTTAGTTCGATGTCGATGGCTGCCAGAGCCTGTAATGCATATGTCTTCGGTTTATGGTAAAATATGTGGTACGATAGGCAATTAGGAAACGTATTTCGTATTTTTAAATATTCCCTTGTTGCACGCTTGATAAACGGTTTTTTTGTTTAAACATCCTCTACAATTCTATGCGTGCGGTTTCTTTCTTATCAAACTTGTCCTCTAACTTGCACTTTCTGCTGGCTCTCCGCATTTGCACGCAAGTGAAATTGCCACTATTTTTTCCCAACTGCTGGGAGTGCGGTAAAACAATGACCAAACTTAATAAGACCAAACATGCAAAGCCTCTACACGGTCGCCGAAAAAAAAAAAAAAAAAGAACAAAAACAAACAAACGCGAGAATGTCCAATCTCGTATGTCTTTTATTGCTCATTTCAGTCGTCAGCCTGAGACATGACGTATCATTATCTCGGCAACTATAAGAGCATTTCACATAAACCGCAAAAAGTCAATTACTGCATCACACAGTAGCTGAAACTTTTCACTTTAAGAACCCATCGGGTTACGTTACGACCGCTAACCGATAATCATATGGAGAACTTTAGCGCATTACATATATTGACAATAATTTGTATACAGCATGAATGCTGCCGGCCAATTTATATTACGTGTCCCAAATTCGAGTTCCAACGTGAGGATCTCGGAAACCGCAAGAGGTCGATTGAATTATCGCAAACAGTCGCAATTTGTTTCGCAACAAAAAGAGCGCCGATAGATCCGTGGGTTGCAGGTGAATTTTTATGGAAAAACCTTTGTGGCCTGCTTATTTTGAATTGAAAATCTAATTTAATTCAGTCAATTTTGATAGCTCACTACCTTCGCCTTGTTTTGTAATGAGCTTCAGCGGATGGATCGGGAGGCAATTTTTGACAGAGCTCACTCCGCTCAGTGTGGTCCATAAATACGAATATCACTGTTTTCACGGGTTGGACAAGGGGGAGACTGGTTTGCTACGTAGAGACAACCTCACTCTCTAAACGTGCTGCAACAGAGAACTCCAACGTCGGAGGAACGTGATGTGGGAGGCGAGCACCACTAGAACTCACTAATTCTACTACACTTTATCATCTGGCTTCCCTCCAAATCGCGAAATTCATTATTACTAGATACTTGCAATTAGCGAAGAAGATGTTAAGTGAAGTGAAGAGATTTTGGGAGAGCGATCTTCGCGTGCATCTCTATCAATAAGCGCAATATTACTGTTTTTCATCGGAGCAATAAAGTGAATTTCAGTTTATCAAGCAGGGAAGCTCTCATTTCGATTGTGAGCTACAATGGAAAGTTTGGCTGCCTGGAGATTTCAGATTTGAAGATTTGCGACTAAATTAACACTCCTCTCCACAGGAAAAGTCAAGCAAAGCGTTGTTTCCGCAATAGAGAAAAGCTCGATTTCTCGATGACCAACTTAATTTTAATTGAGAAAATTAGGTCGACTCCTGTTGCCAAAAAATTCTCATCGTAAAATCACAGAGAAAAACGAAGTCCGCTTTGTTCGACAGAAAATCTCTCGTGCGACTCAAATGCGCTACAATAGGAACGTCGTAGCATGGATTTTTGCCTATAGGCCAAGCCCCATTGCGGAGCCCAACGTGCCCCACATGGGCCAATAGTTTACTGTTTTCATTGTTTTGGGTAAAATTAACTAACCCAATACGTTTTACTCAGACACTTTGCCTTTACAGTTGCCGATACTAACACAATCCCTACTGTTGTATCGCAATTCTCCACGACAAACGATATTTATTGCAGGTTGAAATAGTAATTTCGTTACACTGCTTTACAGTTACAGGTAATCTTACAATGATGATATATAAGATAGTAAAATGGTATAGCGAAATGGGTATGCGTTTACGGTAATATTGTTAGTATTACAGTAGCGTGTGTGGTTATGCCACTAATATGTAAATTTGTTGTGGTAAGATTGGTTTAGTATGAAATTGAATTCTTTGTGCCTTTCTGAGAAGACAGAGATCGAAAATGAATAGACCTCCATAATATTGTTTTTTGCTCGAGGCACGGTTGAAGATCACCACCACACACGCCTTCCAACCGGAAACGAAACTCCTTGACAAATAATTCTTCTGACGGAAATATAAGGAAGTCGCACGCCCAAGGGCAGATTATAGTTAAGCCCAAGTTACAGCTGCACGTAGCGAAATTAATTCAAACGTGTGAGAACCCATTGGATAAATCTGTTTGAGTCGGGGGAAAAATATCATTTCTTGCGCTCACGACTCTCTTCTGGAGCGTCACTTTTTGAATCCGAGATGAATATCCCATCAAGATTATCATGGTGATGTCTTCAGGATCCGTCAATCGAGACCGCAGTCTGCACAATTTCAAATATGCAGGTGAAACTATCATCGAACAGAATTTACATTAGCCATAGACAAACGACCGACATACAAGAAGAGAGTAAAAATAAGTCCATACATATCGCAAAAACCGAATTGCAATAAATTACCGTTCGGTTTAATGGCCTCTGTTTTGATCTAAAAACGTTGTCCGATGAATCTTAAAAAGTATTACAAATCGATCAAAACTGATTTATGTATGATTTAATAGGCAGACATAGTTGATGGGCTGGAATCGAACACTAAATGAGCAGGTTGGTCAGTGTAGTCGTGTTCGGCCTATCAGGTGATGTCCCGTTACGCGTCGTGAGGATGATCCGATGGTACACTGGGTGGTACCTTTAAACGAGCTTTTTCGGTCAATAGTCGTTTGCTTTTTCATTCACTTACGATAATCGCGACAATCGCATTCGCCACATGTACGTTTCTTCGCGTTAACATTTCCGTCAAACGAATTTTATCACGGTTGAGTTCCTGTCAATGTGAATCAGGAAGAAATTGCCGCAAATGCGCGGCGGTTGATGAAATTCTCCTCTGAATGTAACTGGGGCGACCAAAAGTTCTGGAGAATTTCCGACCGATTTTCACTCGTCACATCTGGATCAGGAGAAAAAGCTCTCGGCTACTCGTGCTTTTTTCATGCCAAATTGCACATAAAAAAAAAATCGATAATTTTCAATTCGCCTGCGAAGTGACGGAGGGCAGATGGTCGCATCTCTTGGCTTGTAAGGATTTAAATGATAGCGAACATTCGCCCGCCACTGAATCCCGGATTTAAATATGACGAAATGCAGGCTAAAATCGGTTAAACAGGGATTTAAATTGAGAGAGACGCAGTAAGTAACCTGGATTTTCTGCACTGAAATTGTGCATCTACAGGGTGTTTCATAAACAGACCGTCAAACTTTCAGCGGATGTAAACCTCATAACAACTAACATTTAGATCGAATAAATTTCGGCCCGAAATCGCTTCGTCCCCGAGATACAGCGTACTTAATTTCTTATTATTTTTTATTTTTTAAATATTTCAAAAGCGGTTTGGGATACGAACATAAAATTAGGGGCACGCTATGTGGAGATAAATGTGCATGTTCTGAAGTAGGCAGAATATTTCTACCTAAACCAGTGACGTCCGTGCGGTCAACCAACGTGTCTGCATGTGTAAGCGGCTCAGAATTTAACGAAACCGTACTTTGGAAGAAGAGCATTATTTTGCCATGAGGCATACTTCAAGCATATTTGTCTTCACGTCCTCCAAGTCTGTTAAAAGAGAATTAACTTAACTTCTCTTGAAAAAAATTTTCAAAATTCGCACTAGGGAACCCATATTGGTTTTTTGGTCGGCAGACGATTAAGAAATTATTTTTTTACTATGAAAACGGTTACTTGAGCAACGAAACGCTGAGACACCTTTTTTCTTAAGAATTGAAGGAATAAAAAAGTATATATTCGCATTAAAAAAGTCTATGGCGTGCCATTCCTTCCATTAAAAATATCTCACTGGATGGTCGCACGGGCGCCGCTGGCGTAGGTGGAAATAATCTGCCTGTTCGAGAGCAAGCACGTTTATCCCGCCACAGCGCGTCCCCAATTTCATGTCCTCGTCCCGCACCGTTTTTGAAAAAAAAAAAAATTAAACACTCTGTATCATGGAAACGGAGAGATTTCGGACCTAATTTTATTTGATCTAAATATTTGTTTGTCGGTGTGTTTATGAAAAATCTTGTATAAATCAAATTGAAATACTCGTATAAATGTTTGATCCCATACCGCACTTCAAACAACTTTGATTCTCATCCACGAGACTTGCTTTAAAACGAGTTGAGCTTTTCATATGAGCTATATGGTGAGTCGGCTGAAATGTAAAGGTCAATAAATGAAACTGAATAACTCATGCTGTTCTGCCCAGAAGGCAAGAAAACCCATATTACCAAACGGAAAATCAAATAAGTGATAAAACTAACTTCGAGAAGTGTGACAGGAAAACCAAAGTTGATGATTGCCAAATGCCGAAACGTAAGATTTCTAGTGTAATATCGCCACGTTACAGATGAAGTTTTGCCCCAACTTAACCAACCTCAAATCTGTTACGGCTACTGAGACATCCATGGTCGGACTCCGGAAAGGGGCGCCTTGAATAGTGCAATTTGACCGATAATTGAAATGAAACGAGACAGTAACGCAGAAAACGACGATACAACCAGTGATGGGCAAGGCTTCGAAGATGAGCTAAGAAATTAAAACAGAGAAGAACCCCAGGCCACTTCCGCGGTGGACATCAATCACCACCAAGAACGATCTGAATAGTATCGCGCTCAGCGTCTACGTTCTGAACCGAACGTAATTGAGTGTTAGGGAAACAACTTAAATTTTATCACCTGAAGCCACAATCATTAAGTCTTTGAATTATTGAACAAAAGGCATATTTTCCATGGGAGTTCATAAGGTTAGTCGTCGCAATGTAAACCACATTATAGCAGCTAGGAATATAGGCCAGAACGTGATCTCTAGTGTCAGTGACAGATTTTACCTTTACTTTCTACCACAAGCGTCGCATCCTGGTCTTTGTTGTCTTGATATTCTATTTATCTAGCCGAAGAATGCAGAAAGCTCAAGTAACAACTGGTCTAATAATGTTGAAGGAAAGTACAAAGGACTTAATTAAAGCTCTCGCCACCAGGCCATCAAAATGAATACGTACCAGAGTTGCAAATTGCAGACCGTGGACGCACGCCCTTGTGGCAAGAGAAGTTCGGGGGGCGGAATAATCATCGAGACAAAATTGAAATTATTCACCGTTTTTGGAATTCCCATGACCGCACCATATAAAACTCTCTATTTCTTTAATAATACGTGATCGCTTTTACTGAATTTTATTTCGAATTTATGTCAATAGGTTATGCCGGTCATGTCTGGGCCATTGGTTCGTATGCGATTTAACATTCCTTCACCTAATTTACAGTAAAAGTGAAAACGGCCGTTTGAAGACCGCTGGGATATTTTACGATTATGACAGTAGTTATCTAGCGCCTGCCATTGTAGATTTGTTCTTTAAAAGCCATAAAAGCAAACGGCAGCGAAACGAAACAAGATGATTCTCGGATGGATGCAGAACGAGCGACATTTTTTACACCACAAAGCGGGATTTTATCTCGACTCACTGATGCATTAAATGACTTTTTATCACTGTCAAGGCCTAGCCGAGACTTACTTTTCTGCGTGACCTTAATATCCTGAAATACTTTCTTGCCGAGGATTTGCGTTATTGGATTTAAAGATCCAAATTGCCCCTAATAAATCATTTATCGGCTTCGTGCCTCTACAGGGTCCTGTAACGGCGCGGCAGCCTTCCTTAGCTTCCGCGCCAATAAAGGTAACCATTTTGTTCCGCGAGATCGCGCTGCACGCGAGGGCGCCTTACCCCACTACGTTACGCAACTACGTTATTTTAAACGGAACCTCGAAATTTTTCCGTTATTTTCGGATTTCGCGTCGAGTTCTGCAGTCAGTTCATGTGGGGGGTCCCACCGTTAAAATTTACCCTCTTCGAGTTACTCGTGAAGAGTTGAAAAATTTGACAGGTGCAAGGTTGCACCTGTAATCGGTGTCGTGCGCTGACCGCTGTCAGACCGCTGGGATCAGCCTTCTGGAGCTCAAAAACGGTTTACAGTCCGACGTGTTTCGATTTTTAAAAAACCGCAACCGCCGAAATGGCCGAAGCTGCATAACTGCAAACCTCGGTAGCTCGCTAGCTGCTAACAGGAAGCCGCAATTTTCTCGACGGCTTCGCGCTCAGAATTAAAAAATCCACGATTTTCTTAAAATTGCCCTACCCCGAAACCCGGCCATTTCCGAGTTCCAGAAAAGTGGCCCTTTTGGCTTCCAAACGTTTTGACAGTCCTAAGAAATGTCAAAATGCCATTTGACATGACTTCTGACATCTTCTCTAGCCGATCAAGTGCGCTTATCACAATTTGCAGATTGCGATTGTCACGGTACACAAAAGACAGCGAATAGTTCCAGAATTTCCAGATTTTTATTCGCGTTTGCTGTTAAAAGTCGCGAACATTCTTATTCAAAATAACGAATATTTCAAGAGTTGATCGATGAGATTTTTGTTTTGAAAGAAAGTGAGAAAAATTGCTTTCCGTCCAGTAGAACTTATGCTACTCGGTTCTCTGAGAGACGCCATCCAGAAGTCATCAGCTTTGGTACTGACTTGAGCGATTTCGGTCAAATTTGAAGTGTCAACTATAAAAAACGGGAAAGACCGAAATCGTCAAAAGTGACTGTCGAAACATTTCGAAGCTACGAAACTTTCGAGAACTCAGAAATGGCTGGCTTTAGGGATGGGGGAATGTTAGCAAAAGTTGGAGGTTTTTGAATTCTGAACTCGCTGATGTCGAGAAAAATGGGGCATTCTGTGTAAAATAAGCAAGTTATTGAAGTTTGAAGTTGTGCAACTTCCAAGACCTGTTTAGACGGTTGTGAAACACTTTTTTTAATCAAATCGTGGCTTATTAGGTCCTTTTTAAACCCTAGAAGACTGACTCCGAAATTAACAACAGTTGGCACACTACCGCTTTCCTTGGAAGCTGCAGTTATAAGATGTTCCAAATTTTTCCGAATAACTCAGAAGCGGTATTAGACAACTTTCACAAACTCACCTTAAAATCGAACAAAAAATCCGAAAAAAAATAGCGAGCCACACTTAAAATAACGAAGTTTTGTGTCGTCACATTTTTTGGATCACCCCGTACATTAGAAAATTATCTCTGGAAATATGCTTTTATGCGCTGTGTAATTCTACAAAAGAAAAAAATTGTTAACTTTATTGGCACAGACGCTACGGAAATCTAACACACTATTGCAGGACCCTGTACATAGTAAAAGATATTTTTTTTATCAAACCGGTTACAGTTCGGCTTTTAATGATGTACACGTTCGGTTTAGTCGCTTAATGCCTTTGGGTGCTCTCAATCAAAATATCACCAATATTTTTTTAGCATCAGGCTTTCCCAAGGATGATTCGACGATGCAGGTCCAAATAGGAGGCAAAAATCTCCAAGAGACTTAGTCGTTGCTGCGCGCGTATTATTCATAAATAAACGCTATTATATCGAACTTCGACGGGGATTTTGCAGATTTTAGCAGAAACTTAAAACATTTTTATCCTACACGAAACCAATTCTTCGATTTCCAGTTAAGGAGCGACAGTCCTCAGCTGAACCTGAATTAACTGGCACGTGTGTGGGGAGAGTTTCTTGTTCTCACGTTAAACTTGACCAACAGTTGAAGTGAGCGCAGCGATCTGGAGAACCACCGCAACGAAAGGAGACACTCTGATGGTTACCTCGATAGTAAGTTACTTCACATGGAGTTGAGCAAAACACTCAGGATCCTCTTCTCAGAAGTATGATTTTCTTAAATGGAACACTCGGTGTACTATTACGTTTTTTTAGCTCTGGAACCGTCAGCGAAAAATTTATCTATATACAGGGTTGCTCAGTAGTGCGTCAAAGTACGACATTTCAGTAAATATGAGTTTTAAAAGGAAATGTTTCGTATCAAGGTTTTTGGTTTTTAAGAAACAAGTATTTAAAAATTACTTTCAAATGTACAGGGTCCGTTATAAATTGATGGTAGTACCAATTTAGGTTAAAAAAAAAAACGCTAATTTTTTTCCCATTTTCAGATATATTTTGTTAGATTTTAATCTAAAGGGTCTCCTGTTTCCGATTCCGAGTTATTCGGGAAAATTTGAAAAAAAAATCGGTACTGTAGCCTAAACGCTGCGAATGTTGGAATCGGCTATATGGGGGCTCCATGAAGATCTAATGAGCTACGTTTTCAGACATTTTAATTGAAAAAAATAGTTCCATAACCCCCGAAATAAGCATCTGAAGTAGCATGACTTTAAACCCCTATAATTTACTTGTTGCACATGGAATGCCCCATTTTTCTCAACGGCCTCGCGTCCAAAAATCTATAACTTTTGTTGTCATTACCCTATCCCCAAACACAGCCGTTTTTAAGTTCCCGAAAGCTGCCTCCTTTTAGCTGCTAAACGTTTCAAAAGTCGCACCGGTGACGTCACCATAGACAAATATTACCCGATGTCCGGTAACGGTCAGTAACAAAACTACGGAAAATAATTTTATTTTTATGCAAATAAGGTGTTCACAACAAATTCTCCTCTATTTCAATCAGAACGCATTTGTAATCCGGATAAAATATTTTTCGAATTTTCGTGAGTAACTCGGAAAAGGAAAATTTTTTAGATAAAACCTTTTAAATAAGCTCACTCTAAAATTTAACGATAAATTCGAGTTACATTATTGGGGAGTTACATTTAAACAACATTACTTGGTACTACCACATATTTATAACGGACCCTGTACATTTGGAAATAATTTTAAAATACGTAGCTCTCAAAAATCAGAAACTGGCGTGAAATATTTCCTCCTAAAACTTATATTTACTGAGATATCGCACTTTGGCGTAGTTAGGAGCAACCCTGTATAGTTCTGTATTCGTCTCTAACAGTTTTCGAGATTTTGAAACTTAAAACTTTTTTCTATAAGAGGCCAGGAAATCGACATTTTTAAATGAGACCTGTGTATTATGATGTTTTGCATTTTTATCGACGCTTACAAGGATTATTATATTTTTGTACAAGGGGGAGAATGCTGTAACAGTAACGGCATACTCGTTATTAAACGTTCCAAAATTATCCTCAAAAACTAAATATCCCTCCCATTTCCTTATTTCTTTTCCACAGATTGGCTTTGTCGCATTGCAATTTGGTGGTTCAAACAGGATCCTTCCCAAATCGACTTAAAAAAGTGCCAAATTCACTTTTTGATCTACTAAATTTTCTCAGAAACAAACACAATTTCGACTGAAAAAACCGAGTTTAGCAAAGCGCCAGCAGGATCAAAACACAGGCCATTACAACTGCAAATCGCCGGTGAAAGGTCTGAAATGCCCGACATATAAAGGATGGCTGGCCACTGGGCATTATTTCAGCTGAAAAATAGGCTTTTGTTTGAATTTAGTTCACTTCCTACTTAAATGTTAATGGACGCCATTGTTGGAGGTAGAAAAGCGATATTTTCCTGTGATAAAACTCCCGGACATCTTTAGAGATCATGAACGGGAAGTTGAGTATGTAACAAAGACGAGTTTTTTTTTTCTTATTAAATGTGATGTCTTCCGTTGAGTAAAATGCAACAGTTATTTTTCCACTATGGACGAAACTGAATAGTTAACGGTCCGTGCAGTGCTATCTCCCTTAACACATCAGAAACAACGAGACAGAATCCGCAAAGGCGTCGATGCGATAAAGAGTTAATTGCAGCTTTTAACATGGCCAGTTAGCGTTAATTGTGCACCAATCATGACTTAATGGCCGATAGTCGCTCGTAAAAAGGAGCATTACTGTCAGATATTATATAAATGTGAGCCTGGGTCTTTAGCAGTGCCAGTGATAAGGCACGAATAGCTGTAAATGCAGTGCATTAATAAGAAAAATTATTGGTGCTCTTATCTCGATGTCCCATTGCGCCAATCCCCGAACACAAGAGCTTGGAATTCTCAAAAGTACTTCCTACGACTCTACACAAGAATTCCGAGAACCTCACTCGATCCCCAGAAGTGTCTAGGAACAGTTCATCGGAATTTTCGAGCAGTTCTCAAATTTCTCGAGTAAACTATTCGAGAAATACCAAGAAGCTCTTAAAAGTTATATGATCTGAACGTGAAATTTCGAAAACCTTTCTTGAACATCATGAGCATTTTGTACAGGAGCCTCTAGAGGGATCTACAAGTTTTTTGCAAATCACAAATTCACTGGAAAACACTTCAAAATATACAGGGCAGTGTTTCAAAACTATGAGGTCGAATTTCTGGGGATTCTTCAGTGTAACAATAGAAAGCGTTTGATCACTAGAACCCAAGTCTGGAACTGTCTCCTTAATGCACTACAGCCTCATCGCGCTTTCAGATGGTTATGCGAAAAAATGTGTTTTGTCGATTTTTGGGACGTTTTATTTTAATTTGTATTTACACAATAATGCAACAGTAATTGTTCAAAATTTATTTATATTAAACGTGTATATATTCAGTATTTGGGTCGTCAGTTCAGACAATATTGGATTGGCAGAGGTGGCCCACTTCCGCGGTTCCCTAGGTCACCCGATCTAACACCCTTAGATTTTTCCTGCCTGAAACGTCTGGTCATTAAATGCCAGTGGAGACAGAGCAAGATCTGATTGTACAAATCACTGCAGCATCTGAAGTCGTTCAAAAGAGTTGTCGAACTTTTGTCCAAGTCCAGAGAAACCATATACGTCGTTTAAATGAATAGAACGAAGTTCAAGGACGACATTTTGAGTAATTACTGTAAAATTATTTTATGCAAAATAAATTAAAATAAGACGTACAAAAACTCGATAAAAACATTTTCGTACCGAACTGTTTTAAAGCATCGTAAGGCCATAGCGAGTTCTTCTATTGTTGCACTAAACAATCCCTAGAAGTTTGAATCCCACAGTTCTGAAACACCGTTTAGAATTATTCCCAACGCTCCTAGGGACTCTTAATAGTAGTATCAAAGCCTCATAATGTCCAGAATCTCCCTCGTTCCGAAGAGAAACATCGACCCTGTACAGGAATATTTGCAGAGTTACAGGAAATCCGAAAAAGTAAATCTGATTTTCCGTATAAAAATGAAAATCATGATGAACTCCACAAATGTTCAATTGATTCTCAGAAACGTCTAGCAGTGGCTCAGATAGAGGTTTGAGGCACTTTGAAAGTTTCTAAAAAGCTACAAGTTTCCTAAGAACAAATAACGGAAATGCTGATGTACTCGAGAAATTCTAGAAAAATCTAACAAGTAGTATGTGTCAAAATTTTGCAAATCTCGTTTAGTCATCAAAAACGTTTAAAAAAAAATGAAAAATAAAAAAATCCTTATAAAAAAAATCCTGAAGTGTTCCAAAAATCACTAGGCGCTCTCAAAATTAATCTGACCGTTCCAAACTGACGAGAACTTCACTTGATCGCTATAAATGTATAGCAACGCTTACAGAACTATTTGGGGAGTTGCTAGTATACTAGAAATCCCTAGAAACACTCAAAAGCGGATAGTATGATGGGCCAAAAATATCGAGAGCCGCGCTTGACTGCCAGAACTATGTATTAATAGGAATTTTTAGAAAAGAGTCACAAATACTGCTTGAGTCATACGTTGCCTGAAAAATCTCGAAGAACTCCCAATGTCTCTACAAATTTTCAAAAGCAGTAAACTTCCTAAAATGGCAAAATTCGTATTTGGTCTCCAAAAATGTTCCGTAGCACTTGGGAAAAATAATTGAACGCCCGAGAATCGGGATTTTGCAGGGCGCTTTAGAGACCAAGAAAAAAATAATGACGCGGGTGAAAAATTCTCTTTAAAAAAGCACGAAAACCCTGGAGTAGGCATTTCGACAATTTCTAGAGACTCTCAAAAGCGCTCCTGAGACTAATTAGAATCACTTGAAGGGAACGAAAATCGTACTACATGCAAAGCGTTATTGTTCAAAAGTACCGAGACGGTACTTTCAAACGATACATATCTGTAATCACAAGCGAATGTCAGCTGTCTGCGCGATATAACCACGAACAGCTGGAGGTAACCTCAGCAGGTCCCAGAACGACTTTAATTAGATATAGTTCTTGCAGGATGTGTTTTTTGCTACCATTCAGATGAATGAAAGCTCTGAAGTTGTCAGGTGTCGGATTTAACCACATTCCTCCCTTTAGCGAAGAACAAAAGGTCTAGTTAGCAACTATCACTTACCTGGTGTTACTAGAAAAAGTGTCATAACTCAAGTACCGCATCCTGTCGGTTGAAGCAGGTTCTAACGAGATTTAACAGAGCAGGAAGATCAAACATTCGGGTCGAACATTTCGGGGAAACTGAGCGATTATTGCAAAGCGAATCCGAAAATAATATTGTTTTTCGGGAATGTCATCCAAAAATATGCAGGAGTGTAACAGTTTTATTTATTGTTTTAGAAGTACCAAATAGACGATGAAAATCGTTTCTGAGACGAGATGGATTACGATTTATCCCCATTTGGGAACTTTAAAGTAGACGTGTCACAGCTACATCTTCGTGACTTCCCTAAAGTCAGCTAAGCTGCGACCCTATTTTTCATACAGGGTTTCGATACATATTGACTTCTGGACGCTGACTGCGAGAAGAGTTTTGACTATTCTACGCGCACCCTGTCCAGTTAGGCTCGGTGGAGGTGTGGTGAATGCAGATCGAACTTCGGACAACTACCGATTCCAGTAGGAGAACACGATCATAATGTCAAAAAGCTAATGGAAAAAATCAGACGTAGCTCTAAAGATGACTCGCCGAATGAGAGAATTAATAGTTCAATTAAGGGCCAAATTATCGATATTCTCTCAACTTTGAAACGGAATCTATAGATGCAGAATCTTATTTCCACTCACAATGAATTTACAGGAGCAACAATTATTGATCAAAATATGCCTGATCATCAATACCGTTTTTTTAGATATCACCTATAAATGATTGCTTCACAGAATTGGTATTTTACGCAAGTAATCTCTCATCTTCGAAGCGCAAAACAACTCAGTATACATAGTATACATAATTATGGCTCAAATTACCATTTTAGCCTGGCAGATATTTCAAATTATAGGCCTCATATTATTTAATACTAAATGCAAATCTTGCAATCAAAAGGAGAAATTATACAACTCGAGAATCAAATCACTTGCCCGTGTTAATTGAATACAAGAGACTTTTTCATTGCATTGCCTAGTTCATTCCGATGATAGGAGCAAGATAATTATCTCATAACTCTCAAATCGCGTATTAGTAATAATTACGTTCGTTAATGTTAAGGTGCAATAATTAATGCTTTTGATAATGCACCGGCAACTTCCTTACGATGGAAAACACTTTAGTTAGTGATGGGAAACGTCGCGAGCATTTCTTTGCAGAGAAATTTCCGTACTTTAAAATAAACAAACGGCTACAGAATTTCAGCCTAAAACCGATGTTTGGACATGGTCCAAGTGGGTATCCAGGTGCACGACTGTAACCTTGCAAAATGTGCGAAAAATTATTGCAGAAATTCGGGTGTGGTGCGCAAAATTAGCTTGCAGGAAATCTCATAAAATCCATTAGAATTAAGTTGGCAAGGGCGCAAAACTAAATTCAAATCCAAGTCACTGACCATTGTCAAATGTAACTTTTAAAGCATTTTCGCAAGCTCGAAATATACCAACAACTATGACTCATGCCAATTTGCTGGTTAGATTCAGTGCAGTTTGTTTGACTGTAGGAAAATTTATGGCCCCATTAATCACATTTGCTAAAGCTCGTACTGTAAAACGTTAGAGATTTTAGGAGTCTTACTTCGATTGAAACCCCTCGAAATCTTCCGGCTGCTCCGAAATCGAGGCCTCGAGGTCCAGGTAAGCTCCGTAGTCCCCATCCTTGTATATCTGAAGGGCTGCATCGTCCAACTGCAACAAAAAAAATCCACGTTTAGATTTCTTGACTGAATGGTGGAAGAACAAAATTAGTTTCTCGCGCGGTACCATGCGATAAACCGTGAGCAATGGGTCTTTCCACACGGCCAACAATTTTTTCATATAATATCGTCTTTTTTTCCCTAAAAGGCAGCGTGTCGTTATTCCAAAAAAGCAATTTTGACACAATCGAATAAATTTAACTGGACGTTTATAGTATTCAGAGTTGGCGAGGCGTAAAACACCTTTAATTGTCGTTTCTTCGTAATTCTAGGGAATTCAAAGAAACGGGACTCAGGCTCGTTTTTGCGTTTACTGTTAGGGCTTTGCCATTTCACGTCCTGGATGACGAGCTGGTGTGTACTAAAATGGCTCTTCGAAGAACGCATCGGTTCATTCGAGGCGAAAAATGGTCGTTATCAAAGTTCCGTAAAGCGTGGATTGATTTACAAATTTTTGCTAATCAACAACCGAAATGAAACGAGTGAACATCCCACGTAAAACAAAATAAATCGGGAACCCGTGGTACGGTACCGACATGAAGATGTCGCTCTCTAAATGTCGCAAAAGCACTTTTTTGGCTATAGGCGCGCAAAGGACAGTAAAACACAAATGTACATGCCATGTGTCCCGGAGCACCCCGAACCTGGACATAGGAGACTAATATGAAAAACCGATTTTTATTTTTTTGCGCCTGCATTAACGATCCATTTGAAGAACTTTTACACGGAGGTTACAGTATTTAAAACAGGCTTTCATTCCGCAATTTTTTCAATCTTCTAACTAGAGCCGTTTCGCCTCAAAACGGCTTCAAATTTCAAAAATTTAAACGTCCCGCGTTACCGTTCGAGATCACGATTGGTCAGAGTCAACCTGAGAATTAAACGAACAGAAAATCGTGATTCTGACCAATCGTGGCCTCGAACGATGAGGCGGGACATTCAAAATTTCGAAATTTGGAAGCATTTTGTGCCAAAACGGCTCTAATTAGGAGATTGGGAAAATTTCACAATGTTGAACGGTTTTGAGCACTATTACCTCCGTGTGCAAGTTTTTCAATTGGTTAATTCGTGTAGGCGCAAAAAAAACAAAAACCGATTTCCCATGTCAATCTCCTACCTCCAGGGTTCGCCTGGACAACCGGTATTACATATTTAACCAGAAATTTTTTGTTTTCTGTTAAAAAAAATGCGAGTTTCCTAACGAGAACTGAAGGATATAACAAAATCCTGTTTATTTTTCCAATTATTTAATCACCGATCTTCCGGCCTTCATACGAAAATAAAACTAAACCCACGTTCAGTCTGAAAGCATTATACATATACGAATGGAGTCATTCTACCTAATTAAGCACAAATGATAGCTCCTGAGGTGTCGGATCAGTTAGGAAATGCCCAGTTTTGTGTAACGAGTGAATTCTTGTTGGACGAGCGAAGCAGCAATGTAACACGAGTTACCCTGGAATGTGACGTGAGTTACCCCACAGCATTGTACAAGTTACAGTAAAATAGTATTTTCTCGTCCTACAAAATGCTGGGAAATTTCGTATTTTTCTATAGCTCCCTCGATTCAGCAATGTGATGCGTTGATTCAGTCTCATTCAGATTATTGATGACCTGGCTGCAGAAAGTTAACGAATCTTCCTTCGTCCATATATTTTACAGCCTTTGGTTGTGCATAGAAGATTTTCTACATTTTCGAAATCTTGAAAACGCTGAAATACCAAATTACGGCCTTCAGAGAATCAAAATTTTCCTAGATTTTCAGAGTATAATTTGTTTAATTTGTGCATTCATATAAAGAAAATGACACATCTGCAGCCCACTCGCCATCACAAGAAAGTGGAAATTTTCGCTTCGAGCAAAAATCAAACCAATTTCATTAACTCCCTAATGAGATTAATTCGAGTCTTCTTGGGTCCGCCGAAGATCGTAAGAAGAGGTCATTCAGCTTAGCATAAATAAAGACCTTAAAAACCCTGAAGGAGAAGATAGAGGAAATTGAGCATTAAACCAGAAACAGTCCAAATCTTCTTCGATCTTGAGAAAATCACAGAACGAAGCTGTGGATTGATTTATAGGTATACGTGTGTGCTGAAGAGTGGTGTAATCTTCTTCGTAGCTACGACCGAAAGTAATAGAATTAAAGTAAGCTTCGACAAGCACCTATTATTAATTTAAACGATCAAAGAATATTACTTTTTCGCCATGAAATAACCAACAGCTTTCTGCACCGTCTCAAGAACGTCAAGTACACCTCCATGATAGTAGTACTGGAGGCTCATTACATGACTGGAACATGTAATAACTATAAGTTAAAGGCCTCGTATTGGGGTGATTAGAAAATAAAGAGCCAAGAAGGTATGGGATTGGAAGTGATTACTACGTTAATTTCACTAGAAGCACACTGTTAATTATAAACCTAATACGTTGGCTATTAGAGTTTAACAACGCATGTGATGCATGCTTTAAGCACGGGAATATGTATTCGAGACGTGTATTGAACAATGCTTTTCGTTGTTAGCCTTTGAATTTCATTAGATCGGAAAAAGGCCTTTTTACGCGCGCGGTGTATTTTTTGCGTGCGTTCACGTGAACTGCGCAGCTTCAAAGTAACTGATTAATTAAATTCGAATTATAGTAATTTTGATTCAGTTTTTTGTTGACTTCTAAATTATACATCCTTGTTCTTATTAAACCAGCCCCGCTTCTCTATTCATCTACGGGATTCTCGTGCTACCAAATCAAATCTTCTTCGTGTAGCTTGGTAAGTTTTATAAGGGTTTTCATAGGAAAATGAGTGGTCAAGAATTCGATGAATTTTTAAATAATTATTCTGAATCTGAATTTGGGCTTCTAATTAATAGAAGTTTCGGTACGATTTTTCGAATCTCTCAGAGTGACCCTGGATGAGAAAATGGTGCTCGTGCAGACGACTACCGCCGTTATGGGGGCCCAGGTTAGACGACTGCCCGGGACACCGGACATCCTTGGCGAAGGGTTTTGCTTGGGGACAGACGGGCGGCCATTAAAAATTTTACCCATGGCGCCAGCCTTGCTAAGGCCGGCTCTGCGTGAAGAACTGCGTTTTCATCCCAAATCGTGTTGATGCACGTTGCCCTGAAGTAATGGATATTTTTATGCACTTGTTAGGTATCGTATGACAATCGAGCGGGTGCAAATTGCCACCGTTATTCGCGCGCGAGTGATTGTGTCAGCGTAACAATGAGGCACCGGTATTAGCGAAATATCAAATTTAACAGATGAAAGAGCTTCTCAAGAAGTAATATACTAATAGTGGTTGTGTGTGGTTGGCTAAACGTTTTTGGGGATTTCGGTCGAAATAACTAGTAACGAAAAGCAGTGACCGAAGAAAAATCCAAAGCACCTAAGGCAGGACCGCAGGCTCCGAACAGGTCTATTATTGCCCGCATATCTCTCTCTTCGTGCCTCCTTTGGCTGTTTTAAAAGGAATTTCGAGCACAATTATTACTCAAGGAAAAATCCGTTAAAGCTAACTATTGTAAAACAAAAAAGTAATAATATCTTTTAATACCACGACATATCCGCACAAATTTACTGTCCCATTATTTCTGCCGCATCGCTTGTGTAGCCGATTCGATATGGGCGAGGGAGAGGAAACGTGCCCTTGGCATTAAGTTCCATCTTTCAAAGTCAATGGTCCATCGAAGGCCGCAATCCTTCGGGCATTAGAGAAAGTGATGTAAGTAAGTGTAGCTTCCAGCGGTCACTTTTTTTTTTTTTTTCAATTTTCTTTCGACGGAAGAACGAGCCGAAGAGGAAGTTTTCGTTAATTTCGGGCAGCAATTGCAATCGAAAAGGAAACAAAATCAGGTTGAACACCGAGCGACCGATGAAAGAAATCCGAAAAAGAAATCCTGTCACGAGAGCGCAACCTAAAAATATCTTACGAGCAAAGATGACCAATACTGACCCAGAATTATTCAGTACATGCCCGGTTCAGGTGTGCCTGGTCAACCATTAAGGCCATCCAGATTGACCGATGGTTTATTTATTCAAATCCCGCCAAGAGCGAGCAATTTCGATAATGAAAAACAAGTCGTTTTGTAATTATTGCAATTTAATCTTTCAAATATTGGCATGCCGTCGCCGTAAATAAAGCATGGTAAATCAATAATTAATTCTCTGAAGCATTTTTTCCTCGGACAAAATCAAAGAATACACTCGGTGAAGAGACCAGTTCTCACGACTTTTCCCAGTATTGTGTTCGTGGCTTCATCTTCAACGAGCAAACGTATTTATAACTGATGGTCCTCTTTCAAATAGAATATTTTATAGTACAGTTACAGTTACTTCTTACATATCGTAGAGATGCTAAATGTGAGAGAGGCTTTGAACTTGGATAATATGATGAAATGCATTGTTTAAGCTTCTTCGTTAATTTATAATGTTTTGACGTGCGTTAAAGACTGCATTTGCGGGAGAAAAGAATGGTGTTCACAGGTTGTTAGATAAAATTTATGTTTGGGAGTGCTGCTGGTTTCCCTGTTGTTATAACACTTATGTGAAGAAATTCATTCGAGTTTCACTTGACTTGGTAATGACCTCACCGGTGTTACTGCCTAAGCAATTATTTCAATCTTGATAGAGCCTATAATAAGGAAAGACTGTTAATGTGTATTCATAATATCCCGGCAACGAAAAGAACTTGGCTTTCCCACCTTTGGCATGCTATTGATTATTTATGCGCCACCAAACAAGGCCTCACAACACCTTGGAATAAATAATGGACACTTGTCCCAGATTCCGGCAAAAATAATATTGATCTTTGGGTGCAATTGGGTTAATCGTCGAGTGTAAATACACGAGTCCGAATTAGAATTTTGTTTGTGTTAGATTCGGGATAGAAGCCACGGAAAATGGAAAATTTGTATATCGTTACGTTGAAAATGTGTTACATTCCTAAATGAAAATTTCTGAAGAATCCGTGGGATTTACCGAAACTTCTTGCGTTATTGGCACATTCCGATTTTTGAGAGTAATATTTTCAGTTTCGGGTGAAGATTGAGGTATTCCGAGCGACTAGGAGTCTCCTTGTGGAACACTTCAGGTTCGTCCTGAAAAAACGTGCCTCTCATTCCATAAAACCATTTCTGTCGGGAAGAAAAATTAGAAAGGTGGAGGTGCGGTTTGGCCCCTCTCCCTCCCCAGAAAGTTGATGGTGGCTACCACTGCAAACATCCGAGTCAAAGCAATTCGTCTACGCAGGCTGTAGAACGAAATTTGAAACGGGGCAAAAACCAAGGCCCCTGCCTTTAAGGGACAGTTCTAACTTTTTCGGGTGATATAGACTAATTATCTTAATTCTGCTAAACGCATTTGGACAAAATCCGCGATCGCATGAAGTGTACATTTCAGTGGGGACACCCTGTATGTACTGACACGAGATATTTCGCACGAAGTCCTGGAAATTCAATTTTAGGCAGTTTCGGTCGGGAATCGCGCCAAAATCGCCGAGACGGGTACTCGCGTGGCCGGCTGCTCTGCAAATTTCCCAGGTACCGTAGGTGAGTCTCGGAAAATTTCTAGAAAGTGTTTCGAAGGAAATTTCCGAATTTTTAAAATCGCAAATTGACTGACATCTTTTATGCTTTGACAGCTTCGCGCCGGATAAGCCAAATCAAATTAGTAATGAAGTTAGAAACGAGCCGACCACGTCAACCCACGCGACCCATCTGTAGAATTTCGTTTAAGAAAAAAGCGCGGAACAGGAGGAGAAACATAGCCGCAGAAGATCTCGTAGGCGTCCCAGAACAGACTTACACAACGACGGGAAAGGAGGAATCTTCGTGCAGGTGGCAAATGCAATATTAACTTGGTGCGCCAATGGTCGTCCAGGAAACCCATCTATAGAATCTATCTCGTGAAAAGAAGCACGAAAAGCGAAAGAAGGAAACGCACGGAGCTCTGGCAGGGGTCAATCGGTTAAAAGTAAATCAGTAAAAGATCTAAAGTCAATATCCAGGACAACGCCACTGAATGAAAAATTTGAGGTGGAGCGTCAGACCTTTCGATGTCCATGCTGCTCTAATTGCCCCCCCCCCCGCAACTTCGAAAATTTTTAAAATAATTTTGAAGCAGCAATAAAAGGGACAAAAAAATACTGTTTTTGGACGTTTCTTTATTTTTTTTTTTAATTTTTGCTTACGTCACCGGTGGTATAAAGTCGCCAATCTTTGTAAAACTGAAACATGAGTCAGGTGACGTATCAAACTAAAAGTTTTTCAAAACTACGTTCAATAGGGCGTTAGGATTAACATTTGGTCGGTTAATTTTTGAGAAAAACAGATGTAAATTTGGTAAAATGTGCGCTACAAACGCAGTCCATAGGCCGTTAACGTAAAGAGTAGACGCTGAAAGGCAACTTCCCATTGAGTGTAGTTTCGTGCGATCACTAAAAGATAGCACATTTCGTCCTATTTAATGCTGTTTTTGTAAAAAAATTGCAATTTGCTAAAAAGTTAAAGGGGGACGGTAACTTAGAGCCGTACGTAGACGGTATTCCACATTAATGGAAATCTCCCAGGCCACAGATTCCTTACGTAAAAACGATACGTAATACACCTGGGAGTCTTGTTCGTACTGCGAGCGCCTTCGCCATCTCCCAAACGGTGAAAGTTGCAAAATCTCACAAAAACGCGACTTTTTGAGATCCTGAAACGCTTTCGAGCTTTCGCGCACTATGGACGTTCGGGGATGTTCTCACGTGAGTAAACTTACGCAAATGCGTCTTTTACTTTGCACCAGGAGATTCGTTACAGTGTGTCTGGTTGCGCCATCGCATAAACAGAATGAAAGGCATTTTTCGAAAAATTACTGTGCCAAACAATATATTTCTGGCCGTTGATTGTTTTCGCTCTCTGATGACTTCCTGGTTTAAATAAGTATCGGCCATCTGCCGCTGTCATTCAAATTGAACAGTTAAAGAGAAGCGAGGTTCGGACGCGGTTATGATATACGATTCTCGTCTTTGATGACCGAATTGCACGTCGGTTTTCTATAATGTCGAAATGTCGCCATTAAACAGTTAATTGTCTCAATGTTTTTATGGGGGAAAACGTGAAAGTTTACTACGGATCGCTCGGAAATTCGCAGGATTTCATTGCGGATGTGGCGTTTATGCAAATATGACACCCACGTAACCGCTCAAACATCAGGAATCCCGCTGGCTTTCCTCGAGCGAATGCGGGAAAATTGCATTTAAATGAAAAAAGCACAGTTTCAACATACGAGAGAAGTTACACAATTCACAGGCGACTTATCGGGTTTTCGAGATTTGGACACCCATGTTGAAATGATGCAAAATGATCCGTTGATATTCGATAGGCAAGAGGCAGGTATACATATACCACCATTTCGGGTCATATCGGATGGAAATTGTGGTGTAAAATCCGAGGCAGGTTGCAGATATTCAGAGCGATAGCGATCATTTGATATTCTTGCGATCTTTCCGTGCCTTTTTAATCTCTTTAAAATCGGGCCTGACGAAAGCGTCTCGCGTTCTGGCCGATACTGGACGAGCTATATCGGAATTATTTCGCCAGCAATATCAGAGTACCCTTAGTCAGGAACTTCCGTATAACCTAAACGTTGATATGGAAATCAAGATAAAGAAACCCCAGGTGGAGACCGTTCGCGAACTTAGTATGCTCAAAGATCGAACTTCGAAATTGTTCATTTGGGAAGATATGGATGTTTGTTATTAATTTAACCATAAGAGTAAACTCTCAGCAAGCCTGCCCGAAAGCTCCCGGGAAACCACCTGACACAGCTGCAGTTTTCACACACTAAAGAACATCTGCTGGAGCCTGCCGCACACAAAAATCAATCTGCTTTACCCGTTGCTCGGTAAGTCGTCAATTTAAAAGACTTAGTTCCGCCATTAGAAGACTTATGGATTCCTCCACTTTTTGTCCAGAACTTCCATGAAAACTACCCGCCCTAGTTTTCCACAGTAAAGAGCGTCCGCAAGCGACTACCGTAGACAAAAATCGCTCTACTGCATTCACTCTTTTGGAAGCTACACATTTTGCATTTATCTCAACCATAAAAAAAAATGCAGAAGACTTGCACTTCCTGAAAACTGGCCGGATTCGGCTAGGTGGGTCCAGTGAGTTTTTCCAGGTTTTGGGATGGGCTCACGCTAATGTCGGTAATTCCAAAAAATCCACAGTAGCAAGGACGGTGCGCTTCAAGGGGAGTCAAGGGGCTCTCCAACTGACTGAAAAGGAAGAGGAGGCACACGAGGCTGCGAAAGGACTGGGAAGACCCCAGTGCGTAGGCAAGATCTTGAAGTAGTCCTCGTGTATCTCTCAGTAGAAGCAACATGGTAACTCCCCGTGAGCTTTTTTCCCTTCTAGTTGTGGGCCTGGCCCTAAATACTACACGCAGCCTGCCGGTGCTACCAATTCTTAAATCAACTCGAACTCACTCTGTGGGGGATATTCCAGAAGTTTCGGTAACTCGCATTAACCTGAATGAGGAGTAATTCCACAATTCTGAAGTAATACTACGGGAAATCGCATATTTTCCTTTTAACACACCTGAGCAGTTCGAACGCAGTTTTCAGCAATGCGACTGACCCGAATCGACTTCAAAAGGGAAATAGGAGAAATTCTCTGAATTTTTGATTAACCTAAAGTAGGCCTAATGAGCTGATGTTCATGCGGTTCAAAGACAACTAACCACTGAAAACATATTATTGCCCCAACGCTTCTACGCAGCACGCATTAAGCAGGTTAGTTCAAGTGAATGCCTTATTTATTGCACTACTTAATTCTCCAGTCTTCTGAATTTTCAATTTTTGTCCTGCTTTCACCCCATGCGGGCAGTTAATCCGGACGTTCCGCGTCGTCTTTCTGCGATCTTCAGACTCTGTGACGAATCCGATAATTTCCCCCCCTCGATTTCGATGATCGATCCAGAAATCCCCCGATCAGCTTCCGATTTTGGCCTATTCGCGTCTGTCGGATCGCATTTCTATTGCGGTGAGATAATCCCGAATCGTCACTGCAAATGGAGAGAAATATGATAACGTCTTTCTCCCCGCTTCCAGTATTTCTCCATTACGATCCTCGATGATGATTTATCGGCACAGAAGAAAGTAGCCGAAGATAAATTCACGCACCTAAATCGAGGCAAAAATAATTCAAACTACAACCTAATTACAATGCTCGTTATTTAAATGCGCATTAGACGTCACAGTGCAAAATTATTGCTCGCCGTTCCATTATCTAACAAGAAAATCTGGAACGTAAGTGGAACGAAAAATGCGAAGTGCATGTAATGTATAGCCAACTCGGAATTATCTATTTAGCATTCAGAATTTAATTTGTAACTTCCTAAGTTGTGGCGGTTTCACTTTTTAGCCTGTCTGCTTCTTAGATTCGCTTTACATTCACGGGCTGTGAGTAATGGACGTGCCTCTTCTATAAATCAAGCTTTTAAGGCTGATTCACAAACGAAAATCGACTCTTCGGATCAAGGAATTAACGGAGGGAAATACTCCTCAACGTCCAGGTGTGACGTCAAAACGCGCGATGGTGAGAAATTTGTTTGCGGCAATAATACCATTGAGCGCAAAAATCCGTGCTCGCCCAAACCGCTCGCGGCAAGTCCCGCCTCAGACGCCCGGGCGTTCCTTAAATGAGTTTATCGGTTTGGGAGGAGGCTGATCGGTACCTCTTGTCGGTGCGCTGGTGCGAGGACAGTTCCGGAAGTGCCCGATCTAACACTTAAAATTAAAAAAAAAATGAAGATGTTACGTCATTTCTCGACATGGTCTACTTTGAGATCGATACGCTTTTACAGTGAGGGCATAGTTTTTGTGTTAGTTTGTGGTAAGAAGTTTCGAATGTTTCAAAATAGGCATCATCCCCGAACCCCACCTCGCCGTTATTGGCAAATCTCCCTCCACCGAGCCACTTTTTCAAGTTCGACAATAGTCCGACGGGGCTAAATCTGGCGAGTAGCGCGGACGAGGTAAAAGTTCGAAATCAATTTGATTAAATTGTGACCGTCGCGATGACGGAAATGTGCCCCATTTCGATCAAACAAGACTTTTTTTCGTCGCTCTTTTCTAAGTCATTCGCTCGAACAATGCAATAATTTCTTTGGGAAGATAATCAATCGACATTGTCCCGCGTGCACCGCAAAAAAACGTTCGCCCTCACCCTCCTTGCAGACCGAACCGTTGTCCCTTCCTTTGGAGCCGATTCGTCCCTTTTGGGTCCACCGTTTGAATTGCTGTTTCGTTTCAGGTGTGAAATAATAAACCCACGTTTCGCCCATAGTTACGAATCGACGCAAAAACTCGGCTTCGTGTCTAAGGAGCTTTGCTCGACACTCCCTTGAAGCATCCTTGCGACGCTGTTTTTGCTCGTCTTGGCCGCAGCTTTCTCGCATCCGGGTGTTCGGTCAAAATGCGATGGACAGTACTCCTTGAAATGCCCGTCGCACCCGCTGACTCGCGCCATTTTAGACTATAGTCTTCCAGTACAGCTTTATGGATTTTCACCAAAATTTCTGGAGGTGTCAGGTCTGGCCTGCCGTCGAGCCCACCAGTGCGAAGTTCGTCTTGGCAGCTGGTGCGACTCTATTTTACACAGTTGCCAACGAAGGACCGGACCTCCTCAGAGTAGAATGTAACTCCGCCTTGATATTATACGGACTAAAATCTTTCTGAAATTAAAACATCGAATCATGTATCGGCGATCAAGTTTTTCCATGTTTGCAAAATCCCCAAAAAAATTAATTAAAAACGACTTCGAAAAACGCAAATCAACGTAGCAGTTGAGACATAAACTTTTTAAGCTTAGGCCTTAGTAAAACAGGAAAATTTTAGCAAAAATACCGCCATCTATACGTCTGATTGAATACTTTTGGAACCATCCTCGTAAATCTACTCACTCCAACCACTTACTACTCGCCAATCAATTGAGATTAGATTTTTCCTATAGTTAGTCTCAAACAGTGAATCGTGGCTATAACGTGCACATCGGACCCTTCTTGCACCAGTAGACTGATTGGCACTGTCTCTTTAGTGCTCATAAATCTATTCGCTACTTGACAATCAATCGGGCAAACATAGGTGCTTTCTACAATTAAAGCTTCTGAGTTCGGGTTGATGAAAATCATCTCATTTGCATATAGAAAACAGGCGAAGCTATAACTCAGTTATTTATGAACGGATGTTGATGAACTAAAAACCAACCAAAGTGATATTGTTCAGACCACTAAATAACGTCAAAGTTGATTTTTTAAACTCAGACTCTGCTTCAGGTGTAAACTTCAGATTTTAAATAGAACTCCGTATTTGTTTACAGCTTTGGATGGAAAGTATTTTTCTCAATTCGATGGTGTAGGACCAGGAAATTTTTAACAGGAACAGTTTGAACGATATGAGTTTTGTCCGCATCTGTGTGATCCTGCGGTCATCTGTATTTCATCCCATCTTATCCCAGTGTATTATCCTGCGCAAAGATGCTCGGCGCTATGGACAACTGGAGCACATTAAAACTCAGTGAGAAGGGGCAGGATGAAACGGCCAGCTCGCTCACCGGATCTTACTCCGCTGGATTTTTGGCTATAACATAAATTTTATGTTACCTAGCCAGAAAATTTCGATATTTAAGTGCTTGCCAGCAAAGTACACCAAATGCTATTATAAATTCTACCCATGGTGTAATCAGAAGACGTTTATGTGTACAACATGGTAGTAGTCAGTTCGAGCAATATGTTTAAAAATAATAGTTTATCATAACTGCGGACAAATACGTTGTTGAATGCAAAAGAAAAATCTTATTTGTAATGTTGAGGGCAATGTTTGGTACTCATAAAAATTTTTTCAGTTAAAAATTGTTTTGGCGATAACTCGTCACACATCGGGAAATTCAGAAAAAACTTTCTTTCTAAAAAAAAACGTAATTCTATTTGAATTTCTGAAGTCAACACCTCAAGCAGGAGAAGTTGAACTAAAACCAAATCAACTTTGACGTTATTTAGTAGTCGGGACGATAAGATTTTATTCGGTTCTCTGCTAATCAAAATCCGTTCAGAAATAACTGAGCTACAGCTTCCCCCGTTTTTATTGAACATCTTGTATGTATCATTTAGCACCTGAATTTGTGAATCGACTCATCGTCACGGGTGCACCGGGTCGATCAATCTAGTGACTGATCGGGAATCAATTTGGTTCAGATTCTTTCTCCAGTTACTGCGAACCTCCGCTACGCGAGCTCGTCGCACCCTCGGTTCGTGAATAGACTGCCCGGCACGGGTGCATTGGTGGAGTTCGAGGTGACTAGCTAATGCCCAGCGTTCATGGGGGTTTTTTCACTTAAAGCCCGTTGATTTACATCAGTTTTATCGCTGATTTTCAAGCCCTTCGGCGTCAATTCAGAAATTCTTTGTTTACATCTGTAACAGCAATTTGTGAGTAATTCGCAAAAATGCCCGCTCTCAATTTATCAGCGTTATTGTTAGAAATAAATCATTATCGTAATGGCCGCATGCTCTAAGGTACAACAACCAGTTCTTCTAGTACACCTTACAATCCGACACTTTCATTGGCACGCCAATTACTTATTACGTAGACCGCGGTTGGTACCAGGCCGCATTAAAACGATTACAAATGCTGGTGGTACCTCTATAAAAACAATGCGTTACTTTTCGAACCTTGATTCATTCGGTGTCCTTGAACCCGGCTTTGCAATTGTTACGAACCTCGGAAATGGTACCTTCTACTCGCGCACCCGCTAAATTATGCTCTAGGTCTAAGTTGGTGACTTAATGATAGAGATGGGCTCATGGGTCAGTGGGCAGACAACAATGGGGTCGTACTACCACGGCTTGTGAGCAAGAGAATACAAGCTCTCGGGTCTTAGATGCAATCGGGAGTTTTTTCTGCGGTGCGCATGGGAAAAATTTCTAATGGTAGTTCTTCTAGTTTCTTAGGCATGTATCTATTGTTTACTAATATCGCGCCTAAAGACTAAAGGCATTACCTATGTAATCATCTATGAGATCTCAACTCGACAGTCTAGGAAACAACTTCAAACTATGAATATCGAACCATCGTCTCCTCTTCTCTTCTTTCTTTGCAGGGGGAAACTTAATAACCACCGCTGCAAAGTGTTAATGACTGGCTCAAATTCTCATGTAACGTGAAAGCTCTTTATAATTTATATCGGCATCGACGCCATTTATTAAGGTATTTGTTTGGAGGTAATAAACAACAATAAACAAGAGATTTTACAAGACAAGATATTAAATCTTGTATCCAGTTATAATTTACCGACCGCACTAGTCGGTTTGCTTAAATGTCTCGACTATCAGGTTTAGAATCTAGAAATTCTTGGTGGGGTAGTTGGTGCGATTGAGCTTAATTGAAAGGTATAGCAACATTGATGAACTTGGTTAGGTACATTTGAATCTGGAGAGAAAATTGTGCTTGCGTTGGACAATGACGAAGTCGTGCCTTAGGTGATGCAGAGTGGGCTCCGCGACGCATAAGAAGGTCTTCGGATGGCTGGTAAAGGTGGGAAAGATGTTTCCAGAAGTCCATATGAAGTTCACATGGAATGAAGGGAACAGTCTCTAACTGTCTTTTGTAGTAATTTGTAGAATGTCGATATGAGTTTTTTGCCAACCGTGGGGTCAAAGGTTCTGAGTGACCCCGCAGAAAAATCAAGAGTTACAAGATCTGGAGATCGAGGCGGCCATTCTATTGCGCCCCTACTACCGAGGCATCTAGGGAAGATCTCCTCGACATAGTCTTTTACAGCCATAGCACGATGATACAGCATACTGTGTTGGAACCAAATATTATTGGCTACTCGTTCCCCACTTTCCCCGGGAAAAATCGGATGGAATTTTCCTCGTTTTCGAAAATTGCTTACTAGTTTCGCAGATATGTCAAATTCGTTGGCGAGTTTGCTGCTAGACTGTCTGGGGCTCTCGTCAATAGATAATATCTAGCGTTTTATCGCCACCAGTCGCTACTCGAGCTCTTCCGCATTTTGCTCTCACATCTCCAGTTCATCGCAGTTTTTCGTAAATCCGACGAAATCCACCTCCACCAATGGGTCGGTCCGGACATGTCTCATTAAATATACGACACGCCTCGTCGTGAGTTCTTCTGCGATCTCCATACCCCAAAGTGGTTCAAATTTCAATTCTTCGCTTACCAGATGAAACATTTTTAGTTCTGGTTACACCGTTGTCTCCCTCAGTGGATTACCTTTCCCTCGAAATGCCACAAAGGAGTAGTTTCCCATATGAAAATAAGAAGTTAGTAGGAGTATCTGGATAGAGGGGGATAATTTTAACGTCTAAAGTAAGGCTTTTTTATTAATTATACGCGTTTAAGCAGTTTTTGTAATGTCGGGTTTATGAGAGTCATAAACGTGGGGCAATAATTGTACAAGCACTACTTTAGGGAAGCTCCAGTGGCGGCCACAATTTTTTTATTCGTCCATTGGGCGTGCAGAGTTCCTTAGAGCTTGGTGAACCTTAGTTCTCCGACCTCCCTCTGGCCCAGTCGCGATTATTCCACCAATGCGCTTTCGCCGAATACGGACATTTCTTCAAGTTCCATCTTGTTCTCGGCCTCGTGAATTGACTGACACGTTTACGAAATTTCCTACTTTACGCGCGTGTACGTTTTCCCTTCTAAATCGCCAAGATCGTAGTATTGCAATTAGTAAAGGTACTTGTGTATTAATAAATATTTCAATCACGGACAGAAATAATCGATGACCATATGCTACGTCTTGAATACCAAAATAATGTTCTGGCATAATGAAATAATTGTATGTGGGCAGCATAATATTTTAGATTTGGCGCAGATCGATTATTTTGCATAATTCTGAGGCGGATAAGGCTCAGTCGCAATAATTTTCCTTCGTTGATCTGATATTTGATTTATTTTCCTGCGGCAGAAACACCTTTTACCGCAACAATGTAACAATCACGTTGACATTTTCGCTAGATTAATTTCCTCATAATATCGTACTATAATTCATTTTATAATGGGCAAATTTGTCGGCAGTACGTTTTTAATCTAAATCGTTTTTATTCTATCGCGGAGAATAACAGGGCGAGCTTTGATTAAATCCCCCCTGACAAGGCCTAGTATTTCCCGTATTTTTACGGTGACGCCGAAAGGTCACTGGTTCCAGCGCAAATGGACCATGGCAGATCAAAGCATTTCTTTTCTAACTGCAAAGATTTGTTTGACACCATAATTACCCGAGAAAATTAATTGAAAACTGATTAAACGACTTCATTACCGCTAAACGATCGAAATTCTTAGGTAATACTTGACATATCGTTTCATTACCGCCGAGCCATTATTCAAATTACTTTAATAAAATTGTGGGTGGGTCTCGGTACAATTCCCAGAGCGATATTACTTATCAGTTTATGCAAATTAACACTAATACCTAAATAACAGAGTCGGACATGCCTGTCGTTGGGATTAGCATAATTTAAAAGTACGTGATTGATGTGTTGCATCACTCTGGCCTAAATTCGCAGGTAAATAAAACGAGCTGAGAAAAGTAGAACTTAATCGCCCACCTTCGGAGGTGGCCAGAGCCAGCCCATTTACACATAAGTCAATACCTACTTACCTTTATGTCCTCGTGTAACTTTTCAAGTGGAAAACCTAAACAATAAAGAGTAAGTTGATATATTTCCAACAGGTGGTATTACGAGACCTCTGGTGCGGCACTTAAAGCGTGGGTACCACCGTTTAACAATCGTTCTCACTTTTGTTCAAATTGGATTCCACGTATTGAATAACTCAGAGCGAAAAGACGCATATGAGAGCGGGCAATCGGTTAATCTGTTACTTATCTAAGACATCCAACATCTCAACGGCAATATTACTCATAACCAGGTGGAAATAAATTTACTCCAAATTAGCCTCTTGAAGTCGCTCTCCCGCAGTTTTACTGCAACTTTTACGCCACATTACTGTTTAATGTCGGCCCGAGATTACTCGAAATTACTGCCATTTTAAAATGATATAGGATATTAAATACAGAAACGCATGACAACGCAGTAAACAGTCCTAATAAAAATGCTTCTGGGGCTTCGTAAATTGCTTCGCCATTTAATAAGCCGAAGTCGCGTACGAGACAACGTGACCCGGGCTCTAATCTGGATAGAGCTTCTCAATTTTCCTCGAAGACACGTTGAAGCCAATGTGACGCCAGCGGCATAAAAATAGTGTGACATTTCCAGCTCCAGACCAGAACATAACATTATGCGTTCAAATTCGAATGTCTCGTTGCGTAAATTACGAAGGCAGGAATGCAGTTATTTAGAACGTCATGCATTATGAAAAGTTGGAACTTATCATACAATAGCGAATTAAGGCCATAAGTTATTGCTAATTACGTAGGTGAATGAAGAAAACGCCGATTCGCGCTTTGGACGGGGCAAAATTGAAACCGAACTTTATGGAGCGCTGGTAAAAATTGTTGCAACACATCCATAACTTTAATGCAACCGATATTTAAAAACACGCTTAAACGCGTATAATTTTGCTTTAAGACAAGCGCTTGATGCGCGAGTTTCCACGTTCGAATTCGGCCCGCCCGTCCTGATACCCCTGCTACCCTATTATTCCACGGGAAGCTGCCCATCGCAGCGTATCAAATAAAAGCTCGATGAGGGGCGCGACGGTGCACTCAGAACTAAAACTGAATCTAGAGTTTCCTTAAAAAAAAAATTGAACCGGGTGGAAATGCTAAAAAGAACGAAAGTTTTAATCTTTGCCTCCTAGAGAAACAATCCATTCTTAATTCACTGTGAAAGAGAGTGAAATAATAACAATAAAACGCTGAATTTCAAAATCATCCTCAATGTAAACAGTTGTTTAAATACAAAATACACTGCTTGACATGGAAACGAGAACGCCCCGTAAAAATGGTTTTATTTAAATCATTTTTGGTATGACGTTTGCCGCATCTGTCAACGTATTTACGAGTTATCCGGAACTTACGTTCTTTTTAACCGTAAAAATTGCAATAAACATCAACAATATGACTGCAAAATATCATTTATTGGTGCGCAGTGCGCTCAGAAAGTGCTTCTAGATTAAAACAATGTAGTGAGATGTTCTCAGACGTGATTCCAAGAGGAGCAAACGGGCCGAAGGAAAGGTCCTGGATCATCCCGTAAGAACGCCAAGTTCGCCGCCTTCGAATTGTGGCCCTAAGAGATAGGTTCGGTCGTCGAGGACACTGACGGATCAGTGGTTTGCTGAGTATCCAAGACCCATTGGGTTTCGAACCATTTATCGTCGGATAAGAAGTTTTGAACTGATTTCCTACCGCCTCCATCTCGTGTTACCCCTCACCTTAAATCATCGTGAAAATTGACTACAGTGGTGAATAGACACAGAGAGACTTTTGGATCTGGAACGGGGTAATATCGTGTTTAGTGACGAATCCAGATTCTGTATGGGTATGCATGATGGTCGGGCAAGACTAAGACGAAGGCGGGATGGAAGACAGGATCCCCAGTTTACAACGCGGAGGCATGTCTATCACACTGTTGGGGTAATGGTTGAGGGTGCTATTGGATGTGGTAGCAGGTCACTTTTGCTTTTCATTAGAGGCAGTGTGACAGCCCAACAATGCATCGAAGAAGCCCTGGAACTTCATCTCGTGCCTTACCTGGAAACTCTCCAGTTTTCTAGCACACCATTTTTACGGGGTGTTCTCTTTTCTATGTCACGCCGTATATTTCATTCTTCATACCATTCGCTAGAATTCGGTTGTTACGCGTCTAGTTGTTAGAATAGCAAAAATGTCGATAGTTTATCTGGGAAGCGAAGAATCGTAACCTTTTCGAGGTATGGTCTATCGCAAAAGGATTCACGAAGAGATGCGTCACGTATTTAATGAGAAGCATCCAGAACGGCCTATTGATGGAAGTGTATTTCGTCAGATTAATAAAAAATTGCAGCAAACTGGAAGCGTGAAAGCTGCGCCAAAATGCGGAAGACTTCGAACAGCTACTGGTGGCGATTAAGCAGCAGACATTTTTGTATCTCTCGATGAAAACCCCAAACAATCTGCCAGCAAACGTGCCCATGAATTCGATGTAGCTGCAAAATCAGCAAGTAATCGTTTAAATCGAGAAAAATTTCATCCATACAAAATTTCTCTAACCCAAGAATTGACGCCTGCAAATTTTGATCGCAGGATGAAATGTTGTGAATTGACGCAAGTAAAAGGCATTCAAGACAATAAACACGCTCCGCATACACAACATCTCGATGTATGGATGCGTTATACTTGCACTTGTTGTAAAACGAAACAGTTCCATCACTCGCCGCCATTTTTCCTGAAAGAAATGGGGAAAAAGTAGCTAATAATGTTCGGTCCCAACAACATGGTGCACCGCCGCATTATGCTATGTCTGTGACAAAACATTTCGATGAGATTTCCCCTAGGAGATCAATCGGTATAAGAAGTGCAATAGAATGGCCGTCACGATCTCCCGATTTTGTGTCCATCGATATTTTTTTGTAGGATCACTTAAAAAGTTTCGTTTACAAAAATGGACCACACATTTTAGATTATTTAATCTTAGAATTCGAATAGATTGCGAATTAATTACAGAAGCAATACTGAATAATTGCATAAAAGATTTCGAGGAACGATCGAATTATTGCCAAATTGTTGCGGAAGCCGAATTCGAACATTTGTTGCTGGAATTTCTATTTTATTTTATCTATTAGTGAGTTACCTTATTTTGTTTTTAACAACTTTATTGATTAAATAAAGTTCTAAGTACATCATTGTATCCCTTATTAAATTATCTTTCATTTGATACACGAGACTGAGCGTCTTTGCGTTTGAAAATAAAAGGTAGTTGGATAAGGGTGAAAAATTTTACCATCGAAAATAATGCACTAAATGCCTTTTTTTTTAAATAAAATTAAACGTTTAAAACATTTTTTAAATTTATCTAATAGCAGGTATTTTCAATTCAATTACGCACCTACAACTTATTTTTCTTGTACCTAAGTCCGGTATGTTTACAAGGATATAAACGTTGTGTATTTACCAATACTATTTACGATTTACGCCAAACTGCAGAATTTACGAGCACGCATACAGAAGAGATATTTGTGCAGTCTGATGTCTGACATGTGGGTTATGGCAATGAATAAAGCGATTAGACACACCGTGAAGTCATTAATACCGACTACTTTTTCAAATTGCAAATTAATCAAACCAATCATTAAGGAAACTTGGGATCGGATCTGCAATGTGAATCTCATTCAGGATCTGTACCTCAAGACGTCCCATTTTCAGTATTTTTTCAATAAATCAGTCGTTTTTCTTCTCCTGCCTAAACCACCTCTGTAGCTTTACAGAAAGCCCTTAGAGGAAAGTTCTGGCTAGAAGGTGTCTTGTAGAAATTGTGTTTTTGAACGTATCTCGAGAGCAAGCATTTCCCAAACTATGATCCACGTGAAACACCCTCTATATTAGAGTATGGAATAAGCCCAAATGATCCCTAAGCCACAAACGAGACGACGGTAACGACCAAGGCATGTGTTTTGCACAACTTGGGAGATCCGAACTCACCGGCAAGAGTTCGAAACCTGAAACGGTGCGGTAAGTGACATAGAAGAGGAGGAAATTTAATATGGAAATGACGTCGAATAAATAAAAAAAGTGTTTCTGCGACGCAGTCTGAGGATGGTATATTGGCGTCAGCGTCGACAAAATGGTGACTGCAAGTCGATTTGTACCTTGCGGTGACAGATAGGAGGACAAATCACGAAGCTATAAATATTTGATTAGAAGAAACCGAGTCGCCCAATGACCGATTTAAGGGGTAACACGAATATAATCTGAAATTAGAGCCTCTAATGTTTAGACACGAAGCGTGTTAGAATGCAAGTTACGTCACTGAGTTGGGCGAAATTGAATTTAGAAAACAATGCGTTTTTACACTGAAAACTTATAGATTTTATTTGGAGAACCAGGACCGATTTATGAAATAAAAACAAATTATAATTTTAAATAAAATTAAATCGTTTCCCGAAAAATAAATCTCAACGAGTTGTAGAATTCAAGTTGCGCCACTGACTTTTGCAGGGCGTATATGGTAGAATATATTAATTACGAACTCTGAAACTTTGTTGATTGTTGTTCCGCAACAAGTAGAATTAAAAGCACAAAAATAGCTAAAATTTCCAACCTGATTATCTAGTTTTTAAACATGTATAACTATCTTAAGGTGTATGTTGCGCCGCTGACCTTCGGGAATCGATTTCAGAACATTTCGTTCATGAATCCTGAAATTAAATTGATTTTATTTGTCAAATTTGGAGCGTGCAGTATCTACGTTTGAGAAGGAAAACGAAGCAACAATTTCAAATAAAATTCTCTAATTTCCAAAAACAAATAACTGTTTCAAAAATAAATTTTCACCACCGACTCTTGTGGAATTCAATTCAAAATTTTTCCACATAAATCTTGAATTGTGATTGATTTGATTGCCAAATCCAGGGACGTATTACAAGCAGAATTGGGGGGTACATAGAGTAGGCAAATTCAATTAGGAAAAGTGAGCTATAATTTAAAATTAATTCAACTAGTTTTTGAAGACATACTACTGCGTCGGAACGAACGTTGCGCCCCTGACTTTTGTGAGTTGCAGGGGTGAAATGCAGAATGTTTCGTCTGTAAATCAAGCAGTTTCGCCGATTTTAGTCCAAAAACCATGAAGGTACTTAAAACGGACGTATCTCTAAGAGGTAAAAAGCGAGTTGTGAAAAGGCGAAACGCCTAAAAAAAGGCGCTATTTTCGGCACTAGTTGCGTAATACACTATTATCTAGCCCTGCCCTTTCCAATTTTCCGGTTATTAGCACTGCCCCGATAAACTTAAGGCAAAATATACTTTTGCTCGTATTAAATTTAGCAGAACATGACACCTGGCTCGAATAATTCAATTAGTTTTTACGACACACATACATACACCTTGCCTCCCCAAGAATAAAACATTGTCAAACCCACGGTACATGGCGAAAGTATCTCTGAAATAAGTGTTGGTAATCAACATTTATTTGAAAACCCACACATACCCGTAAACCATCTGACATAAGCAAATTATTTACTTAACGTGTAAATGGTTACGTTTTTTATTTGATAATTAATTCACTTCCTAATTTATGTTTTATTTGTTTTCCTTAGTTGCCGACCACATCAATATTTTTTTCAGAAAAATTTAGCAGGCACTTGACGCACAGCTTCTGGTTTATTGATGCAGTAAACTTACTTAAGGTGTTAATGGATTTCATATATGTCACAAATGTATTATTATTTTTAGATGGTAATTGTTCTACAAATACCTAATGGCTGTAAGACCGTTAAGAATATTACGAAAGCGGAATTAAATTCTAACGTTTTCATTCTAAAAGCGACTCGGGACATAATGCGCAGCGTGCGCCGCGCTGTTAAAATTTGCTCTGCGCAACGCGGCGCGTTAAATTTGAACGGTAATCAAGGCCGAAGCGCGTCCAGTTGCGCGATTCTACAAGAGGGATCGCGATTCGTCAGGCGTCGGTACATCAAAGGAAAAGGTTTGTTTTAGACAGGGTGCTAAGTAAGTTCGTGTCGGTGGAGTTTTCGGTTGTGTGACCGTTGATTTTAATTAAAATAGTGTGCGCACGCGCCCATTGGAACAAACCGCAGAATAAAGATGTTATTCTAATACATTTTGTTGCTAGTCAGCGTCACTCTGCGCCGAGTTGCGCGGTATTTTAGACCGCAGCGCAGCTCACCGCAGGGCGGCGCGTTCGGTCTAAAATCCCCTTTAACAGTAATCTCAGCAAAATTTAGTTCATGAATTAACCTTACGGCTTTTAATATCTTCATCTGCGAATATTCAACATAAACACAAAACTGGTTGAACGCATGACGTGGTCTTAATCCTTGAGTTCTATTTGCCGGGAATATCAGGATTGCGGTATTGTTTATCTTTCGGAAACTAATCAAGGATATCTGCATTTGCTCTAAAATAAAACAGAATTTTCACTTTGTTCAAATATTATTAAACTTCGGAGTCTCGAATTACGATCAACGGTAAAACAACTGGTGTTAGTCATAAGCAAATATTTGGCAATGTGGCACGAAGCCTTGACTGTCGTTAGCATGACGCCATTGCTATTGACATGTGAACACATGCAAGTCGCATTGTTGCCAGTTCTCTTTTCCAGCTCGAGAAATATTTAGGAGCCAATTTCGTCAGAATCAATATTTTCCATTTCAATTTCTAATGGTACTTTTTCTAAAACGAAATGTTTTTTTTTAATATAAAATGGTTTTATTGTATCTCATGATCAAAATTACTTTATTTTCATGTCAAAATCAACTCGTCTCTGACGTAAGAAGAGCATCGTTTGGCAACACTGGTCGCATTCGTTCAAACTGCTATCTGACAACTAAACAAATGAACGCAGCAGTTTCGCCATTTTATTTTCTCAATAAAACTTTGCTAAAGTGGTAATGGAGCAACTGGACATTACTGTAGGGTGGGGAGCTTTTTGCGTAGGTAAACCTAACCTGACTTAACGAGTTACCTCAGATTATTTTCCTTTACTGTTACGTTCTCGCTAAAAATTAATAGCAAAAAAGAACAAAGAACTTTTAAGGTAGACTCCGTGTCAATTTAATTCTATTTAAACTAAAGTCTATCAAGTAGTTTTCAAACAGGATTCACACAATTTCTGCAATAGCGAAAAGTGATTAGCAACAAACCATGCAATTCTTGAGAGCATTTTCTGTTTGCAAGTTGTTCCTAATGGCAGAACAAACGAACGCTGCGACGTTGCCACTATCAGTTTTTTTCTGAAAATTCGTTCCTTATTTCTATTTGATTCCAACGTGCTTTTCTGACCTTCTCGCTTTCGTTCTTATTTTATTTTTTCTCGGATTTATTACATCAAGCTTCCGTAGTTCGGCAGCCGATCCACTCTTTTTCCCTTTCGAATCGTGCCGGATTTAAAAGTGAAATCTAAATAGCTCTCGCACTAATTTCCGAACTTCAAAGTGCTCGTCGTTAAAGTAACTAAGTGGTCTCTCGCATCGGAAGACAGCGGGAAAGTTTGTTGACCTGAGGGTCTTTATTTCGGCTATTTTTGACACAGTTTCGAAAGTCGTGGGCAAAAAGGCACACCTGCATGATAGGCTTCCAACCCGAGTTACCTAAGCCGGCAAGAGGAATGGCAGATACTAAGGTGAAATGCATTTGAAAAATTCCATTATCTCAAAGAAGCAATTTCTATGCTGAACTAAGTACAAAGTGCCTCCAAGTGAACAAGCAAAACCAATATCATGGTCCTTAATCCTCTTAAAAGGTGAAGCCTTTTCACAATTAGATTAGAATTCATGCCATTCGACTGATTATGTTGTTACTGACACTAATCTAGTCCAAATGTTATTCAGCGTGCATGGTTATTATTATCTCTAATTGGATAATTGTTACCGGCGAACATAAATTTAAATAAATCCTTTGACGCTTTACGATAATAATAATTTATCACGTGTAACGACAAAATTCTTAAGGCAAAATCAATTTAACTCTCTAAGTAACCCTACCAAAGATGGACATCTCAACAATGGCTCTTTTTGCTGGTATTGGCAGATATCAACCTTGATATACTAAGCCAATATTGTTTCATTTCAGGGTAAATTTATGTCGCGTCTTGCATTCATCCTACTGAAGAAAATTGATTTTGTTCCTTTTTATTTTATTTTATGCTGAGAAAGCAACTCTGTCATGCAGGAAGAATAAACATTGTTGTTGCTGAAATTTAGCAGCGTTCGCAGCAAACATTTGTCAGCAAACAAAGTACCAAGTAAGGCAACAAGACTTACTGTTAAAGGATATTGCCCGCGTTAACGCAAGCTGGCTTTAACACGCTTTGAGGATACTTTAATCCACGTTAACTGCCTTGAAGGAAGCTCCGAAAATCAGATTTTAGGTGCGTGAACATGAACACGTCACACTTCAGTCCGCAAGGGTTAGTCACCATTAGCGGCAATTTTAAAGACGGCACTTTATTCCAGACAAATGTTAAAGTCACTTTAACCCGCAGTCGGCAGACCTCAGGTTAGTCCAGATAACCCTTCAATCAGTTTTGGTCAAAGATTGGAAAATATTAGTTATTAACTTAACCAGGTTTATGTTGAAGTTAGGAACATAGTGATTTCAGCACGTGAAAGTACTTCGCAAGCACTGATCAATGCGAAATACAACAGGATTTAAAACGCGACTGCTGTTACACCAAATGACTTTAACCAAGGCTTTAACCGATTTCAGAGATCTTTTTGAGAGAAAGGCCCGATTATTTAGGACTAAGAACACTCTGATCATCGGAGTTAAAATCAGTTAGTTTAACGGGGACTTTAACGAGCTTGAGGAATCGACTTATAAGAGCTCAATTCGAGTTAGTTCCAATAACGTCAGCTTAAATCATTTGCTGGATATCGGTGGCGGGAATGCTGGAGGATATTACGAGAGGCAAAGCAGACCAAGGACGGCGAAGAGGAAGCGTAGCTGTTGATGGCCAGTGAGCAGTGCTAGTGTCATTGATATAAATGAGGATGGTAGATCGTCAATTTGGAGCACTGGTACTGAAAGGAAGACATTTCGTATTCCACTCGGACACTGTACGCAGGGAAGTGTATTCACAAGGAAAATAAACTGGTCAAAAATGGACTTTAGGCGGTCAGCTCTGCCATGGGAATTACCAACGCGACACCATGCTGGCATTCTAGATCGCCTGGTGCCACGCTCGCATGTCTATTAGAAGATTCTCTAATTTTCTATAAAAAAAAGAATAAAAAACAGAAAAATATACATAAATAATTTATCCGAGACTGGTATTATTGTAAATCGACTTTAAGTAAGACTCTAATAAACTTTTGGGCGATTTTTCGATTAACGGTCGTTTAAGGTTAGTTACAAGTTCGGTTCAGGTGAGTTAGAGCTAATATTCTCAGCAAAAGCATTCGCGCATAAAATTTTGCTTGAATAATTTTTTTTTTTTTTATAAATAGTTACGCCACAATTTTGCATATAATGCAGGAATTTTTCGGTCGACCAGAAGTGCTTAGAGCTAATATTCTTAGCGGAAGTAATGGCGTATGCAATAGAACGGGATTGCATTATTTTAAATTTCCTTCCTAACAATTTCACTGAAATCCCAGTGGAAAGTGAAGCCAGGATCCGTAAGTGGTTACGTCGCTGTTTCTCAAATAAAGAATCCAGGAATTTCTCAACGTTTTCTCTTCCGAGCTGCACTCTTTTAAACACCTTTAGTGTAGCGCTTGCCGAGCTTTAAGGGCGCGCCGACTAACTCTCTAAGAATAGTCCGGGCGCGCACGGGGGCATTCAACACGAAGGCCAAAAGGAAAACGTCATTAGATGAGAAATTTGTGTTTGTGAAGTGTTTGCTGCAGGTTTTGGACGAAATTAAAATGTAATTAAATAGCCCAGTTAATAACTTAATATCAGATCTGACTTTCTCGCGTTTTTCCCGAGTCTAACTTGACCCAGAACCCTCCTCGATTGCTCAATTACATGGAAGATATTACCACTTAAATCCGGTATTCAAAATACTCGTATCTCGATCAAGTTTGCAAAGTCACGAAAGAGACAGCACCATTAACTTTTCGTCTAATTTGCGTCCTTTTCAATCAGGCTTCGACAGGGGGAAACTGTTACGAAACCGACAAGAAGAATTTGTACGTATCGGACAAAAACTGTCAAGTACAACGGACAACACAAAAGAACATTATTTACCAAAGGTTGCCCAACAAACTATTGCCTTATTTTTATTTGTTTTTGCTATCATTAAAGTCGTCACGACATGGTCACGACTACCATTAAATCTCTTCTGCACCAGTTTCAATATCAGCTCAACAAGTTCTGAGATACAGAGAACCCGCTTTATGTGGTAATGGCTTAATTCGAAGAAGACCGTTTTTGTTATTGACTTCGGAAATTATAAAGTGGAGAGAAAGCGCGAGGGACTTGAATAAATAAGGGTGGATTTGTAGATTCAAGAATGTTCTTGTTTTGATAGGGATCGAAGGGCCAAAGCAAATATTTGCTTTGCAGCCTAAGCAGGTGGAATATTCGTACAAAAAAACCTGCCCGATGTTGAAAACTGAAGACGACTCTTCTGGATCGATTGTGGGGGAAAAAAGAATAACCTACACTAGAGACTAAAGTGCCACCCGTTTGCAGATGTGCTATGAAACCGTGCAGAATTCTTAAACGACCCATTAAACGGCGTTTGTTAATTAGCAAAGTACTTTCTAAGTACATTATAAATTTTCATATAATTTATATTATTTCCTCACCGTGTTTGTAGAGACATTTTGTGCATACGTTGCCTGTAAAAAAGATTTTTGACCTCTACCGGTCATAAAGACTACACACAGGGTGTCCATTAAACATGCGGCTAAAATTCGGGGGGTTATCCCCAGAATTATTCTAAGAATATTTTGTCCTTTGATAGTTTCTGCAAAACCTCCTCGTTTCGCAGATACAGGGCGAGAAAATTTTTCGAAAATAGCACCATTTAATATCCTTATTAACAGCCGAACTCTTTAGAAAACACCAAATCCGTTGCTTACTGAGTTACGCCCTTGCAGCAATCATCCACATTTTCCACTGGGGCATGACGAACCAATGACTTAGATGCCCCCACAGGGAATAATCCAAGAGGTTTATGTCCGAAGATCGAACAGGCCATAAGTGAGGTCCACCTCGACCGCTCCGGCGATCTCCGTATGTTATTGTTAAAAAAGCGGAGGACCAGGAAGGCCGATGACTGTAAGAATGCTAGAAGTGGAGCACAATGTGCTGGACAATGATAGAGGACGATCTTGGTACTTGCGTTGACTCTTTCTACCGATCAAACTGATTTCTCAAGAAATAGTGGGACCTCACAACGACTACTTCACTTAAGGTGATCACTTTCAACGGTTCTTGTAGATTAAGAAGCTTTATATACAGTATTTAATATATAACAAAATGTTGCTATTTTCGAAATTTTTTCTCGCCCTGCATCTTCGGAGCAAAAAAACTCTTAAAAAATCATCAAAGGGCAAATATTCTTAGAATAGTCCTGGGAGCTACTCTCTGAAATTTTGCCATATGTTTAATGAACACCCGGTATAAGGAAAATCTAATAGGTCTATTGAAAAATCGAAGACGAGAAATAATATTTTATTTACAATATGTATTTTCATTCCTTCATCTTATTTTTTTCCAGTATTCAGTTACGGTTTGAATTTGAAATACGAAAAAAGACGAAAAATTCCGTCGTTTCTGTTCGCATTAGTTCAGGTTGACCCACGTCCAGGATGACCCAAAAAACAATTGGTCAAACTAACTTTTCCTGAAAAAATGTGCTATGATCATTGAGAACAAATAAAGAATATTGACGTAGATTCCCTTCGTGATCCATAACAATCTAGAGTTTATCTACAGGTGGAGTTAGATAACACTGGACCTCGTACAAGAAGAACGATTTTGAGTTTAAGACATTTTCCTCTTTTCCGGCCCACTGAAAAGTGTCTTATCGCCTGTTTTCGATTCTTTCATCCATTTTCCAAATTTTGCCTCATTGAAATGCTCTTATGCTTTTCACGTTTCCCGCTGAAAGCGGTCAAGCTTCTTAGGTATCCTCATGTGCTTTCAATTTCGACGTTTTTCCTATCAGAGAGGATTTCCTGTATTTCCTTTAGCTTCGATTTACATCTAATTTTTTATTTTCAAAATTGATAATAATTTTTTTTTGTTTCTCCGTCTTTCTATCGCATCTAAAGTATCTGTATTTGCGTTCAACAGGCGCAAATTTTAGCGACATCTAGCGGCATATCATTTTTTGCAATAAAAACGGTTCATAAGGAAAAAATGCCCTTCAATGGCCGTTTGTAATTTCCCAAAAGGGTTTTAAACTAGATTTTGAACGAGGAGCTATTTTGGTGTATACAAATTTTGTCCGCAGTCTTATTCTCAAGGTACCAATCACAGGTAAATAAACCTAGTAAGTAACGTGATTCGTCATCTATTCCACTTAATCTAAGCAGCTCAGCACTAAATAACACCACAAAGTTGCAAATTTTATGCCGATAAATAAATCTTCCCATAAAGCTTGTTAATGGGCAATAGCGCGGGATTCCCATATCCGATTTTTCTATCTCAAACGCGTATCAGATTGCGGAGCATTTAAATGATCGCTATTAAAACTAAAATAATAATAACAGTAATTGCTAAGTGATATATGGGCAGATTATTTGTAGATAACAGCAATCATTAAAAGAATTTAGATGGATTGAGTCTCGGATTAAAGAAGACGATTGAATTGACATAACGGGATTATAGGATTTGCGAGGAAAACTTTAGCCATCGTATAATTTTCCAATAATCTCTTCCACATCGAGATGCTTAATTAGAAGGCAATAGCCGCATTTAAAATTGATCTCAAAATGTATTTTTCATAGATTGTCAATGCAATATTTCTGCTTTGCGCATCAACATTAGTGTCGATGCGCAAACGGATGCGCTGTCCCGTCGCTACGTGCCATTTTTGCACGTTGCCCAAGTGAGAGAAGTAAACGTAACAATGCGCAAAGTACGTATTTCGCACGCGTTTATTTTCATGATCTCGAGCACGAGGACACTAAGAAACGTTGCAGCTCGTACACGCGAAATCTCTTTTATTTTGGAGAATAATTTTAAGAGAACTTTTCCGCAATCAAAAAAGAACCAACATCAAGCTCCTTATTGGCAAAGAACTTACCCGATGGGGAGACTTCAGCAGACGATGAACAGCAGCTAGTTGATTTATGAGCGGCAAAGTAACGCTGAAGGTATGCAACGGCGGTCTAGCAGGATCGGGATAATTGGTGGTGTAAGAGAATGGATCAATATCATTCAGATATTGCACTCTACATGTCAAAGACATTGTGGAATCACAGTGCGTATCACTACGAGTGTTTACATTAGTCACTTCGGCCGGCGAGGCTGCAAGATCTTCACAATCCTACATGGAACACCGTGAATTTTAGACCGAGAAAGTTGGTGTCTCAAAAGCGGTTTCGTTCCATATGGAACCGTTCCGAATACAATAACTCTGATTTTTGTCCATATTCTATTTATGTAAATATTCTGATATCTTTGAAGAATGGGGCGAACAGTTAAATTGGTTTCGATTTTGCCTCCGGAAACTCCTTTTGAGGCATTATGATTTCCTTATCATGGCAAGAAAATCACGAGGTGCTTTGGGCTGACATTCTCAAAAAAAAATTATTTTAGTTCCTGTTTAAGTAGAAATTTGTTAATTCCGCTTTCGGCTTTCCAACTTGCTCCCTTCTTAGCCACAAATCTCGGACGTTCGGTCTGTGATTCCCAGGGCTTTGCACGTTAATAAATATTGTTCCTTTGAATTCAAATAGTGGAAACACGATGGACTAATTTTTTGTTTTGCCCTTTTTAAAAGTAAATTTTCTCGAGTCAACATCAACTCAAACATCAATCAGAAAAAACTGACTGCGAGAACACAGTGCAAAGAAGATATTGAGACACATAGAGCTTAATTAATGACAAGAAGAAAGATGAAATCCGCGAATATCATTAGTTGATCTTACCGCAACTAAAGGCAACAATGTCGAACCAATTGGTTACAACAGGAACATCAGAAGAATAAGGAAAAATCACTTTGCAAAAATTGAGAAGAAAGATGTTCACTTCGAGCATCAACTTTCCTTGAGGTAGAGTCAGAGGTAGATGATTTGCGTCTTGCAGTAGCCAAAGTCCCACGGACAAAAGAAGGTAGACACGCGAAGATAACATTCGAGACTTTTGATGTGATTTGAAGTATGTAGGTTCAGCTCTCCTGCATGATTTCCTGATGGGTTTTGAGCGTTTTTACTGTATATACTGGGTGTCCACTCAGCAGCCTCTCAGACTTCCATGAGTTCATTTGTGATTTTAAAAAAAATCAATTGTGCGGATGTATACTGGGCGATCCGAAATAAATGGGACAAGCAAATGTCTTGAAATCGAGGTCTAGAAAAAAAATAGTTCGAAGTCTTTTTTACTTTCGGCGGCTCAAGTTTTTAGAATGGTAATTTTTCAAGGTCACCTTCACCTGTCTTTTGGGGTCAACATCGTTTTTCCAAATGGAACACCCGATTTTTTTTTTGAGATTCCAGCGTTTTGCTGACAGTAAAAATGTGTTTATTTGAAGCATTTTTTGATGAAAATGTTGAAATTCCTAATAATGCAAAATAACCATTTATCTCGCCAATGCTACGAGTTCGATTGCATAAGTGGTTCAAACTTAAAACAAAAAAAACATCGAAAAAATGACCACGCATGATTGACACAAACACATGTGACTTAATGCAGGTTTTCCTAGAACACTTAATAATTCCATTAATATTTTATGATAATTAGACATCATTTTGTGCGTAAATGAAGAAAACTGAATTACCTGTCCTCCTACGTCATAAAAAACTTATCACCCTGTTCGAAAATCTAAAAAAATTGAAGTTTGAAAAATGATAATTAAAATTGTTGCGGAACCACTATATATGTATTTTTGGCTCAATGAGTATTCGCGTCTATTAAGGTGACCTTACGTGAGAGGCCATTCTATAATTACCAAAATCTAGCTTAAGCTAACCACGATAACGCTAAATTTTCTACGAGGCACTGCAAATGCCTAAAATTCTGTTAAGGCGTCACTGCGCCCCCCAAAGAGAAAAAATACAGGAACCGACACAGGATCCGGCGAGGGTTCTATCACGTGAAAAAAGTGCAGGTGACGTTAATAAAAGAAGAAAAAAAAATCTTTCCAACGGTCCGCTTTTTTGGGACGTCCTGTACGACGGTCACAATTTTCAAATTTACCTTCATTAGCCTCATACATAGAAATCCCCATAATTTATTTTTTTATCAAATAGCAAATAAACCGATCAGAGTCCGAGGGGACGTCAAACGGACACCCCGCGTCGCTTCAGATATACGAGGGTGAAATGGGCGATGGGGTGAGCATGAAGACCTCTGCTAAATTTCTGTTATAGTGCCTGTGTCTTGTTGAAGATATACATCGGTCACCTTGATACCCTCTAATGAAATTTTTAGTTTATCTTGTTGAAGTGGGGCCAGGCTTGCTTAATGACATTACTAAATAGTATCTACTGTGATTAATGCTTATCGCGACTCTCCAAGTAAATCGAAGCGCCCTATTTGCTATTCTAATAGGATCGTTAATGACACATTATTAAGCAACAAATGGTTCATCCTAATTATTAATTGTTTTCGGGTAATTAACTAAAACAAAATATTTACTTAAACGGAATACGTGCGCTGCGAGATGCGTTATTCCTAGGGGCCACGACAAGTTATCACTCTGATAAGTACAGCGTTTCCTATGGGAAATTTTCAATGTAACCCTTTTCCACATAAAACCACTTCATGATGCTGTTATAAATCATTAATTTTTTTTCAGCAAAACAGTCGTTAAAGAAGCGTCATTGTCTAAATATAGTAAAATACACAATGCAAGGCAGTACCCAGTCAATGAAAGGTGATTTGTATTCAAGAGCTGTCCGTTCTGTTTTGATTCAGGTTCAACCGAACTTAACGACTGAAATTTTAAATGAGCTCGTTTGGAAAAAAAAGTAGATTAACTATCAATTCTGGTTTGTAGGTCCACTTCGGAGTTAAACGTTCCTTATTTGAATTTATAATTAATCGAGTGGCTACCAGTAAAGTAGTTGTCGCTACAGGGTTCAGTTTCAATGGTCAACTCGACAATTCCCTGAACTTCAGTTTCGGGGACTTTGCTGCGAATGCACGGAAATCCCGCTTTGTACTCAAATGCGTGTAATAAGCGGGTTGCGAAAGAAGACATGAATCAAAGAACCGTTAAAAAGTCTTAAAATCGAATGCAAAAAAACGAACCGAAGAATACCACCAGTCGCTGAACTTGAAAATGATACCGCCAGGAACCCGTCAAGTGACATCTATAAACACACGAGTTTCAAGAATGGAATTTCGTGCGAAATTTTCATATAAAAATTTCACTACACTGAGTGGAAATCAATCGGTCCGATGACCGCCAAAAGGCCCTGGCAGGAAATTGCTTCCTTTGGAATTTAATACCCGAACGAATATTCGAGAGCTCGAACAGGCATATTTTGACCTCTGTTCCCACAAACTCATCGCCGCTAACCGGTACGACTTACCGGGTGCTGTATAACCTTAAAACGGTGTCAACAAAAGTGAATCGCCGGTACTTTTCTTTAAGAATCGTAAAGCCGCCCACATGCGAGCCACAAGCACTGAAAAACTTAATAAAGTAAACAAAGTAAATGTCATATTTGCCCAAGTCCGGCAGTAATCGATGGGTACCACCATTTCACTCTCTGCGGCATTTTTGCCGAAACCACTTATGCAATACACGATTTTTTAATTTTCCTAATTCCTAAACACCTCAACCAAATTGGACATTTTTCGTTTGGGACACCAATTTCTCCTAAATGAACATTTTCATGAAACCTTTCTAATGGTACTCTTAAGTGAACAGGTACTCCTCACTCTCCACACGAAAGACGGTCGTCACTCACGAATCACGAAATCGAATATCGCGGTTCTTAAAAAATGCAGTAGTACTGAGACAGTACCTTTAGTATCGACAAAAACATCGGAACATCGCCGGACTGGCAACTACCTGTGATCACCGCTCCGCCGAGTTTCAGCTGTTTTATTCAGCTGTCTCAGAACAGACTAGACTCACCGCATGTCGTGCGGCACTGGCAAGTGGGCAGAGAGTGGCGCCAAACATCGCAAGCGGCGAAACGAGCAACTATTTTCTGAATTTTCGAAAAAAAAATGTTTCATTGGGGAATCCCTTTTGACGGTAATTGGCGTACGTTTATCAATAAATAATTAAAAGGGACAGTAAGTGGAAAAAGTGGCGTTTTCATCGAACAGTTAATGGCACAATCCCGTGAACGCTAACAGGCTTTGAGATGCTTTTCTAAAAAGCTAAAAAAAGGTTCAAGTAATTTATAAAAAAAAAATATATATATCTTTATACATTATCATTGTTTAAATTTACGTTTTGTAGCTTGCTGCTGACGGGCTTTATATTTCGGACAAACAGCATGGCAGAAGCGTATCTACCTACAACCCGAATCGTTTTGATAAGCAAAGAAATGAAAATATTTATAAATAAAAAAGGAACCTAAACGTCTGCTTAGCGGCACAACTGTGAGTGGAAAACTATTGACCTGGCATATGCAAATTTCAAATTGAAAATGATCAAAAATAGCCCAGTGATATTCGTATATTCCTCACTTGTCCTCTTGGTCCGCATTACACCCCCCCGTTCTTCCCTACTGGATTCGATCTGAGTTCATTGAAAATATTTTTAACAGAGGTGGTTCGTATCCAACTTTCAATGGAAAGTCTTTATGGCGGCAGACGCAAAATTCAAGTGGCAATTACCCAAAAATTATGCAAAAAGGAGTGTGATGTTTAAGTTTCAATTTTACCTCGCTGGTTCCGCGCTCCGGACTGCACTGGCATCAATTCCATTTAACTGAAAATATTTTTGCTTAAAGACGGTTCATGCGCCTAACTGTAAATGAAAAATTTTCGGCGTGGGACGTGCAAATTTATAACTAAAAATTCTTTAAAACGAGAAATAATTATTGCGAGAGGCATTCAATTTTTCGTTTTGCTTTGCTAGCATTAATGCCCTTATTACGCCACCGTTTTGTGTTTAACCAAGTTTAAATCATTTCCGGGTAAAGAGGTTTCACTTAGCTGGTATTCATATTACCAATGCGTTACCGGTTTCTATCGGAACACACTGGATATGTTTCCGTATATAAAATGGCTCACGGGTCTTTTAATTAAATCTATTCTCCTGGTTTATGCACCTTACACGCTCAAATCGGCGCGCCACTGTTTTATATGTAATTTTATACGTGAATGGAGGGAGTTTAGTTTAGGTGTAAGCAGGATTTCGTTGCATGTCAATATCTTTAGATCGTTGAGGAAAGTTCATTTTTTGATACTATGTAGTTTTGTTGTGCAGTCAGTACCTCAGCGGAAACACACGCCCGAGGTGGCGTGCACCATTTTCGCAAGAAATAAATTTTTTTTTCTCTAAAAATTGCTTCTATTACATAAATAAAACACAATTAGCGTTGCGGTTTTATAATATTTTAAAATCAAGATTAATTGGAGCATTTTGCGTCCGCATTAGCTAAAAATAAATTGAAAGGTTAAGCGCTCGGCGAAAACTGATCTGATTTTTTTCCTATAAGCGGTGTGTAAGATTGGCAAACAACATTGTGTTAGATTTACGGTTTCTATTTGGAAAATTAATTAAACGTGTCGCATTTCAGTTCAGTTTTATGGAATTTAACTGCAAACGTCACGTCTGTATTTTTGGTCTTCGCTTGGTGATGTTCGATACGCCGTGCGCCTCTGAATTCTCCCCCCTCCCCCCTCACCGTTAAATTCTTAAAAAATTATCATTTTTATTCGAAAATAGCATTAAATACGACAAACGATACTATCTTATGACGTTTAGTTATTTATTCAAATGTTGCCTTCGTCGCCGTTGGCGCGAAGTGGCCGATTTTTAAAAACCGAAACATGGGTCATGTGACACGTCAGATTAAAGGCCTCGCAACACCACACCCAGTGGTGAATTACAATTCGAACCCTGTCAGTTGGTTTTTCAGAAAAACAGATATACAATAAAATTTATTAGAATATTTATTTTTATTTATTTTTTTTAACGAAAACTGCTTGCGGGCATAAAATCGAAAACAAACCAATTTCCTATCAGCGAACAAATTCAACAAAAACAATACGCTCACTTTCACATGAAGTGCACCACCCAGTGATACTAATAATTAAGTCTTGTAACTTTGGCAAAATAATGCTTCGTAATGGAGTATCAAACGATCAGACTTTCAGCAAAAAGATACAACATTTGTTAATTAAAAAATTAATAATGAGCGACATCGCCTCGCACGACAACGCGAGCTCGTACTCTTCGCGGATTTGCTTTGCAACAAATTATCAACCTGGGGTATTTCATTCCATGCTACCTCAAGATGATGTCGTAGGTCATCCACATGCCTTGGAGGCCTCGGTAAATTTCGAAGACGGCGACTCATCATGTCCCAGAGGCGTTCGATGGGCGATAGGTCCGGTGACCGTGCAGGCCAAGGCAGTTTTTCCAATTGCGCTTCTTCCAGGTATTGTCGAGTAATGTTCGCACTATGTGGTCTTGCATTATCCTGTTGGAAAATGCCTTTTGGTAAAGGGTACTAATACTGCCCTCAGAACATTGTTAATGTAGCGACGTGCGTTTGGGGTGCTTGGAATGAACACGAGAGAAGATCTTCGACCAACACATATCGCACCCCAGACCGTAACACCAAGTGTTAAAGCTGTGATGCGCCATTCAAAAAATTGCAAATTTCTTCTTTCACCTCGGTATCGTCTGACTCTTCTACGACCATCACTGATCCATAAACAACATCGCGACTCGTCACCGAAGGCGATATTGTTCCGCTCATGACTCCAATCGACTCGTTCTTGACACCCATCTGGAAGCTTGGCGTTGGGCGGTTAGTGGCAGTCGTAGATTTGGGCGGTATGAACGCAGGCCAAAAGACGAAATTCTTCTGTAAACTGTCGCCATCGACACCCGACGATTTAGAGCTCTCGTCCAATCTACTGCGACAGACAGATCGTTGTTTGAAATCGATCACCAATGGCCGTCCGTCTAACAAGACGATCTTCACGCGCATCGCTGCTACGGGGAGGACGTCCAGCCGGACGATGTTGCTGAACCCTTTCTTCAGACCATGAAGACCGTATTCTCGCAATCGTGGTGCGGTTCCGGTTCATTCTTCGGGCAATCTCACGAGAAGAAAGTCCACCCTCCTCCATGCGGATAATTCGCCCTCCATCAAAGTGCGAAATGTGGGAAAAATTTCGACGCTCTCTCACTGGGGGCATTGTGAGATGTCTCGTTCACAGTTCAACAACAAAATAAACTGATATTTCCATGTAAATATTGTTTACAATTGAATAAAAAATCTAAAAGGTCAATGGCAAAAAAACCACCAGCATTCTTTCTTTTTTGCCGAAAGTCTGATCGTTTGATACTCCGTTATGAAGCATTATTTTGCCGAAATTACAAGACTTAATTATTAGCATTACTGGGTGGTGCATTTCACGTGAAAGCGAGTGCAATTTGCTAAAAAGCTACCGGCGGGGTGCAACTTAGACCGGCGCAGTAGAGGCGGACCCTAATCGCCCCAAGGACTGAGATTCGGTCCGTTTCCCCTCGCGTTGAAATCAAACGCAACATGTCTGCTTTGCCGAACTACTTGTCTCTAAAAAATTTTAAAGCTTTAGTGTTACTAGAGGCAAATCGGTTGGAGACCTAGAGATGGTAGCCATAATGAAATGCGATGACCTTCAGGTAATTTCACGGCAAGTGCTTTGAACTTGATGAATTTCAAATTTTATTCCGTCTTTCACTCAAGTTGTGAACTTATGCGCATAAATTTCTGCTGTACCTAGGCGATAACAGTTGTTGTTAGTTAAGGGAAGAACGGTAATTTTTCCATAAGCTCGACTCGTCGATTTTTCCAAAAATTCGTTGGGCAAACCTTTAATAGCTTTATACCTTAATTTATGATAATTTCCGCAGGCATCCGATAATAATGCCTACAACCGAGGATCCTTCATAATGCCTTTTCCGAGTAAAATGAAATTTTTAACGGTACGCCTCGCATAAAGAGCGACTTTAGTACCGTAACTAAAACTTTTAAGGGAGAACCCGCATTGGCCGACTCGTAAACATAATTGGATTTAATAAATTAGCAATCTCCGAATTATCCGACTTTGGGCTTTTAAATTTGGAACGTCTTATTACCGTTAGTTATTGAATGAAGTCACGCAGGTACTGAATCTTCCTACAATGTTGCGTTTATTTAATCTAGAGTTTTGCAACGCTTTGCATAATATTCAGATTAATTTAATTTGTAATATATATTCTGATGCTGTTAAAGTATCAAAATGAGGGGATGGCGGTCTCGTACGTGCTCAAAATCGAGTACCTAATCCCCTTATCGGAACTCGCCCATAAACAATCGTTGCCTGAAAAAAAACCGGACCGATTCTTAATTGAAGTGAAATTGTCCTTGGAAAGGTTATCTCATTTTATTACTTTTATTATGGTGCGAAAATTCGGCTCTTTTGTAACAGTAAAAATGTAAATTCGTCCAGTGGGAATAAATTGTTATACTTTTTAATGCCGAAAACGTGAGACGCAGGCTACTCGGAGTCCCATGAGAAAGGTCGTATAATGACGAGGCTTGAGACCGTACCAAATTGGTTCCTTTATTTGATTTGCCTCAAGCCGGAGGGAAAAGTCGTTACAGCAATCGCTTTGTGTTAGAACTGCTTATCTAGGCATGATTTGACCGTCCGGTAATTTATGGGCAACGTTAAATTGAAAGGATGAGCACTCTAGGTGCAAACATCCTGATAGGAAAGCGGCTTACAATTCGAAAGCCTCAGCTGCATCGTGCTACTTCTGCTAACATCCTTAAATCAAAGGGAAACATCAGAAAAGAGCAAAAAATCCCTAATAGGTAATCGCGAGGGACCCGCCAAGAAGTCAAGAAACTCGAGGGCCTTCTCGAAGCTCTTTCAAATTAAAACAAACTGAAGTTCGATTGTAAATATGTCGTATGCGTCTGAGGTGGATTGTTCATTCTTTCTTTTGTTCTATTTGGGAATAACACCTCGCACAGTTACGGGCGTTCTTGCGGCTGTCGAACTGCACACGATTCGCAAACAAAACTTGCCGGAATAATATATACCCTTCAATAAGGGAGGGAACGTCGTTTTTGCGCCGACATCTCAGGAACGGGTAGAGCAATTGCCTTTAAAAAAGCGCTCGAGTTAATCGTCTCCACGCATTGGAGATGGGGCACTAATCCGGGAGTGATTTCCTCGATACCAATGAAAATGTTCAAATCTCAGATGCGACGCATCATTTGGCAACGTGTAACACTTTCAGGATTTGACGTCAATCTATATAAAGAGATGGGAATGGCGACGTTGTCAGTTTCTAACTAACTAAACACTATACTTACCTAGACTTATGTAACTCTAAAACACTCAAACTTCGCAAATGAACTATTTCTTGATTTATAATTAGTTTAAATTCAAGTGTTCCGTGATATTTACAAAAACAATGATCAAATACAACCTAAGAAGACCCGCCAAAGGCGAATCTTGTCAATATGGCGAAGGTTAATTTTCCCCGATCCGTTAAGTTTTTGGTGAATTTCAATGTTATAATCAATATTCATCTACAACCACACTATAAATAGCATTTACCACCCTGGTTCGAAGGACGTAAGTAGTATATTACTGCTGATAGTATGGTAAAGTAGCTTTAACTCTCTAACTGTATATGTATAATTACTGCCTTCTAGGGATTGCAAACTACACCTCACCAGGTAGGTTTACAACTTTTCCTTGAGTGCAGTAATAACCTACTTACCATACTCATGATATAATGTATTATTTAGCAAATTATTTAATAGACAATAATTACTTACCGCATTGCGTGCTAAGTTAGAGTCTTTTCGCAATCTGAAACGAGAAAATATGAAAATATCGTTTTTAATATAAACACGAATTTATACATTAAGAATATTGCGATGTTTTATACAGGATGTCCATATGTCGTTGCATAGCATTTTTTGAGAAACCATTCATTATAAAGGTTCAAAACAGCAAAGTTCTTCATACATCTTTTATTTGAAGCGTCTTATATGGCATACTCTGTAGACGTATGTACATTCCAGCTTCCAACCATTCTTGAAATGAACTGTTTATCACAAAAATGATACTCTAAAGCCCTGTACATCTCTGGGTAACTTTGCCATCAATTTCATTCCATACAAACAACAAAACCAGAGAAGACATTGATTAATTTTTCTATTTTCATGCAAATTTTCTTGCTGGCAAAGTTATCAGGACTATGTAAAGTAGGATCTTAAGTTGAAGAGATAAACGTCCTGACAATTTTAACAAATAATTAATTAAGGTAAATATATTCATAAAAACATTAAAATCGACAGAAAATATTAGTCAGTCTAATAGCTTTTGTAGAAAATCATCTTTTTGATAAAATTTCCAGATAGGATATTGTGGTAGTCAGTTCACGTTTTAATTCTTAAAAAATGTAATATTTCTTCCTTAAATTGGAATTTGGTATCTACACTATGTAAACACCACAATAATGCTCAATACCAATATTACTTACCCTCTCATTGGAGCCCCACTAGGCGTGCTCGCCTCGTGAATTATCACCTCCCTAGCATCCACCTCTCTACACTCATCATGCTCATCTTTATACCCGAAAATTTTGTTCATTATCGGACTCCACAACTGTCCGGTACCACCCAGGATATCATCTATATTGGTATGTCTTGAAATAAATAGCGAAGTCAACTGCTTCTTGCCCTCTTCTCTCAACGAGGGCACATTATCATATGGACTCAACCGACCCTCATTATCTCTGGGCATCTCTAAACCTTCGGGACTCGCTCTATCTCCCAGAGGCTCTGGACGATCAGATTCTTGACTCTCTTGTAACCACCAAGCCCTTTCTCCTGATAGTTGATGTCTTATTGCATATGCTGGTTTCTCAGGTACTTCCTCCCTCGATGGTGGAATTGATGTGTCATCATCGTTAATCCACCACTCGCGTTCTCCAGAGTCGATGTGCCTGAGATGATGAGTTTCCAGGCAATCTGACGGTTTCTGATATGCATCGATGTTTCTGTTATTCTCCGAGTTGGACTTATCGCTATCTTGCCACCAAGTTGAGTTTCCAGAATCATTTCTTCGATACTCAGTGGTTGGTGGTTCTGGTGCAGTCCAGTTGGGATAAGTCTGAATCCCTTCTGGTGGCGTGGAATTTTTCTGAAGCCACCATGGGGCTTCGCCACTCTCAACAGGTCTAATTTTAGGCCTTTGTTCTTCGTTATTTTGAGCCCCTGTCTGTTTATATACTTGCACCCCTTCAGGAACTTCCGAAGGATTCTCTTCCAGCCACCAAGGCTTCTCTCCCGACTGAACGTGATGGATCACAGGTCGTTGTTGTTGGGTCCAGTTAGGGTATGTTTGCACCCCGTCTGGTACCTGAGCATTTTCATCTAACCACCAAGGGGTTTCTCCAGATTCTACATGCCTCATTGGTGGTTTGTTCAAAGGGGCTGTCATGTTATTTTCGGCATTATATCCGGAATAAATCTGCATCCCTTCCGGGGGTTGTTGGTTACTATCCAACCACCAAGGAGCTTCTCCAGAAGAATTCTGGTTTAAGGTCCTTTTAGGACTACGGGGTAGATTGGGTTTTTGTTCTGCATATTTCATATTAGCTGGTTCGCTGTTTTGTTGTAGACTTGCATCAGAACTTTCCCCCCACCAACGCTTATCATCAGTTTCAACTCTATGCAAAACCAATTTAGCACTTTTAGCTTCTCCAGTGGTCTCATTAGTGCTCTCAGAGCTGGGATCCAAGATCCAAACTACCTTTTCATCAGCATCAGCTTTTGAGTCTGAGAAATTCTTCTCACTATCGGTTCCTTCTAAACTGGGCTGTTTCCCAGTTTTAAACAAATTGGTAACTGGAGCCAAAGCTCTCATGAGGAAGTTCTTGGCCTCTGTCTCATTCTTATTACCTAGCTCATTCTTAAGTTTAACTTGAGGAATTTTCGGTTGCAGAGGGTCTTCTGTGAAGTTCGCTGACATTCTAGATGAGTTAGCTTTGGTGCTTTTAGAATCGTCTTCGCTGGAACTAGGTCCTGTTGTGCTAGCATCGGAGCTAGGAGACGCCCTTTGTGGCAGTTTAGAGCTATTACTACTATGATATGACCTGCAAGTGGCTAAATTTTCTGAAACATCTGTGGCGTCAGGGTCAGCATTGTCAGACTCGGCAGAACTAGCTGAATTGCTGCGCCTTCCCAGCTTTTTCCTTGAGCCATCAGGATTCATGTTCAAAACCGACTTCCTGAAGTCTTTGTTGGGAGTGTTCAGGGAATGTAAAGAATTCGTTTTTGCCTCCGGCTTTGGAATTGGAGGAAGCTGCTGCTTTTTGTCTCCAATTTGCTTTGGTGGGGTTAATTTGCTCTTATTTACACATTTCTTCGTTAAGTCTTTATCAGACTTTACGGAAGCAATACTTTTAGTGGAGCTAGTCCTAGAAAGGCTTTTAGGACTCTCTACATTGTCTTGCTTGCCCTTTTTGTCCTTTTTATTAGTTGGACTAGTGAATTTCATATCCAAGAAGTTAGTCCAGGGAGTCGCACTTATTCTAGAAGCCCCTGCAAACCTCGAGGATTTAGTCGAATCATCCATCCTATCAGACTGAATTTCTTTATCCACCATATTCTCTGGGACAGTCTTAGCTCTCGAGATGGTTTTTTCTATGGTTTTAGCGAACTCTATTCTCCTGGTCCTAAGGAAAGTGGGTGGCGTTGGAGTTCCTAGTGTCGGTGAAGTTCCCCTGGTGCACACCTTTACAGTCTCCATTTCCACTACTATTTTCTCTTTTTGCACCGGAGGTTTCTTCGCTGGTGGCTCTTCAGGAGCCACAGATGAACACCTACTGCTGGGCCTGCTAGGAAGCTCTTGCTGGACATGCAGAGCATTAAGAATCTCTTTGTTCTTTCTCGTAACCTCATGACTGCGGATTGTAGAAGGGCGGGAATATGCTGTATAGCTTCTTTCAACCGAGTTTTTAGGAAGAAACCTGCTATTAAGGTATTTTTGACTGCCGGAAGATAAATCTTCTCTAGAAGTTTTGGTTGAACTAGAAGCTCTACTGCCATACTTAGAAGCAATTGTGGAATCGTCTCTTTTTGGAGAATTCGTTGTTAGCCTGGGCAAATTGCTAGTGCTTCCTGCAGGCGATACAGTACTTTCCCTGCTGGTACTGCCTCTGGCGTACGCTCTAGGGTAAAGTCTGTTCGAAGTGAGGTAACTAGAGCTCGAAGAAGTAGTGCTTTTTTCTGACTTCTCCAATGAAGGACTGGCATCTCGAGATCCGGCTGATCGAGCAAGTGGGGATTTATACGACACAGGAGGGTGAGACGGGTCTTTGTCTACAAATGTTGTTTTGATTCTGGGCGGATCAAGACGACCTAAAAGGGAGAATATTTTAGCATATAACTGTTGGTAGTACTTAGGTTTTTACCAGAATCTTTGGCTGCAATGCTGCTACTGTAAGACCCCCCATATTTAGTGGCGATTCTAGAAGGAGCTGATCTGTGGTCTGAGATGGATTTGCTTGATGAAGTGGAGGATCGGCCAAAGGTGGAATCATACTGAAAATTAAACTTTCTAGAGTACACGCGAACATCCAAACAGAACGAATGCGGTCGGTTATTACTTCGGGAAATATTGGACAAGATAGCGTACGTCAGCGTTCAGAATTTCGGACAGGAGGACAAAATGTGACGTTTCAATTCGAGAGTCAAAAAGTCTTAAATGCGGGACAAAATCGCGGATTGTGACTTTACAATTGCGAGTTCCGAGTTCGAAAAATGTCGAGATTTGAGTCAGAATTTTCGATGTTGCGGTTTCACCTCGAGGCCCGACGTTTCGAAATTTGGAACGAAAAAACAAATGAAGGGGCTGCAATTTTGAGTACGAAGAAGTGACGATTCGGTCGAAAATGCTAAAATCAGAATTGAAAATGCTTATTTTGCGCAATTTGTGCCAAATTGTTGTGTTTAGACGGTTCGACGTTTTGGACCCGTTCTAGAATAAGCAGTTTGATTTAAGCTGCAAGCTCGTAATTTCTAGACCACTCTGCGTGTTAAATAAAAATAAAAAGGCATGTAATGTAGCCGCTAGCGTGTTAAAGAATTTTGGCAAGCTTACCGAATAAAAATGATTTGCAATTTCATATGGTGCAGCAGGCAAGCTGAGTGCATTTCCTGGACAGGAATTTCTTCGGTGTTTTAGTATTACCGCGGCACAATATTGCCCGAAAATTTGATCATCGACTCGTGTTTTAACCATAAGGAACGAAATCATCGTCGTCCTCTTTAAAACCAAAATAAACTCAATCAAAACGGCCACATGTACCAAATTCATACAGCGCTTGTAAAAAGTATTGCAACGCGCTTATAACTTTCATAAACCTGGTATACTTTTAAGTATTTAAACGCGTATAATTTTATTTAAAAAATTATTATTCCAAACGCTCAAATTACCCACCCCTATCCAGCTACCCCCACTGACTTTTCGTTTTTGCACGGAGAAGTACCCCTTGTTGTAAGTCAGGTGAGAGGTAATTCAATAAGTGATACAACGGTATTCTTAAAACCAAAATTGAATCAACAGTTCCCTTAAAAAATAAAATTAATTGATACAAAGCAAAGTGGCTCAGTACTACATCAAGCAAAATCGAAATTCCTACTCTGAACGCTGAAATCGGCTTCCAGTAGCAACCTGGCAATGACTCGGTGGTTCCTCGAACTCCACTATGCGATTATCCAGTGTTGCTTGCGTTATTAATTTTAATTCTAAGACGTAGATCGTCTAAACGCCTACCTATGTACACGGAAACTTTCAAGTGATCCCACGGAAAAAATCAAGAGGCATTAAATCCGGAGATCGCGGCCGCCATTCTATTGCGCCCCTTCTACCGATCTATCTCCTACAGAAAATCTCGTCAAGATTCTCTCTCACGGGCGTGGCATAATGCGGTAGTGCACCATCTTGTCATAACCAAACATTACTGACGACATCTTTCCCATCTTCTCCAGAAAAAACTGCAACGATTAATTGAAGTCCGAGCATGATGGATCGTTTTAAGTTTCCCTATGTGAAAAGTGGACCGATGGACTGTTGGCGAATCACATCCATCGATATATTATATGGAGTTGTTGTGGATGCAGAGCGTGCTTTCAGTGAGGAATGTATTGCAGGCAACGAGCAAAAAACTATGTCGATGAATCGTTGCTACATCTGAAAATGATATTCTACAAAAGAGCCTACTATCCTGATGTCGGATTTTCGCGTCGATCCAGAAAATTTCATCCTGCGATCGAATTGTCCAGACGTCCGCCCTTGGGCAAGGGAAATTCGGCATGTACTAAATACCTCTTTTAAGGTAAAACCACACGTGTTTGAGCAATTTTCAAAATGCCGGATTTATGACAGTTATAAACGTGTCCCGATCCTTTTGGCGAGCGCTGTATATGCCTTGCCTGACCCAACTCAATAAGCATTATAAATAGTACGGAACTGTTTGTTAGGCTTCAACAATTTTCGATTTGGGTCAAACCCACCAAAAGCTGTAACATTTACGTCGATTTATTTACCTTATGCACACCGTACCTACAAGTGAATTTAGCACAAGTGCGAAACTGGACTCCTCTTCCTGCCCTGGCAGATGTGCCAAAATCCGCCGGACTGGAAATAAAAACTTTTACTACTGCCCACAATTATCACAATGTTGTCGCTGACGTCATGTCTGATATACGAGATGTTTAAATTGAATTCTGAATCGCAAATTTTTAGCTACATTTGAAAATGGAATGGTTAGAGGTCGTACTCGGCATTCGAGTAAGTACTGAAATAGCGCGTTTTTCCATTTCAGCTTTACCGACCCGAAACCCGATTTTCTGAAGCCCACACGGCTGGTTGATCAATTCCTAATTTCGCAACACTCAAAATATTCTAGTTGTCTGGATTTATAGTCGAGATCGATCCAGATCGATCGTTGAGAAGCTGGAGCTACCGGAATCTTCTTGTCTTATCCGCCTGTATATTTTTAAATTAATATTTTTGTCAGAGTTCCAATTCCAAAGCAATGCAAGTCGTGCGTTTCCGATGATCCAGAGAAGGCTGTTAAGTAACGCATTTTGCAAGTGAGGTCATAAAAATAGCGTGACGTCTCTAACCTTGGCTGTGCCACAACACTGCTTCCAGATATCTATTAAGGTGGCACGAAAGTATATGATATCCCAATGTCTTCCGAACCACTCTCCATATCCAGGCTTTTATCCGGTGTTAACCCTCAGATCATCCACGAGAGGAACCCCTATTTCCATCCGTTCGATGCAATCGCTGTATTTACGCTGTGCGAAGAAAAACGCATCGCCCAGTAAACGTGGATATTTTTCAAGGAAATTTTCAGCAACTATTTATACTGTTAAGAACAACGATTGATGAAATATTTATTTAAAAAATCGTATCCGATACGATCCAAATTCAGCAATCGATTGCCCCCCCCCCCCCCCCCCTTTAACTGAATACCTATATTCAGTCAGTCATCTAAGTATGCTTCTAGCGAGGTGATCTACATCGTCCTGAGCTATTCCATCCCAAGTAACTTTTAGACTATCACGCAGGTATTGTAAATTCATAGGAGAGTTAGGAAGCATTCCCAACCTTCGCCCCCCCACTCTTACTGGGTGATGCGTTTTCTTTGTCACATGGTTTCGTATTTATTTGTTCTCTTTTTATCTGTTTCTCTTCAATCCAACAAACTCGTCCTGGACCAAAGTGACCAAACGCCCACAAGGTACCACCCAGGGGTGCTAGAAATCAACTGCATCTTGGACTACATACGTCGGAAACGTCTAAGGATATTTTTCAAAAGTCATAAAATTGTATTAGTGCAAGACAATACTCTGAATACATATTTCCATTGATTGAAATAATCTAAAAGTAAATAAACAATTTTCTTTCGGATATAAAAAAGTTGGAATTTTGCATCCTGGAAAAACGTCGGATTAATTAAACTTCATTCCTTCGACACTAGTTGGTGCTTAGCGGGTGCTTCGAAAATACTGTGTTTGACCATGGAACGGCCACATTTAACACTGGATGAGATCTATCGAGCCGTAGGGCTCCTTCAAATCGATTTAAAACAAATTAAAGTCGCTGAGCGCATGGATATTTTCCAAAGTATCAAATCAGGCGAGTATGACGGCGCTTTAGGGAGGCTGGAACTCGGGCCGTACAATTTCCAGACCATGGATGCGTTAGAACTGCGGATTAAGATCGATTTTTAGTTTTAACGGCAAGAAGGTAACTTACAATTGCGGCACGTGAATTGGTTCCAGATTTACAACGGTCGCACCATGAGACTATACGCCGAAATACTGTTAGAAATCGTCTATACAAAGCCAGTCTTTATACTCTCAAAGACCACCGAGATGTCCTCCTCTTTCCAGAGACCGCTACGCCGCAAGATTAGAATGGTGTCAAGAATGTCGATATGGAATTGATCGGGTTACAGTTTCATTCACTGACGAGTCCATATCTGGATTTCGTCCAGATTCTCATCGAATGGGAGGGTGGAGACGGTCTGGAAATGTCGAACGTTTACGACACGTCCAGGAAGTTTATTCATTCAGAGGTGGCGCATTAAACGGCATGGGCCGGAAAAATGATCGACGGCAGAATCAGTCTCGTTTTTCCAAATCGATTCCTAGCGACTCGACGGTACATCGATGACCATTCTTGACTCTACAGTCCGGCCATTTATCGGTTCGACATTGTTAGAGACTGGTCGGGCAACGAGGGAATCATTGCATTGTCATGGCCAGCACAATCGCCGGATTTGAATCCATTTGAGCACGTCTGGTACATGCTTCGAGCAAGAGTTTCGCCACATATGGTCAATATTCACGGTGCCTTTGGGTTCTGGGAGCTACTGTCAGTAGAATGGGGAAAGATGACACGACCGAAAATGAACAATGTTATTTTGAGTATGGAGCGCAGAATTGGGGCTGCAGTTAATAGCCCTGTGGAGGCCCTGCTTTGTGTTCGACTTCATCTTTTTTGGTTGCTGAGAGCGTTTTGTTAAGTTTAAAAGTGGGCATTTGTAGTTTCACGGTTTGTACATTCGCAGCTTATGAATAAATCGACGTGATCTGGAAATCTACCAACAAAAGCTTAATTTTGTTATTAAACACTTCCTAAAACTATAAATGTATTTTTTCTAATTAATTTCGGGAAAACTTCAATCAAATAATAGAAATATCCTTAGACTTCTCCGATGTGTGAGCTTTGCGTCTACTTAGCCCTTCGCACCAATCCCTGGAAATTTATCGAGTTTAAACATATTTCGCTTCTGCCCCTCCTCGAGTTCGCGTTGGCGCGAACTGAATTATTTCCAGTGCTCAATTTCCATGACCCACAACAGTTCCATGGAAAATCTGAGTAATCGTCCAGAGCTAATTCCAAGCGGAGTTCTCTTGATCTAAATCCACGATTCGTTCCGCTTCTTGGTCGTTCCGGTGGTACGCCTATGCACAACGGTGCGCCCAAATCCCTCTAAAAATAACCGGACGTTGGCGCCTTTTTACTGGGGAATGCCTCTTTACGTTGACAGGTTTATGGGATTCTATAAGGCCCATTCAGTAGTCGGTGCTCAAAATCCTGGGGGGGAGGAGGGGGGAGGGGGGGGGGGAGTCGAAATAAAAATCGTTCACACATTTAGTACATAACGGAAATCCATTTGATTTGTTCTGGGTGGGGAACTGTTTTGTATGGCGTTAATTATAGATTGCATAAGAATGAGCTGCTATTCTCAGATTATTTTCCAGAAAGTTCTAATTGCGGTAAAGAAAATAATAACAGCAAGAGCATTCATTAGAAGTGCCTTTTAAGCTGCAGGCTAATTAAACTGACAGCTCTAAGACACGTAACACCTTTATCGCTGAAAGCCCAACAAAGCAGGGACATCTTTGTAGTGTTTTAAGGTCTTTATTTAAAGGCTTCCTGTTTATTTGGACTTCTTTTATTCAATTCCTGTCTAGACTCTTTGAGAATACTCCCGAGTAAGCGCTCTTAAAGCCGAGATAATGATATGTCACACGTGACGAATATACTAAAAGATTTCATGGAAGCGAAATGAGGCATGTCCTTGGGACTTCACATATTTTCGTGTCTATCGAAAAAGGAGGAGTTGGGGTGCCATCCAGCCAGGACGTGGAGGCTAATTTCGAGTCGGCAGCAGAGGCCAATTATTAAGTGAAATCGTCGGTGACTTTTATCCAGAATTTGGATGTTCAAGACACAGGCAAAATAAACTAAGTTGTGGTGTTCACGGTTCAATAACGGACACATTCGCAGAAGTGCTCAGCTCGATGAATTACCCAAAAGTCAAAACATTGCTTCAGGCTCGGAGTAACCGAATTTCGTACGCTGATAAGTACGACCAGGTACGATTTTAACAAAGTAATCGGTCAAATATCAAATGATGAGGTATTTTGATTTCGTATTTAAAAATAGCGATCCAAAGAGCTCGAAATAGCGCCTCCAGGAGTAACAACCTGAAGATCAGTTTTCAATAATAGTCGTTTGAACTTCTAGTGTTAAGTATATGAATTGCCTCTGGCGAACATAATTCTTTAAGTAGTTCCTATTTTCGAATCTCCGCTAATTGCCGGTGAATAGCCTTTTTATTGCAATCTTGAATGATTGTTACATGCCAAAAATCACGAGAGATGCATCTTTACATTCCTGCAATCGCCGAAGGAAATTTACGAAGAGAAACCGAAACGGACGGAACTGTGAGCAAAAATATTTTTTATGGTAAAAGAAAAAAATCACCCTGTGAACGACCTTTACGGGTGGTTAAATAGTTCTTTGACGCCTCGAATGCGACTTAAAAACCGGCATTAATGGACGAACGCCCCCTTTCCGGTGAAAGATTTGAAGGCATTTTCTGAGGAGAAGCACCTACGTATGGCCCAATTAGGCGTCGTAAGAGGGATGTTCGGGAGACGTCGGTGAAGAAATTAAATTTTAAAATTTTTACGAAAACTTATAAAATCAAGCAAAATTGTCCGTTTTGCAACATTTCCCCGTCGGGAAAATTTCTGAGACATTCGGTTAATGGGCAAAATCGAGAGGCGTCTTTCCTTCCGACGCCATCCCCCTGCCGTCGCGGTGGAGCGTCTAAATTTCTGACTTCTTTTGCCGAGATCGAGCTTTGGTCCGTCGCGTAATTTTCCTTTGCCAATTTACCAATGGCGCTCGAAAGAGTTTCTAAAATGATCCAACCCGGAAAAAACGCTACACGGATCTGCATCTCGTTTTAGACTCCTTTCGGAAAAATCGAATATTCGCTATGGAAATTTCAGAAATAATATTCAAATCAGGGAAAACCAAAAATTTCCAAGTGAAAAATTGAAAAACGACTAAATTTCGAATTTCGGCATCGTGGTGCGATTCCCTCGACACCGTAGTCCAATGGAGCTGATTGGAAAACGAATAAAAAAAGAGGAGAAAGAATTCTTGTCGCGTTCCATTCTTTCTAAGACTCTTTAAAATCGCAGGATGGAAATGAGAGATAAAACTTGAAGTTCATGTAATAATGCGAGGAATTATTGAATTCACCTTGATTTTCCGGGTAAATTATGTAAACGCACGGCACTAAAAATAACTATTTACCTCTAACTTTGCAAAAATCCACATTAAGGTCGATAATTATGTATGCCTGTAGTGTGGACAGGGCCTCATTAGAGCCCAACAAACTCCAGAGTGACGTTAAAAGAACATTACAACGATTACCATTTCGAGGGCGTCGTTCCTGAACCCCGAAATCACTGATCACCCGGAATTACTGAATATTTTGCATTAAAGCTCCTCCACACTTCTCTCTTTGCAGAAAATGAATACTTACGTAATTTCGGAAACTGCTCATCCTGAAAGTCCGCTATTTCCATTGATTCTAGTCCACAGTAACCACTATAACCGAAACATTTTCACTGATGATCCCCCTTTGGCTGTTACCTCAAGTATAACTAACCCTTGATTCTTTGCCTCCTTTAGAGGTCATCCATGCATTTGCATAAAAATTTGATATTAATTTAAGACATTTAAGAGACGTAATTAAGGTGAATAAAAAGGAAGCGAGGGGAACGAACCCTCAAATAATGTAGGTACGATGAGCTGAAGACAATTTAAATTTTAATCAGGAAAGTTTGATGACAAATTAGATGGCCAATTAGGAAGTAGTGATTCATGGCTACGTTTGGCACCACATTGATGGCGATTCAGAGTTGTTTTGTGTTTGGTGAATAGCGAGTGGCTCAAATCGGGTGACTAAAATTAGGCCTGCTAGTGATAAAAGTTTCAATTAATTCTTTGCCTGTAGAAATTTCTATTGTCCAAAAATACAATTAATTGTTGGCGTCGAGCATAAATCAAGCTCAGCTGATCTGATCCGGAATTCGGTTTCAACTCATTCAAGCCTGGTACGATTTGATCCCTTGCGGTGATTCGAACTAGTTTAATGCGATAAGGCACCTCGTTAAAGGAGTTATAAGAGTTCGTAGGGCACACTGAATAGCATTTAAAAGTCGAAAATGCGCCTATCGAAACACATTTAAAACTCGACTTTTTCAAAGTAAGCGCCAGCGCTTACTTCAAAAAAGATAAAAGTATCTAAGGCGAAAGGTAAATTTGCAAAAGATATTTTTAAACAGAGATGACAATTTGAAAACAAAGTTTGAACCTGCATTTATCAACGCTTAAGACGATAAACGTAGGTAGAAATTTTGGAATGTCCTCAAAACGAATTAACGCACCAGGAGAATTATATCAGAAAAACAAAGAAATGCATTTAAAAATGGATATTATAAAATTTGCTAAAATTCCTAAAAATGGTTAAAAAAATAATTAAAACTCGCTTTTCCTGGGAAAACAATAAACTTCTCCAAACCTAAATCCTTCAAATCGCCATCAAAATCGCCCCAGTTCTTCCCCGAACACGAACCACCACTTTTATTCACCCTTCAAAAACGAATCAACGGCGAATCTAAAGGCTAAACTCAGTTAATAAATCCAAACTTAAATTGAGTCACTGAAAGTGAATCCGCGCCGATTTTTCACCACTAGTTTTGTTCAGACGCCGACGACGAGCGTCTAAAGGCGTCTTATCCGAACGAAGTCGAAGAAACTCGAATTAAGACGAGCCATATGACTTAAATAAATGTGTGTGCATGAAGCACTAGAGGCACGAACCGTGAACTGTGTCTTGCATGGGGTTTTAATGTTTATATGCTTTTCGCTGTTTCAATAGTAATTCATCGTAATACATCTTTAAATCAACCAAACCAGGCAAATGGCAATGCTGTTTGTGTTAAAGATAGTGCAGGGTCAGTGTAATATGTTACATATTGCAGATGCAGCCTAGAAATGTCAGTAAGAATGGACTCAAATTGCTGCACTCGACAATGTTATTAAGTTTACATGTGAGATTATTAATGTTTTTAATCAATAATGATCAGTATTTGGTAGAGTTACATCGAATATTCATGAAGGTGTAATCAAAATCACTAAAATTAATTACAATAGTTTGAAGCTTCTTGACAATGGTAATTGTAATTGCAGCCAATCATACGTGGTGATGACTCTTGTCGCACTTAATAGGTGGCGTCACTTGTTAGGCGTCTAGTTAAGCAACAGCGAGACGCAAACTTCCAGAGGGTAAGCGCCATCTATTGGAACGCGTGTTCCACTAATTCCCATGGCGGTAGTTTTGAAATTATTATTGGATTTTTAAAGTTGTCATCACAATATATTCTATTTAATGCTATGTAAATACCGGGGGAATGAAGACATCTACAACTTCATTCAACAACAAAGGCTTCCTTGTTGTTAATAATCTAATTTATGTGAAATCACCTGTAGAGTGAAGACATGGAGTCATTAAAAGAATTTATGTCAAGAATTATTTTTCCAATTCATTCACTCGCTGTTACACAATACTGCTATAGAAAAATTTTAATCAAACAGAACATTTGCCGAGATGCCAGAACTGTGGATTTTTTATGATATTTTATTAATTAAAGTTATGTTTAACTAAAGTGATATGCTCCAAATCCACCTAACAATACTTTATCAAATTGATTTTTGCTATAAACGAACAAGTTCCGATTCCTTTTTCGCACATAAGCATTTTAATATAATGAAACTACGGGCACATTTTGAGATAATAAACGCTAACTTTAAAACACATAAAATTGAAAATTATTCTTTACAAATAAATCTTGGAAACATACAATAGAGCAGTGAGATGGGAAAATTGCAATAGTGACTGGAGCTAGTGCCGGGATTCGGGCAACCATTACAGAAGCATTGGTTAAATGTGGATTCCAAATAGCTAATTATAAAATTACAAAAAAAAGTAATTATGGCTTTCTTTCAGGTTATTGGTGTGGCGAGAAGGACTGAGAAAATTAAGAAATTATCCTCAAATTTGTAAAACAAGGAAGAAAAATTGTTTGCTATTAAGTGTGATATTTCCGAGGATATTTAGATCGAGTTATGTATCGTAAGGCAGGGAAGCCATTAAAATCATAAAACAATACAATATTTCGGGGCATATCGTAAATATAAATAGTGTAACTGGACACATGTTCCTATATGGGCCAGTTGTTAATATCTATCGAGCAATAAAGCATGCAGTTAAAGCACTCACTAATATTTTTGATAGCGAACTGGTATATAACAAAATCAAAAACATTGAGCTCATTTTAAGAATAAATACTAATATTTGAGTTTAAATTCAACTCAATCCAAAATTCATATAATATTTATTTATTTCCACTTACAGAACATAAGTACAAGCAGAACAAAAAGCGAAATTCTCGATAATCTTAGGTATCATGGTAATACTGAGAATTTTTCGCAGCTGAGAACTGAACATGTGGCTGATACAGTAACTTACCGTCTATCTGCTCTTCCAGGAGTTCAGATAATCTCAAATTTTCGTGATAATTTCTTTATTGAAAGCAAGATGTGGTTTTCAGCCTTATATAGAAACTTTTCTATCGTTAAATCTCATATGATTTATTTAACAGCTGTGAAGAAAGTATTACAAAAGCTTTCAGGGAAATTACCAACGAATGATAATCTTCCACAGCTTTTAACGACTTTAAAAAAACATTTCATTCGCCATTCCTTCAAGAAAAATTTACACGCCATAAGTCTTAGTAATACTGTCTTAGTAGTTATATACTACAATATTTAATACACTATAGAAGCACTTTTAATAATGTTTGATCTTATTCCTATCAAAAAAAGACGACAATAATTAAAATGTTTAATATTGCAAAAAAATAGTTTTTGAAATAGTATAGTATTGTGTTAATTAAACTCTCAGTGAACACAACAAAAATAATACATATAGCAGCTTTTAAAACAATATACAAGAGTACATGAATATTTTAAATTTGCAAGTGAATAAATAGTAAGGGAAGCAGAAAAAAATTTAATAAATTATAAACATGACAGCTAACAGATCTATAAAATTTATCATTCAATAACAAATCCCGGTAACGTAATTTAAGTATACTAGCCGATGAGGGACGTACTTCAAAATTATCACGCTAGTTGTACACATCCTGCTTAACAATGACAAATTTACCTTCAGGTTACTAGAAGTTCAAGTAACTCTTCAAATCGTATCTAATCTCAATTTTTCAAATTAACCAAATATTTAGCTTCAGAGTAACGTTTTATTATGGCTTAGTCATTAATCTCTACGTATTCGTGATTGTTTAAATAACTCCTAATTATTTGAAAATACGTAAAATATGCCTGCAAATCATTAGAAAGTGAAAACTGAAAAAAAAAAGATTTGCTGGCTAATTTAAAGGGAAAAATGTATCCTTTAAACCGAGTCCTCAGAATTGCGTTAATTCTACATCTGAAGTAACGTCAAAATTACCTTACAAAACTGATGTTGACTATGACCAGTGCCGTCACTGAAATATGGTCTCGATGATTTTAAATCTTTTCTATTACTGATTTCAAAAACCAATTTGCCGTATATATCTTCTTTCTGACATTAACCCGAACGCGGTAAAACTTCATCATCAACGGTCGATACACCATAATTCCTCCAAAATAATATAATTTTCATCTGATCTTTGACGTTTGAAAATTTTATGAATTTCATTCTAGCACTAGATTCATGAAGTACTAATAGATTCATAAAAAGGGATGTTTCAGGTAAAAAGAAATGCGCTAATCTTGGATATTTCCAGAAAGCGCTTTGCCATCCTGTTTTGGAGAGAGACATTGCAAATAGAATGTTTTTCACCTAAAAACGTGCAAGGAAAAAAACGCAAAATGCGACAAACATCGTTTAATTTCACCTCATATTTCATATTGTAATTGTGAGCTCATATACAACTGGATAACAAATATGGTTAAAAATAGCCATTGAAAATGCCACAACAAAATGCAGGACGTCCTCTTTAGCTTACGTCCAAAACAGTGCCAACATTGCTACTCAACCAAATAAAATTTTAGGACATATTATTCACTTATTTATCACAGAGGACTTTTTTGAGTCACATCCCAAATATTTTCTGGAAAGTGGGCGTTGGAGCTTTGCCAAAGCTCCGGCAAACGAGATTTAATCGTGGATTAAGTGGGACTAATTGTTTGCTGGTACTCTCTTATAGTACGTCAAGAAGCGAATTTTAGTACTGAGCTCGAGGGAGATTTATCCCGAAAACTTAAGATTTAATGAAAGTTAGAAATCAATCATAATTTATTATTAGACCAATATTAATACAATTTATATGTGAGAAAGCTATATACATCCAAAGATACTTATCTACTGGTATGGCCGCGCAATTTATCCTTGTGGCACGTGCTTTTTCCTTCAAAGCGCCTCCAATACATAAAAATTTAAACGCGCCCGGTTGCAATATCCTCCCCGACCATTGAACACTCAAAAACCCAAAACATTTTTGGCTCGTAACATTTTATGATAAGATACGAACATCGGCAACATCGCCGTGACATCTCAGCAGCATCGGCGCATAGCTCATGTTACCTGTAGGGGGCGTCGTCCTTTTATAGGCACAAGCGTCGACTAGCCATTGCCCAGCGACGCCGATATCATGCGTACCTGAGTAAAAACACGTTGCCGGATTTCACGTTTTCTCCAGATTTCGGAGAGTTTTCGGCAATGGATTTCCAGAAATAAATATTCTGTTCGCTGACAGAAGTGCGAACGTTTGGATAAAAATAATTGTGTTTCGTGGGAGACACCATCGTATTCTTACATGGAAGTAACATTTGGAGGAGATATCCTAAATCGATGTGTGAAATCTCGCCAAGGACCTTTTCCTCGAGGAGCTGAGATGTCGCAACGTTGTTAATTAATAATTATTTCTACGCACGTTCAAATGGCAAAAGGTTGCTAAACTGGGAGTCAATGGTTTCAGACTATATTTGCTGGCTGGTTTCGCCAACTGTAATTTTGTATGAAATTTCACTTTCATTCAGTGCTTCATATAAATTAATGGTGCAGAATATGCCACAAGAAGCTTCACTAGATTTCGGAACATTTTTTTTTCTGATGAGAGTGTGCCGATTCTGTTCTTTGAATTTTCTTGTTCTAGCAAATTCAAGTTCTAATCTGAGTATTTATAGTATTTATTTATTATTCAGTTTCTTGACCCAGATTAGATTTAGTACCAATGTCTTTATACATCAGAGCACATCATTTATTCTGAATTTGTGGTATTTACCCGGTTTCACTGGTTTGAGTTGGGGATGGTAGCGACGGTTAACAATAGAATTTGGTTATCGAAATTCTTTGTAAAATTACGTGAATGACTCATTTCTATAGTTTTAAAACATACAGAAAAGTATTTCATAATGATTTTCATAGCAATTTCAACGGGCCGACCTTGTCGAAGTGAGCCAGTTAATATGTAGTGAATATCCAGACTAACCTTAATTATTTTTACACTCGTTTGAAAAATCTGGAAAACTGGATAGTATTTTTAAAACGAGATATCGGTGGGTCATCCAGGATACAAAGTGTCAGTTATTTAATGGTATACTGTTGAGGTCTTACATCTATGAAAATTCGCTGAAAACAAACTGTAAGAATAACAAAATTCTTATATCGCACTAGTTTGATGTGCACTCTAGTACCCTCGACAGCATTTGTCTTTTCGCGCGTGCATTCCAGTTTCCTGGAAATATTTCAGTTAATACCTACACTCGTCTATTTTTACTCTAGAATGTGGAATTCAAAGAAACAGTTGGGTCCTTTTATCCGTAATATTTGACGATATTGACGATCCAGGGATAAAGTTTCCATTTAATAATTATTGCGCCGCCAAGCCGATAATTTTCTTTCCCTCTGATCATCGATTTGATTTATTCGTTTTTCCAATGAATGCTTCAAAGTTCCACGTCTACGCAAATATCTCGGATTTTATTTAAAGTGTCGTAATCGGCTTCAAAGATGTGCATCGACGCAGTGTGCTGGCAAATGTTCATGGAAAAAATAGCTTCGTTTACGCATTCACGCAGTATCTCCCTAAGTCGTGTGACACACTTCGAGCTGAAGTATGGAAATTACTTATAATTCAACTTTATTGCGGTATTTTTTCCGTTACATAATATGAGAGTAAAGTGGGGCAAATCTCATCTGACTCATCTACGAAGTTGAAGGCCAAAAGTCTACAGTTGCAGGCGGCAAGATCGTGGGAATGCTCATACTTCTCGGATTCCTTCCTCCCATCTTCGCATCATATGCGAACCATCTCTCTAAATCTGGGAAAGATGGTGCCTACGGCGCTTGCTCAACCGCCGATAATTCAATTTACCTTTTTTCGCTACAACATTTTACATATTGGAATAATTTCTAGTTGATGGAACTATTCGTTCTCAAGCGACTTGAGGTCACAACATAGATTTTTTAATTATTGAAAATTACTTGAAAATAGCGATTCCTGAATGGTAAAGGAAAAACGCCGTCTTTGAGGTTTTTATATCATTTCTGGTAATCAATGCATTTCTCCCAAAAATATTCTAAGACATTGCTTCTAAGTAAAGCTAAGGTTTTCGGCATCTAAAAAACGAATTCTGATATTAAAAAATCCCTATAAACCCCGAACTATAAAATTTTTGAAAAAATCAATGACCCCTAAATCTGCGGACTTCTGCGGCTGGAAAACTAACGTTTCAATGCATTTTTCAAAAATTCTCTAATCGAGACATGTATTTTTTCTAAATTTATGCTTATACGTGCACTTGTGTCGGCAAGTTGATGTTTCGTTTTCTTATGGCATATACATAAACATTAATGCTCATATTGTGCATAATTTCTTCGTCAAATTTCATCTCCATGAACTTGAAAAACCTTCAATGATAGAAAACGTGTACAAAAAGGAATGCGAATAACCTAATTTCAAAAATATACAGAGAGTATCATTTTAAATTGATGTGACGTAAAAATTAACTTAAAAACAGTTGGAGGCAACATTTTAGGTTCCCTGTACGAAGGGGGAACTTAGAAAGTGATGTCATGCGATACCTCAAAAACGGTTTGAGGTATTAAAGTTTAAGTAGCTACTACTTCGTAACCAGTGGGGCAAATCGAAGATATTCGATAATCGTCCAATATCCATAACGGCGAAAACAACAAAAAAGCTGCTGTTGAAAAATAATAAAACTGGTCAGATCATCTTCTGGACATTGGAGGAAATCTGGATTATTTTATCGCGATAAAAATCATATTTTCATCAAAGCCAGGAACAGTTCAGTTTATTAAGTTTTTTTTTATTGATATGAATGGACGGAGATCAAATGTTCCCAAGGATCATTAAAATCATCAGTTAAAATCTCCTCGATACGGTAATATCTAGAATACCGACAAGCCTTAAAATGCGATTAGGCCCTTGAGGACCCTTTTGGCTCCCCGCAATTTTCGGAGCTATATTCGCCTTGTTTGACTCGATATTTCATCTTCCCAATCTCCGTAAACATCTGCTTTTTTTTGGCATAGTTGGTTGTTTTCGAACAGCAAATGAGAGGAATAAGTCCATCATCAGCAACAATAACAGTAAAAATAAATCCTAAGCCCCTCTCCTACGACGCTCGACTCTTGCTAAACTCGTCTCCTCTTTATAGCAACATCCTGTCAGTGCTGAGTTTTATCTTTAAGTGTTTGTGCACTTTAACTGCAATCGCTTTCGCAACTGCCTGAATTACCTTTCCATCGGCAAAGTGTCTGAAGAATTTCTCCCGCCGTGAAAATTCACAAAACTCGATTCTATTTATAAGCCCCCAGTCCTTCCAAAATATAGTGAAATCCTAAAAATTCTCAAGCGCGCGCACTTTTTACTTCCCTCACTCCGCCTTTAAACTTAACTCCGGGCGTCCAAAGCGTCGCGACGTTCATACGAACGACGCACTGCCCGACTGCCACGCGCGGTTCCCATTTTGGCCAGTGCTCCGACCTTAACTGCCCATTCGAAACAAACGAGTAAAAGGGCCCAAAGTACAGAAAAATCAGCAAAATGGCCGCATCTGCCAGTGCCGTATCCAGGAGCTCCAAATACTCCTACAGGGCCGCCCAAGGAGGCGCCGCTGACGTCAGCATCGAGTACAGCGCTGATTTGACCGCTCTGAGCAGGCTCGAGGTAAAGTTATACTGAGTGATAAAAATGGTGATTATGTAGGATATCGGATTTCCGGTTGGTGCAAAATTTTAGTGACCATCTTTGGTGATCGCGTTGAATTTGTGCATCGGGAGTGCAACGTCGCAGGATTAAGCTAGAGGTCGATTGGTGAAGCTTGGGGTTCGGTATGGAACCCTGAAATCCACTTTTTTGGATGATAATTCGTGCGAAGGAAATTAAATTTAAGTCCTGCAGATTCAGTTTTAACTTCATTGAAAACCCCATTTCCATTTTTTTCCAAAAACAACTATCGAAAAAAAATCACCAGGAAAGTAACTCTTCAGTATTAGAAATCTTAAATGCGCATTGAACTGAAGCACTGAAATTATTTTTCAGGACAAAATTCGTCTTCTCCAAGATGACATCGAAGTAGAAAGAGAACTCAGAGGAAGAGTGAGTAAAATCGAATATTTGGCTTGCATAAGACCCTAAATTTAACTTTGGTATTTAGTTTGCCGTTAACCAATTCGTTTTGCTTCTTCTAAAATGCTTCAGCGAATTTATTGCTTCGCATTGTACCGCTTGCCAGAGCTTCTTTAAAATGCTTTGGGGAAAGTGTTGCGCCCTCATAATATGCCGTGATAAGTGACGCTTTAAGGAAGCTAATTTAGCGTAAGTTTCAAGGGAAATCTGGATCCTAAATTGCATGTTCGAACAGGCTGGAACTCGAAAATGTGGGTATTCATTACAGATAGCCTGAATTTAGAGTAATGAATCAACACGAGGTTAGCAATGGTGCTATTTTAAATTTTGGCAAGGTGCTTTTCCGATTTAGCTCATGCTGGCCCGTCTACCTCGTACTCTGTTTCACTTGCAGCTAAAAATATCACTTCGCTATGAAAAAACGTATTTTTTTCCGAAGATATTTGTCACACAGCTGTGAATCGGAAAGTGTGTCAGCTCAGCTATTAACTGAAATTTTCCTGGAGGTTTTGCTCAATGATCTTTGATTTTCTTAGTCACGTTTCGCATCAGGAGTTTGTTCTGATTCGTCATCTGGCTTTCATTTTTCATCTCACGTTTGAGCCTTAAGCCTTTAGGAATGAGGTATTGAGTCCTTGACATTCGTAACCTTGATCGTGCTGATGAGGGTTACTGACCTTTTCTGAGTTGTAAACATAACATTTTGTGTGTCATTTTGAGGATGATGAACGGACAATTGAGGAATGACCCCGCGGCACTGGAGAGGCTGTAGGGCACTATACGTCTGCTATTTTCTAGGTCTTAACCCGTGCTACCGCACCGAACGATGGCCCCAATAATGGAATTAAAAATTCAAAAATACCGATTATGATTTCAGGAATTTACCGCTACTGAAATATTTCTGTAGGTAACCTAAATAACTGTGTATTTTTAGATAACACTTTCTCTGGGGCACAAAACACCAGGAATCCTTTACAATATAATTCCGCCTAGCCTCTTCCCATGTATTTGGTGTGACTCGTGATACTAATATAACATTTACGTGGGCTTTCTATTTGAGTCAGCCGCAGGAATGTGACAGAAAATGACTACGACACATTAAAAAGTCACTAGTAGTCATTAACAATCACAGGCCAAAACTATTTCATTCGTATAAACCAAATCTCCGATTTTTGTCTTGACTGACCATCGAGTCCTTTAGAGAATCGACTATGAAAAGAGCAGTTACGTATTGCTGTTTAAGAAAAACCTTAATAGAAGAACCGATGAAACATGAAGAAAAGAGCATAATAATAGTTCTCCTCGAACAAATTCGCCTTTTTTAAATTCAAGTTACCGACGGACTTCATTAAGGACCTGTCGCGATCAGATGGCGGATATTATATTGATCAACCATGCAATAGTCATCTGCATGATAATAACACTTCAACACGATAGTGTCTTGCGTGTTGTCCCACCCCTAGAGCTCAAACCACGAGAGAAGGACAAAAGGAAAAATGAGTATATTAATTTTTTAACCCTTAAGGAATGATGAAATCCGAGAGGATTCAAGATATTTAAAAGCCAAAAATAGATAGAGAAATGTGAAATTTTAAAGATAGAAATGAAGCAGCTAAGGAGGGAGATGTTTGATAAGAGGGCACGAAGGAGGAAGGTGAACGTACACCAACTCGTTTGTGGAAATCGGCTGGGAAAATACGATGAGAATATTTAGACGAATGCAAAAAATACGCATAAATGCACGCATAACGCATGCATAAAATATAGAAATGTAAACATTCTGGGACATAGCGTTCCCCTGTTTCGAGGACTCGAAATATGAGTACCTTAGTTTTGTTTGGCTATATAATAAAACTGATGATGATGATGATGATGATGATTATGATAATAATGATGATGATGATAATGATGACGATGATGATGATAATGATGATGATGATGATGATGATATTGATGATAGGACAGTGAAACTGTGTTGAGTACCACATTATAATAGACTTGGAAGCGAGAGAAAGAATAAAAAGCAAATATCCCTACAATTAGGGGTCTAAAGAACGATTAGGGAATTTGAAGCTGAGCAAGGTCACCACACATAGAGAACCAAAAGTTCCTCGTTTTTGAGTACTTTGAAATATTCTGAGCTTATTTCATGTAACGTACCCATGACTAAATTCAATAGTTTTTGAAAGAAATTTTAAAAAATAGAAATAGCGATAGAACTACCAATACTTAATAAAATATCAAAACAAATTGCTTTGATCTAAGGTATGAAACGTTCGAACTGTGCCGTGTTTCCTTCCTGAAAGAGGGCAACCCGCAATACAAATTCCCCGAGAATTTTTCCTGGCATTTGAAGAGGTATTTGTGGAGTTTCCTAGAAATTTTTATTTTTTATCTCTACTATATCGTTAGGCTTATTTAAGTGCACCCGATGTTTCAGATGTCCCCATGAAAAAAAATCCATAGCGATGAAATCAGGCGATCTAACAGGCCACCCTAATTGCCGTATTGCGCAAACATTTATATATTTGCGCAATAAGGCAATTTATAATATGGCAATATGGTAGATTGTGGGAAATAGCAAAAATGTCCTAATGTAGTTTTTTTTTAAGCAAGAAATTCGCAAGTAACGCAAACTATATAGAAGGAGACAGAGGACAAAAGAGCCGATGAGCACTTCAAATATAAAAGTACAGTTGGCAGCACTGAATACAAGAGAAAGAAATATAATGAAGTTGTAAAATGGAAAGCACTTTCCACGGAGTAGAAAGTTTGAGAGGAGTTTGTAAGAAATAATAGAGGAAATAATATTTTTTAAATTTACCGCCATTAAAAAAAAGATAACGAAGGAAAAGAGCGCATCAGAAGATGCGTTATTCGTATGACGAAGGAAATAAGAATCCTAAAACACAGATAAAAATAATTAAAAAAAAAGTATTAAAAACTGAGAATGAAAAAAACAAGAAATAGAAAACAATCATTGTTCGTTGAGGGTGACCTAGATTTTCGTATAAAATCCAATGATCGACGTCATATTTTTGATATAGTCAATACATAGATTTTAGCAATTTGCTTTAGCTACAAGCTTATTTTTAATAATCATTTACTCAATTACTCCTAATTACTAATAGCCGAATGCTCAACCCAACAATCAACTTAATTTGACTCTAAAATGAGGATTTTTTTATTCCAGATTGAACGAGAAAAGGCTGACCTCAGCGTACAAGTTATCCAGCTGTCTGAACGTTTAGAAGAAGCCGAAGGTGGGGCTGAAAGCCAGGTACTGTTTTCCATCTCTAGCCACAAGTTCTAGTGTTACTGACTATTTACTACGTTTGTTTTTTAGTTTGAAATTAACAAGAAACGAGACACTGAATTGCTGAAACTGCGCAAACTTCTCGAAGATGTGCACATTGAGTCAGAAGAAACCGCCGCCATCCTTAAGAAGAAACATCAGGAAATTGTAGTTGACTTCCAGGATCAAATCGATACTCTTGCGAAAGCCAAATCAAGGTAAATGCCAATATAATGGACAAAATGGGAAGTAAAACAGTCCAGCAACTCAATAATTACTCATTACTCACCATGAAAATATCTCTAAAACCTGTAGGAGTGGCTCGTTGGGTCACGATCATTTTTGTATATAAAGCCATTGTTGCTTTTCTCTACTCGGCGTTACGAATCTACTCCATTTTAATGTAGCAGTGTACTGATGAAGACATCAATCAGCTTCAATTCGCAAACGTCCATAAATATATTGCAACATTTTTGAGGAATCATAATTCTCATTAAAGAAAGGACCAGAATCCGGGAACTAACTGCTATATCATCATAAAGGCTGAAGAATGCCGCGACAGCATACATCACGGAACTAATGAAACTATTGAACGAACCTACAATCCTTATGACTGATTTTTAGTATTATTTTTATGTCCAAAAAGGTCGTTTGTAACGCGAGTATGATTAAAATTCAACCGTGTAAACCTTGCCGATTCGCATCAATTACTTTACTGGCAATTGAGTGGGTTTGTCGCGCGCTACAAGACAATCCACTAAATACCGGAGGTAACATATCATGGAGATATTTCAGGGAGCGATAGAACTCTGCAATAAAAAAATGCTAATAAACCGACGGTCGAAAATTCACAACTTCGATATACAGGGTGACGAAATTTCACGCCTTTTCACCAACACGTTCAACAGTTTTTATGATTTTATTTTCGTTTATATTTATCGTTATTTTCGGAAATTCGCTCAAATTTTTGCAGAAAACTACGCCGGATGATTGTTTTTTTCCTTATTTCGTTTCAATTCATAATTTGCATCGATAAATATTTTGCAAATTCTACGAAAATGGTTAAAGACGCGAAAATTCTGCAAGAAACCACAACGCGAAAGAACTGAAAACGGAACTTAAATTTGGTATGAGGTCTCATACAGGGTATTACAAAAAAATATACAAAGCATAAAATAATACGCGCCCCGACAAGCATAACACCCTGTGAATGGCTATCAACGATTATAACATCTCGTTGGGGACTGTCTTAAGCTAAGTAGGTGCACGAAAATTGAAAAATTCAATTGAAAGCATGCGAGAAAGCCGCAAAATGCGAGAAAAAATGCGAAATTTTGCCACTCTGAATATCTAAAATGGTGCATTTTCTTAGATTTTTTAATTGTGACTTTTTAGCTAACTTTTCCTTTAATTTTGCCATTATTCAAATTAAAAAAGCCTCTTTCCACCTTTTAATCAACGTCGGTGCTTCGTCATTATTAGTATTCTTAAATCTTCACATCTAGCCAGGTTTCTCATTCCTTGAAGTATTTTTAATTTAGATTCAAGGTTAATACTACTCGAAAACGCAAGACGGATTGTATAACTGACCTCCATATTGCCGAGGTAAAATTACTCATAACCGTTAAACAAGATGTTCCTCGAATATCAGTCTAAAATAAATCCTTTCCTAGGGGAAGGTTTGTTATTTCAAGAAAATTTTCAATTCGTGTCGATCATCATCTATTCAGTTTCATCAAATTTTAATCGAATCGACAGAAAACCTTTTAAATATGTTCGGTTTTATTGATCTTCGGGGGAAGACCGACAAGAAAAAAAAACTCAAAATTTGGTCACTTTTTGGTCAGCCGCAAATGCGCAGCGATAGCCGTTGATTCGTTCAAAGCCACTTTGAGGAATTTTCAGAAGGAACAAATTTGGAAGTAATCCTCATCGATATTTTCTTTGCCCCAGTTATACATGAGGTTAAGATACAACATGTGCAACGGCATCAACGGCAGACACCTGAATTTGAAATCTGTTCGAAAATTAACTGATACCCGCTATGAACACTATGAATTCTATGAATATAAAACAATAACCAGGCATGAACAATTCGCCTTCTCTCGGTCGCAGTCGTTTTGTTATAAATAGATTCCTTGAGGACTGCTCGCCATATTTGTCCTGGATACCATTCCATTTGGCCAACTAATAGTTTTAATCAGCTCCTGAAAAATTCAGATTCACGTTTTATCCAGTCAGACCAAATGCTGCTGGATTTCCCAACTGCGACCAAAACCCGTCAGACCAGCATTGCCGAATGTCGGAAAAGGTTTCTCGGTGTGTCAAGATGTAAAAGTGCACTTCCTCATGCCTTTCTCAATAAAACCAATATAGCACATGTGGTGTTTTCCTTGTGGAACTACATTAAATGTAATTTGCTTCCTCTTGGTTACTCAAAGTTGAAATTAGGGTAATTAAGGAGAGAGTATTTGTTTTTGCAGTAGTTAAATGCACAGATTTTCGTGTTATTATTAGTGAAAATGTATCCTTCCTTGGGTCTCTTGGGTATCTTGTCAATTATTCAAAAACAAACTTGTGCATCTGAAAAGGGAAGAAATGCCTCCTTTAGGCCCTCATTGACTCAAGTTTTGGCGCGCACGTTTTTCACAAATATCTTTTAGAGGAACCTGAAATGTTGCTCATTGCCGATTTGAGTGTATCAATTTTTTAAAAAAATCTGATTTTTGTGATGATTTTTCTTTGCAATTTGCGATTAAATTACCAAACTAATTAGCCTCCAAACCCAAGGAAAATAATCAAATTTGCAATACATCAAAGCGAGAAAAGTTCCTTACTGATTTGACCCCTAATTCCACATCATCTCATTTGCAACTTTCTCAATCATTCCATAAACTTCTACCAAAACCTGCGATCTTAAGTCTCACCATCTTCCCAAAATACTCTATAAACACGACGGAGTATTTTTGGAAGCCGAACAAACAAGATTGAATAACCGGCGTTCCAGTTATTCGGATATTTTAGTTATTTTCGTAAAGAAAATGAGATCCTTATGTTCTCTGCGAATGACAAGATCCAAAATTTACAAGCGATCCTTGCTGATTCCAGAGCTGAAAAGGAAAAATCCAAGTTCCAAACTGAAGTCTACGAACTCTTGTCCCAAGTGGAGAACTTGAACAAGGAGAAACTGATTTCGATCAAGCACTCTGAGAAGTTGGAGATCACCATCACTGAGCTGAACATCAGGATCGAGGAGCTCAACCGCACCGTTGTTGACATCACCTCTCACAAGCAACGCCTCTCCCAGGAAAACATTGAGCTCACCAAGGAGGTTCAAGATCTCAAGGTACCAGTCATATACGGTCCATAATTCGTCTCTAAACAACTTGCCTTTTAGGTCAACATCGAAAACTTGATCTACCTTAAAGGTCAATTGGGCAGTCAGCTCGAAGATGCCCGTCGCCGTGCTGAAGACGACGAGAGGAGGAGGTCACTCTTGGAAGCCCAACTCCACCAAGTCGAGGTCGAACTGGAATCCGTTAGGGTGCAACTTGAGGAGGAAAGCGAAGCCAGATTGGACCTTGAACGTCAATTGGTCAAATCCCAGGGAGAAGTTCAGGTCAGAACGAACTTGCTAATGGAAGATTATGGTCGTTGAAAATATTTTTGTTTTAGGTATGGAAATCTAAATTCGAAACTGAGGCTGCCGCTCGTGCCGAAGAAGTGGAGGAATTGCGTCGCAAATTCAACGCTCGTCTTCAAGAACAAGAAGAGCACATCGAAGCTCTCCTCGTCAAAGTCAACAACTTGGAGAAGCAGAAGTCTCGCCTGCAATCGGAAGTCGAGGTCCTCATTATTGACTTGGAAAAGGCCAACAATACCGCCAGGTAATCGTCAATGTTTTTCAAACATTTTGCAGAGCTAACAATTATGTTTTATAGGGAACTGCAGAAACGCGTGGAACAACTCGAGAGGATCAACATCGACCTCAAGAGCAGGCTAGATGAAACTGTCCAATTGTACGAGCAAAGTCAAAGGGACTTGAGGAACAAAGTCACCGAATTGCAACGCACGGTACACGAGCTGGACAAAACCAGGGAATTGAAGGACGCTTTGGCCAGAGAGAACAAGAAATTGGCTGGTGGGTGCTGCTTTGGATTAGTGCATATGATGAGCGGACTTATATTATACTTTTACTTATAGATGACTTGGGTGATGCCAAGATCACCATCACCGAACTCACCCGTCGCCTCCATGAACTGGAGTTGGAACTCCGTCGTCTTGAGAACGAGCGTGATGAACTCACGGCTGCCTACAAGGAAGCTGAAGCTGTGAGTATATCAGTTATTCAAAAGTAAATGAAAGCAGGAGATGGGACTTGAGATAGGAAACAGAAAATTATTATTTATTTTTTATATATTGAATTCGTTTTATTTCGATACATCGCAGCAGATATGAATGCCCCTTTCTACCATTACCAATGTTGAAAAACAGATATTTTTCTATCATCGAGGTGAGTGCTAGGCATGAGTTTCGTGAATGGACAGTGACATAACTTGTAATTTTTTACCAGCAAAATTTGCTCAAAATTTTCTTTCCTTGAACATTTTTACATGTGAGTCTAAGAGAATTAGCCTGATTATGCTACGCTTTTTATTTTTTATTTTTTTCGAAATATCTTCTAACGATAAATATTACCATTAAGAGTCTTTCCATATATATATATTTTATATAGAGAAATATTCCTCAAGCGTTAAAATGTTTTAATAATTTCGTGTACCGAAAAATGTCTGTAATTCTCTGTTACGCCACTGGTTTTCCATTGCGGTAGCTATTAAGGGTCTTTTCATGAGAGAACAGTAGCGCGGCTTGTGCATTGAATTAATCAAAATTTCTCTTAAATTTTTCTTTTAGTTAGCCCCGTTATGTGTTACGTCTCTGGCTCTAGTGCTATTTACGCAGCGCGATATTAAGATAATCCAAGATAAAGAAAAAACAGGATGTTTCATGCAAGCAACTAGTATTTTCAAAAAACATCCGAATAACTCAGAAAATAAATTAAAAATTTTAAGTTGCCTTGTTATTTGCAGCGATGGGGGGTGGGAGTTTTCCAACTCAGCTAAATGCAAATCATTTTCCTACACCAGCAAACCACAAATTTGTTGCTTGCGATGACAACTCCCTAAGCATAGCTTGAGGCTTTAAAATTGACTTTAGCTTGACTAGAAACCAACCAGAAACCGACACAAATCTCAAGATTCAGTCTGCATTAGACCATCCACAAGGATTACATTATTATCGATGTGGGGTCATACAGGTGGTCAACAATAGATATAAATATCGGCAAAACGTACCTAAATCAATCGCAAAAACGATTAATAAACCAGTTCATTCCAAACCAACAACCGCAAATAGTCAATCGCCCTCTGGAAGCAAGTACCTATTAATTTTTGGTCTCATTGTCATTAATCATTCGTTAATGAAGCATATGAGAATGATTCATTCTGAATATGAATTCGTTTTACCCCAATAAAAAATGCAGTAATTCAAGAGTCTAATTACCATGATAAAGTAAAGTGTATAATTGTCGCTAAAATGCTTCCCAAAACGTTGAATGACAAGTCGGGATTGCGTATCTCTGGTAAAGCTCATTGTTGTTTACATAACCCAGGGATTTTTTGGTCTGAATTAAGACCGTGCGTTCGAAAACAGTCTCGTTTCGAAATTATTTTGTTATACTTAAATTTTTGTAAATATTGCTCCTCCAGTTCCTATTCCAAGAAAAATAGGAACAACACAAAAGTCTTTCCTTCCATCTCCGATGTCAAAATTGATTACTTGCACTTTACCTTTTAGTTTCCACCAGGTTTCGCTGAAAAGATCACGAACCGCTGGTGAAACGTTCACCCTCAAGAACTTTCACGTGCAATCTCGGATTGAAAATAACACAGTACTCGGGCCAAAAGTTTTGTCATTTCTCCTATCTCCAGTCTCTCACCGTTAAAAGTTATTTTCATTTTTTATTTATTTATATTTTTTTCACTAATTTTAAATCAATATCAAACCTTAGGGACGTAAAGCCGAAGAACAACGTTCACAACGCTTGTCTGCTGAGCTGGCTCAATTCCGTCACGAGGCCGAGAAACGCCTCGCCGAGAAGGATGAGGAAATTGAAGCTATTCGGTGAGTGATTATCTTTACTATTGATATTCCATGCTGATCGGTAACAAGAAGAATTATGCCTTAAGTGCACGAAATTTGTCTTCGCGTTAGATTGACTGTAAATTGCTGGAAAGGAATGGGAGGAGCCTATGATGGCAGTGGGAACATCACATTAGAATACCATCTATGGAACGTATATGTGGGCGAAATAATCGAGGTGCAATCCTTAAAAACCTCAAAATCGATTGTTCAAAAAGAAATGGTCCGGAGATTCTTGATGACGTGTTCTCCCAATTGCACTACTCAAAAATCCTACTCATTACCAGTAACAAAAGAAACAAATTCTGTCAATTCAAACCGAAATCATTACCGAAACTAGATCGGAATGTCCTCCCTCTCTGAAGGTTAAAACTGCGGAAACTTTCTGGGATCTTCTCTTGCATTCTGTTCAGGTATGAACTCAATTCGAGATAGAGAATCGGAAGTGCTCAACTGAAATTTCCTCCCAACTTCAATAATAAGAATGTGTCTTTCTCAAGTCACCAGATCCTAATTCTGCCAACTCCAATAAGTGTCCATGCGGCTACGAAAAATATTAAATACAATGTGACCCCTAAGTCTTATTAAAAATAGACGTGATCTTTATAAAATATAGCCATGACATCAAAGTGCAAAGTTAAAGAATGTTGGCCTAAGTGCAAGGCCAGCTCATCGGACCTACGTCAGAGGCCTCATAAACAAGCCCTAAATAAATCTTCAATAATTACTTAATGCTTTTGGTATTTTTCAAACGAATCCCAATTAATTAAAGAATCAATAATCTATGATTAATGCCAAATAATTTTATGTTAATATTCCCTATATAAATGGCTGCAATAACGGTCGGAAAATCAGTAATATAAAAATCATCTCGATCGAACGACCTTCTGGCGGTATCGCCCTTAAAACCACCCCCAAAAATGTCCCGCCACAAGGAATATGTCTATTGTGACACTCGCAACCCCCGTACAAAGTGGCGACCACGGACCAAATATTACAATTACAATTACGGCGTTGGCATGAATTATTACCAACCTATGGTGGATTTCATTGATGAGAAGTACAAAGGACGGAGAACGGCCTCTCCCCACCTGCCCTGGACCGAGGAGCTGGGATTAAGCCAGTTTGACCCGTCCAGTATCCGCAGTTACCGTGCTCACGATCTGGCGAGAATATCGGACAACACGGAGAAAAGTGCTAAAATTAGGCTTGGGGCTGGATACTCGCATGCGAGTTCCGGCTTCGTACTAGCCAAGTCGGTGAGTGCCGCGAGAATCACCACAAAGATCCAGCAGGAAGAGCGCAAGAAGAACAAGCTGGTGAAGGAGATCAGGAAACTGAAGAGCAGGATGCGGGATGATTTGGATTATGACCCTGAGAAGGATAAGGACATCGAGAGAGAGCTCAGGGCAGAGCAGAAGTACCTTCGAGGTAAATCCGCAAAGGGCATAGAAGCGCAGCTCTTGTCCAAGAGCAGGAGAGCCATAGCGGAGACCATAGACCATGACCTGAAGGTTGCCCAGATGAGCCATGCCTTCACCTCTGGAAGATGCATCAGGACCCATGTGAAAATAATGGACGAACGCATGAGCTCGCAATTGGAGGAATCCATAAGTCAACCCCTGCACACTCTCAGCGACGAACTTCGAGGTTTCGACAAAAGAGCCACATACAGCTTCATCGACCAAAGGTGATCTCTGAGTAACTACTAAAATATATATAAAAAATAAAGCAATTTTTTGATCAAATTTGTTCTATTGAGCCGAAGGTCAAACACTGCAGTTTCCCAATTAGTTACGCAATATCGTTTTTGAATTGTTTTTGCCTATAAATAAGTCGTAATTAAGATTAATCGAAGGCAATGCACGATGGCTGCCAAATTAAATGCTTTCCGGTCTTGGATATGTTAAACGATCCGTTATAATTAGACTCGTAATCCGTGCCTAAGACAACATGAAATTAAATTATATGGGCACTCAAGTGCTTAATGCTTAAGAGTAAAAACAAGCAAGTTAGTGAACTGAAAAGGAATCCATGGAAAAAATACAACAAAACGAGAAGAAAGTTGCTTTGGAAAACATCTGAAAAAAAACTTAAAAAAAATAGAGGAAGTTTCACAACTGATGAACTAAATACCGAAAGTCCACTATTTTAAAGAGCGGCATCAAGCGTTCATGGTGCATTTACTTCAAAATCATATTAGTTCACATGACGATATTTTCCTTACATATACATGAGAAACCGCCAGAACGTTCCAGAATTCCCTCGAAGATTCTCGATCGCTAATTACACAGAGAACGCCACCGCCAGCGTTGCGTGGCTAATGAGGGATATCCATGAAATCCTTGTAACGTATAAGTAATTTTTAAAACTGATCATTTCGTGGTTGACCACATACTCAATTGAACCCTTGAATCTTTGCTCGTGTTCATACTCCGTTCCTTTGGTGTACAGTAAAGCCACCAGCATCGAAATTGAGCAGCTCAACGCCCGCGTGGTCGAAGCAGAGACCCGCCTCAAGACCGAAGTGCAGCGCATCAAGAAGAAGCTCCAGATCCAGATCACCGAGCTGGAAATGTCCTTGGACTCCGCCAATAAGATCAATATCGACTTGCAGAAGACCATTAAAAAGCAATCGCTGCAACTTACCGAGATCCAGGCCCATTACGACGAGGTCCAGAGACAGCTGCAGGTCACTTTAGATCAACTCAGCGTCGCCACTCGCAGAGTCCAGGCCTTGACCGCCGAGGCTGAAGAGATCAGGGGCAACTACGAATCTGTAAGTTGATCAGGGGATTGAAATAAGTCCAATAAGCTCCAAGAGGTCCATTTGAAAGCACGATTTTAATTAGCTTCAAAAGGCGGATTGCGAATAAGCTTTTAACGAACTGTTGCGCGTTCATCTTATGCAGATTTCTGTGCATTCATGAAGTTGGAAAAAAAACCATGCAGTTCGTTTATAGTTTTAAATCGTCTTTTAGACCAAATTTCTTGTTTAGGCCCTCCGTGGTAAGAGGCAAGTTGAGCAACTTTACGAGGAAGCCAGCACTCGCATCAACGAATTGACCACCATCAATGTGAACTTGTCTTCCTCCAAGGCCAAGATCGAACAGGAACTGTCCACCATTATTGCTGACTACGACGAAATCACCAAGGAATTGAGGATTTCCGACGAACGTTACCAACGCGTCCAGGTAATTACTATCTCTCTCCCTTTTTTTTTAGATATAACATAACATCATTGCCAGGCTGAAATCAAACACACCGTGGAGATTCTGCATGAAGAACAAGAACGTGTGGTCAAGATTGAGGCCATCAAGAAATCTTTGGAGATTGAGGTCAAGAATCTGTCCGTCCGCTTGGAAGAAGTTGAGGCCAACGCCATTGTTGGAGGAAAGAGGATCATCAGCAAATTGGAGGCGCGCATCCGCGACTTTGAATCTGAGTTAGATGAAGGTAGGGGCAATTTGATGCAAAAAAGACTTCACTAGCGTTTGAAAAACATAAATATTTCTGGTTATTTCCTGAATGTTTCATTATTACGTTTTTTCTGGAATCATTTTTAAAATATAGCATCATGAGGGCTCAAATTTGTCAATGTTAATGAGGATGGCGATAAAAATTATTAATAACTAATGCATTCACAATATCGAACAACATACAGGGAATATTTTCCAAAAAAAAAACATGTTCCAGGACAAAGAGATTAATCTCAAAAGGTCCATTTAAGAAGTATTAAAGTCGCACTGTTTCCTTATATTGCTGTAAAACTGAGAAGGGTAAATATAAGGATATTTATAAATGAATTAATTCTGTTAAAGCAAATTTAGCAAATTGCAATTGCAATAATATATAGGGTGTACATTTCTGCAGCTCAACTATGAGGAGATCGGTAACCATAAAGATGCGAGGTTAAATTGAGTCAAAATCGCTCAGTTCGACAATTTTAAATTTTAAAAAATTTCGATGATTTTCGAAGATGTTAGAAAAAAATTGAAATTTTGAAAAAGTTTTTATCTTTCCTCAGCTTGGATTACATAAGCTAATCTCAACAAAATTTTGATTATTATAGAAAAACGCCGCCATGCCGAGACCATCAAGATCCTCCGTAAGAAAGAACGCACCGTCAAAGAAGTCATGATCCAGTGTGAGGAAGACCAGAAGAACATCGCCCTATTGCAAGAAACCTTGGACAAGGCCAACCAAAAGATTGTTTTGTTCAAGAGACAAATGCAAGAACAGGTACGACTTTTCCGGGAAATTTAGAAGGGTGGTCACTTGGTCTTCTTTGGATTTCAGGAAGGAGTATCACAACAATCTGTCACCCGCGTACGTCGCTTCCAGAGGGAGCTTGAAGCCGCCGAAGATCGCGCAGACACCGCTGAGAGCAGCCTGTCCCTCATCCGTGCCAAACACCGCACCTTCGTCACCACCAGCTCAGTTCCCGGAAGTCAAGTGAGTCCCAAAAAAATAACATAAATATTCCTAATTTCGTAATCAAAATACAAATATTCGAGACGAACACGAACGGTTTTCAGCATTAGTTACACAATATATTATTATTATCTAATATGTTAAATTTTCAGGTATACTTGGTTCAAGAAAGCCGAGCGGCCGAGCTGTGAACACCCGCCCTTCAGCTTTCACCAGCCCCTTACTAAATCCTTCTTAAGTTAATCATCGTTCGTGCACATAATAAAATTTATATCAAGTTAAATAATATTTATAAATGACCTAGGTGTAAGTATGTAATACCACTCTCTTTGAACGTGTTTTTTATATAATAATAATGGTACATAACAACATTTTCATCAAACGAAACGTACACATTTCGTGGATTAGAAATGAGAAATTTGTAGGTTTCAGAGTACCATTATGCCGTCTAATTATTTTCGAATGCGGCGGTAACTAAATTGTAAGTTTGAATGTACTGTATAAGAATAAATAAAGTTGCTTGTAAAACAGTACAAAATCACATTTTTGTTTTCCTAGTAATATGTGGTAAAATGATTTTTAACGCACGTATTTGCATGTTGAAAGTAAAACTTTATCGCATGTGTTCAATATTTTTACTTTAGAGACTTGGCATGCAGCATGTAATTTTTCTCTTTGGTACAAAATCGTGCGCGTCACACTTTTGCGTTTGTGTTTACTCAATCTTTAGCCCTATCGTCTGATGCCCTACACCCGCCATTTTTAAATAGCGTCAAAACATAATGATGTTGCTAAGACAGACAACTGACGTAAAATAATTGACATATGACGTTACCAGTGTCAAATAGAAATAGCCATTTTTTTGAAAATTACTAAAAAAAACCTGAACCTAATGAACAAAAATACTACATAAAAATGTTATGATAAACCTCTATTACATAAATAAATTCTCATATACCAATGACGACAATAAAGTCCTAATCCATATAACTTCGCTTGTGTATGCTGCACAATAGGTTTTCTAATGAATATGGGAGGTTATGTGCCTCTTTCTCAGCTCGGAGCTGTATTATTTCGGATGATTTTAAGAGTTTGGGCCTACTCAGGCCTAGTTTTGGTAATATGTTTTTTACTCTATTACATGTATGGTGGACTCTTTGCAATTTCATTGCTCGTATTCGCAATCACAGGTAAGTTTTTGTCACTCAAAGACACTCTTCTGTTCCAGCCAACACAAAGAATGTTTTACAGGCATTTTGTATCAAGTTCAAGATAATCTCCTGTATTCACCTGAACTACCCAGCCATTCCCGGGTTTACATACCAATACCATCAATGTTTGGTCTTCCATTTGAAAGTATTAATTATAAATGTCCAGATGGGGTTACAATTCATATGTACTTTATTCATCAGCCTAAAGAGAGACAACGCCTTGCTCCTACGATTGTATTTTTTCACGGAAACGCTGGGAATATGGGTCACAGGTATGAAGAGTGTTTGTATTTTAAACACATCTAAGTGTTACATTTTAGATTGCAAAACTGTGTAGGTCTGTACCACAACTTGCACTCCAATATACTACTTGTAGAGTACCGAGGATATGGATTGTCAGAGGGCAGTCCTTCAGAAGAAGGACTTTACATTGATGCCAAAGCTAGTTTAGATTATTTATTTACCCGAAATGATATTAATCACTCTGAGATTGTTGTGTTTGGAAGATCCCTAGGTAAAAAGAAAATAAGACAATTGCAGCAATCTTTTCCTTATTTGTAGGAGGGGGTGTCGCAATAGATTTAGCAATCAAAGAAAACTATACAAATAAAATATGGTGTTTACTCTTAGAAAATACTTTTACAAGTATTCCTGATATGGCAAAAGTTTTGTTGGGCTGGAAGATATTGCATTACCTCCCTCTGTTCTGCTACAAAAATAAGGTTCAGTACATTGCCTGGATTCCTATCTTATAATAGATAAATACAAAACATTTCAGTACTTGTCAAAACAAAAAGTGAAGCAGCTTCGAACCCCCACTTTATTTATTTCTGGACTCTCTGATATGTTAGTGCCTCCAAAAATGATGCAAGAACTATATGAAAGGTAGGGTTGTTTGGCCATGGAAACATTGGCACAATGATTAAATTACAGAAGTGGCAGCATCAGAAAACAGTTGTTCCAGCTACCAGCAGGGACGCATAATGAGACATGGCAGCTGCCTGGATATTATCACACTATTGCTTTATTTTTACAAAATTACAGGATATCCACACTCATGCAACAAGCCAGCATTGATTTAGATGCCAAATCAGATAGCAGTAGTGGAAGTATGTGGAGTGGGGTTCAAGATATTTGAGAATTACTTTAATTGACTATTGACATTTATAAGTAAGTACATATAAATTTGAAATTTTTAACGTTTCACATAAGAATACAATAAGTAAGAATTAATAAAAAAATTAATAACTTGAAACGCTAGAAAATTCAAATTAAAACTATTGCTCATAGAGAATAAATCGCTGTTCAACTTATAAGTATATCAAAAAGCCTTAGGAAAAGGAGCAGAATAGTTTGTGGCTTAAATGAGTTTAAATGCAATTAATTTGAGATATAAAACGTTATACGTCCTACTTTATAAATATTTAAATTTCGCACAAATACAAGGCGTATTCCAAAATTAGGACCCGATTGGTTATCAAAAAAAATTAGCTCATTAGAAAAGATTTTTAATGACAGTAATATTTACTATATATTTACTTCACTGTTTCACATAATTGCCATTCACATTTATGAATTTTCTACAGTGCTGCTCCAACTATTTTAATCTCTCTACATAAAACTCTGCCACCTGGGAATTAAACCAGTCCATAATGACAGCTTTGAGTTCATCTTTATTTTGAAATCGTGCATCCCGCCATTTTGTTCAATTAGCATTTCACAGTGTACTTTAATTGTAATTTTTGGCCCACACTCCATAAAACCAATTAAAAAAACGCCCTTTTCATCGCAAAAAACGGTAGCCATCATTTTTCGATTCGAGAATGGAGATCGCTTAAACTTTTTTTGTTTGGGTGAACCTGAATGGAGCCACTGCGTTGACTGTTGTTTCGATTCTGCGTTGGTGTACGATACCCACATCTCATCGCCCGTAACAATGTAAGAAATCTTCATCTTGTCTATAGTACTTCAAAAACTGTCGGGCACTGCGCATTCTTTGCTTTTTTCGCTGATCAATGAAAATTTTTGGAACCCACCTTACACACAGTTTGTGGTATCCAAGCTCTTCACTAATTATCTTGTAAATTGAGACTGGACCAGGATGTGAGAATTCATAATCCAGGCCAGGAATCGTCAATCGACGATGTCGTTTCAAATACTGAGCTTACCACTTCGCTGTACATCGTGAACATTTCTATGGCCATTTCGATATTCTCGGCACCATTTCCAAAATTATTTGTCATTCATTATTTCAAGTCCATATACTAAGCATAACTCACGATGGATTTCTACAGCTGAAGATCCTTTTGCCAATAAAAATCTAATCACATCGCGCACTTTGCTACCGGGGGACCACGATTGTCTCGGCCATTGCGATCTACTCGCACCAGCTTGCAAACAACTACTGAATCAAAACATTAACTGCAGTGGTTTCCTAAAGAGTCGGTAGATAGCGCTGCACGTATGAAACTTATCACTTGTTAAATATTGGTCATCGGACCTTAGTTTTGGAATACGCCTCGTAAAAATGAAAATAAGCCCTTGTTCATTATTTTACTGATAAAATTTCCATTTAAACTTGAAATAAGTTCTGTTCTTATTTACGTTATACGCTTATTTGTTTTTGACTCAATGTAGATTTTTGTATATCATTCATGTAAAAATGGTAGAAACGTTCTATCCTATAATATTGTGATTTAGATGTAATTAATGTATAATTTTTAACGCGAGTATCTAATTGATTATTCTATATCGTCATCAATTCCAAAGACACTATTGTATCATAATAACTAAGTCCAGTTTTGTTTCCTAACTTGGCCTAAATATATTTCATATTCTTTTATTAATCAAACTTTTGTGGAATAAGTTCGGACAAGTTGAATCGATTTCGTACTGCAGTCTTTTCCTACCTCCATTTTTACTAGATCGATGATATTCCTAATGTGACGTCTCGTATAGGGATAGAAAAAAAAATTGTATACAGTGCCATCATAAAGCTTTCCCCTAGTTATTCTGCACCTTATAAAAAAAAAACTAAAAATTGGCATAAAGGTGCTTATTAAAACCATCAAAGACCAAATCATAACTATAAAGATAGGTACAGAGCATCAAATAAACCGTCATGGAGTGACTTCCAAATTTCCCTATATTTATTTCAACTTGCCGACAAAACTTTCAGGGCTAAGACCGCATTTATAATCACACTGTACAATTGATTTACTGTTCATCATCAAATCAAAAGTTTATTGTTTTCGATTAATCACTATTGTGCCTATACTAAATCGCTGTCAACTTCCTCGTGCCTTGAGCCGCAAACGGCGGTCGCGTCAATCGATCAAAAGCCATTAATCCCGGGATGTAGTGCACCTTCTGTTTATCATCCCCGTGGCTTTATCGCATTTTTTTGGGGCCAAATATCAAATCTGCATCGGGCGCCCCTTTCGGGTGTTGATACTTTTTCCGTTCGCGATTCAAATTTTGCGTAACCGGCCTTGTTTGCTGCGAAATAGATTCTTGATAATCCTCTTCTTCGAACCGTTCAGTGATATTGAGAGTCAGTCTTTTCACTCGCTCTTTTTCTTCTTTTTGGGCCTGCTCTTGGTCTTTCAGGTTTTGAACCAGTTCGGAATCGGCTTCCGCTTCGAATTGCTTGTATTGTTGTTTGTTGCCCTTACGCATCATGAGGACAAACCCTATTCGTTGCTTTCCATTATCTGTGGTTTCCTAAGAAACAGAAGTAAAACCCATATTATCTGATTTAACCCTGTACCTGTAACTGTTCGTAATTTTTCTTGGCGTTGCTCTTGAGCACCACCGGTACTGAAATGTCGATGTTTCCAGCTTTAACAGGCTCACGCATCCTCTCCTGAATATTTTCCGACACCATCTTATCCAAAGCACTCAGAAAATCATTGTCTTCTGGACAATCCATTTTTTTCGGTCCTTTAGGAATAGCCAAAGACTCAGAAACTTGATCTGCCTCTGCTTCACTTGTGTCCATTTCACCTGATGAAACAATTAATAACGAAATGACAATTATTTACTCTTACCTTCGTCATCAGAATCTTGAGTATTATGGTCACCAGTTTCGTCTTCTGTGGCAGTATCATCTGTTACAGGAGCAGTTGCACTTTCAGACACATCATCATCCCCTCCGTCTTCATTGTCAGTTTCCGCAATGGTATCCAATCCATCCTCATCTTCTTTCCGTATAGAAGTGCTAACTAATTGTTCTTTAATAACAAAACAATCTTAATTAATTAACTAATACGACAAAGTGTGTGAAATGTTTCTTACCGATACCCAAAATAGTTCGTATATTATTAACCTCTGCTTGAGCCTCTTCGTAGCTTTGAACCAGCTTCAATTTGGGCCTTAAAATAGACAATGTTTCCTTGAAAATGTGTTCTAAAGTGGGCGGAAACAACTCTTTCCACATTTCCTTTTTGTACCAGTAATACATCTGTAAGAACACCAAATAGTAATCTAGTTTCCTCTTACTGCTGCCGCTGCTGAAATAAGTGCCTACAAATCAACATAATAATAGTAAGTCTATAAATCACTAGATTAGAGATAAAATTACCACAAGTCTCCAATAAAACACAGGCTAATCTAATGCGGAATAAATGACTTGGAGGATCTAAACTCGATGGTTCATTTGGGTCAATCGATACTCCGAATGATATCAATGAATAAAGCACCTGAAATTTATGAAAAATTTCGTAATTAAATGTTGATATGGTTGTTTTGCCCACCTTGAACACATCGCCACTCTCTACCATTCGGTAATTGTATAATTCTCCTAAATATTTAATTTGAGCGACACGCCTTTGATTAAACTTCGGTAGATTAACCTCCATTCCCAATCTAATGTCCTCCAAAACCCCATCCACTACCTTAGTGCCGATTTCCTCTTGGTAACCGACTAGGCCTGACAAAAGACTGGCCAAGCATCTAGAAAACTATTGTTATTGACTGACACAGATGACAAAATTATAAGCGTACCTTATATTGAAGTACTTAGTATTATGAGCACCGGTCAAACACTTTATAGCGTACATGGCAGTTTCTTCAGTTCCCCAATCCAGTTTACGCATTAAACGGATAATTTTGTCTGTGTTGTTTTTCTGCAAGTCTTGGTACAGAAGCTTACGGATGAATTGATGCATTACAGGTCTCTCTTTCTGGGCCACAGTGACCACTTCAGGCGGGTTCACGTAATAATACGCATTTTCTAAATCAATTTTAAATATGTACGGACGAACGATAATTTCCTGCTCGTCAACTTGCCAATTTGAGTCACATATCTCGAATCCAATGTCATAACAGTCTTCTTCCTCATCATTTGCTCTAAATAAACTTTAGTCCGCTGATGCGAATCAGGGCTGCAGTACAGAAACCTACCGCACACCTCCAATAAATTGCACGCCATTTCAATATGGTGATGGGAAAAATCATGCAACAATACTTTCAAACAATAAAGCGCCTCAATTTTCGAATAAAGTTTAAACTTGACTAGTTCTCCAATAAATCTCACAACTTTAATTTTCGACTCGATATTGATTTGATCTTTTTTCTTAACGTGAAATTTAAAATCCTGACGAAGCATTTGACAGAGATCATTCCCCACTTCAGGCAGTGCAGGGTAAAGTATAGCCACGAAACGGGCGTAGAATGGAAGTAGGTCTAATCTATAAGGTACTTAGTTACATGATTTAAAAGCAAAAAACTAAATTATATGAATTATACCTAGTTCTATTAACACCAAATAAAGCTTTAACAAGCTTTCTCCTATTGTGCTTCATATTTAAAGTTACAAGGAAGTCTATGGCTGCATTGTCTATCATTTCTCTATTTACACAATTTGGGAGATTATTGAGAAAGGCTTCCAAGACAATTTTATTGCTTGCATTAGTAGATGTTTGGTCTTCAGTATCTTCTTCTGTTGCTGGGGGGGCTTCTTCAGATTTGCCTGAGTAGAATATAGATAAGCTGGTAAAATATTACATTACCTGAGAAGTTTTTCATACAATACAGAATTATTTAGATATATCTCATTTTACAAATAATAAGCACAGTTATTGTAGCAAACTTATAGTAATTCTGCACTCCAGAAAATGCTGAATTATGTCTAATGATGGCAATATGAATAATCCCATCATTAGTCATACAAAAACTATTATCTTTTGCAAAATTACCATCAATCCATTGTACATAGACGAACCTTCCCTTATTGAGATAAAAAAAAGTCATACTCAGTCACCCTGATTTGAAAATAATTATTACAAATACCTGCTTATAGTAACTTTAAAGTACAGTGAAAGTGTTCTTTAAAAGTTGAAAAAGGACTCACTGTCTTCCTGTTCATCTTCTACAGGCAATTCAGAATCTAACACATCTTCTGTAACAGTCTCAGCTGGTGGTGGTGGAGGCTGATTCTTCAAAAAGGCAGTGGGTAGAAACACTCTCAATTCTGGCAAATCACAATAAAACTTTTGGGTTTCCATGTCACACCAGATATTCTCAACATTAGAAGCATTATCCTCAAAATCAGCGCCTGACCCTGTTACTATCATATTCTAAAAAACCCTTCTTCAGATAAAAATCTTGGAAACTCCTATAAATAACTTACTTCATCTGTTTTTGGTATATTCTGTACTTTAAGTGTTGGCATGTCTTCATCAAGAGTCTCAGCAAAACTTTGAGTGTTTGCCAGTAGTTTATCATAAAACGATTGCAAACTTTCATGCTTCTCTTTCCTTTCTTGACTTAATTCCCCTTTTGTTTGTAATATCTTTACATTTTGTTTCTCAAAGTTTTGCAACTCTTGATGATCTTTAACTAAGTGCTTACTTAGTGATAAGTAATATTCCTTTAATAGACCCCTGACATTTTGCTGCTTGTCTTGAGGTAAAAATCCACTCTTAGGAATAGACATTTCATATTTTGCTGAAAGCTGCCTAATCCTTCTAGGTAGCAATCCTGCATAATCGTCACCACAATGCTTGCAAAAGCTTAGAATAATGGCAACATTAACGTGCTCCTCCTTATCCATGTTAACTAATGTAGTCAACACAGTCCCCAAGAGAGCAAAAGAATTTTTATTTGATAAAACACCAGCTTGCAACAATTCAGCATAAAACCTTAAATCCACCCTCAGCTTACTAGGATTTTGCACTTTTTCATTGATTTTAACTGCTAAAGCTTTTTGCCAATTTTCAAACAAATGCTGGGAAAATTCCAAATAAGTCTGGTGCAAAATGCCACACAATTTAACTGCTGCAGAGACATCAGTCATCTTGAGTTTTGAGTCAACAATTGCAGCTGCCACTTCTGATATGTATTTGGACAAATTAAGACCAGACATATCTTTAATGTAAGTATCAATTTGGCTGGCTGAAAAGTTTTTTATTTTCTTAACAAAAGCTGTATTTTTCTTTAAACTGGAGTCAAGTTTGGTGAAGTGGGAATCACCGGGCCTTGTCTGAGAGGCATTTTGATTTGCTGCTCTTAACTCTTGCTTGATTTTAAGTTTGTTTTCAACATCCTTGATGTAAGCCTTCAATTCATTTGTTTCTGTCTCAATTAAGGAGGGATCTTCTTTATATTCTTCCTCTGGAAGGACTATTTCTATTGTATCCACAGCCATTTTAGTTTTTGTTTTTTCACAGCTGAATCTTATTCAAGCCTTTCAGTAAAATACTTGGCAACTTCACATATGTTTTTAATATTTTTTGTAAAACGAGCACAGATTTCAATGTTTACCAGCTATGAATTACATTTAAGATATCTGTAATAAACGCAAAATTACGGTAATTAAGGATTCACATTAATTATCACACAAAACATACAGATAAAACTTGAAAAGACTGACGAATCTAGATTAACGAAATGAAATGAGGTTATGGGTTAGGCAGTCACCACTCGTCACGACAGTATATCTGTCATAAAAATGAATAGGGTCCGTTTGAATGTGTCAACTATGTAGATATTTTTTGAGAAATTTAGATATTTGTTTTATGGTATTTTATATTTTCTGTTTTTAATTCTAATTCAAATCTAAGTTGAATAAAAAAATTTTTTGAACGTTATTGAGGTCCGAAAGCCTGTCATAGCTAGCTCTAGGGTTTTGTTTTAATGGTTTATATGACTACCACGACCGACGAGTGTTTAGTCACTTCTTCCAATTGATCAAAACACAGTTGCCAATATGGGCAATTTGATTGATTATTGATAGCTGCATAGAGCAGAACATTTGAATTACTACTTTAGTAAACTGAATACAATCATGCATTTTAAGAAATTTGAATTTTCAAGTATCACTTATTGAGCTTAGTTATGAAAATACTAGCAACACAGTCAAAATAACAACTCAAGAAAAAAGAAAACAAAATATTGGCAACACTGCAACAACAATTCTTTCAAAATTGAAAATCGATTTTGTTAATATGGATTGATATTTCTTATTGAGTATTAGAGCCGCATTTTTATATTTTTCTTTTAATTATCACCTATTGAGTTAGTGATATATTAAACAGACAAAGATGGTTATGATAAACTCTTTTAGATATCCGGAATCCACTGTCAGATACGAACAACGAAACATTCGAGCTATTTTGGATAAAAAAGATTTGGGATTAGGAACTCTTTTTGTAAGCGAAAGGTATCTTATGCAGTTTTTAAAGATTTTTCTTATTTTAACATCGTTAATGATTTCAGAACATTATGCTGGCAAGAAAAAGGTTCTTTTGGCTTCTCCATTCACTACCACAATGTGACTTTACATGCCATAGCAAGAGATGACCTCGGAAATGAATCTTTATTACTTCCTAAAGATTGTGTTTATGTTATGCTCGATGGAATGTTCTACATGCCAGGTAATTAGCTTTTATTATTTACAGGATTGTTATTTAAAGATTTGCACAGACAGCAACTTTTTGCCAGTCAATTGTATAGTCAATCAGTGTCCAAGAATTATTATATAGCAAATCTTGGTAATTATAGGAGAAAGAGAAAAATAAATAGAGTGCTCTCAATGCCTTTTCAGGAGACAAGTTTCTTGAAATTATTAAACATATTCAATTGTTTTTTTTAATAGATTATGATGATTATGAGAAGTTCATGGTTTGTGGATGTAGGATTATTAACCCTATATTTGTTTATGATCTACCACAATATCCTTGCAGAATCTAATGATAATGGAGTAACATTAACATTGATTATAATTCTGGATCATAAAAATGCCTTCCTCTAATATTTTATATGGAGTCAAATTTACTACATTTCTTCAACAAATTAACCTTCCAGGTGACGCGCCTCAGACTATAGAAAGAGAAGAAGAAGAAGGTGATAGTGATGAAGAAGTGAGTGAAATTAGCGAATTGTTATTAGTTCCTAATGAAGAAGATGCATCTAGTGTTCGAGCTCGTGTAATGTCCATTTACGATGCAATTAGAATCTGCCAAGTAAGTATTAAAAATTGGTTTGCACCTTTGATGGTACAACATAACTTATTAGGGACTCAATCCTGACCCTCAAGATATGGATGAAGATGATGATGAGAACATCTTTGCAGATGCTGAAGGTGAGCTTGAAGAGGGTCATTATGTAATTCAAGATACTGGGGCTGGTGATGAGGGTGCGTATTAATTTTCTTTAGTTTGTGTTGTTTTTCATGTATTTCCTTCTTAGACATGGATGATTTATCTAAAAGAATGGAGGAGAACTTAAATGTAAACTACATTCAAAATGGAAATGAGGAAGATGAGTTTCAAGATGCAGACTAAATTATTAGCTAACTGTATAATTTATCTGCTCTTTCCCCTTTTGGAACCTCGTTAGTTAGGATTAGAGAATTCCATGAACTTTTCAATATAATCAATGTAAATGTAATAACCACTACAATTAAAATAACCATTTTTCTATGAGGATTTTTTTATGTTAAGTTACCAAAACAGAATTAGTACAATAGTAAGTTAAAGATTTGCAACTAATTAGAGCTCACTGAGAATTCTTTCCTTGTATTTTCATAAATCGGTCATAAATACAACATAAATCACTCATTGATACATAAGTTGCTTTAATTCCCATAGAGGTCGAGTTTTTTGCAACGAAACAACAATAGCAGATTAAATTGTCTTTAATTAAATAACAATAATGCAGGTACTTTCAAGAAGATAAGTATGGCTCAATATCCTAATACTTACATTATTTAATAAATTAATTGCTACTGGCTAATAATAGTAATAATTTATAATGATTAAGTATGGGTAGATATTACATAAATTTTATAGACACAAAAAAGTAGATACTTGTACTGGATTGATAGGTATTACATTTAAGTGAATAAATATAATTATTATGTAAACACAAATTTTGGCGAAATTTGGCTAGGAATTTCTAAGAACAAAGTGGATTTGGTTGGATTGGGGTAATTCTTTCGTGAAGAAAATTGTCCCTAAGTTTGTTCCATTTGAATCTAAGGGTTCCTATATGAGTTATAATAGTAAAGTTACAAAATGTTTATAATTATAATCTCCTGAATATGCTCGGTTTGTGGCCATTTAAATATATATTAAACACGTAGTAGTGATATCATCTCCACTATCCACTTACCAACAGAATTACTAAATAATAACAGTTTTGAGACAAAATATTAGAAAAATATATACATAGTTTTGTCTTTGACTAACTAATCAACCACCGAGGGCGTACAATTCACTGTTGTCTATGAATTCAAAAAATCTTTGATTAGAAACAAAATTAAATATAAAGCTATAACAATAATAATTTAATAATTATTGAAAGGATTTTTTTTGTCTTCCACTATCTTTATTGTACAGCGGTCATGTTCAAGCCTAAAAAACACCGAGAATGATCATGAATGAACTGCATTCTTTACCAATTATACCAACAATAATTCAGTTGTTTTGACTATTAGAGTCCGGAGTATTATACAAAACACTAGATTGATGCGATGCCATATTAACAGTAACTGGTACTATAACTGAAGGTGATCCTGTCAACGTGTTAGGCAAAATGGGCACTGATGGAGCGGTAGTGCTGCTTACTGCTGCTGCATTGTTGGTCTGATACGTCTGAAAAAGAAACTATAGAACTTTTATTGAATATCACCATTTGATTCCTCACTGTTGGCGACGTTTGCTGGCCTTGCTGCAACAAGCCCAAGCGAGCCATCAGTAACTGTTCAGAGATCCTTCTCAGCTCCTGTTGCTGATGTCCAATAATGACCTGCAACTCTGCTTGTTTCCGCTGAAGATCCGCCTGCAGTTGATGATGAACCGGAGATAAGGAAAGATTTTCAACCTGAATTAAATAGATTTTCTTAATCTAAAGACCTTATATACTTGTATAAGGACATCAAATAAGTCACGATGCGCCATATAGAGATTTGTGCGATTATCCCCGTATATACAGTAACTGATATAACGTTAGTGGGCTTACAGGTAGTGGTGACAACACTGCTTGATGTGTTGGATAACTGAGCACTGGTTGCAAGGGGATAGCTGCCACGTACTGCGTAGGTTCCAGGAATTGGGGAGAGGACTGAGGTTGTGCCTGCACCTGCTGAATGGGAACTAAGGATTGTTGTGAACATCGGCTGGGGCTCCTTTCGGGCTGTTGAGGCGAAGAAGGGATTGACTGCAGACTAGAGGCAATCAAGCTTTGACTCATCCGAGATTTCTATGAAATATCCTTATGATTAACAACAAAAAGATGATAAACTTCTGGTAGCACGAGTACTAAGATCAAACGAATTTATAGTGCAAATTTGAAATTCCGAAACTTAAAAAATGGAGTGTTATTAAGTAGGTGTATTTCGAGATCGACATTATTAATAATATTTTTCTAGTGTAGGGGCTTACTACTATAAAATTGATCAATATTTCAAATTTAATAAGTACCAAAATTGCTAAGTCTCGTTTTGCCACCACTTTAAAATAATACTCACCACAGATTTCTCCGTCATGATAGATTGTCGCGAGGTGGGAGAATCGGCCGACATAGAAGCGCAATCGGAATCTGCCCCCCTTATTTTAGAACCTCCTCTACTGCCTCTTTTCCAAGGGCTGGAACTTAATCCCTGAATCTCCACCTCCCCTACCGGAGACGGTTCCCCGGAAGAGACGCCTTGATTCTGATTTCCTCGCTTCATTACATCCATATAACTAGTAATAAAAGAGTAAACCAAAAGCTATAAGGACCAATTTCAGAAGTATATTACCTAACAACCCTATGAGTACAAACCACAAATTCTGGTTTAGAATTCCATTGATGATAGGTGATATAGAACCGCGTTTGCAGCCATATCCATTGCTGCCCCTTGGTCAGAAACCTGTAGTAGCAAGAGGTACCTTCACCTTTCTGCATCAATGACTCATGGCAATCAATCACTCTATCTAAATCATCTACATGGTAATATTCGTAGCCAGAGGTGCCCAGAAGCTCAAAAGGAAGATACCTTTGGAAGTCGATCACTATACGGAAAGTAATATTTTTTTATTGATGAATTTACCCAATAATTGGAGGTGCTCGATGATCTAAAAAGAGGAATTTCCATTCTAAGCTGTGTCTCGAGGTGAATTCACTTCTGTTAGAGTCAACCAGGGGCATCTCTTTGATTAAAAGAGGTGTTTGTACTTTCGCAGTACCTACGAAGACTAGCCTATAACAGATATGATTGAGAACACTCAAGTATGTTTTATGAAGTTAATACCTAGTTTCAGGTTCACTAGGAGCAGTTCCAAATTTGTTCTCACTGCCCTGATTCATGTCCTCATCAGAACCTATGGATAGTTCACATAAAGTATACAGAATTTGAAGTAAATTTTTTGTTTTGTTAGTGCTTTTTTGCCTACTTACGAAAATAACCTAGAAAGTAAACCATTTCGCAATGCAGCATTTTCTCAGAATCCGAACCTCCTCTTTTAAGATGACAAGAAAAGGACACTTGGTTATCATCTTCGCGAGCATGGGATAAGATGTTGTAAAGACCTGTGTGGTCTTCATCACAGACCAGCTGGAAAATCGTCATATCCAAGATGTCTTTCTGGAAAAAGTTGATACCGTCAGTTATTTACAGTGCGGCAATTCGATTTCTACATGTAAAAAAACTAGAATTTGTGATTGTCTCGTATAGTTTTAGACAGTCAGTAAACTAAAAAAGCCGCAGCAAGAAAGCATACCGTGATTTTAAAGAGCCTTCTAGTCCATATTCCTTTGATCAACCACCAAAAGAAATGAATTTTTGGTGGTTGGAAGCTCTTTCATTCTTTAACAGCTTAAACATTATTGAAATAAAAATTCTCGTAAAGAAATCATTTCCTGAGGTTTTATTTGAAACTCAAAACTATGAGATCATATTAAAATAAATTTCCAACGTTTAAACAATTACATGAAAAACGTTGCGAAAACTCTCAACGCTAATCGGCCATATTGGCATCAAAATTATCATCTTACTTCCCTCGTAGTCCCCCGATGCGAGAGTTCTAATTAAACGAGGTTTTACACTTCTAACGCATTTCACTCCGAAATCAATTTTGAAAATTATCAGTCTCACAGTATAGAGTAACGCAGAGCCCTGATTGCCGGGGCTCCAATTAAATGAAATTTCAATTCTTGACGAATCGTGCAAAAACTCTTTAGAAAAGTCGACCCCGTTAGAATCAAAAAACCTAATGGTCCCAGAGTTGTTTCATCAGACTCTTGACTGTGAGGGTTCAAATTAAAGAAAATTTCATTCAATTTTACCTTTTAATCGACTGAACTCTAAAATAAGTAGTTAAAAAAAAAATTATTCAGTGCTACACAGATCTGTCTGAACAAACGTTTTTTAGTAATAAGTAAAAAATTAAACCGGATGAAACCAGAATTGCCTTAATGAATTCAACTCATATCGTCATAAATAAAAACAGGGTGTTTCGCTTAGAATGGCGAAAACGTTTTTATGTGCTCGTCTCTTTAAAAATTACGTCAAACAATTTTTGAGATATTAATGATGTTCCAGACTCATTTTCTATTACGTATAGTACATAACACAACTTATCGAGAACGTGTTAACTGATTTTAATGCTAATCAAAGAGAGTTTTACAGACGTAAAAGATTAATGATTTTGCACCCCCACAAGTCACCACACACACATATAAATAATAATTAAAGTTAATGATAAAATCAGTGACAAGGCAGTTATTTCATTAGCATAAAGTTACGGTAAACCGTTGAAAATTAATTAAAAAAATAACATGCAAAGGATACTGACATTGTGATAATTATAAATTACCGCATACACCGTTAAGAGGCGTGTGTTACCATTCAAGGTAACCCGGTATCCTCTAGGTAACCTTCTTTGCCGATTAATTTCCTTTAATGGAAAAAGTGTAGATTTTGCAATCCAATATTATGAGTAAATCTTGGTATAGGAGTGCTTACGGGTAGATATCCCAGGAGTGACGTAATATTTTCAGAGGTATAGAGGATGTGTCCACTGGTAGAAAAAACGATTATGAAACCATCCACGCCCTCTAACACCAAATGGGTGAACTCTTCGTTGGTCAAAAAGGACGGTTTCCAGTCTTCCTGGATTTCGTTGACTCTTGAACGGACTGCTAATTCTGGATCAACACCAATATCATTAATATTTATAAATTTTGGTAACTTTACTAACAATATTATCAAAAAAGATGAAACAGACACTGGACAATTCCTATAGAAAATCTCTTCGTAATAAAGTTACCAAGACTTTTTCAAGTGTACTGACCGTTGTGATTTTTCAGGAATGATATAGTGGATTTAAGCACCGTCGATTTGTCCATTTTTCTTCCACTAGTAGACACCATGGAGCTGAGTTCGTTAACCAACAGGTTGAATTGGTCGCGGCGCTTCTTTTCGCTTAAATTTCGAGATTTTCTGAAATAATATTGCCGAAAGAAATTTTTTCGACGGTTCAAATCACGCTTACCGTTTCGAGTCTTTATCATCTGAGTCGTCATCCATAGTCTCACTGAAAACATTATTTATGGTGATTTTAAGTCGCGTAATACTGTTAATAAGTAACACGTCATAACATTATTATTTAATTATTCCCAATCCGTTATCAATTGATTTTATTGAATAAAAACTGGTAATTAAGTGATAGATATGCTGTTGTCGGAGGCCGGAGTAAAAGTATGAAAATTAGAATAACACAGGAACCGTTTAATTACTTTTGAACCCGTTACTGTATAATTTTTAAAAATCCCCCTTAGGGGTATTACCTGTATTCTGTATTGTAACCTAATTAAGTGTTAGAACTGCGAGTTTAAAGTGTTCTGGTAAGGCTAGAGTATCCGGCATAAAAGACTAGGAAATCTTATGGAGAACATACATATTTAATATGGAACCATTTATAACCATCTGTATTATTTCACGAAAATATTGCCTGAACATTTAGGAAAAATCGGAAATTCTTGAGGCATTGCGCATGTGCTAATGTTCCAAATCAGAGTAAAGTGGCGATATTCTGGAAGCAAATAGATTTGAAGCCGAAGTAGAAATATTCAAATTTGAAGCGAATATCGTCGAAAACAAGCATTGTTTAAATGCCTATCGCATGTTCTAAAAATAAAAATGCTCCACAGTTTTGTTCAACCTACCCCAGAGGAGGATATTAAATATACAGTTATTTACTATCAAGATTCATTACTGAAGATATGCATTTATAGGAAACTGTAAAAGTGGGTGTAACTATTACTTCTGCGGTTATAATACTATGCATTATTGAACATATTAACCAATAATGCATAAACCGTACTTTTTCAAGGTAAAACAACAGCACCGGCACATATCGCATCGTTTACCGTTAACAAATTAATCTACACGTAGATACAGATGTAATGGTAACCGCAAGAAATGGTGAACCAGTCGGAAGCTTTTTGATTTTCCTTGACTAAAAGCATCCAATAGTTCACAATAGTTTTCATATGGTTAAAATGGTCAGAAAAGTACCTAAACTCCATTATTTTGCATGAAACTGCAACGCGACGCTTCGTTTTTCTTTTAACGATAAAGATTTTGACTCGGCGTTGTCAAATAGAGCGAGAAATATGCGATCTACGAATTTGCAGTGAAGCCGGATTAAACATGTCAAAGGTGGTCAATTTCGAGTTTCATTCCAGGCATCAGTAGCTGTCAATTAACAATAGAAGCCTGATACATGCTAAAAAGAACATCAATTCCTCAACATCTGTTATTTTGTTTAAGTTTGATTAACAACAGCAAACGATGCGTAATGCATTTATCGTTAATAATTTGAATTGAAAAAATCATCGTAAAAAGATACAAAATTAATCATTGACGAAGCCGGAGAAGGAATAGCAACGTGACATTTCGCATTTGTTTCGATCGACCACTGAGTTTTTGACAGGAGTCGATTTCGGTCAGGCAAAGCAACGTTGCCGAATGCTTTAAAATTTGTGAGTTTTTTGCGATATAAAAAAACACAGTAAATTTTTACTAATTTGATCTCTTGTAAGAGGGAAACTGTTTAACTTCTTATGATCTAATTTTTGGGTCTATTGTCGAACGTTTGTGTTGCTATAGTTTGGACTCCTTCGAAGGCAATCTACTATCGTTACAACCTCGTAAACAGAATTTCATTAGCGCACTTCATAAAGCGAAAATTACATTTAGCCACTTACTCAGATCGTCTACCCGAGTGATGTTTCTTGTAGTTGGGCATATTGGATTTCATTTTCGTTTAGTTCTTGAGTTTGTACTTCCACCACATGTATAAATTAGAATTGGACAACAGCATTTTCGAGATGGGTTCTGCCAGCTGTCTTTTCACGCACCGGGTTCCGCATTACCCAGAATGTGTATTCGCCTGGAAACCAAAATATACATCAATAATTGAATTATTCGTTTGAAAAATCAAATAAAACGATGTTTGAAGTGAAGACTGTTGAAGTGGTTATTTCAACAAAATCCCAGGGAAAACTGACTCAATTTAAGCTGTTGTCAGTGTAGTTATTTGCTTGCGCCCTTACATAACTTGTTACTTTTGAGTGGAGAATAATGTCTATGACTGGAACAAATGGACGATTATGTCATTGATACAACGATGTTGGAACGTTTTTAAGTGTTAAAACGATGGGATAACGTTGAAGGATATACAATATTCACACTACAGTCCTTTGGAGTATATTAAGGAATACAAAGTAAGTGTGTCAACGTTGCAGAAGTCAATGTATGGTTGAGCGCTGACGTAATTGAAATGAAAGAGAAGAGCTTTATTACTAAACTGAGGAGGTTGTTATCCTCTCCCGTCCATATATGACAAGCTGAAGATACCATCTACGAAGGTTCAACATTAACTTTTTCAAGACAGCAAACATATTAGTTGAATTTATAAGGCCGTCCTCAATCATTACTATTCAAAACTTATAGAGATATTTCAATCTTTGCGCAGACGAAGCTTCAAACAAGGACTTTTCTATTCAGAGATCAAGCAGACGGAAAAAAATCGACGAGAAAAAAATACTATTTCTTATATTATTAACAAAACATCTACGGGCCATTAACAGAAAAATCGCAGTGAATTGTGATTTCATTGTTTCGAAACTTAGTTCATTTCCTTCAGAGGCGCATAACAATTTTTATTGAGTGAAACACCCTATATATTATTACGTATCTGAATTCTATCTACTGTAAATGTCAATAAAGCATTTGCCAATACAACATTTTTTAATGACCTTACAATATTTTAAAATGAGACGCCCTATATAATATTATGATTTTGAGTTCTACTTCTGTTAACAACCAGTTTACCAACATATGTATAGTTTTACATCAACTTTCACTCGTTTTCAATATTTTATATGACCCAGACTTCACTGGTTTTGCTAGCATGAAAATTGCTAAAACAGTTTTTTTTTTTAATGAAACGCCCTGTATATTGTTATGTACCAGTGCTCGCAATTTTTATGTAGCTTAAAACATGATTCTACCTACTCAAAGGCCTGAAACTCGATTTATTTAAATGAGACTTGTATTTTATTATATTTTCAAGTTCCCCACGAGATTCCCCATTACGAAGTGGTATATCTATAGCCACCATTTTCCGCAGTGTTTAATGCAGACGAGGAGAACACTTTTTCCAAATGAGAAGCCCGAAGAGCCGGAAATCTGTATATGAATGTGTAACTTGAACTAACCCTTTTTTAAATATCAACAGGTTATCTTGAAGTTTGCAGTACGTCCTTGGTTGCTCTATGATAAAGTCTAATTTAATATTATTGGGAGCAACTTTTCGGCATTCAAACTGTACATCAAACTCAGGGGCGTAGCAAGATCCTGAAGTGTACGAATTAATCAATTATTCAAATTGTTAAACAAAACAAAACTTGCCCAAGCACATTCCAAGTTTTTTCGAAAAAACAAAATCACTATTCTGGATTTTCGGATTTTGGAAGTAATTTTTTGCCACCATCTACCCGCAATTGAAGTAGGAATTTTTTCAAAATCGCAATCAAATTTTGCCGAACTTCGATCTCCAGCCCGATCCTGCTCCCTTTAGTTATAGAACATCAAATTAAATGTTATATAGAAGTCTTTTGGTTATATAACATACACCCAATATTACCTACCATTTCTTAATTCTTTACTCCCCAATTGCGGCGCATCTCATCCCGAAATGAGGCCCACTAGCAACAAGTCTCTATTACTGCACTGAAAGCTGTTGCGTCAAAACACCCCTTTTCTAGGGTAGAACCCGCGGACCCTGCGATAGCTGGTACCACTTCAACCCGACACGCGTATTGTGGTATCCCGATCTTTGCAGACTATAAACAATTAACCGGCTTGAACATAATTATCATGATTCAAAGTCGAACCGTTGTCAGTTAAGTAAAAGTGTTGCTTCGATATAATGTGAAAGAATGAAGGATGGCGGGGCAAAAGAGACTGTGTTGGAATTGCAAGAGGGCTCTAAATAGAGAAAAATGAGGCCTTTTCGAGGATCAATGTTTAGTTTGTTAAGAACATTAATGAGTTTTAATGGGTCTGGTGTTTAGACTTGTATGGAAGGATCGTAAAGTTAGAAGTCATATTGCCCCAGCCTCCCCTAGTTGACATTGAAATGCGCGCACGCCCTTCCATTTGCCATTTTATCAGCACATAATCAATCATTTCGTAATAAATCTAGCCAATCAACGGGAATGGAAAATGAGGCCTCTGTATACAAAGGAAATCGTAGAAATTGAGGGGAAGGAAAGCATATGTAAAGCAGGGTGGGAGTTGAAGCGGTCTTAAAATTAACTGAAGTCTTTGAAGATCACCATTCTTATTAAAATGTCTCGCACTATGATGACTTTCAGATTTTCAAAATATTTTAGAAACTTTTTTAGAGATTATAAAAATTCACTTAAACGACACGACTTTTAAAAAACCTCAACGAAATTTGCTAATCCTTTGAAGCTTGTTATTGAACCATAACCCGGTTCCTTTTAAACTTCGCGTATGGTGCTAGTAGTGCGCTTCTGATTTCTCGGTTTTGGAGACTTCGAAACCTAAACGCTGTTTGACAACGGATGATCGAGAGACGGACCTACGAAGAACCGACCAGAACAAAAAGAGGTATCTCACAAATCCCCCATATTTAGTGATTTTAATCACAAAAATCTAGATATAACCTATTTTCGGTTAACTGGTACCCACTAGGTGTTGTTGTGACGCCGTGTCCTCTCATCACGCGGGGTTACTTCCCCCACCAACGCCGACAAAACATTCTTTTCCTGAAAACATGAAAACAAGAGCCAGATAACCTGTGTAGTAATTCGACTTGATCATTCTCAACCGACAACCCACAACATAGACCGCAAACAAAAAAAGAACCGTTAGGGGGAACAGAAGAGCGCTCAAACGCTCAAATAAAATACTCAAACTCAACATAAATATATTTCATATAATGCGATATCTTAATTCACAACTAAGTTTATCACATTAAAACATGAGACAATCCACCAATATAGCCAGCCCTAACAAGAAATAAGACACCATTAAAGAGAACCCGGAATCCACCTCTGTAGTTGTCTCCAAAGGAGTCGTGGTGGTAGCGTTTGTACCCTCATCAGTTGGTAAAGTTGTGGAAGAAGGAACAGTAGGTCCAGTTGGGGACGTTTTGACAGAGGACTCGGTAGAGGGAAACGGTAATAGTGTCTTTTCAGTACTAGTGGTTGGCAATTGGGTGGAACTTGATATCGGAGACGATGAAGTTGAAACGTCCGACGAGGTTGTGGTAATAATACTGGATGTTGTGATAATGTCAGGATCTGTAGTAGAAGCAAAAGTTGTACTAATATCTGGCTCTGCAGTAGTGCTTTCGGTGTCGGATTCCTCTTCAATAAATGTATGGTCATTGCATAAAGAACCCACGCAACCAGCGCAATCCAAAACTAAATCCGAAGGTACATCATTAACGTCCGGATTGAGGATGACTGCTTGGACAGTAGGACAGATAGTGGCGGCATTATTCAAGCACATCCTCACAGTATGGTGTTCATGATCTATAAGCAACACTACTTCATTAATATCCTTATATTCGCAATTTTCGAGGAAATCGAATTTCCATGAGTTCCTGACGTTATAATTACGCATTAGAATCGTTTGCACTTAAGATCCATCACATAAGTTACGTTAGTATGATGTAGTTAACACTAATAATAATAATAATAATAATAATAATAATAATAATAATATCTCGATCCCATAGGGTGTTTTCTAAAAACTCGGCGCAAATTTAAGAGGATATTCCTAGGGTCGAAATAAGGAACAATGCATTTTTAATTACTTTATTCGAAATAATTATAAAAGTTAGAAAAATCTACCGGGTGCAAATGTGTTGGCATAAAATACAGGAAAAACAAGCCCGTAGGCCCGCCTCTGAAATTTCGGAATGAACTCTAACGTGACTTCAATAGCCTGTATAGCATAGAGATTTGCTATAATAAAATAGAATTGTATTAGACATCAGTTAAAACTATATCAGAAAATACAAAAGTTCGACTACAAAAAATATCCAATTTTAGGGAAACTGAGACAAATAGGCTCAAAACTAACGTTTCTATTACGTCAAAACAACCTTTACAAAAGACGTTGGTTTTGCGTCAATTGGAGCCGCAATTCTAACGTCAGCTTACCACTTGGCTGTCCGAGATTCGTTAAATTACTTCCTCGAATGTGCGACTCGATCTTTAATTTGTACCCCAATTTAATCAAGAGACAAAAACATACCTTCATGAATGGTAGCCGTGACACATCCCCAAGTGGTCGTGAAATCATCGACGTCAACCAAGCTGTTGCTGTTATTTTCAGCTACCTCGAAACTCTGTAAGATCCTGGCCACCGACGGGTTGTCTCCGTGGTACTGGTGTCTTAAATTTGTTGGTGAAGGACAGGGCACAATTAAGACGTTTGACTCGAAGTCTGGATCCGTGAATTCGTTGCACCAATTGCCGTTGAAGCATCTGTAGCATAGCTGGGCGTCCAAACTCGCTTAAGAAAGATAAATTTCAAAGAGCATTTACCAGAAATTACCAGAATAGCAATGTGTTTGCTGTAGAGGAAAAAAGCTTGATATTTCGTAACACCCAATGTAAAGGTTTTAATAACGTCATTATTATCTACTAAACTTCTACTTAGTGAAACCAGGGACTTACCGAAGCTAGTAGCTACGAGGGCGATCGCAAAAAAAAGGCTGTGCCCGATCATATTTTTTAAGACCAAATGAGGGTTGATTTTTTGAATAAGCATTTATGGTTAAAAAGAGCTGTATCTCTAGCCGAGTAATCGATAGCTTTAACGCAGATATCGTTACGTAAAATAAAGAGTTTTTGACGCGAATTAATTAAACGATTATTTAGCGTTAAGGATTATAGATAATTTCACCATAAAAATAGATAAGTTAACGATTGGATCATGCTTAAACCACTATGTAGAAAAACGAGAGTAAGACAGGATACCTCATTATTAATACGTTTATATCCAGTCACTGCTTTAAGTAATCGTAAGTCATAATAGTCAATTAATTAAATAAAAGTAATTAATCTATAAATACAAATCCCCCCCCCCCCCCCCCCAACCTTCTGTTGCTCAATTATAGATTAAGTTTGGTTCGGCTAGGAGAGAGATCTGTTCGAGTTCCGATTTCGAAAGTGACTCAAGAGGAGTTCTCAGAGCACTTTTTTGAAATGGCGAACCGTCTTTTGCAAAGAAGTTTTGAGCGTTCCTCAGTTGCATACATGTTCTTTGAATTTATGAATAATGTCGAATACCTAACTAAACTGTGAACCTTCATCCGACTCCTGCGAAATGTGTAAAATGGCATTTTGTGCAAATAAGAACACAAGTATTATTTTACACAAATGATCTCAATCAAAAAAAGAAATTATGAAACTTTCTTCGGAGCTACATGATTTTTAAACTTTCTAATTCTATTAAACATCGATTCCAAGTATTATCGCTACAAGATTATTAGCAGTTTTCTTAAGAGATTATATTTTATCCACTGCACTATCCTCTTCAACAAACCTCACGTATTGCCCATAAAATTCTTCATAAGACTTATAAATTCCACGCGTGCCTTTCACCTAATTTCTTGAAAATGGTGACACTCAAGCTTTACAGTATCAAAAAATCTAAGCTCTCGTGTACATGACATAGTCAGACAAATCTATCTTAAAGTTCTTCCCCAATAGGAACAACTTCCACATAGTTCTCCGTATGCGTTCGTTTGGTACGTCACCGTCGATATTGAAATCGCTCTTACAGAAATTTACGATAGAAAAAAATAATATTTTAATACTTTTACGACATACAATTAATCACGAGTTAAACCAATTAATTCCTTAAAATAATTATTTAAGATAAAAACTTAGTAAGCAAACAAAGAAGTTGAGTACGACCTAGATTATCGCAATATGAGACCAATAAAACATTCAATACGCGTACCTTAAAACTCCAGTAATAAATGAATTCGTCATCTGTACAGTTAGGTGTCCGTATAATTTTTAATAAATTTACATAAACTTTTTCCTACCTAACAAAAGCTTTGTTATACCATATTCGACAGAGGAACCTTCGCTTATATCGACTCAATTACTTTAGTTCCAAATGGGGGACGTATTGAGCTTACACACATCTTAAGAGAAAATTGTAGGTCTTCTTCACAGGTTTGCAAATAATTGAAAGACGATGCGAGATACATGTACAATGCTAGATGTCGAAAAACTTTCTAAATTGATCAAAGATTTCAGATTTTTAAGAAGAAACGATTAAAGCGATAAAAAAAATGAAGGGGGCGACTTTAAGAACACCCTATATATTGCCATAATATCCCGCCTAAATATCTCCGACACTCTTGGATAGATAAAACAATTTGTTTTAACCATTCACAATATTGACGTACTGTATCTCGCACATATAAAGTGTACAGATCTATGTTCACATGAACTTTTTGCCTCATTTTTAATCGTAAATTATACAACTAATACAAATTGATTTCGGGACACCCTTTATAATTAATATAGTAGATTGTTGTCTCTCCGATAGGACAATCATGTAATAAAGAAAACGAAGTAATGGGAAACTATTAGAAATATGGTCGATATATTATGTCACGGCATTGATTATTTTCTATATACTTGGTGACGTGTCTTCAAACTCCTGGTAATTTTACCAATAAGATAACCACCACTCGGATTTCGTTTCAATTGAAGCTATCTTGCTGGTAAAGTTATTGAGGGGAATAAAAATAGTGGGTTTGAGGTAATCTTAACTTTCGATGAACCATCTTTTTTTTACGAGGAAAATCTTCAAAAGACACCCTTCCGATCTTGGGTGGAAGGGCGTGTGGGACTCGCTGCTAAGAGCGCTAACCCACTAAAAACCTCGTTGATCCTCATAAACCCTTTCCGTGTCGGTACTGTCCCCGAGGGATATGCTTCGAACACGAGAAAGGGCTTCGGTGTATTTCGATCTAGCTTTAGCACGTAATTCCTTTGCCCATGTCTGGCCCAAGTCTTGAAGTCCTAAGGTTAAAACTATTGGGGCTGGATTTCGCCCGGAAACTAGCCGTGTCAACAGCTGGGAGGGCCGCGACGATTTGGGGGGAGAAAAATTTATTTATTATTTTTTTAAATTATCATTGTTGTTATGGGCGTCGGTATTAATCCACTTGCAAGCCCTGGTGACTGAAGCAGGTGGGTGAGGGGCAGTCCTATTTCGGTGGACTACGCCATTGGAGGTTTAGACCGGTAGAAGACGTGCCACCCCTGGGGTAGATGTCGGGAGGAGCTGGAGAGAATCTGTAATTGGATGGGGAAAAAAACTGTAGTAATTTTTAGCCCCCAGACGGTAGATGGCGGACTTGATTAAGGTAGAAATCTGTAATTGGATGGGAGGAAGAAAACTGTAATAGTTTCTAGCCCCCAGACGGTAGATGGCGGACATGGTTGAGATAGAAATCTGTAATTGGATGGTGGGAGAAAACTGTAATAATTTCCGATGAGCCATCTGTTGGCGATATAAAAAGAAAAAACATAAATACAACGTGTAGTGAGCAGGCGCGTTCAAGTCTTGGAGGAGGAAACCCATGAAAGTGAGGAAGGCACCGGGCTACGATCAAATCAGAAACAGAATCCTCAAGGAATTACTGATACGAGAAATCACTGCATCGGCAAACATCACAAATGCAGTACTGCGGCTGAGACACTTCTTGTCAAATTGGAAAAAGGCAAACATCATTCTATTGCCAAAATCAGAAAAAGACCACGTACGGCCACAGAATTACCGACCCATCAACCTGTTGTCCCTCGTAGAGAAAGTCGTGGAAAAGGTGATCCTAACAAGACTCAAAGAATACGACGAAAGATTGAAAACAACCCCGCCTGAACAATTCGGGTTCAGGAAAGAACACTTGACAGGACTACAAGTTCTGCGAATAGTGAAATTCATAACGTAGAGCTTCAACAAACAATCCACAACAAAATCAATCAAACAGTCAGAGCGATACTGTTGGATGTTGCAAAGACATTTAACAGCGAAAAAAATAATAAAGAAACAAAACAATAAAAAAAAGAAAAGACACAAAAAAGAAGGAAACAAAATAATAAAAAAAAGTGAAGAAAAAAAATAGAATGAAAAAAATAATAAAGAAGCAAAACAATAAAAAAAGAAAAGACACAAAAAAGAAGGAAACAAAATAATAAAAAAAAAGTGAAGAAAAAAAATAGAAAGAAAAAAATAATAAAGAAGCAAAACAATAAAAAAAAGAAAAGACACAAAAAAGAAGGAAACAAAATAATAAAAAAAAATGAAGAAAAAAAATAGAATGAAAAAAATAATAAAGAAGCAAAACAATAAAAAAAGAAAAGACACAAAAAAGAAGGAAACAAAATAATAAAAAAAAAGTGAAGAAAAAAAATAGAAAGAAAAAAATAATAAAGAAGCAAAACAATAAAAAAAAGAAAAGACACAAAAAAGAAGGAAACAAAATAATAAAAAAAAATGAAGAAAAAAAATAGAATGAAAAAAATAATAAAGAAGCAAAACAATAAAAAAAAGAAAAGACACAAAAAAGAAGGAAACAAAATAATTAAAAAAAATGAAGAAAAAAAATAGAAAGAAAAAAATATTAAAGAAGCAAAACAATAAAAAAAAGAAAAGACACAAAAAAGAAGGAAACAAAAAATAAAAAAAAGTGAAGAAAAAAATAGAAAGAAAAAAATATTAAAGAAACAAAACAATAAAAAAAAGAAATGACACAAAAAAGAAGGAAACAAAATAATAAAAAAAAGTGAAGAAAAAAAATAGAAAGAAAAAAATAATAAAGAAGCAAAACAATAAAAAAAAGAAAAGACACAAAAAAGAAGGAAACAAAATAATAAAAAAAAATGAAGAAAAAAAATAGAAAGAAAAAAATAATAAAGAAGCAAAACAATAAAAAAAAGAAAAGACACAAAAAAGAAGGAAACAAAATAATAAAAAAAAGTGAAGAAAAAAAATAGAATGAAAAAAATAATAAAGAAGCAAAACAATAAAAAAAAGAAAAGACACAAAAAAGAAGGAAACAAAATAATAAAAAAAAGTGAAGAAAAAAAATAGAAAGAAAAAAATAATAAAGAAGCAAAACAATAAAAAAAAGAAAAGACACAAAAAAGAAGGAAACAAAATAATTAAAAAAAAGTGAAGAAAAAAAATAGAAAGAAAAAAATAATAAAGAAACAAAACAATAAAAAAAAGAAAAGACACAAAAAAGAAGGAAACAAAATAATAAAAAAAAATGAAGAAAAAAAATAGAAAGAAAAAAATATTAAAGAAGCAAAACAATAAAAAAAAGAAAAGACACAAAAAAGAAGGAAACAAAATAATAAAAAAAAATGAAGAAAAAAAATAGAAAGAAAAAAATAATAAAGAAGCAAAACAATAAAAAAAAGAAAAGACACAAAAAAGAAGGAAACAAAATAATAAAAAAAAGTGAAGAAAAAAAATAGAATGAAAAAAATAATAAAGAAGCAAAACAATAAAAAAAAGAAAAGACACAAAAAAGAAGGAAACAAAATAATAAAAAAAAATGAAGAAAAAAAATAGAAAGAAAAAAATATTAAAGAAGCAAAACAATAAAAAAAAGAAAAGACACAAAAAAGAAGGAAACAAAATAATTAAAAAAAAGTGAAGAAAAAAAATAGAAAGAAAAAAATAATAAAGAAACAAAACAATAAAAAAAAGAAAAGACACAAAAAAGAAGGAAACAAAATAATAAAAAAAAATGAAGAAAAAAAATAGAAAGAAAAAAATAATAAAGAAGCAAAACAATAAAAAAAAGAAAAGACACAAAAAAGAAGGAAACAAAATAATAAAAAAAAATGAAGAAAAAAAATAGAAAGAAAAAAATAATAAAGAAGCAAAACAATAAAAAAAAGAAAAGACACAAAAAAGAAGGAAACAAAATAATAAAAAAAAGTGAAGAAAAAAAATAGAATGAAAAAAATAATAAAGAAGCAAAACAATAAAAAAAAGAAAAGACACAAAAAAGAAGGAAACAAAATAATAAAAAAAAGTGAAGAAAAAAAATAGAATGAAAAAAATAATAAAGAAGCAAAACAATAAAAAAAAGAAAAGACACAAAAAAGAAGGAAACAAAATAATTAAAAAAAATGAAGAAAAAAAATAGAATGAAAAAAATAATAAAGAAGCAAAACAATAAAAAAAAGAAAAGACACAAAAAAGAAGGAAACAAAATAATTAAAAAAAATGAAGAAAAAAAATAGAATGAAAAAAATAATAAAGAAGCAAAACAATAAAAAAAAGAAAAGACACAAAAAAGAAGGAAACAAAATAATTAAAAAAAATGAAGAAAAAAAATAGAAAGAAAAAAATAATAAAGAAGCAAAACAATAAAAAAAAGAAAAGACACAAAAAAGAAGGAAACAAAATAATTAAAAAAAAGTGAAGAAAAAAAATAGAAAGAAAAAAATATTAAAGAAGCAAAACAATAAAAAAAAGAAAAGACACAAAAAAGAAGGAAACAAAATAATAAAAAAAAATGAAGAAAAAAAAATAGAATGAAAAAAATAATAAAGAAGCAAAACAATAAAAAAAAGAAAAGACACAAAAAAGAAGGAAACAAAATAATAAAAAAAAATGAAGAAAAAAAATAGAATGAAAAAAATAATAAAGAAGCAAAACAATAAAAAAAAGAAAAGACACAAAAAAGAAGGAAACAAAATAATTTAAAAAAAGTGAAGAAAAAAAATAGAAAGAAAAAAATAATAAAGAAACAAAACAATAAAAAAAAGAAAAGACACAAAAAAGAAGGAAACAAAATAATTAAAAAAAAGTGAAGAAAAAAAATAGAAAGAAAAAAATAATAAAGAAACAAAACAATAAAAAAAAGAAAAGACACAAAAAAGAAGGAAACAAAATAATAAAAAAAAATGAAGAAAAAAAATAGAAAGAAAAAAATAATAAAGAAGCAAAACAATAAAAAAAAGAAAAGACACAAAAAAGAAGGAAACAAAATAATAAAAAAAAATGAAGAAAAAAAATAGAATGAAAAAAATAATAAAGAAGCAAAACAATAAAAAAAAGAAAAGACACAAAAAAGAAGGAAACAAAATAATAAAAAAAAATGAAGAAAAAAAATAGAATGAAAAAAATAATAAAGAAGCAAAACAATAAAAAAAAGAAAAGACACAAAAAAGAAGGAAACAAAATAATAAAAAAAAGTGAAGAAAAAAAATAGAATGAAAAAAATAATAAAGAAGCAAAACAATAAAAAAAAGAAAAGACACAAAAAAGAAGGAAACAAAATAATAAAAAAAAATGAAGAAAAAAAATAGAAAGAAAAAAATATTAAAGAAGCAAAACAATAAAAAAAAGAAAAGACACAAAAAAGAAGGAAACAAAATAATTAAAAAAAAGTGAAGAAAAAAAATAGAATGAAAAAAAAAAGAAGCAAGACAAGAAAAAAAAGAAAAGAAACGAAAAAGAAGGAACAGACCCCCCAAGGACAGAAAAAACAAAACTGGCTCTATACGCAGATGACACGGCAATACTGATGATAAAAAAAGGTCTAAATTGCTAGCAAAAAACAAAATCGCACTAATAAAAACTGCGATTCAACCGCGTGCGTTAATGCGGCAAGATCCCATCTACAAACTCTTCGGGCAGTAAAAAATATTGCTCTGGGAACGGCATTAAACGCGCCTTGTTGTGTTAGCAATCAGGCAATAAAAAAGATCTAAAGTACAAAACAATGACGGGCGTCATAAAAGAACGTGGCATCAAGACATTCCAAGCAGCGGTGCAACACCAAAACGAGCTAATCAGGAAAGCAATAGATTACACTCTGAAGCACGCCATTCCACACAAAAGACCAAGCAAACGATTGCAGGCAAGAGGAAAAGACAACAACCGTAAGGCTTCCTCCACAATGGTGGGAAAGCGAAAACCAGAATAGCCCTCCTGGTTCTTCTGACCCATCGTTGCAAAAAGAACAAACACAACGATCAAGCCGATGAAAAAAGAGCGTCCAGACGGACAGAAGAACCCCATGTCGGCGGAGGAACTTAAATCAAAAGAAAACGCCTCTCCGAACAGGCAAGAAAAAGCCTAAAGCGAAAGCGGAATAAAAGGCGATAGTTCCGCTCAACTCTGCTAGCTCTCAGATGATAAGCAAAAGCGCGATCAAGGAATTCGAATATCAAAACACGAAATCTTTTGCAACACGGGGTTTTTTAGTGGGTGAGATCCCACAAAGGCTGGTTGCACGGGCACCAGCGTCGTCTTCTGGCAAGATTTTTTTATCTCCGGGGTCGCAGCCCCAAAAAGAAAACAGCGTGTAGCTCATGCAACATTTCTTTGCAATATTCTCATTGCAAGGACATATATAGTTAAATTGTCGATAAAGGCAACAACTGAATCGATTTTGAGAGTAGGAAAACTATAACTGATGAGAACTCCCTGTCACTTGTTAATTCCATCAAAAGTCACGGTGACAGTAATTCGATTAATTAAAGAAATAATCATTTAAAAAATAATGGTTGATATTCGTATATTTCTCTAAGTTTATTACTTTCCGAAGAATTTCATTTCAAGTACTATGCAATTTGATCCCACCTAAAATCCCGGGATTCACATAATTCATTTTGCTATTTCTTGGGGACCATGGCCGAATATCAAAACGCGAAGATTTTAAGAGAATGGGCCCCTTTAACAAATTTATTTGAGAAACTGCCAACTAAAACCGGAGGGATCTTTTCTCAAGACATCAAACTAACATGCGTTGATGCTCTATCCGATTTTCTCGTCCTTGGGACGAATGTTGGCATTATTTTTTGGTTCAATCGCAAGAGAAATGATCTCCAACGTCTTCGATGCGAGGTAAAGCAGTTTGTTTGGTTCTAGTGCACTGGGGCTATGTTGTTATAAAGAATTCCAGCTCTCCCATAACATATATCAAAGCAGTGTCCACTGTAGACTACATGGTGGCCTCGGGCAATAAAGTGGGGGTTATAACAATTTTCCAAATTCCTAAATCTCCCCCCGACACATTGCCTGATGATTTAAAGCCTAAGCCGAAGCAAGTAAGTGCCTAGTCCTATTGTTTTACAAAATGTAAATTTTGTTACTTGGTCAGGTTGAAAGGTATACAGTGTTAGATCTGCATAAATCTCCAATAACTGCTCTTGAATGGTCCAAAAATGGCATGAAACTGTTCTCTGGGGACAAGAAGGGCAGTATAGTCTTAACTGAAATTGATTTTTATATGGTGAGATTACACAAGAAGAAAAAACATAGATAATATTTTACTGCTTGCAGCATGTGTGCAAATCAATAGAAATTCTTAATGAATCTTATGAAGTAGTTCAATTAAGTTATCGTCAGCAGCACTTATTGGTATCCACTACTTTCCGCAGCATCATTTGCCACCATTCAGACAAATGGAAAGTATGCCAAGTGGGAAAAAAAGATAGGAAAGTGTATGTCTATTTAAGTCTTTATTATGTGCATTTTCACTGAGTTTGACAAACTTGAAGTTTGGGGAAATTTGGAGGTGTAATTCACCAACAAGGGTTTAAACCCAGTGATTTGACCCTTTATTGTATGAGACCAGGGCTTCGTATTTGGATATCAAACTTAGAAGGGGAAGTACAGAAAACATTGCTCTTCAAAGTAAAATTTACTTATTTTATTATTAGCAAGAGTGTTTAATAAGAATTTTAGGATTTGCTGTGTAAAGATTGCACACAAGTGCCATTGTTGAATCCCATTTCAAAAGTACTGCAACAATTGAAGCCTCAAAAAGAGGCTTCATTTGGAGGAGTGCAGGAGTTCTGTGATAATTTGCTAGTGACTTATAGCAGTGATGTTGTGTATATTTTGGATCCTGCTAGTATGACTGTGTTAGCCACTGTTAATAATTTAAGGAGGTAATAGGGATATTTAGGTAAGATATTTGAGACTTTAGTGTGAATTTTAGTATCTTGGATATTGCTACTTATAAAGATGAGTTGTTTGTATTGGAGGAAGAAAGGAGCTTGTTAAGAATATCTTATTTTGCTGAGGGAGATGTTTCTGGTAAGTTTAAACAAAGGTTGTGGTTGTATTCTTTATTGGGTCTTTGAGAATTCCATATCTTTATTAAAGTGAAAAAATGATAATAATTTATTTGCATAGACATATAAGTCTATAGATGTGATTAATATATCATGTTTAGTTATTTTTTATAGGTAAATTATAACTAGCAAATATTTTTTACCTTTTTCATCATTTTACATTCAACTTTATCTTCTAAATCATGCAAATTCCAATTTTTCTAAATTTACGTTTTTAAAAGTTGTTTTTAAAAAATAGAAAGGAATAAGCTTTAGAAGGCTGTCACGAATATGAAAATCGATCAATTATTCTTTAAATTACAGCTTTTGTACATTAACTTGACATTTAACATTATATTATTCAAATCTATAACAGCCGACTAATTGGTACTCATTGTATCAAATTGACCCTCTTGAATTGTTCAATAAATATTTAATTTTTTTAAATTGTAATATTTAATAGTAAGCGAGAAAACAGATATTGAAATTGCCCTCGATGTCCCAGTGGCAAACGCCGAAGAAGCGAAAGAGGATTATAAATCTTTCGACGAAATAAGCAATCAAGAGTTCGATGACAGCATCCTCTTTAGTAAAAAAGGCAAACGCAAAGTCAATCACAAGAAACCTTCGCTTGAATTAAAGGCTGAAATAAGGCCTGAGGATGTCAATTTTACTAAGTAAATACAACCTAATGATTGTTGGGATTATCATTAAATATACTTATTGAAAAATTTCAGACCGACCTTAATGACATTGAGTATAGTGGGCGATTTACCCGAGATGAAAAGCCCCGAAACCTTCGAAAGAGAACTCAAAGAGAAAGAAAAAATTTTATTGACGGACGTTTTGAAAATTGATAAACTGAACATATGTTTGAATCAGGAAGTTCCTACACAAAGCGCTGAGAACAAAGAGTCTAGAGTAGCCGTTCATAACTTATCAAACAACCTGGATTTGTCCTCTGAAACCACAACAAAGAATAAAGCAAATAAAGCTGAATCTCAAAAAACGCATGGTAATGATTGTTCTAGTGGTTTTAAAACCGCACATTTTAATGAAGTTGTGTTTTTCCCAGTACTCACTCTACCAAATGATTGGAACGTGAATAACGTCCAATTGAGCAATAGTGCAGAGATGAATGGTGGCCGAAGTGTTTCAAAAAGCATTCCAATAGTCAGAAACGAAAGGCGTCGCTCTTCGAACAACGACTCGTCTTTGAGCGACTGGGAAATCGTCTAATATTTTGATATTCATTGTTCTTGAGGCAGTCATTAAATGTAATTTCAAGCTTTAATATAAGTTCTAAGTTTTAAACAAAACTAGTTTTATTGATAATCAAGTTGTTCTCCTACAGAATAAACATCTCCTTCCTTTTTGTGGTGTTAGCTTTTTCTGCTAACACTGCCTATTGGTATACCTGATGGATCATGTAAATTCTAACGCTCATAATATAGATTCAAAATTAAAATTTAATATCTCGAAAACTGAAGTAGCTGCAAAGTACGATTTTTAGCAATTCGGAAACTAATATCCTGTATCTCAATACGCAGCCCTTGAAAAACAGAGAAGCGTTACATATTTGATGCCCAAAAAGGCAAAATCTCCGGATCCACCTCTGTAATGATTCGGTTTTAAAGATTGACGCGCAATCCCCCGACAACATAAATGCATAGATTTATTTGTTGTTAAGGCCCGAAACAAATTTATCTAAGTTCATTGTTGTTTATCATAAACACAACCGTGTTGGTGCTTTATCTGGCAAGCGAGGCAGAAATATTTTAGATTCTATTTTATCATTACAGTAATCATTCCAATTATTCTTCATTTAAGTAAACAAAGTGTGTATACTTATATAAACGCGACTAGTGTTGGTATATTTAGGTGAGTATTTGAATTTATGAACAACAAAATAGTTCTCCAGTAATATAAGATGTTTTAGAATTGTATGGCACTATTTGGGGTATGTATTTTCTAATACAAAATAAAGAAAAAAGTTCATATAAGCTTGTGTTCCACCTTAATCGATAGGGGAGTTATAGAATGTTAAAAGTGAAGAAAAACATAGTATTTTTTTTTACTTCTAATACTCTGCTTAGTGTGTGTATTCTGGTGTGTAAAAATCAGCACCCTTAGTAGTCAAAATTACTAAGAAATTACGTTTTTTCTTAACTCTTAATACCTGTAACTCCACTACTGGCCGAGATCGGACACATGCTTATAGGAAATTTTGTCTTTGTTTTGTACAACAAAATACACACCTCAAATAGTGCCGTGAAATTCTGAAACACCTTGTATAGTTAGGGAAATAATTGAAAATAGCATGGGTCTTTAGTCAAATCAGCAATAATCTAAACTTATGCGTAGTCACAAAACAAATCAAAGTTTTGTTTCTCCACATATAATAATAACAATAATAAAACCGATATTCTAACTTAACAGCGATAAGAAAGTTCAGTTGGAATCATATTCATAGTGCCCATAAATAAATCAAAGCTTATGTAAGATTATTAAACGGTGACGTTAGTTTATCGTTTATTATTATACTTGACTGACCAAGAACAGCCACAATCATTGTCCTTTGAACAACTTGAATTCAGATTGTGCAAATTCCAGTTCAAAACATGCTCCTCAAACTACTAGCAAGTTGTCTAACTCTAGGAACCATCTATGCAGAACTGCACCCTGTATCAGATGAATTTATACATTACATCAACCAGCAAAATTCCACATGGACTGTAAGTTCTTTTAAATATATTACACGATCCATTAGTCTTCAATTCTCCTCATTAACAGGCAGGAAGAAACTTCAATCCGCATATTCCTATAGCGTATTTCAAAGGCCTTATGGGTGTCCTCCCTGAACATAAGGACTATTTACCTCCAATACATATTCACAATCTCGAAAACGTTAAAATTCCTACATCCTTCGACGCGCGGATTCAATGGCCTCATTGTCCGACAATCAAGGAGATTAGAGATCAAGGATCATGCGGATCATGTTGGGTAATTTTTAACAATAGAAGTCTTCATCTCTCTTTTGGAGTAAAATAAACTCAAGGAAAATGGTATAACAGGCTTTCGGAGCAGTTGAAGTAATGTCTGACCGAGTGTGCATCCATACTCAAGGCAAAACCCACTTCCGTTTCTCTTCAGACGACTTAATTTCATGCTGCTACACTTGCGGTATGGGCTGCAATGGCGGCTTCCCGGGAGCAGCTTTTAATTACTGGGTTCGGAAAGGGATTGTGTCCGGAGGAAGTTACAATTCCCATCAAGTATCTAATTAATCGCTTTCTTTTTTACTAAATTTTAACTAACTTATCGTTTGTTTTTAGGGTTGCAGACCTTATGAAATCCCTCCTTGTGAGCACCATGTTAATGGTACTCGGCCTCCCTGCACCGGAGATGACAATAAAACCCCCAAATGTGTCCACGGATGTGAATCAGGCTATGGGATCAATTATGCCGAAGACAAACATTTTGGTTCAAAATCTTACTCAATTTCTAGCAGGGTGGAACAAATTCAGACTGAAATTTCAACAAATGGGCCTGTGGAAGGTGCCTTTTCTGTTTATGCAGACTTCCTGAATTATAAGAAGGGTAAAAAGTTGACCTAAGAAATCTTAAAGAATTTTAATTTTGCGTTTTTTTCTTTAGGAGTATATCAGCATGTTAGTGGTGGATTTTTGGGGGGCCACGCTATACGGATTTTAGGGTGGGGTATTGAGAAAAATGTTCCCTATTGGTTAGTAGCTAATTCCTGGAATTCTGACTGGGGAGACAAAGGTAAAGAGATATGTAAATGCTGGGAATGGGGATTTGGAAATAATGTCTTTTAGGCACGTTTAAAATCCTCAGAGGTGAAGATCATCTGGGCATTGAAAGCGACATCGTTGCAGGGCTACCTAAAGTTTAATCAATTTTATAAAATTTGATTTTCATTTTTGTTAAGTACCTATTTTATGGCACAATTCTATAATAAATGATTTGATAACAAATTTGATTCTTTAGAGAGAAAATTGGATCAGAGAGCGTTTCAGCCTAATTAAGCTTTCATGTTATTTTGTAAAAAAAAACAATAGAATTCATGTGGATACAAGAACAGTTTCGATGAAATATGAGTTTTAGTGGTATGTCCTTTACTAGCATTTAGAACTAGAAGAAGTGCCATTTTCGCCCTAATATGTCTTGGAACATAAAAAACTCATGTAAACACACCAAACGCGTGATCGCCACAAGGTTGAACTTATTCTATTTTGAATGGAGAATGTTTATTACAAACATCAAAAGGTGGACTGTAATTTAGTTGACAATACCCTTTTGATGCACTAAAGCTTAGTTTTAGTAGTTGTTGAGATAATGATTTCTTAAAAGTGCTTGTTTAAAAAAGTAAGCTAACTACGGTACTGTCAATAATTTTGTCTCAAAGGGATCAGGTGTAGATGCCAAACATTTGTTTATATAGTAAGACACACTATGGATAAATACTTTGGAATAAATAAACATCCACAATGGTTACTCCACTCCACTTTAATTATAAAAAATAATTGTTACAGACAAAATGGAAAATAATTCCTATATCTTGAAACCATATGAACCTCATTTTTTTCTAAAAAAATGTTTTTATGGGTTTTAAATATAGAAACACATAGAAAATAGACTTAAACTAGCAATTTCTCGATCTCCTTCTGTATTGTTATAATCTGTGGTTTTAATTGAGAGCCATCGTGTACTGTAATACTGCAAGAGATCACAGATCTTGACACCCCACATGCGCGCCCTAAAGCCTGCTTGGATCTCACAAACACATATGGCACATTTTTATCTTCACACAACAAGGGTAAATGCATCAAAATTTCTATCGGTTCCGCGTCAGCAGCCATCACTATAAATTCAGCAATGCCTCGGTTCAACGTCTTGGTTACCTCATTGGCCCCCTTACGCAGTTGCTTATAACTCATTGCTTGTTGTACCAAATTAAGAATTTTAGTGGTGAGAATGGCATCCGCGAGGGGATACGCTTTAGGATTTATTTCTTCCGCCTAAAAGAGATTTTTGGGTTGGCTAAAGCATGGCGGTTTTAAAATTTGAATTGTTTTACCATGATTTTTACGTTGAAGAATTTATTAACTAAGTGATGACCTGATAATGCTACCTCTCTGCTCTGTGAAGTGCTTCACTGAGGTGCAAAGTAGGGGTTCTTGCTGAAGAAGAAAAAATGCTGCAGCACCAAAGTCACAAACACGAACACGACCACAAAAGTAAGGTTAAGTTTCTGTTGCGAAATTTGAAAAGGTAGGGGGATTCAATGCACGTGTAATTAATGGTGTGAAGTTAGGAACCAAATGCACTTGGCTTCTCTGTATGCTTCGATATGCGACACTACGCCGAACACACATACACGAAAATATAATTTTTAAATATATATTTTAATTAAATTTATATTTATATTTATTTAGATTTTTCAATATATATTTGAATTAAACATTCAGTGTCTGTAGATGTAAAATATTCGCTATTATTTTCAATCTTCATAGCGATATTGTTCTACTTACACCGAACGACCGAATAGGAAGAATTACCAAACTAAGCTTAACTTCGATATGAGTTCAATGTTACCATCAAATAGACAACCAAAAATAAAGCGTCAAAGTTTGTTACGGCTTATGGCTGTTTTTCTTAATAGTTTATTTCAAAACAAATAAACAGGAAATGGTAAGCAAATACACGTAATTATATCCCAATTATTATAAACAATTTCGTTATAAATATAGCTTCGACCGTTTATTCAACCTTAAGCACGAAATATCATCCAAAAGCAATGGCTGAAAAAAACTCAAACCCTTTGGACCTCAATGGTTCCAACTTCAATCCCAACTTATATCTAGACCGACTATTTAGAGAAAGTACCCTACGTCAGATAATGGACCATGAAACTGAAGTGGTTAAGGATACTCAGACTTTACATTCTGATATGCAAACGTTGGTTTATGAGAATTATAATAAATTTATTTCTGCTACTGACACCATAAAAAAAATGAAGAATGATTTCAAGGAGATGGAAGATGAGATGGACCTTCTGATGACCAACATGGAGACAATTACTTCCTTCTCTGATAAAATAAATTCCAATTTGAAACAGACCAGAGACAAAATCAGCCATTTAAGTGGGATTCACTCATTATTGCAACGCCTGCAATTTCTATTCAAACTCCCAGCAACACTGAAGAGTCGAATGGAAGAAAGAAACTACATTCAGGCCACACAAGACTATTTGCATGCTCAACGGGTACTGCAGCAGTATGGAGATATGCCTGCTTTTCAGGGCATTAAAGGAGATTGTGAGGAGATCTTAAGTGAACTGAAAATTGAGTTAAGGAAACAGTTTTGTAATACAAGTGCTTCCACTAAAGAACTTGCTGAATGTGTAGATCTTTTGCTTCAGCTTCAGGAACCTGCCAATGAGTTGTGTATGGAGTTTTTGAGTTGTGCAGAGAAGTGCCTTGGAGACCACATGGTGCTCTTGAAAGATGAGAGTGAGCAGAGGAATATTGCAGAATTCATTGATCTTGGATGTGTAGGTTTCCTCTCGGATCTGTGCCTGATTGTTGCCTCATTCCACGACATGTTTATCAACAGAGTAATTTTGGAAAGTACAGAAAATAGTGAAATTTTTGAGAATTTTGCAGCAGTAGAATTGGAGTCTTTTGTACAAGACAATATGGGCAGATATTTTGAGCTATTACGCAGCAAAGTAGACTCTGAACAAGAAATTGCAGATACAATCACCTTGGTCCGTTCCCTTGACCAGTTTTTCTTAAAAATTGGTGCAAGCAAATTATCAAAAGATATAAATTTTATCGACAAAGCTTTGGAGGTGATTGTTAATGCTGGCCGAAAGCAGTGCAAGGCACATTTGCATATATTGAAATTAGCTCTAGCAGATACATTAGGTAAAGTAAAGCAAACATTGACCTCTGCAAAATTAATGAGCCAGGATGACTCCTCAAAAAATTTAAGTGAGCTTTTAGGCTCAATTACTGTAACTGTAGTTGAGAAAATGAAGGGCGTTCTCCAAGACTTAGTAGTGTTCATAAACCCTGAGGTAACATTTGCTACAAAAACTCAATTTAAAGATGGTTTTTGTACTGACAATGTCAGAGAAGGTTTAGTGGTGTGTTTTCTGCATCATATTACAGCCTCTGTCAGAAATTCTTGTTCTGAAAGTTTTTTGGACTCAAAAGTGCCACCTACTTTCATACTACTGCTGTCCAAGTTTTGTCTAGACTTCAAAAACGGCAGTATGCATTACTTGCTTTCAAAAACAGACGAAATATTCCTGACAGGACATAAAAAAACTTCAAATACTGTAGGTTTAACTGGGGAAACTGAAATCGCCACTGCCATGCAGGAATCTGCACAGCACTTGCTGAACTACTATGTGAGACTTCAGGGACATAACTGTTCACAAATGTTGAGGAAGAGTGTAGAAACAAGAGATTGGTTGCATACAATAGAACCTCGCACAGTCCGAGCAGTGATGAAACGAGTAGTTGAAGATATTTCAGCCATAGATACCACTGTGGGTCTTCTTTATGAAGACCAAGGCACTGCTACTGGAAATAGCAGTGATTCCAGTAGAAAAACGCACAGTATCTCAGTGTCAAAAGTTCAATACAAGTCCAACTGGTCCAGTTACACACCTAGTCATTTAGACTCAACTTTAGTCTCCAACATGCATAAACTATTCAGTGAGAGAATTGATATTTTCTCTCCAGTTGAGTTCAGTAAAGTATCAATCTTAACAGGGATTATAAAAATTAGTTTGAAGACTTTCATGGAGTGTGTCAGACTGAAAACTTTTAGTAAATATGGGCTGCAGCAAATTCAAGTGGACACACACTATTTGCAGCTGTATCTTTGGCGGTTTGTAGCAGATGAGAATTTAGTACATTTTCTGTTGGATGAAATTTTGGGATCCACAGTGCATAGATGTTTGGAGCCTGTACTTATGGAACCTAGTGTGGTTGATATTATTTGTGAGAGGGGTTAAAGTTTTGTTGTTATGTTTTATGTGATATTGTAAAAATAAAATTGGTAAAACTAAAAGCTATATGTTTTTCCCTAGTCTGCAACTCTATGTAAATATTTTTGATACCTATCTAAGTAAATACATATTTGTATATATATAACTACCACAGTCATGTAAAGGCAGTTAAGTAGTCTTTCCATCTTGACAAATTCAGAAATTAGTTTAGGTAATAAACAAACAATTTATTTATCTGAAAATGGTTTATTTTGACTCCAATCTAAGTCTCTTCCTTTCTAAATAATCTTGTATGTTATCATATTTTCTCTTGTACCACAATGTAACATCACTAACAGTTAAAGAAAATAAGTCTTTATATTTGAGCAACATTTCCTCTACCATTCTATAATGCTTTTCTCTGAAGTCACCGTTTTTAAACTCAAAAACGCTGAATTTATTGGATAAAATATAGAGTCTACTACATAAACTATAACAAAACCCTTGAATTCCTATCTCTAAGGTATTTATATGCCCAAATTCTAAAGTTTTGGACATAATTTTATATAAAAACAATTTGTCAACAGTATACAAACTTACAACTAAATGAACATAATCTTCATTCTCCTGAGTTTGAATGCTTGTAACTGGCAATGCCAATATGTCCACATTCTCTGCATCCATTTGATTAGCAAACTTTTCCAGCAAACTTTTATCAACCAAATTCTTTGTATCGATTAAGCCAATCTAGAGAAATTAAAAGTCTGCTACTATTCCAGCTTTATCATTCCTCAACAAACCTGTTTTCCCTGCAAGTAATCCCACATTCTTATGGTCCCATCACCTGACGCAGACAAAAGAACTTTAGTCTTTTTTATTAATTTTAGAGCTGAGACAAACTCTGTATGGCCCAAGCAATAAGTTACAATATTATAAGCATTTGGAAAATGTGACACCCTAATTTTCTCATCTCTGTCACTGGTTATAATGTAGTTGCCACAGTCAGTTATTAACATATCAGAAATAACACTTAAGTGCCCTAATATGAGAGTTGGTATGTTGAATTTATCACCCATTTTGTAGAGATAGACATCTCCTGTACGATCCGTAATTAAAATGTCGTTGCATAGAGAAAAACCAACCTACAATGGCTGTGATTATGTGGGAGGCATGTTATAAGGAATAAAACTGACCTTACTTGCCACTCGAGATAAAACAATATTCTTAACTATATGAAAATCAGAATTAAAGATTATCACTTGCTTATTTTCAGAGGAAATTGCTATATATTGTTGATCTGTGGAGAATTCCAAACAATTTATAGTTCGAATTTCTTTTTTTGCTGGCTAAAATTTAATAGCTTTTATTTGATTCATGTTAAGCTACATGTTACTATACCTACTTACTACAAATAGAGTCTAACTATCAAAAAGTTACCTTCATTGGGACTTTTGGGGTATTTTCTGCTGTAGGAGGCTCAGGTATATCGAGTACTTTTAGACATCCATTTTTTGAGTTGACAACAAGTAGTTGTTCTGATATTGACATTAACAGCTTAAATTCTGTAGGTTCCTGTTGGTTTTCTTGTACTATAAACATTTTTCTGCTAAAAGCAGTGAAATTTTAAAACCAATACAATAAGGAGTCGTAAACGAAAAGAGGTTAAGTCGAATGAAAGTGAAAGGTAACCGTCAGTACTGAACTCGAGTCAAGGTAATTTCGTTGAAAATGGTTCTAAGTGTAGTTTTAGAACACTTAATAGCCGTTTAGGAGTGTGTGTGTGTGAGTTTGGAATTAGAATAGTATACCAGATTTGGTTTTGTTACTATACAAGGTGTCCAGAGTTTTAATGATTTTATATTATAACCACTTAATTGTAATGTTTAGAATAGTTACTAATATAGCCTTATTAGCTTCTTTTACAGCCATTATAAATGTTTTAAATTACCTACATTTATATTAAAAAATGTAGTTTTCTAGAAAAACACCCTATTTACTACAAGGAATAAACAAGGAACGTATAAAGTTTTTCAGTTTTGCTCAGTGTTGTGTGAAAGGTCACATTGTCATCAATTTAATAAATAAAGTAATTAAGAAAAGCTCATTACAAATATATAAAAATTATCTTTATATTTACAATAAAATCACACCACAAATTACGAACAAAATTAATTAATTTATTCACTTTAAATAACTTATGTTTATATAAATAATTAAAGCACCGTCAGAAATATAAAATCGAGTAGAGCATCTGTCATTTTACTACTCGTATGTACAGAGAAATCTTATCGAATAAAGGTACTTGCGTACTATTTAATAATAGTGCAACTTCATTTTTCCGTATATCTTCTTCACCAACTGTTTGCCAATTTAATAAAATAGGGTATTTTAGGTATCTACTTTGATAATGATATAAGCTTATTACCTATTTAAATCAATTGCAATTGAATGGGAAATATTGACCAATCGAACTAAGTACTTCTGAGCTTAAATAGGAAGAACATCGAAAATATAGCGTTTCTGGGAAGTAATAATTTATGTTGGACATTTTAAAAATAAAATCCTAGTTTAATAAGAAAAAAAAAAACATTTCTATTTGATTGGCCTTTTTCCCCAAACATATGTGACTGTCGTTATTTTAAATATTGTTAAAGCGTCTAGAATTCTGAAAAAATATAATTTTTAAACAAAAATAATCGTTCCTTTTATAGTACAGTATATTTAATAGTGACCTCAAATTGGCATATTTACATGCCAGTAAATATTTAACGGTTAAATAATCTCATTCTTAACAGCCAAAAACTAGACAACAATGAAGGCCTCCTCAACAATATTTATATTATTCTATTTTTAGGAAGAAATCTGTTATAGGATATATCGGGAAACGGCGAAACTAGCACTAGCCGTATTGGAATTAAAATGAGCGAGGGCAGTTTAGACACATAAACTTAAATACTGTTACACAAGGGTAAAAAAATATATGACAGGCAACATTAAAAAAATATAGGAATATTATATTAAAACAGGCACTCATCACCTTCGAATTCTGCAAAGACAAATATTCCATACCCTCCATTTCCATCAGTCTTTTCAACAACTCATCTTAAAACCCTCCCCCATCAACCCTCTATGTAACCTCGTTCGCGTCAGTAATCTTATTGAAAACATAGTTCTTGGCCTCAATAAAGTGCAGCTCAGTGGCGCAAATGACAGAAAAGAGAATAGCGTAGCCGACATATTGTAGGAAGCACAAAAACTCCCACAACTTATCGCAGAATATCGCTAGCAGCAGGCAGTGTAACATATTGTGAACATTGACCACTCGCCAGAGCCAACAAATGCTGTAGAAGAAAGAGTTGGTCAAAACCTCGTTCTGTCGCTGCAATTCAATCACATTGGTAGTGGGCCGCTCTAGTAAGTCTTGATAGAGAGCTATATACCTATTCCAGGCAGCCGAACTAATGATCAGCTGAATTACGAAAAAACCCAGCTTCTTTAGCACTTTTCTCATCGCCACCACTTTGCCGCAATACAAATTATCTTCGACGTTTGTGGGCAGTTGCATATAGCCCCTGCGGGGTGGATTGTTCCGGAAGAAGATCAAGATTCCGATCACCAAAGCTGTACAGCCCAAAGCGTCACAGATGCCATCGATATAATAGCCGGAAGTACCGATTTCCGAACGTTCTCCTTTGATGTGTTTACGCACCCGTGCTACATATCCGTCCCAGTCATCTAACCATGTCCGAAGCTCGAACAAAGTCACTCCAATGCGCCTATATGCCAAATTGCCGCTAGATACGCATTTGGCGCTGACAATCGCCACGAAGACGTGAAAAAAACTTATGGAATTTGGAGTTACAAAGGCTATTTCGGAGATGTGTATAAAATTGTCTGCTATAGTCACCAACGGGGCTAGAAGATAGTAATTTGTGTGGTCAAGAAGGAGGGCTTTGACAGTCACTTCGCAAAGTGGGTTAATAGTACACTCAACCCAAGTGACATCCTTGTACTCAACTCTAGTAGTATTATCTTTGTCAAGGACCTTTCTTAATGGGAAGTTTTTGATGCGAACGTATAGATTATAGTCCATGTAACCGTAGAATATTAGCGTCATGAAAAGTAGGCTTACGAGGATCTTGCTTATTTGAGACGACGGACCTACCATCTTCCTTTAGGCAAGTTAGAAAATATAATGGGCAAGAAGCATGTGAGAATTACAAAAATATACTTTGGCCACGATAGTCGTGGACGGGCTCTGTTCAGTCTTCTCAGTTAAAAACTAATTATCGGCAATACGTACTTTAAATTAGGGATTTTAGCTCCGTAGTGTGTCCTGGGACTCAACCTGAAATGTGTTAAAGAATTTAACAAAATGCCCTCTAATACTGAGACCACCACTCACTTGCCTTGTCACTTACAACGACATTTATATGCCCAAATCAACATAAGCAAAAATTTGCCTGTGAAAGCTCGGTTTGACCAACAACACAATTGATTGGAAAATGAACTTGTACATAACGGATAGCAATTGTGGCTCTGCCTGGGAGTTGCCTAAATTCTTAAATCTGAAAAAAGATCATCTAATTGTAGGCGGATGAAAGAACTCCGATATTGCCTTATTACTTAATTGCTAATAACACATCTACCACAGATTCTTTCTAGTCGCCACTTATTGCAATTTATTATTTATTCTGTGAGATCATCTTGTTGGCACAACGAAATGAGATTAAGCAATCTGATTTATTACCTATCTTATCATATAGATATTTTGAATATCGTAACAATAAATAAAACTGCGGGAAATTATTTGGTATATACGAATGAAAATTATTAATCCCTTGAAATTACTTGATGAAGTGGAAGTTTGGAATGATACTGATATACTATAATTTCTAACCAATGGTAATTCTAAAAGTGGGTGTATCTTATTTTGAGGGGTTTTAAGTAACTCTGTACAACAACACGTAATAAATACCTACCGCTTAAATAAACGTTACAAAGATTCTAAGAAGAAACTGTGTATCATTGAAATGTTACTTTAATTTGTTTTTTTTTTTTAGATATTAATTGGCATTTTAGATATGCAAATTGCTTTTAGGGCAATAGAGCAATGGTACACTCAGAGAGAACCATATGTCAATCCTGACAAGACCAAGCTTGCCCTTTTTAGTAGAAGAAAGACAAACACAGGATCTAGAAACCCTACACTGAGTAGGTAACTATGAATCAACGAACCTGGAAAAGCCACGTAGAAAAACGTGCAATAAGACAATAGCACTGAGACAGCAACTGTGTGAGGTAGTGAGAAATAGATGGGCCCTAAATCCCTACATCCCACACTGGCTTTAACTGCAATAATCAGACCAAGGATCTCCTATGGATCCGTGGTTAAAACAGATTGTAAATAAGCATTAAATTGTTCATATTTGTTGTAATTTAACTGATGCTGTATTTTTTAAGATTTAGAAGATCCTCATGCATTCCCATGAATTGGTAACATACTGTATACTTACCATATAAACTGACTAACAAAAAAAACTGGTGCCTGTGGAAGTAGTTACCTATCTTACATATAGCTAAAACACACAAGTAAGTTTCTACTTGATCTGGATAGTAGTACCTTGAAGGATTCACAGATAAATTATTAGTAAATATTAAGATACATTAAATACCTATTATTCATACTAATTAAAATAAATTTAAAATAATTGAATATAATAACTTTCATAATATTTTACTTTAAATGGCACTTTGAGTTTTATTCAAGAATTACAACATAAAAGCAAAATTCAGAAATCCACATTTGCTCAATTTTTAGAGATATGGATATAGATCTCATAACTAAGACTTTCCCCTTTTAAACAATTCTGCATCTCTAAAGACCCACCCAGCCAGAAGCAACATTCAATGTTGGCCTTGATGAAGTATGTGACTTACAATTAAAATATATTTATAGGGACTAGGACTTAAATACTCAGAAAATCTCAACTTTTTTGAGACGTTTCTAGTCTGGAAAGACAAGTTATTAATGTTTGAATTATAATATCCACTATGTGTACATACATCAAAGAATTTCTGGAATCATTTCATAATGAGAAATATTGTCCTTTGCTTCTGTTGGACAGGTCTATGGTTACCTAGAAGTCCACACATGTATAACAAATTTGGAACACATTGTACCTATCCATGTTTACAGAGACAACAACAGATATCAAAGGTATTGATTCTTGTACATATAGAGCATTTGTAGATATTTAGCTGCTTTGTCACATTATTAGAATATATCAAATTTCTTTATAATTCTGAAAACTTGTCTAGTTGAAAGTTACATATGAAGAGAGATTTGTTATTAGGAGCTATTACATCTGTATTTGAAAATTTCTTGGACTCTCATTAATGACAGCAATGGGTATTTGTATCCCTGTTTAGGCAATTAGAGAAGGAATCAGATAAATGCGATTTAAGATGTATTCAATACTTTTATAGGACTCATAAAGTAAGAAAAAAGCCATATGGAAGGAAACAGCTTATCAGTTTAGTGTGTAATAAATCCTTAATCCTGCGTTGATGTTACGAAGTCAAGCTTACCTATTAGTTTCTCAGGTTTTTTACCCAAATACACATTGAAACCTTAAAAAGATTACAATTTGTTGATAGGCCTATTTTCTTTCGTTATTTAGGCGAGCCATCGTAGTTGGAAGATTCGATGAATATTGTAACGTTAGAGCAAGGAATGTAGTTATGTGATTCCCAAAACACTATGCAATGTCAATTTTGGAGCAATTTAACAGCGGAAGAGGTCCGGGAATTAAACCAGGGAGCTAAGAAATTAAAGGAAACTGGGACAATTAGTTGCAAGTGGGAAACTGATTAATTGTTGAGTGTTGTGTTGTGGTAGGTCTTGGCATTTGAAAGGCGACCGCGGTGTTGCCGCTTTATTTTGGAAAAAAATCCTTGATAACAATTCGAAAATTTACAATTCATTATCTCTAGTTTTTGTTTCCAATACATAAACGAAAAACTGATAAAATAGACAGAGAATAGAAATCCTGGAAAACCGAGAAATTAATAAACAAAAACAACACCGCTAATTGGTAATCCCTCTAACTCCTGATAACACTGCCTACAGTACTATGCACTATTCGAAATACCCTTTTTAAATATAGTCGAGAGTGAGATTATTTTACGTTTTGATAATTTTTCTAAGTTTCGTTTTGATTTTAAGCCGTTTTACCTTTTAACAAATTAATAATAAATGAACCTACTAAATAAAGAATCTATCATCCAGCATGTAACAAAACTTGCAAAAAACCCGATCATTATTCAAAAAGAAAACTTCAACTGTGATTTTTTGCTCACATTCGAAAAATGCCTCAAAACTTGTTTCGATTTACAACATCCAGACACAAATGCAGATGTAAATATGTCTTGGAAGGATCGCTTTTTCGACGTCGACTGCATTTTAGACTATATACATGATGAACTAAACACTGGTAAGCAATAGTAATTTTTTAAGTGCTCCTTGTGTAACTTCTTAAAATGCACCTCAACTCATACTAGTTTTTTTGAGAGATTGTATCGTATTCCAGGCCATTGGAGCACTGTACCTTTAATAACTAGGCAGAACTATACAATTGCCTCATACCTAAAAATGATATTCATGCTTTATGACTGTGATAATTTAACTGTTGATGTAATACAGAGCAGCCTTAATGCTGTAGATATGGGGCTGCTGCTTGGAGCACCAATTAAAGAAAACCCTGAACTACTAAATGAGAGTGCCAAATATCTACAGGTTCAGCTTAACTGTTTGGAAACTCGATTAGAAGGTGTCCAATTTATTAATATCCTCTAATATTATTACTTTCCCATTGTTCTATTGTCTATTATTTAACAAGGTCCTGCAGAAACTTTAAAAAGGAAGCTTCAAGATGATGATATGGGGTTAGATCAAGAATTTAATGAACTAAGAGGAGTGAAGGTTGAAACCCGAGAACTTCCCTCAATAGAGACTTTTAATAAAAATTTTTTCATACCGCAAATTCCAGTTAAACTTACAGGTAATTTTACCCAGATTTAAACTATTTTTGTGCATTGACTGAATTTAAATATAATATCCATTCAGGCTGCATGGCTCACTGGCCAGCTTCAACTAAATGGCTAGATGTCAACTATCTGTTAAATGTGGCGGGAAGTCGCACTGTTCCCATTGAAATTGGTTCTCATTATACAGACGAAAGTTGGTCTCAGAAATTAATGACGTTAAAGGATTTTATTAGCCAACATTATTTGTCTAAAAGTGGAAAAATTGGATATTTAGCCCAGCACAATCTTTTTGATCAGGTCGTGTTTCAAATATCTTTCTTATAGTACTTTTTAACGTACCAGTCTGAATTGCAGATTACGGAACTTAGAGAGGATATTCGAGTCCCAGACTATTGCTGCTGTAGTTTAAATTATTTAGAATCTTCTGAACCAGATATTAACGCGTGGTTAGGGCCTAAAGGCACAGTTTCGCCATTGCATCAAGATCCTAAAAACAATATTTTAGCGCAGGTGTCTATAATTTACATAAGTTTAAGTAGGACTTGTTTATTATTCCAATTTCTATAGGTGTACGGTACCAAACGCCTACTCTTATTTTCCCCCGAAGATACCCCCTATCTTTATCCTCATGGAGAAAAAATGTTGTCAAATACTGCCCAAGTGGATCCATTGAAGCCTGACGATAAATTTCCAGACTTCAACAAAGCAAAAATGTATAAATGTCTTTTACAGCCGGGAGAAATGTTGTTTATTCCACAGAAGTGGTGGCATCATGTTACGGCTTTAGATAAGAGTTTTTCAGTTAGTTTTTGGTGGCAATAACAATAAAAATGTTTATTAAAAATAATAAATATTTATGAGATTGTTTAATATGAATTGAAAAACATTTCAGAAAGTAAGTAATATATTTTAGAAAAAAAAGTAACAAATCCTTAACACACACTAAAATTAAATCAATTAACCTATTTCAAACAATGAACTTTTATTAGGCCCGCTATCACCGTTAATAATCTTTAAACACATCAGACTTTTATATGAAAAATCGCACAATAAAGTTCATTTAAATATCATTTGGATTATTAAATAATTAACTGTAAATTTTTCAACTGAAACTACTCATCCTTCTTATTATCACCTGCTCCAATGGTAATTTTTTTCTGCAGTTTGATGTTTTCTTCAGCAAGTCGATCATACTCCTTAGCCAAGTTATCTGCCTGAGTCTTTAGTGCTTGTTTATCTTTTCCTTCCAAAGCTAATTCTTCTTTAAGGCTCTCAATTGTTTCCTTCAATTCACCAATCTGAAACCAGACAAATAACTGAAAACAGTTTCAAAGTAACATTTCATTATGTACCTCCTTATCATGAGCTTCGTTGGTGTTGTTCTGCTGAATTTCACCGCTTTTGGCCAAAAGACTCCTAGCAGCATTGGTGGCGCTTTGCGCTTGAGCCATCGAGGCGGCCGATTGAGCGAGCAAAGCGGCTTGGGAAGAGATGAGAATAACTAAGCGTCTGATAACCTGTATAAATTAGATAAATGACATTCTGGCTTTTTAAGGCAGTTCAAGACATACCAAGGCTAAAAATAAAGTAAAACCTGAAATATAAAAGTTTCGCTGGGCTCGGAATAGCCTCATGCTACCCTGCATTTCTTTATCAAGGTGGGAATGGCCATGTTCTTCAATTTCTGCAAGATAAGTTTGTTATGAGAGCAACACATTAATGAGTCAAAAATTGTTATATAGCCGGCATATTCAACTTGCAGGATTGCATTATAGGTTAGCTGTTTTCATTAATATACATTTTACTTGTTATTTATCCATTTACAACAATTTACAAAAAAATGCTGTTGAAATCCAGTACTTTTGTTCCAAAAAAGTTTACATTTTAAAAATGTAATACCAATTTAAGTTTTCTAAAGAATGTAAACTACTCCTAATAAAAATACAACCTAAAACAAGTTTCTAACTAAAGGTAAATATTATTTAGGACATGCTATCATGTAAAGACAATATGATGATTGATGATGCAACTTCACAATTTCAACACTAAGAATATTTAACATTTTCATAGTTGTATTCATGCTTACCTTGATGGGAATATTTGCGCATTTCCCTGATAGCATCAAGCAGAAACAATATCAATATGCCCAGTAATATAAGGAAATACATCCCTGCCTGTTTCTGCAGTGCTTGCAAAAACCTGTGGACATCAATTAATTAGATGTCATGGCTTAAAATATAGTTATTCATCTAACAAAAGTGGAAAATGATACTCTTTTGCAAGTCTTACTTCACAGTTAATTATTCTACATTTTTAGTAAGAAAAATGCAGAGGTAACTCTTGAATTCAAATAATAAAAAACATATTTTTAGATTCATAAGCACTATTCTAATGTTGAAACTATTAATTTTGTGATTAAGTTTAGTTATTCATCTCAGACGGCTTATAGTTCTCGAGATTACAGAAGAGAGGTAATGAAATTACTCAATAAACAAAAGCAAATATATGTTTCTTCAACTAATCTCAAGGACTTTGAGGCCTCACAGATGAATAACTGAACGTCCCTGAAACATACTACCAAATCCAACTTCAAGAACCTAAATTGGGCTGTTGAATTATACTCAAAAAATAACACCAATGTTCATATTTCATGTCAAGCTTATAAATCTTATCATGTTCTTGTGCTTAAGACTATCTGTTTTGGCAAAAACTTACCTGGATTTGAAAATAGCATTCCATCTCCTGGGACTGGCAACTGGCAGTACTAGAAGCAGTACTACGCCAATCTCTATATAGAGAAATCCGGCAATTAAGGTCCACTGAATACTCATAATAAACGAATATTTGTTATGTCTCTTGAATCTTCTTTGGTGACCAAAGCTTTAACAACTATTTGAAATTAGAAACAAAGTTCAAGTATTTTGATTCCCGAAGTTTAAATATCAAACGTTTCAATAAAAGTTACGTATGCGTATATCCTAAAGGAGGCGAGCATGAGTAACGAAATTAAAAATAAATTGAAAAATGAAGTGAAAAGAAGAATGACGGCTGTCATTTTTGAACTATGCAACATGGTACTCACTGTGTATTGTTAACTGTTGTTTATGCTCAATAGATGTCATGACTAGATAACTTTAAATAATTTACTTATAGTATACAGAGTAGCATGATGAACTCGGCTATCCAACTAATATACATCACTTGGATACATTAAAGTGTTTGAAATATATGTAAAATAAAAAAAACGGTTGGAAAATTACTTTTCTCAATCGCAGAGAAATATCAGTCAAAAGGTTGATTTGAGATAAGAAATTGATGTTTCATCGTTGAATCCAATTTAGCTTCTCTGGTTTAAGCTTTACTATTTTAACGGAATAATCTTCATGTTCGTGCGTTAAGTGTTATTACTAAATGACATAGAAGAAAAAATAAACAATCTGCCTCATATGTATACATTACGAGTGATCATTAAAAAAATTCCTAATAGACTGTACACCAGACTAATAACAGATTAATAAACGAAATCGTCCAAACATGTCTAATATTACAATTTTTTTTACCATAGCTATACCTGTTTACATTCTTTACTTGGCTCCGAACTATTCACATCTCAAAATCTGTCTTGTGCTTTGTCTCGTGTCACTTTTATCAGTGTCAATATTAAAGTTGAAATTAAATTAAAATTAGTTTTCCATGGTTCGGGATTTTTCAACCTTTTTCACTATGAACTTTTGAAGTGTTTTTTTTATCATTTCGGTTTTCAACACATATTTTTTTATGTTAAATAAAAAGTGTAACCCATTGACCAATGCCCAGTGCACCTGCACACATCCTCATCGAAATCTTAACACAAAAATTTGTTAGTCCCTGTATTTGTTCAGGTAGAAGTTATTCCCTTGGCATCTTGGGTAAGTTTAAGGTCAATAAAGAGGCGCATAAATTCATAAAAACTATTGTTCTTTGACTTTCTGGTTTTATCATCATTTTGTACATTCCCAGTCTTGTCCCATTATCTTCAAAAGGAAAAGCAATATAGACAAAGTATTGTGTAAATATTTGTTTTTTTTTTAAAACATGCTAATTTCAAATGACTAATTTTAAACATAATAAGAGGTCATTTGGTCAGTAGTCAGTAGTTAGCAATAGTAGATTCTATATACACATTTGACATTTTAACATGTGCTTGATTAGTAAACTCTTACATACATGTTTCCTACTTCTACAGGTGCACCATTAATTCGGTATACTTTGGTTGATAAATTATGATTGGAGCTGGTATTTGTTGGTATTGCTGCTGAAACATGAGTTTTTAATGTGGTCATTTTCAAAGTGCTTTGCAAGCATTGATAAATATTATTCTTACCAACAAACTTAGCTTAGAGATTTTTCTGCATCTTTATACTTATGGGATTTGAAAAATAGAGACAACATAAATTTATTACTATATAGGGTGCCTTATAATTAAATGCCAATCATTAAACAGCATAATCTATGTGCAAAAATAATACTAAATTGGTAGATAAACATATATCCTGAAGTGCTTCCTAAGGGAAGCACAGCCCCTTGAAGGAGATCCTAATGAGATTATTTTTGCTTAATAACTACTAAACTACTTAATATAAATGTATAAAATTTTGGAATTATTACAATTTTGATGTGCTCCATCAAAGTATTTGATCAAAGTAGTTAACTGTGAGTCATAGATTTGTAATCAAGAAGATTTGTGTTACAAGAGCCATATTTTTTAGTGGATATGAATTTTATATTTATTTGCCAAAGATATGTAAATCTAGAGTTTTTTGCTCAAAAAAGGTACTCTTGAATAATATCTCCAACTGTCACTATTTTTGAGGAAAGCTCAATTTGATGTTTTGCATATATTTCATGTTATTTCAAGTAAAACATTAATGTAGGTTTTGAAACAAAAGCTAGTTGCTTAATATTTGACAGTTTCATATTTTTAGTAACATTTTTAAGTAACCTTTAATTGTCAAAATTTAATTTAGAGTAAATTTTACTTGAACATTTACTTATGTAACATTTAATTAGTATTCTGCTTAGCTTTATTTTATCTTCCGTAACTATTTTTCATTAGAAATATTTGATAAAAATAATTGATTAGCACAAAAATTTCAAACTGTTGAATATTAAAGAACCACTTTTTGTTTCAAGGTCTACTTCAGTGTTTTAATTAAATATGTGAATAAATTTCAAGAGGTGAACTTTTGAAGAATTTTAAGATAAAAATGAAATTTAAATTTAAAAAAAAATTTGTAATGTTTTGGTATATCATTTTGTGGAAATTTTGTGTATCAGGAAAGTTAATGATGAGAATCTTAAATATTTCCTTAGTTCTTGGTTTACTGCTAGAGTATGCCACATGTGACATATCCGAATTTAAATAACCATAACTTTTTGTAGCTCAAACTACTTCATATTTGTCAATTATTTCAAACTTTGCAATTTTTTCATCACAAAGCTATTTTACTGCCCAAGTTAGTATAAACTGTTTATCTTAAAATTTGTCTATATACTTAATTAACATACTGTATATTGTATATTTTGCTGAACATCAAGGATATCCCTATTTTTGAATGATATGACACTGAAAACGAACATTTCCCAGTTAGTTAATTGTACTGAAATGACTCCCTATGTATAAGAGCACGGGAAAATGCTATTTTCTATACTCTTAATGGGATTCAGAATGTAGTAATGAAGGGCATTGTTCATTACACATTCTGACACTTACTTTCTACTGCTTGGATACGTGCGCACCACAAAATGCTATTTTCATTATTCCAGCTTCCAGCTAAAATAATGAAAATATTTTTATTTCCACCAGTGATATTCTTATAGATATATTGGATATTTATACAATTGATTTATACACGCTCTTTTGGGAAGCAAAATTATATGGATTTGAAATTCTCTTGTTATTTCCTGAATATGTATTGCGAGAGATATTCTAAATTCTGCATGAATGCCTTATTTTTAGAGATGGAATGGTGAGATTCCTGCATAGCTTGTTAAATTATTACTTATCAGTGCAACATTACTTTGATTAAAGTAGTAGTTGGGAAAGTAGTCCAATTACAATTGGGGGTAATGTTGAACCTCAGTGAACAGAGCATGTTGCATGACCAATTTTTCCTTCCTGATATTATTATTAACCCAGAGTGCAGTTTCTAATAATTTAATATCAAAATTTTAATTGCCAAATACTTAGCTCCATAAATAACTATCCAGCAATATCGGTACTCGGCTTGATAAATTGGGTTTTTCCGACATAAGTCACACATCCTTGGTATCCCTACCTATTGTAAAATTCTTTTCATCCAGTCATATTAGGGTATCGAGGCTTAAATTAATATGAGAGCAACATGGTGTGTAGATCCCCCAATTGTTTCTATTATTCAAAGGAGACTTTATTGTTGAAACAAATAGTATGGCAATCGTTCTAGCCCATGAGATTAGTCATCAAATTTTATTTACCCATTATTGCTTCTTAGAAGGGGCCTGGTCATCTAAGGATTGTAAAAATGTGTAGACAGATAACAGCTTTGAAATAATTAAATACAGTATCATGCGGCATTTTAATTGACAACTTTGGTGAAGGTCATCACGTTAATTTTATCTTAACTAAAATAGAGATTTTTGAGTGTAAACTAATGAAAAATGTGAAGTAATATAAAGGGTGTCATCTTAAAACAAACAGAATTCGGTCCATACTCATGTTTTTCCTTGAAGTACCTGCGATTGTGTTTTTGTTTGTTACAAGTTTATCGAATTTTAATTATTTTCTTATTAGGTATAACATTATCTTGAAGTTTTGAAAGTTATTGTTTACTTCTTAATTTCTGTATTCTTTTCCGTATAAAACACACCTTGCATATTTTTATTGCAGATAGTAGAAATGTTTAATAAATGCGATAGAATCCTTATTGTTGTAATATATTTTGTGCCTTTCCGCAGTTTCAAGATCTTTTCCTTGAATTTATCAACAGTTGAAGACATTAATTTGAGAACGCATTGCAAAAATGTCCAAGCGGTTAAAATCGGTTAAAATATATTAGAAAAAACGAAATATTGTGTATTATTATATCTATACGTAAGTTCACTCATATGAGATCACTATTTTGATTAAATCACGGGTGGGTTTGGTGAGTGATAAATGCTGCTGGACATAGTTTCATGAAAATGTATAAGTAGGTATCCCCACAAAATATCATTTTATTGCGAAGAGGGAGTCTACTTGAATTTGGAGATCTTTTTGGAGGCAAAAATCCAAAAATAAGTATAATTTAAAATCCTTAATGCTTTTACAGGAAAATAAAATGTTCCTTTCAAAGAATTTCCGTCGTTTCAACGAGTAATAATTTTTGTAATTCTGTTATTTCGCTTCTATACTTTTTGTATAGAAGGACCTAGGATGGACAGATGATGCTTGAAATGACGACTTAAAGTTGAGCATCTCTTCAGGTGAGAAGTGGTCTCAAAACTGAGGAAAAAGTAGTAGTATTCTACACAGCAAACATAAACCACACACTTCAAGCCTCATAGATTATACAAGTAATAGTGTTTCATAAAAAAAATTCTAATTTCCACTGCTATGTACGTGTATATGATCATACAGATCATACAAAATAAAAATATATTGTTTTACTTTGACTTATTTCTCGTTATGTTTTGCACAAGGTCTTTCCTAGTTTGGCCGTCGACAGGCGTGTAACATGATCACATTATATGAAAATACGTTGTTGCACTTTTCACGATTGTTACGAAAAGCAAATTTTTTTATAAGTGGATACGCAACTTTTCATTTCCACTTGTGAAAAGTAATAACTCGTAACTGGTCGCGAAAATAAATCATTCCGAAATTTCCAATGGATTTTAAAAGTATCATTTTCAGCATTAAAAATAGAAAGTAATTATTTACGTGTAAAGCTGAAGGTAGAAGCTTACTACCCATTATAAATTCGGTTATATGGACCTTATTCAGTTACGGGCGTAATCCTTTCAGTCGCTGATACATACGTTTTACGAACAAATAATATTTTTTAATCTACATGAAACTAAAGTAATGTTATACCTAATAATTTATTTAAAGATGGCTAGAAAATTAACAAGCATTATTAACTTAAATTATTGAAACAAACAGTTCCGATCAATATACTTTCCAGTAACAGACTTGTCACAATGGACCTAATAGAGGACTCTTATCGCCTCAATCAAGTTTTCCCTCACCTCATGGAAAGTGACATCATAGGTGTCTTACGCAACACGGATAATTGCTATGAGGCTTTAGTCCAACTTTGCAAAATGCAATCGAACGTTCCAAATCCGGACCTAGAACTGGAAAGCGACAAATTATGCCTTTTCCACATATTTGCCACAACCGATGTTGAACAGAAGGAAATAACTGATTGGTTGCACATCTTTGCCTCCCTTCCCAACAGGAAAGAAGTAGTATGTCGTTATTTGTGCCTTAAGTTAGCAAAAAATTCCAGGCAAGTTTGACGATATAGAGGTGCGGTTACTTTATTCGAGTTGACTTTATTTGAAAAAAAATTCATAGTTCAGGTTCAAGCGATGCACGGTCTGTAGTTCTAAATTTATCTGTACTGGCATAGATATATCTTTCTTTGCTGGAAATATATATGGTGAATTATCCTAACTCGGGCTTTGGTTCCTTTAATTTCTTTATTCCAGTGAAACTTTAATTTTTTACAATTAATTTCAGCGTAATTCATTGCGTTAATTTATTTCGAAAAAAATGTATTTACTTGCCAATAAAATTACTCGAATAAACGTAAATGCTCCTTGCAAGGAGGTTTAGGTTTGACTATAGTATTACAGGAAGAGGCCTAGTTTGCATCTAGATGAGCCCAAAGAGGCTGGCTCTAGTAAGCAAATAAAAGTTGCCGATTCAACAGAGGAAAGTTCAGTTATTGATATTCAGTCTGAAGAATCTGCAGGGGAGGGGCATTCTAATTTGAGTGTTGTAATTAGAAAGGACAAGAATGGCAACCATTACACAGTAAGTGGCTTTTTATGTATTTTTGTTGAGTTTTTGGGGTTTGAAACTATTAATAGAGTTAGAAAAGTGACGATCATTACCATATATAATCACTCTAACCATTGTAAATGTACAAATATTGCAGATAACTTTACTTTCAGTTACTCAAAATAATTTTTTTCTTCATGGAGATTTTGACGAACAGTGTTTCTCATAGGGTTCTCAATTAAGAAATCGCAATGGAATTATTTTTTATAATTTTATCATATCACATAATAATTTCTTATGTTTAAATCAAGAAATCACTACTTTACGAACCCGATAGAGATTAAGAGTGTCCCTGTGTTGCATTCATCTCTTCCGCCTTTAGCTGATCCTTTTTATGGAAGTTTTACGTAATCATATAGGTATAATATGATGCAAATATTATTATTTGCTTGATATTTACATTTCTGCGTAAACGCTAGAAATTCCAAACTTCCCAACACATCAAATACACATGAGTGACAATTTTCTGGGTATTGTATTTTCTAATTGACCAGGTCTTCTTAATCAACCTCTCATCATCTCATCAAGATCTGTGTACTGATCTTATTAAAAAATATAGATAATAGTGGAAATGTTAATTAGGAACAATGTATTAAAGTAGCCGAAATGACAATATTAAAAACCTATACTATCTGTAAGATAGTAAACCCTTGGTGTGGTTTAGAGTGTAACACTGCAAGCCAAGAAAAACGAGGCTACATGTCGAAAGTTCTTTTGACAAAAAAAAGGATATACATATTTGTGAAAATATCAAGGCAAGACAAAATATATCTAAACCTCTGCAAACAGTCTTTCGAAATCCTTTCATTTCATAAACTTTCAAAGTCCCCCTCCAGCACCCAGGCAATCCCGGAAATTCAATTCCAATCATTCTCCTGGATTTAGAACTAAGTAGATAGAATCAACTGTATTAAAAGTGATTCAACTTCATCTCAAGAATATTGAAATAATTAATAAAATTACAAAAATAGAAATTACTAAGCAAATCTGTATTGCAGCCATTTCAATGGTTACATAAAACAATTACCGTCCCTTTAGAATTAAAAATAGCTATAATTTGCATCATTTCAAAAGATAATAACGACCCTGCGTTGACTTTCTATTATAAACCTATAGGACTCTTTTCTAGTATAGGTAAATTGTTTTAAAACGTTCACAGATAAAATAAATAGATTTACGGAATCAAATTCAATCATCTCTAGGTACCAGTTTAGTTTCAGAGCGGTAAAAATTCCCTTGATATTTGCTTCTTCCCACTTTAGATTTTGCATGGTTTCCTTTATATCTTCATTTCGTATGCACGGAATGCATGCAAATAATTGATATGTTAATTCGTTCAAATGTTGTATTCGTCCATTGATTCAATTTTTTTGTAGTTGTCTTAAGTAGGCATATGGTACTTTCATGATCACCATTATCTCTGGCAAATTTCTACTCAGTGCACCCACCAATACAGTTGTATGTTGCCCTGGCAACTAACACCTTATAACCTGGAGAAGCATAATTCATTGTGAAGATCTGGAAAATGTTATGGTATTGGAAAAATATGATGCATGTAGTTTTTTATCCGAATCTTTTCCTGCCGTGTCATCGAAATTCAACCAAAATTTTGAAAAATTTCTCAAATGTGAAATTCCGTGACATTTGAATAGGAAGTAAATTTTTAGATGACTTCTTACAATGCGGTTTCTTATAAAAAAATCTAAAAACACAAAGTTAGGATTTTTCTCGACGTTTTCTGTTAATAGAATGAATGTCGAAAATAAAAACTTTTCGAAAAATGTCGCTTTTTGCAAAATTCGGGATTCGTTGACGAATGGCAGCCAATTTCCATTGCAATCGTCCTTTGTAGCATTTCAGTTGATTTAGTCGATGCTCAGTCCAAAAGGGCAGAAAAATCAATCCAAAAGGTCAAATCCGGCGGTAAAAATGTTCGTATTTCAATAGATTTTCCTTGTTTTCTAAATCAATGGTTTGCGGGCGCTATCGTCGAAGTGAATCGGTTCCTAAAGCCAAAATGTCAGGCGGCGGTCCTAACATATGTTGATTCTTCATTGATGTCCTGCAGCTTCGCACCTTCTAGAATATATGTAACAACTCATAGCCGTATAGAACCTTCTAGTTATCCTATTAGCAATTTCGCTAAAGGTTAAACCAATTTTCGTAAGCCTTTCATCAACCTTCACATACTGCCGTTTTTTTGTTACAATGTTTACACTACAAAAATATTCAAAAAAAAAACCCAATAATGCAAAAACTGATCGATTTTAGTATTCATATAAACAAACATTAAAACGAAAACGTATTTAGATAAATTCTTCATTATTGAATGTTGTGTTTGCTATGACATCTGTTCGAGCATCATTATTTACCCTCAAATTTTTCTCTATAAATTATAAATCATAGTGTATTATTAATTTTTCGCGCTACTTTCTTACCATAACAGATTACTACCTCTTCATCGAGAAACAAACCTTCTTCATCTACTCAACCTAAAAGCGAAACTGTGATAGCTTCACGTCGTCCAAGTTCACTTGCCAAGAAGAGTAAAACCATCCATAATAGTCGTCGCCAAGCTTTTTTCGCGAATATGTTGCAAGAAAGCCGTGACAATGACAAATTTCCTAACGACCAAATAGCAGGGCCTTCGAGAGTCCACCAGCATCATTTTGTCCATGCACCCATCTTCACACCACCGCCTCTTAACAAGGCCGTTATTGTAAATGATTCTTTAGACAATAGTTCTGTTAGTAATGACGGCACAACTGTAATCGATTTGAGTCAACCTATACATGAGTCTGAAGTAAGTAGCATAAAGAATTTGTTCAAATAAGTTGGGTGCGTACACGTTATTTCGTTTATTTTTCAGCAACATCTAGTACGACACGAACCAGAGAATGTAATGTTAGAGAACCATTTACTAGAGTTACCAATACCTGCTCTTCCAAATTTAACGGTGGATGAGAATTTGCTACGGAAAGTTATGGAAGTCTTCCCTGAAGCTTGCCCCGACTATATCCGCGCCCAGTGCATGGGGAAGGTTTGGTGTCCTGCTGCCTTTGCCGAAGTTGTTGACGTCATTCTGGGATTTGAATACCCCAGAAGACCCACAAGGGTTCCTTCTCCAGACATAGAGGTCGATTCACGTGAGCAATTAGCTATAATGAAAGCAGTATTACCAGACGCAGATCCTTCTTATCTGGAGAAGAAGTTTGAAGAATTCGGAGGTGACAAGGAGGCTTTACGGCAATTCGTCGAACACGCCATGGAAACCCACAAATACCCTACCCTGAAAGAGTACCTGCGCAAAAAACAACTATCCGCGCAGCAAAGACAATATACGTCTGAGTTTAATATTGAACGTTTCGTGGAGATCTTTCCAGATCCGGTTTCAGTATTCGAGGACCCCAATCGGAAAAGCCCGGCCGTCGATGAATCGGACAAGTACTACGTGAAGTGTTTCATGCGCACCTTATACAATCAGTTATATGTCAAAGATGTCAATGCGATAGTGGACCAAATGTACAACAAAAATTTGATGTTGCTAGTGAACCAATTGGATAAGATAGTGTCCGGGGGACACGTCAAGAAAATACGCAACAGTTCTCCTCCAAAGTGGGAGACGCAGAATATTCCGTTGCTTCAAGAGTTGGCCTACTTCGAGCACAAAAATGAAATTTTGAAGTTCTTACAGGTGAAGAAACAAAAAGCTATCGAGGAGCGCAGGTGCGCAAAAGAATTGGGGCTGTTGTTGTCATGCGGATGTTGTTTTGATGAAGAGGTGATGCCGACCGACATTTTGACTTGCCAAGGCGGCTGCAGGTTTTGTAGGTAAGATTTTTGTCTCGGGAAAGTCAAAGGAAAAATGAACATACTTGTAGAATTATGATAAAACTTTCGATAATGGTTCATTTGGTGTTGAATGGGCCGAAAGTATAATATTTTTGAATATCATTGTTAACTGGGTCTAAAGGCGTCTATATAGAATGCCTTTTTAGATGGATATTTATTTTTACGGATTTCAGAAATATAATACGTACATAGTATGAAGTGTTCATATTCCTCAAACTTTTACCAATATTTTATGGACTTTGAAGGAGTTTTGTTTTCATTATTAACTTAATCGAATTCATTTCTTTGAGGAGGTTTCCTACCGACACTAACATATTACACGCCTACGTTTAAAAAAAATTATTTGGACCCATCGACGTGCTCCTCGGAAGTGTATAAATTTGCGGGCGTTCCGACTTCTTTATTGTTTCGCCAGTTACTTATTCGAAATTTTATTTAATATTTGACTCCACCATTAAAAAGTTAATATTTTCCGTATTTTTCTTGTCTTTCTAGAGACTGTATCAAACGAAGTACCGAAGTGGCCTTCAGCGAGGGTAAAACCAACTATCCCTGCCTTTCCGCCGAGTGCGAAACCGAATTTAGCCTTCAAGTCCTTCAAAACGTGCTTTCCCCTAAACTTTTCTCAAAACTTGCTCAAAAGAAAGCGTTGGCCGAAGTAAAAGCAGCGGGAGTAGACGATTTGGAAACGTGTCCCTTCTGCGAGTTCGCCAATATTCCGCCACCGGAGGACAAACTTTTCCGATGCCTTAACCCGGATTGCATGAAAGAATCCTGCAGGCTGTGCAAAGAACCGTCCCATGTACCCTTGCGTTGCGATGAAGTGGAGAAGGACGAGGCAGTCAAAGCCCGCACCTACATAGAAAACAAAATGACTGAAGCTTTGATCAGGGAGTGCTGGAAGTGTGGTGCCAAGTTCATCAAAGAGGAGGGTTGCAACAAGATGACGTGCTCTTGTGGCGCAATGATGTGCTACGTATGTCGAAAGCCGGTTATAGACTACAAACATTTCAACGGTCAAGGAGGAGATCGACACGATCTATGTCCGCTATACACGGAAAATGCATTTGTCAATGAGAAGAACGTGCTTAAAGCGGCGGAAGAAGCCAAAAAGCAGGTTGATCCTGCACAACTGAAGAATGATCCTACCGCCGACTTGGATAAACACTTTGGGAACAAAATTAAGGACGCAGAAGCGCGCCACAGGCAGATGCATCAGCGTTTTACTGTTGCAGGGGTAAGGTTCAATTAGTGTAAGATTTATGTTCTTTCAAAAATTTAATTTAAAAGTCTCGATTAAAACCATCAAACTACCAATAACCCATATTTAAAAAATTTCCTCAGTGCTAATAAAACACCTGATTTAAACGACACAGGCTCGCGCTCTAGTTGGGTCTTGCTGAAAAATCGTTGGAATAACATACCTATGTGTATGATGAATTCAAACATCCAAGAAATGGGCACCCAGTGCGACAAAATTATCACGTAAAGATATGCAGATCAGTTTAATAGGGTACAAAAAGTCATATTAAAAAAGACTTTGCGCCCTTTTTGGATGAACGTGTTTACTAGTAGATTGTTACTAAAATATACAGTGTGTCTCAAATACGATATCCACCATTTTTTGGGTTATTATCAAAATTTAAAGTGACGGTTTAATTAGATCAGCTTTAGAGATTTTCACCCTCATTTCAAATATCGATTAAAAATAAAACTGACTTTCTTTTTCGGAATAGCTATCAGACTTTGGCGGTATGAAGCTGGATTTTCTTGTTATTTCAAAAAATGTCTCTCGGCTTCGGTTTGTCTAACTGCATTCCAATTGTGTCATGGAATTTAGGACGCACACAGTATACTTAACAATATTCCAGGGATTCGGTAATGTGAATGCAGCGGACCGTGGCATCCAGGTCCACCTAAGAGATCACATACGACGGGCCGACAATCATCATGCCCATCATCCTCGTCACGGAGGTCGCACCTTTGCTATGCCATATTTCCAACGGTATATTGCGGACCAAATCGCGGCTCCGGTTCCACCCGTGATTCCTCCAAATTTGAATGTTATCGAAGATAATTTTTACGTCGATGCGCATCCTTTCCCTAATATGAACGATAATCAATTTTAAATTATATTTGTTTTTACTATTGGAAATATTTTATGTGATTGGATTCGTATGTTATTGTTCTATTCAAAGAGGGGCTAGAGTGTCCAGTGACTGATACGTTGAAACTAGTGTACTAAATGTCAATACAGATTCCCGTATACCACATTGTTCTCCGTACATAGGTAGAGTGTGAGTCTAAATGCTCCGCCTTCTACGTTTTAGTCAGGATAGTGCCATAAGTGCCATCTCAGGTTTGATATTTTTATAGATTTTTTATTGGCGGTTGTGGGGGCGTTGGAAATGAAAATCCGAACGAATCCCTACTAACATGAGCATATTTTTCACTATATGTGAAACATAAACGAATAAAGCCAATTAGTTTAGTTAAAATCATTAAAGCAAGTATCGCCATAATGTACATAACGTCACTCCGAACCCAAAGACAGAGTGACAAACATTGACAGTTGTGAATATTAAAAATGTGTTTTAATCAAGTTCAAAACACCACGTGACATTTATATGTTTAGACATCAACAAAGATAGATTTTTAGTATGCTCGGATTTTTACAATTGCGATCCCTGGCCTAATTCCGCAGGTAAGGTGCATTGTTCTACCGATTGTATCCTCTACGACAGCATTCCACATTTTCAAAATGGTAATTATTCAGTATAGGTAAATATCACAATGGAACGTTTGACATTGTAGCCACTCGCCATATTGTACACAAATTACCATTTTGGCACCTTCAAAAAGTAAAAAAACAATTTTCGGTGTTGATAGAGAATGCGGAGCATTAAATTATTGTTTCTAGTAGTTTACATTTCGTATTACCATATTTTTTTAAGAAAAACGAAAATCTTGTAGCTATATTTGTTAAGTGGAATACCTCTTTCAATAAAATCATTGCCAAGATATATCGTTTAATGTGATTTTTTAAATATATATACTTATATATTTATATATACATTATATATATATATATATGTATGTATGTGTGTATGTATGTATATAATGGGAAATTTTGTTGCCGTTGAGGACGTGAAATCTGAACAAACGGAAGAAAGCGAGAAACGCGTCGTAACTTTTTAATAATTAAATTGGATTTTATGTTATATTTAATGTTATAATTATGCGCTTCCTTCTATTTACTTAAATTTTTTTTTTAATTATCAAGCCTCGGCGTCCGGCTTATTTCTGCAATTTCTAGTACTAGAAGTATAGGTTGTTCAGATATGTAGTGATGTTAGTAATTACTAGTTTATCAAATAAAATTACTTATTTTGTTACAATTATATTATTTTCGTAGGTTTTTATTCTTTCCTTATCTTAAATGGTGGAAAATGAGTACAACGCACCGCACTGTAATGCGCACAGTCATACGAAGCTTTGAGATGGGATTGTGAAAGTGCCGTGGTTGTAACCACCAACAGTAACTGGAAATGTTAGATATCCGGCAGCTTTTGCCTCAGAACCCCATTTGGCAGAGCAATTTTTATAGTCCAAACTGCGAAGAAATTATGAGAGCGTTACGTGGAAAAGTTCAATTTTTTATTTCCATTATCACTTCATCTACGTTTCTATGCAAAACCGAAAATAAATCGCCCAAATTCGAGCGAGTTGTTGGTCAGCAAAAATTAAACCTCGCTGAACAGCGAGATCATAGATCACGTAGCAAACACTTTCCCGTGTAAAATAACCTGAAATTTTTGCTCCTGTAGTCATATTTTTCTGAGCAGCTAAAATGAGTATCGCGCGAAAGAAATGCGTGTTTCCCACGGTTTATATTTTAGACGAAAATATTTGCACGGTGACCGTTGCTGGAGTTTAAGCATAAAATTTAAAGGATTATTATACAAATAATATTTCTTTACAGCAATTAGTATGATTTTATTGATTTTCAGTTTATGCTGTTGACCGCTTCTGAGTACTCGCAATAGATTTTTCTGAACTCTATTTGAAAATGCAAAACTTATGACATTTCGTCTTTGCTGACAGTGACATTTCTTTGTTTACCTTTTTGCTAATGTTTATGAAACATTTTTGATTATTTTTATTTTTATTGGAAATTCAAAAGAAAATGGGAGACGAAGTGAGGAAGAATTTGCAAGAAATCGTTTCCAAAATAGACGGCCTGTATTGCATTATGTTCACCGATAGAGACGGAGTCCCTCTTTTAAAAGTAGGACACTAAACAGCCAATTTGCCCTTCAAATATTTGAAAAACCTTTCTTTTAGGTGACCACCGATAAAGCTCCAGAGCACGCAATAAAACCTAGCTTTATATCCACGTTCTGCATAGCAATTGACCAGGGCAGCAAACTGGGCCTTGGGAAGACAAACACTTTAATCTGCAGTTACTCCCAGTACCAAATAGTACAAATGAACAAACTGCCTTTAATTATAACATTTGTCGCCAATCAGAAATGTAATATTGGGCAAATTTTGTCATTGGAAAGTCAACTCGATCCTATTGTCTCTTCGTTAACGCTCACAGTAGCTGAAGCATAGTAATAATTTGTATAGAGCAGGCAGATTTGTATGAGTTTATGTGAGGTGCTAGATTTTGTATGTAAGTGTTTATTGTTTAATATTATTAATATAAAAATTTCAATAATGAATTTATATATCATGTAATTCCAAAGTGGCAGGCCATTGAATTAAAATGTTTCTCTATTAATTTCTTTTATTGCACGGATATACAAAAACTGTAAACAATGTCAAGTTTTCATGGCCTGCAGCAGGACCCACTACATATGAGGTATGATGTAGCAACAATAGTTTTAATCCTGTGCACATTTTTGTTAATTCAAAATAGATTTATCTCTTTTGGTGCACACATATCACTTTCTTATAACAGTACTACTTGTTTTACCGTTATATATTAGTGGATAAATTTTTTAACATTAGTTTGCTACTAAACATTATTTACCAATAATAATCCTAGCTGGGTCAGTTATATCAGATCATTCATTCATCCATTGACTCTTCAACAAATAGACCCATCAGGGGACAACCTATTGAATTCTAAGTGAATCAGATGCACCACATAACAGACTACAGATCTGTCCAAGTAAACAAGTAAAGAACATTTATTGCACATTCCAGACAAGTGGAAAAAAGAAGATTCCGTGACCTTCTTATTGCAGTTGAACTAGAAAACCATCTAAGATGGCGTCCATCCAAATTTCAAATTTTCCTCTTATTTTGAATGAAATAAAACTTTCAGTCTTATGTGTGTTTTAAAACTTTCTTAGGTATATTAAATTACAAAAATAAATTAAAAATGTGAAAATATACAAAACAATTGCACAAAATCGTATATCAATTATTAACTTGTTCGCTGCAAAAGTCAGCGATTTCATCTTCCCGCGCATACGCCTCCGATTCCTCCCTGGGCACCGCCTTCATCCGAATTTTCATATGTTCCAACATTTTGTCGATTGCCCTCAGACGTTTCTCCAAACTGATGCTACTCAAAAACCCCATCTAAATTCGAAGATTATTTCATAATTTGTTATTAAACTGAACATTTAAAATTCTACCTGAAGATGTGAACTTAAAGGCAGAATTGGAATGAGCCACCACATCCAAGAGGGTCCGTCAGGCAGGTCAATCCAGTCTTTCTCGACTCTCGGCATCCTCCCTATCAATCTCTCCACCTCAGATAAGGCTGAGGGTGAGAGTAAATGAATCCACTTTACAGCCCTAGTGTAGACTTTCTGGTGTAACGACTCTAAACTCGAGACGTCCTCGTGTTTTGGTCTAGCATCTCGGATATGTTCAATCTTTGCTGTGTCGTAGCCATCCTGAAAGGATTTATTTAAATTAAAAGCAACCGCTGGATTGTGTGTCGCATAATTACAGAAACCACCAGGTGTATGACTTAGTGTGTTATTTACGTTGCCCAAAACAAAACTTACTTTCTCGTTTCCGCTCATGACCCGAAATCTCCTAATTCCCTGCGTTGACAATATAATCCTGCCATCTTCTAAAGTGACGGCGTCTCTTACTTCTAAAATAGTGCCGTACTGCATGAACTTGGCCCCGCAGGGGTCAGTACTAACCATGGCGAAAGCTTTTGAAGGGTTTTGCAGGCAACGCCTGATCAATAGTCTGTAGCGGGGTTCGTTGACGTAGAGGGGACAGGCCACGCCAGGGAATGCATTGGTACAGACAAATACTGGAACCTATTGTTGAGATAAGTATCGCTGACAATATTTGAGAGATCTAAGAAAAAAGTGTTAACTTGGGTGGAAATCGTGGATGCGAAAAAATGTCTACCACATAAACAGTATTGTTCATTCGCGTAAACATATTTTGACTCGGCAGATAATATAAAATAATATTGCTTAACTTTGTAACAATGTAAACAAAGCAGTCAACTCTAAAATCAATAAAAAAACACTTCTCGATGTTTGTGGATATTTACTTCTATATTTTGGTCAGGAACATCATCGTTTTGGGAGGAAGAAACATGTTTGTTGCTTAAATTTGGAAAAAGGAACTGAATAGCTTGGTCCAAAACCCCTGTGGTGGCTCTAAAGTAGTCACCCACGCTCAGCTTGGAGACGCATAGAGGACAAGTCAATCGATGGTCTAAAACTCTTGTTAGGCAATCCCTTAAAATAAAAACCAACGTTGTTGTTTGTTGTTGTTTCAATCTGGTTTAATTATTAAGAACTCAGTTTACCTGCAAAAGGTGTGCCCACAGGGGGTGGTTACAGGATCGACGAGAGATCGCCTGCAAAGCAGACACTCTAAATCCTCCTCGGTGATGCAATTCCAGCTGTTTCTTAACGCTCTTTCTAAAAAGGAAATTTACTTATTAACCAGACAGTGTTAGGCTGCAAATAAGTTCTTGCCTAAAGTAACTTGCAAGTCGTTTAGAATGTTTTGTAGAACTTTATGAAACGAGTCGCTGATGGCTAAGTGGCTGTCCTTGCGCTTTCTTTCCAATCGAGTTCTAGGTTTGCGACAACCCGGTGTTCTTTTACAGGGTCGCCTTAGATTAACTTGAAAGGGCTGGAATGGAAGAGCGTGAGGATGCAGTTAAAATCGACTATGATTAGTAAATGTCGATAACTCGACCAATTCCTATTCAGTCAATAAAAAAAGTTGTGGATGGAGTTCAGAAACAAAGCTGCTCAGGAGAATGCACACTTCAGTACTGCAGGTGCTATGAACACTTACATCAAGTGTGTTCTTTCTGAACATATCTCCGACTTTTTTTTAAGTCAGATTAAATAGAAATGTTGGTAGTAGGCTTGAGCTTAATTATCGACAAATTTACCTGATGTTTTCTTCGCCTTTTGGGTACAAATTTAGTAACATCGACTGAACATTGCAGACCGGCGCTCCGTGACCTTAGTTTATATCTGGGTCGAAGAAGCAGCCTGAACACAGGCGAATCTGAAATAATGAAAGAAAGAAATTTCAGGTTACACTACGATAAAATTAAAAATATGTTTTTCTACGCCTGTGGCGGATTATAAATTATTATTTAACATTTTTGGAAATATCCCATATTCCGATAGCGGTGGAAGGGTGGAGTGGCGCGCTCTTTTCAGATAAAACTAACTGTGTGTGCGAGAGGGGGGTGTTTCGAAAAAAAATTCAGTGTAAAACTAAACGTACTCGGCCGAGTAAATAAATAATCGATGTAAGAGCACGCAAAGAACGCAAACCTTATTGCAAAATGAGCACAAGGACTCGAGTCGAAAGTGGCACCGATTTATTATATTTTCATAACACCTAATTGTTGCCCGCTATTATTTAATGCGATTATTTAAAGCAAGTATAAATTTATGGAATGCGAATCTATAGGTTTTTCTTGCTTCTATGATTTGAGGTGTTTTGAGAAATTGTTGCCTAAACCTATTAATGGGGGCAAAAACATATCTGCGACCTAGACGCGAGTAAAGAAACAATTAGACAGGAACCTGAAAGTGGCAGTTATTGTTGCTAAACGACCTCAATGTGCAAACAAAAGGCCAATTACGAAATCTTCAATACGACAGTAATTTCCTCCCAGAGGTTTTCCGTTATACACGCCTGTTATGCAGCTGTATAATCGGTTTTGCATAAACATGGAACGGTAAACGGAATGGGACAGTTATAAGATAACTGCAAAAATATTAATCGTTCTCAGACGTTACACTTTTACGATTCTGGTTAATTGAATAACAATATTATTTTTGCGTTATTTATCGTTCCCAGAAATGTTTATTACCGCTACGACGTGCTTCCCAGGGTATTACGATTGTGTCTATTGGGCATTCGTGTCCTTATCGAGATCTTTTTCTTAGATAAAATTACTTCATTTTAATTGGCCGATGATACCTACTCCACAGTGGCCTTAGGGGCAGAGTGCGATCGTGATCAATTTCGCAAGTCTACTGCTAATTTTCTTTTATTTGTCCATAGTTAATAATGGATTTGGTGGTGTACATTTATGAGAAAAAAATGTATGAAAATAGTTCGAAAATTAAAACCGGCTTGGGACGGGAAAATTTCAAAAGTCGTTGCCTGCTTTACGTCGAAATGTGGTCAACGTTATGTTAGAAATTGCTTAAATATGTGGTTTAAATAATCTTTTAATAGAATGTTAGGTGAATGATAAGAATTAAGGCGCATACGAGAGCAGCCATGATGTGGGTTCAATCAGTCATCAGTACACAATTTTTCAATTTTTATCGAGAATAGAGTTTAAAATTTTATGGAAAAAATTTACTCTTTAAAATTTCATAAAACCCACCGGTGTGGGTTGATTCTAAGCTCATTTAGGATGTTTAAAAAAAATACGTTTTGACAGTTTTCTCGCGAATTTAATACGTCTAGATTCATAACTCCAACGGCACTGATTATTTTTTTAAATAATTTCTTAATTTAAAAGTTTATGAAGTTCGCCGTACGCACGCGAAGATCCTTTAACGGAAGAAGAAACAACACACAGCGGCGATGAAGAATAAGATGTGGACGTGGAGGGGAGAAAGCGCACCCACATCGGTGCTAAACGACGTGGCAATGAGCTTTGAAGAACCCATTAATCGGGGCAGCTGTATCATCACGGATGGTGACAGGAGCAAAAAGGTCTATTGGGCATTAAACTGTCTTCCGGGCTGGGTGTTTTAGTTTGTTACGTTAGACCGCATTGATGGAAAGTAATAAAAAAAATTGCAAAATAAACATACCAAATATTCATTTGGGAGCAAGTTTCAGAAGATCGATGATTTTGCTTCAGTGTTCAATTTAGATCTCTAAAAATTAAGTAAAAATGCAGAATAAGTGGCCTAATGCTAAACCAGAAATAGACAAAACGGTGTATTTTCGCTGTCAGTCAAGGTCGAGTTCAATGTTAAGGCCGTACTTTCTCCGCCGGTCAACCGGCTCGAGTGAAATCGGAATAAGAAATAGGTACTCCAACCAACAACATGGTATGATATACAAATGTTGCCTCAATAATATAATCATTATAATTTATCGGACGATAACGGTTTCAATTCAGTTACGTATCGACCAGTAGTTTCCAAAACCTTCCATGTAACAATTTATTAAAGAATTATCATGTAACCCATCATGCAACGTGTCTTTCTCCTCTTATCGCATTACTACTGGAACGTTCTGATGGGGTATCCGTCCTTGTTTACAGCGGTGATTTAGAAAGAGAAGCACTGCTTCGTGAGATAAAGAGAGTTCCTAATGAGGTCACAAGAGTTTGTAAAAACATGTTTGTCAACTTTACAGATCTATTCTCGTCTTCTTTTGTTATAAAAAAAAAAATATATATATATATTTTGAATGCTTATGTTTATTTTGCCCCCATAGGGATCTTCATCGCCGCTTAGGAATAAACAGATGGAAGCGAACAATAACAGTAATAAATAAGACACGCATGTGTTTCATTCTTTTTTACAATAGCAAATCTCATTAAATATTTTCCACCACTGCACCTACAAGTGTATTGACCTCACTCACGCAGTTATAAATAATTGAAAATGACATATATACAGCGTCAGGCAGCCATATTTGATTAGGAAGAAAATGACCGAAGCAATTTTTAAAATTTGCCTTTTTACTGTCCACCATGTTGATTTTTAGTTGTACCCAAAACACTGGGCCTTTCGGTTATTAACTGCGCTCGACTTTATGTGCGAGAAATGAAAAATGGCAATCATTTACCACTAGCAATTTTCATTGATCAAAAATCGAGCACATGTATTGGGAAAACTGCACGTCTCCAATTTCAATAAATACCTATTCTTTTACAACGACAAATAGGCATCTTAAAATCAATGTTCAGAATGGGGAAACCTTAAATCCTGCGTTTCGAAAGAATTTCAGCTTTAATAAACACATATTTTTATATTCGTTTAAAAATAGTCCCGCTAAAGGAGATTTCAAAACCATATTTAACGGCAAAAACCAGCAGAACTAAACTGTAGAATTGCCATTTCCGCACGTCTACAACAACCCTGAACATTTCTTGTTAATTTCCTCAAAATATCCCTGTAACAAGAATCACATCCATTACGTAGCAATAAAGGCTTTTGTTGTTTGTTCCATTTTATTACCTCACAAACTGAGTTTCCTATTGAAACTCTGCCCTCCAGAATCAATAAAACCTTGCAAATATTATTATTAAATATATGCTCCCCGGCAGACTTGGTACACTATATCCATTAGCCAATGCACCTGGCAATATGTATCGCAAACCATTACCATTATAGATTATGTGTATTACACAATTCTTATTCGCCGTTTAAAACGTGTCTAAGTAAATGCCGTTGCGTAATGCCATTGTTATAACACGGCGAACTGTTACGGCCGCTTATATCAGAGCAACCTTATTTGTACAAAGACGATGATATAAGTTCGAGGAATAACTTATAAATAACAACTAACAAATATTAGATTGTTATACGGTTTTCACTGGCATCAAAAGATCCCTATCTCCACTAATGCGCGTTAATTGTTTATTGTCCGCATTTGCATAAAAAATGGCAAAATAACAAATTATGTAACATGAGATTTAGCGAAAATGTCAGCCTGAAATAACTTTTATTAAATCAGAAAATGAGACTTTTAATCAAGTTTTTTCTTAAGTTGTAGGCGATTTGTATGTTTTGGCATCATACATTGTCGAGGATTATGATATGGAAATATTTTTTTCGGTTTAATTACACTTCTCCACGCCCTCAATGACAGCTATCGGTCCTAATACTCAATGAAAACGAAATGGCCAACCTGACTGACCATTACTGTTTCGTCACGGTCATTTTCCTTCTCTCAATCTACGTACCCATTTCCTCCATTTTGTTCCGTTCTTTCCACTTCTCGATGAGATTCTGCACCAAAACGTTAATCTTGAAAGGTTCCTCCTCAATAGTGGACATACAAGTGCGGCATGTCATGTTCGACTTGTCCAAGCAGTTTAAACACATGGTGTGACCACATTTGATGGTTACAGGATGTCGCAAAATTCGGGCGCAGGCCGAACACGAAAAAAGGCTCAGCCTGTTGTTGGCTATGGCACTGGCGAGGGTTTGGTGTATGTTGCTCTGCGTTGATTTGTCCTGTTTTGCTAGTTGGTCCATTGTTTTAAGTTGCTAAGACGGGAAAAATGTTAAAAAAATAAATAAATAAAAACAGGAGACATGAAGTGCGCTCGAAGTTTGATAAAATCGCCGCCTAAAACTACCTGAGTTAGTCTGACACGCTACTTCCAGCTGTAGACTTCACTCATGCCACTAATAGCAGCTCTATAATGGCATGGACACTTTAATAATGTTTTCCGGTGTTTTGCATTGGCAATTTTATTATTGATATGCCATGATTGTAAATTCTCTTTTTGCTATTTTGGACATTTGAAAAGAGGGCAAATTTTCGTTTCCATAACAACTACCCTTTTAGCTAAAATACCCCACATGTCCTTCAGTGAAGACAGGGAAGTTAACAAATTTGGTAGGAATCAATGAAATTACATTCTTAGCAGTCCCAAATTATCCGTTCAATATTCAACACAGAGTACTCCACAATGCTGCAAAAATTATAATTCAAAATTCCCGCTGGTACAATATGTTCGTCCGTGGGATAATTGCAACCAAACGCATGAATGGCACTGTATATGCAGGCGCCATATTAACTAAGATTGCGATTTTGACATGTTTAGACGAAAATGGATAAAGAAAATGATATTTTTATCGTGTATTTCACATTTGTCCGTGAGCTTAAAGGACAAATGTTGCCGCTTTAAGAGATGTAGACCTGTATACTCCGTAACAATTTAAATCCGGGTTAACGGGATTACGCCTAGAATAATCACAGGCATAAGCAGGTTTTAATTGTTAACGCAGCTTGAACTATTACGGTGCTCCGTAGCAGTAACGAGTTTGACTGCAAGAGTGCTCAAAAATGGCAGGTAAAAAGACTCATTCAAAATGGCTGCTGGGAACGGTTTCAGGGATCAGAAATTATATATTAACATTGTGGTATTGTTCCCACAAACATACGACATAATTAACAGATCGCCGTTTTGGAATACTCTTTCATTATTGAATATCTTAATTTGGCAATCTTTTAATTTATTAATTGACTGCTATATGCTGTCTATTATTTATAGGCAGTATAAAAACATTATTGAACCGAGTCTGCTTTTTTCTTTTCTAAGGATTGTTGGATAATATAAATTGAAACAACATTAATTTAAAATCATTGATAGGTACATTATTTTATGGCTAAATCGGTAGATACTTCTGGCATAGGAGAACCACTTTTATTACGCAACAAGTATGAAATCACTTTATGGCCTGTTACAACCGAATCAAAAACCTGATTTCTTACCTACTTATATTTTTGAATAAAGGCGCACAAAAGACAACCGTGATCGAATCGCGTCATTATAAGGTCAAATCACACGCCCATCTAAATAATTAGTAATAACTTGTAATAGTTCAAATATTTAAATGGCGTTAAAACCAATATATAGTTTGCCTTTTGTGGGTTTTTATGTAACAGATTGCATCCAAACGAACATCTCCGGAAAAGATGGTACACAAATCTGATTACGTATGCATTGACCAGCTTGTACATGCCTGAAATACGCGCAAAAATACAACTTACCGCTTGGCTTTAACTAGTAATAATCATCCAGAATCAAGATCAGTCCAATGGAGAGAAGGAAAAATGAGAGAGGTTGGCGTATGTGAGCAACAATAGTGGTTTGTTATCCAATAACACGCACAGGAGCACCCCGCACGTATATTTACGATATTGTTATGTAAACTGTGTTACGTCACACGCGGTGTAAGCACATGGACGTCGAGACGACGGACCGGGCGGCGCATGTTACGCCTCCTGTTATTCGTCGGGAACTAAAGACAAAAACGCAAACGCGAATTCGATCAAGGCGCGCGCGGTTTCACGAAAAATAAATGTCGCGATAACTGAAAAAGGACGTGCGCGCAGCGCCAGCTCTCTTTTGTTTAACTAGCTGGGACAAAGTTTAAACAATTGAAGAGCAGCAAATGCTTAGCAATTTGAAACAAAACTGTAAGCCATATAAAACAGCGCACTGACAAGTTCAATGACTCGGTCATTTTATTACCCTCCTAAAGTTTTTGGAATTATCAACATAGGACTAGATATGAGCGATAATTTTTCATCAACAACCAAAGTATAGTAATAGCTGGATCTAGAGACATTACTGAATATTGAAAACTAGATGCGAATTGGATTAATGCACAATTAATTGAAGAGCGACAATTGTTTATTATGAAAAACAAAATTGCCACCCAGACGATCATAACCAGTTCAATGCGTCATGTGTCAGCCATTTTGTTACACCGATATTGAGGTGTTTTGGTATACTAATATGGCGCTAAATTTTCCAAAATATTTAGTGGCCATTTTCGGTCATTAACTCTTGCGTTTTAAGTACTGTACTAGGAAGGTTATTGATAACTAAATAAGAAAATGCAGATACGAATTTAATAGTCATAAATAGTTGTTTAATTGAAATAAAATGGCTCGCCCCAAACATTTAATGCGTCTGTTATTTTGTTACTCCCATCTCCAGATTTTTTTCAATATCAAGATGGCTCCAAGTTTTCAAAAATATCCTCGAATTCGGTTAACGAATATAATGAACTAAATTGCCGCTATTATTGTTTAATGGAAACCAACTGAGGAACTTCGAAGAGGACAAACCTAATTAAAATGAAATGAGTGCCATTTTCGGCACATGTGTGGACCAGTAGTACCTAGGCCTATTAAAAAAAAAGGAATTGGAAAATTTACCTACAACTCTATTTTTCTGTCTCTTCCAGTTTTTGCAGATTCAGGACGTTGAGCTGGTGAGTTGTTCTCCGTTTTTATTCGAGTTTCATGCAATTACATACTCTAAAAAGGTTACTTTTAATTGTATGGTTTCAATAGCTATGCGACCAAAAGGAGTTGTCAATGAAAATTCATTTAAGAACAGTTACATGTCATGGATTCAAGTTGGAAGGACGTTTTGAAGAAGTCTTGCTTACGTGAGAAAGATTTTGCAGGGAAGCGAGGATAACCACCATGGTCAAAACTTAACTGTGATTTTATAAGGGAATTTATCAATAATAATGTCAAAATTAAAGCGACCATTACATAACATCTGTTATACTAGCGCGTGGTGTAACAAAATAAATTTTTTATCCCAAATCGAGAATTACGGTGGGTACATACCACAATAGCATTAACCGAAAGGTACGACGTAAGTGTATTTCGATTTGACCGTGAACTATAAAGCGAGGAGTGTTACATAAGAGAATGGCGGCGCTGTTACCACACTATTCGGTGCACTTACATTAAATTCGTCGTTACCTAAGCAAAAACGTAATCCTGGTAATTCGTCGACCCGGTGTGTCGGTACTGTGTTGCGAATAATAAGAATTTCGCAAGCGGTACTACTCGAATCTTGGCGAGCGCAGAATAACCTGAATTAGATATGTAAAGAGTTGGTGTAGTGGTACCCACATAGTCACATTTTATTTGTAAATGTATATGATTTTTTTGCTGTATAATGAAAAAACAGCCAAAGTAGAAGCCTATGCAGACGATAAAGCAGCACTTATAAAGAAGAATCGACCAGATAATTGCATCTCCAGCACAGTTTAGAAAAGGTGTTGAATGCAATGCTCAAATGGTGCGAAAAGAAAAGTCTGGCAGTCAATCCAAAGAAAACAGATTTTGTTTCGTTTGCCAAATGTCTCCTCAATCTTTTGAAGCGAGAAATACGGGAAGCAACATATAGACTAATGCAATTTTTATTATATTTATAACCATTCTGTATGGAGACCAATAAAGCTATTGGAATCCCTCTCTTTTTCTCTCTCTATGGGACTCTAGATATAGTCTTTGACTTCCTAAACAAAATATTCAGTGAATATAGTGCACAGTCTTATCTCCTCCAAAGAGGAAATAAAGGTTGTAGAGTAAAGAGGGGGTGCGCTACTTTTGATTTTACATTATTTTTATTCTTCATTAATTTTTCCGCAAAAATTTTCGCTCGTTTTAAAAAAAACTGTGATTTTGCAATAAGAGTCAAAATTGATTAAATCAAACAAAAATAAAATTATGTTTTTGTAAGTGTTCCAAAAATTACGGGTAAAGTATTTTATGAAAAAAATTCAAAACATAAACTGCGTATTATAACTTATTGCCAGAAATTTTTGGAACATCTTTAATAATTGTCAATTATAAAAGGTATCCACAATTATCAATTCTGTCAGTATTTAGATTCAGAGGATTTTAAAGAGAAGAAATAAATAATGCCACTTCATTAATTTTGTTTTATTTCATTCAATATACAGTTTAACTAACTATATTATTAATAAAAAATTAACAGCAAAGGTGCTGTTTAAAATTACTTCCATTTTTGCTTACACATAAGGCACTGTTCATTGGAACTTTGGATTCATTTATAATGCTCTCCAAAGCTCGCTCCTTGCACAAATGTGACCTTCAACTTTCCTCAGTAAAGAGAACTTCTTTTCCAAATCTCAATTTAACATTGGCACAAATCTTTTTCAGTATTTTTCTACATGATCAGGCTAATTAATTGGTGCCTCATAAAACCTCAACACTAAGCTCATATCAACTTACTCATTAAATGAAGCTTTTCCAGTTATTTTGATCAAAAATAGAGAAACGAGAGCAAGATATATCAGAAATTTTGTTAATATTATATTGTAAGTGTGAAAAAAGTTTAAAATTGAATTTTATAAAAAAAAAAAAATACTTTCATTTAATTTGTCTAGCTTGTCTCTAGGTTACAATTTGAAATGTGATCTTGTATCCCTACCATTTGGAATGCCACCAGTTTTACGCATTCTCCTTACAGCTTCCCTGAGGTGCTTTGGTTGTAATGGCCCACTATCACCGAGTTCTTCCATCACATCCAATCCTAATAGTGCAGGTTAGGCACAAAAATAACTCATATAAGTATACAGAATCAGGTTTTACCCTCTTCCACAATCTCTCCCACAAAAACTTTGGCAATGCCAGCCATTGCTATAACAACATTTTGAGACACTGAACATCCTGTTATGGTTTGCATTAGTCTTTTAATTGCTGCTTTTGGGAACGCAGATCTTCTGTACATTTCATATCTATCCAGCTGCTCCTCAGTAAAATTTGATACTAAAACTCTAAAATAATTTTTATCTACTAAAGATTTAAAACAATTTAGGTATATGAAACTTGCTGCATTTTCTCTCGTTGTTCCTCCTCCATCTCCCTTTTAGTTTTAACATCCTTTTTTTGTTTACTAACTTGTGCAACGGAAGTGGTTCCCAGCGATAAATTCGAGGCTTCAGGCATAATAATGTCCACACCAAGATCAAGGATCTCTTCTTTAATTTCATTTTTTAAGCCAATTTCCGTTGATAAATCAAAATCCATTTCCGATTTTATACTTATGTCTTCAGCAACATCTTCAAAGCTCATCTTCAAATCTTCCTCATCATCTGAATGAGAGCTACTGAAACTGCCGTACTTGAACTCGTTTAGAGGTCCGAGATTGTCTTGAACCCTTCGTTTATTCAGGATGTCGTCCATTGTACGAAATAATACAAGGAATTAGATTTAAAAAATATTTATATTTTGAAATTTATTTTATTTCCGTTAATGTTTATGAAAAATATAAGTATATAATAAAATTATGGACCTCTTTGAAGTAAAGAAAACAACATGGAACTTAACCTCACAATGTGGGTTCAATTAAAATTATTTTAGACTCACCATGTAAATTGTTCTAAAGCAATAAAATGGAAATATGACAACATGGTGGTTCAATGGTAATTGGTCATACATACAACGTGTAGTGATAACAATGCATCTTGAACTCATGAATATCGTATCATAATTAAAGTCTAGAATTCGGAATTTACATATCAGTATTAAAACCAAATGTTTCATCAAAAAATTAATAAAATCTTACTAAAACATTGCACGCAACGTTGCCATAATATTTAGGGACATTCATATGAACATTGAAACTGTCATTTGTGAATGACGTTGTTAATAAAGAATTCTGCGGGAAAAATCAAATTAATGTTGACAAATAATCCGCTGAGGGCGCTGGAGTACCTAAATTGAAAAGACGAACCAGTCGATACGGTGATAACGCATTCCCTTTGAACAATAAAAATTTGTTGTTTATTGTCGTAAACTGAAAAATAAAGTGGTTTTGGATATCTCTAGTGAATTGAATAACTATTGTGACTAGTGATAGCGGGTGGTTACTCACAAAGGTGTTTCGTCGCCTTTACATCGTTGAGTCACTTTGTGTCCTTTTTGTTTTGGTTCATTAGTGCTTATTCCCCATTTCTTTTCATATTCCATACATCTCAACTTTAAACAATGTATTAGTTTTAAGTACAGACTTTGCCGGCTCTATAAAAGTGGTAAGTTCAACAATTCTGTTTTTTTTTTTTGGGGGGGGAATATAGAAGTCTCAGTTGGTTATAATAGTGCAAAAGAGTTGTTTTACTCTTAACCCAAAGTGCCTCTATCTTGGCTCTTATAAAATTACCTCCATCTATAACTACTTGTACTTTTTTGTTTCAGCTAGGACAGTGATTTGTTTAGCAGGTGTAGGATTATTGGATGGGGCTTGTTTTGCCCCTAGTTTCTTGCACTGGCTCCCACTTCAACCACCACCATTACCCCGCTAAACTCAGAAGGTAAGTCATTGCCTTTTTAAGTCTGAAAGCAGAGCAAGTTAATAATCAGTTATTTGGTTGTATGTATAATAATTAAAAACAGATATAAAATTATGTGCATAGGATGATTTTTTATAGATTGCATATTTGGTCTTCGATGTGACTCAATAATATTTATATGCAAATATTGAAATGGCTAGACAGGGTTACTCAAATTTAGTGCTCACCACCGTGATCTTAGAAATTATAAGATATATGAAATTGGTTAAATTGCAGCAAACTTGTGCATTTTTACCTAACAAATTTGTTTTAATATTTAGAAAGTGAATCTGAATGTATTACAATTCCCTAAGTAGACATTGAAAATGAAACATCTTGTACTGAGTCATGCAGCTATACATATCTATATGTTGATATCAAGTTTTGTGGTGTTTTCTAAAAAGTGCAGTGCTCTTTGAGCCAACTGTGAAAAATAGTTACCTCATTTATGATTTTCTAAAAGCAGAACTCTTTATTAGTTCTTATTCTGAAAGAACTCATCACATTACATAAATAGCAATAACTAGAAACTCATGAAGTCAGCAACTTGGATTGTGACATAAAAAATTAGAAAATCTCCTGTTCAAAAGCACTTCTGAGGGTGTTGCATTAATACTATGTGCAACGTAAAGAAGACCAGCTGAGGATAAACAGAATTTATATTTTCATTGAAATATTTGTGGTTTGCATTCAGGGTATATATTTTTCAAATACTTGTTGCAAAACCCTTTAAAATATCTACTATTTAAACAAACCAATGTATATGCACTTTACAAATCATTAGGTATTTTCCAAGGCAGAGCATTAGTCAGTAATTAAACCATAAACTATTAATATTCGCTTTTTAGTCAAATTAATTTAGTTCTCCAACACAATTTAGACATATAATTAGTATTTTTTTAACTACTCGCAAGAATTTATAAGATTATTTGTTTAGACCCAGAATAAGTTAATTTTAAAAGGACACAATTGTGTAGGATGTAGAATATTTGAGATTACGGGGGTATTCTGGTGGTATTGTGGGTGTAGTGCATATACTGCTGTTGATATTGTCTGCACTATAAGGTATTGTCTTTTGTAGAAGTATCGTCAGGTATATGTAATGCAATTATTTGATCTTCAAGTTTAAAAGTTTGGATTTTTGAAGTTGAAAGCAGTATTAAGTTATATGTATGCATTCTCTGAATACTTCTAATAGCAAATCTGCTATGAAATTCCATTGGTTACTCCGTATGCAAACCTGTATGTTAGTTCTATTTTCAGGTTGATAATTTCTTAAGGAAAGAGACTGGGTCCCTTTTTCAACATCATATTTGATCACAAGCTTAATTTATGAATTTATTGCTTTTGTCCCAGTTTAATTTAATGTTTTTTCCTCCGTGATAAAATTCTCATTTTAGGAACAGCGCATCTCTATTGAGTATCTCCTCGTCCTTATCTCATGTTTTCCTCATTTGCATAAATTGTTTCCTAAAGTAACTTTTGAGATTGCCTTAGAGATTTGCTTAAAACGCGCCTATTTTTCATTTTTTTTATAACACCCCAAAAGACCTTAAAAATTATTTTGGAGTTCTAATTCCTATCCCTAAGACTAATCTTAATTTTAATTGAACATTTAGAGCGTACTTTTCATTTGCACAGGTATTATTTACTAATCCTCCTTGTGATTGTGGGTGACTTATCAAGGATTATTATAAATGCGATATATGATTTTTTTTTAATTTCTGTAAATATAAATTAAGATATTTGCAAATCCTGTTGGTGAATAATGCCAGTTGACTTTTTCTTATGAGTTTTATCAATTGTTACTCCTAATAGTTCATAAAAAGAGGTATCTAAACAAATAGCAAAATGAAGAGTAATATTAGTTGAGTTAAAGGTTCTAATTTCTTTGTTAGGTGTCTATTTAAATCATCCAAATGATTTTGTCTCGTTTTCGACTCTAATACTGCCTGAAGGACATTAATCAGTAACGGTCAAGATCATTACCGCGGACTGTACTAGGACAGTTCTTAACTGTATTCCTTTTACTTACATCCCACCTTATGTCAGTTCGATAGCCAGACGATTATTTCACACTGTATACAGTTACCCACGATTCCCATATGGCGTGAAAGGCCTTTGTGGATTCAAAGATGAATTGGACCGCTAGTTGTTTGACTTTTTGCTTAATTTGGAATGCAGTATTATGACAGTTGGCACTTTTGGTTGAAATTATGAATTTTTTTCATTGCAGCATTACGTTGTTTTTATTCGCGATACTTAACTGTTAATATCAAAACCAATGCTTCAGTGCCCATGTGAAATGTAACGAATAAATTAACAGCTAATTTTTTGTTTTAGCAATACATCGAGCGAAGAAATCTTGAAAATAAGTGTTACTCTGCTGCTTAATTAATTAGACATAAAAGTTATTAATACGGCCTAAGGGAAATATTATTTAATTCGATTTTCCGTCCCATCGCACTTACGGAAATAGTTATTGCGAGTTGTGCCTTGTGTGATCGTTCGTTTGTTGCGAATTAATGCATATTTCTTACTAGCTACGTCAACAGTACAGTTGCTTTTGTAACGTTGCAACGATAAAATTGCTTAATTTTTTTATTGTACATTGTTTTTGGATTATTTATTGATGATTGTTCAGTTTTGCTTAGTGTGTTACTGACCCGAATCGCAGTCCTTGACTCGGTTACATAAAATATATTGTAATATGTAAATTGTAGTTTCGTATTCAGGGGTTAGCTTGAACTAGCAACATTACTTTATAAAATTACAAACGCGACAAAAATTTGATCGAATTATCAACATTGTTCCAGAAGGAACAATAAAAGTTATGGGAGACTCAAGAGCCCATAAAGGAAAAGATGGTATGGTAATTGAGGATTAAGCGTAAAGAACGACCGAGAAGTCGGTACAGTCGGAAATTGAAATGAAAAAATTTAATGGAAAGAAGGAAAAACGACTATTTAAATTATATCCAAAGATGATGACGTTATTTTCGGATACAAGGTTCATTAAGCAGTATTTGGATCAGAATTTTCATGTGCGCATTTGCCTTTGTTCTGCTTCCATAGAAAACGAAGAGATGTGACAGTTTGACAAAAGTGATAAAAACCTTATCATTCGTGCGCGCATGCGTAGCTCCCTCTACGTTGCCAACAAGTACGCGAGTCTAATCATTGGTGTTTATCTTTAATCGTTATTCTTGCATATCTGCGACTTCTGGCGTCCGTTAAATACTGCAATAAGGAAAAAAGTCCGTTAGCAGCTACAGCTTCTGTGAAGCCCATTAAATACTGTTATCATCGACTCTCGGTCTGCTTTACCTTTCAGCCAGCGTTTCCGCAAAAAGCACACGTACCTTTTTGTTTTCCCGATCGGCTTTATATGGGAATCTCTTCAAGGAAAACTGTTTTTTTGTTGTTCTTAACATGTTGTTAAGGAGCTAATTAAAGAGCTGCACAAATGTTTACAACCGCCTTTTAATGCCTGTTGTGTGTGTGTGTGTTGTGTTATTGAACTATTCGTGGCATATCGTTGTATAGGTTCCCAGCAGTAGAGCTAATATACCGGGCGTAATCTATCAGTTGGCGCCAATTTACTTGTTTACGATTACTTGCCCGACTGACTGCAGATTGAGGTTAAAAGTAGTTTACTGCTTGATAATAGTCGAAAGTTGAAGCTAATTTGTGCTCTAACGGCCAATTAGGGGTCCCTCATTCCGGCGCATAATCGGGCATGAGTCATAATTCAAATTTGTTATTTCCGTTAAGCCATTCCATGAATTTCCATGCGATCATTTTCCAGTTGCACAGTGAGATCCACCATATTGTCAAGGATAAATCAGCAAATTGTTATCTGAGCTTCGGTTCAAGTTTAATGGTCTTTGTAGGTGGTCTAATTTGTCTTGTCTTTCATAATGAGTGCAAATAATTTATCCTGCAAGTCGGTTTTATTTTTATAACCTTCGATAGCTCAGTTGGTAGAGCGGTGGACTGTAGTGGTTTGAAACGTCAGACATCCATAGGTCGCTGGTTCAAATCCGGCTCGAAGGACTACTTTTTTGTGTCCTTATGATGTAGGATTTTTTTAAGTGTCGTAAGTTCTGCAAGGTTATAAATGTATGATTATGTTGTGTGACACGAATCCCATCTGCTAGATGGTTTTTATTCATTTTACTTCACTAATTTTATACCAGGAGTCAACTAACCCCTTTCATGGCATCGATTTTCCATTATCTAATGCCGATATTTGGCTCCCATTTGTGCTCGTATCCATTAAAAATCCATTATTTAAATCCTTCGACCTAGTTTCATATATATCTTAGGGTCACGTCACTGAGCCAGAAATAAATTATTGAATCGTGGCATTTCGGAAACTGAAGTTCTCCTCTCAAAAAGATCGTTAAAATGATTGGGAATAATATCTTATGTTTTGTTAGCATGTTATACGAGAAGCTATTATGAAATAAATTACAGTATAGACTGCGCCGGAACCATTGTCTCTTGACTGAAAGGGTGGTCTAGGGAAGAATGTTCACCGATGGTCTACTCTAGTCCCCGCAATTTGTACAGATTCAATTATTCATTGAATTAATGATCAATGTTAGAAATTGGAGGCATTCAGATTTGGCGCACGCGTATACCAGTTTTCGAGGAGGTAGCACACATTTCCTTTGAAAAGTAGAAGTGTTATTCACACGTTTTTAACAAGTTTCCGGCAGTTTCCTTCGTTACCGCTGTTCATTTTTGCATTTAATTTTCAGTTATATTTGGTTAACCAAGTACAACCCATATCATCATGAATTATATGAAATTAATGAGACGAAATGAAGCCTATAACGGCAAACGATATAAAATCCGTAGTACTCCAAGGAGATTAAGTGGGCATACATTAACATCTAACTAAACGTCTGATGAAAACGTTAGTAATCTTTCAAATAGCACGTGGTGCGCAGGGGATGGATGCGCTGTAAAACTTTCGACCTATAGCGACTGGTCGACGTTCACCATATATTTGGCCAGTATGTGCATCTCTCCTAGTACACGAGGAGTAGTATGTCAACTATCCATAGCATACTGGATGTGCAACTAACAATAATTCGAGTGATGTGTATATGTTCATGAATAAAACGTTTCAGTCTAGCGCAAATACATGTAAAATGGGAAAAGCAATAGTAGGCTAAATGGGGGGCCCCAATGCAACAGGTACCCAACTCCGCTGCGCCGTCTTCGATAGTTAGACGTCGTTGACGGACATCGTCTTTTGCTTTTCGCGTAGCGCAGTAGTCATGGCTTCTTTGCGTTGTTTTTTTCCGGAGTTTGTCTCTCAACTGGAACCTTCGGTTTGAGGCGGCGCACTTCGGTTTGCGACCCAAATGTGCACGGTTATTTTTGGTTTGCCGCAATCGCATGGCTTTCCATTATCATCAGCTGATTGTTACGTCAAAAGTCGGGCGCGCGTGTCACAACCGGGGAACATTTCAAGTCGTTTTATTTGTTTTGTTTTTGCACGGGTCGCAGCAACTCATTGCGGTACCCAGGTCGGTCGCGTGGCGTGTGGTACTGCAGACTTGTTTTGCGATAGACAAAAATTTAAATTTTGGTACCCATTTATTACAGACCTCCCGCGTTGGTCGAACGCAAATTTTAACTATCGGCTATCGTCGTGATACTCCTGCTGCGCGCTTGAATCCGGAACAATTCGTTCACTTACCGGCAATGCAGTCATAACCGATAATTTATAATTAATGTGCTATAAACAATCGTCACGGCTAGCGGTTTCTGTTTAAAAAGTTTACTAGGTCGGACCGTACGACATTCACGCTTCCTAAATTAGTGCCGAACAAGTACCGCGAACTCTACCAGTGCAAAGAATGAGTTTCAGTTGAGCTCGTTTTAGGGATGTCACCCTACAGTCGATATAGGGCCCTGGCAGGGTCGGACTCTGCGGGTGGTGGAGGGTTGGCGGCGGTGTTGCACCAGCAAACTGCCAACTCGCCCGCATATCGTAACGCTGCAACAGCGCAAAGTGCCTGTCGATTTTTAAGGTGGATTTCGAAATTTGGGTCCCAACCCGCTAATAAGCCCGGATTAGGTGAGTAGGATGCTTTTGCGTAGACACCAAATTACGACAATACGACAATGTCGTCTTCAGGCTCCTCTATCATTTTTATCTCTTCTAATTCTTCCTGGCATTATTTGGATGTCGTTGATGCCTTCTTTTGGGGAACTTCCCATAATTGTTTTTCTTACTTCTGGGACGTGATCGATTCATTTCGTTTATTGTAAATATATTTCATACGTTCAAGGGCAAAAAACGATTTGGTTAACCCTTCAAAATGGACACTTCCTTAGGGCCTGTCTGCTTTGAAAACTTCAATTTCGTTTTGAAGAAGGTTCAGGCAAAGTTTGAACACATCGCTTATCACTCCAACGACCTATATTTAAACTTCTTCTCGTTTAGAATATCGATAATTAATTTCATATAAAACGGAAGATCTAGTCGATTTGCCACATTATTATGCACTGCGAACTAAAATTTTAAATTGAATTTTGATCGCACACGCATCATTTAGCGAGCGAAAAATGTTGATTACCCGAGATTGTTTCATTTGATTGTCATGTGATTGACGTGGAATGGTAATCTATGTCCAGTGTAATCTTATGCTAATCTAAATCTGCTAACACCATACGCAAACCATTCCAACATCTTCCGACTTTCACTGGTTAGGTCACGACCCGGCCGGATTCTTGCAAATTAAGCTCGGTAAACAATAAAGATGAATCTTGATCCGAGGCCAATTTAGTTAATAGTTAGATACGTCCATAGCCCAATTCGTTGTAATTATAGCTTGTTAGTAGCCATTTTTGAACCTCTTCACGTAATGACTTAAAAAAGAACCGTCCTCCATACGTTATCTTAAGAAATACGGCCCTGTATGTGACATAATGCTTTTGTGTACAATATAACTTATGTAGAATATTATACAAATAATAAGTAATATGGATTTTTCTAAAAATACCCCGGCGTGCGTGATGCATTGCGACAGTCTCTTCGCCCACTGAATATTCAAAGGCTTGCATCTTTGGGGGATTTATTAAATCAAACCGAAGAGAGGAAAATGAAATTCATTAAGCCAAACTGCGATTTTGTTCGTAAACAGCTTCAAGTACGTATTCGGAAATGTTTTTAATGTCACGTATTAAAGACTCAATTGTTAACATATTTTATATGTTGGCCTGCAATGAAGACAATATGGCGAAGTTTTACACAGAACTATAGAATATTTAACGCAAATTTGAGCTAAATATAAAGTAGAGAAGGTCATGGAAGAAATTAAGCAAAAAGTTAGATTTTCGGTTTTGACATGGGAGTCAGAGCATATATAGATAAATAGGTATAAAATCCTACCCATTTTTGGACAAACTGACCGTAAAATTACTTTCTAAAAGTACGTAACCTCCTTCTTTCTTTCCAGTAAAGTATTCGCGCTTACGCACCTGCAAAAAGCGATTTCACAGTTACTCTGTCCAAAAACGGGTAAGTTTTTATTAATTTATTCCATATGTTGACTTTGACTCACATTTCAAAATTAAAAATTTCATTATGCGTTTAATTTCATCCATTTGTTTCATTTTGCGGCTATATGCGCTCAATTTCGTTCTTTGTCGACGTAATAATCAATTGCAACTAGTGGAATGACCGCAAAACGGGATTTGTTTACAAATTTCCATTTTATTATTTTATTATTTACTTCATATTTATTGAATATATTTTTATTTGCATGGAAAACACTGCAAAAACAGTTAAAAAATAATTAACTAGGTTACTCGTAGATCTGGTAGATTCTTGAATTTTGCCGTCCGAGAGACATGGATTACAATTTTTTGAATTTCCCATATCTCAATCGCGTAACATCGGTCCTTCTTGGCAATGCAGAAAGAAGTGATTAGCTTACGCAATGCACATGTTCTAGGTTATTTACAATATATAGGCATTGCCGCACTTTATTTTAAGACTATATGAAGGTCTACATGTACAAATGATACAAGGCGTAAGTAATTTGATTGTTATCTAAATAAGGCATTAATTGTCAGGTAATTGTTTCGCGTTTATTTCTATTTTTCTGAATACATATATAAAAATTAAAAAAAAAAAAAGTTAATAAGCGTAAGAAATAATTATTATTCACAATAAACCATCCCTCGGGTGAATGTTTCCAAATTGAACTTTCTATTGCTTGGCAAAAAAACAATTTAAAATTTCTCCTACATAACTTATTACCATGTTTTATTAAGACATACAAAAACACCAAAGGCTAATTTTGTCGGTAACCTTGGCTTCAGCCTAATGGCCTAACAATAAGCAATTCGGAACATGATTGGACGGGAACAAAAGAAACTAATAGACGATTCGAAAATCGAACATATGCATACGCACATTTTAATCTATTTTTAATCACCGATATATTTCGGACAATGTAAAGTTTTTATGAACATGTATTTGCTGAATGAACGACCGAGTGGGTATGTTGAACCGGTCATTTTGGGAAAAACAGGAACTGAGCCAAGAACGTATTTTTAGGTAACCACGCCAAAAGTGCTTATAGCGATCGTTTTGTGAATTAACGAGAGTTTAAGTAAATATATACCACAACATTATATTTTTCTAAAAGTGCCCGGTTCCAAGTCCGTCTCTGTCGGAATTAGCTCCGGGGAATTTTCTAATATTTTTGGGATTCTGTAATAACACTTTCGATCTTCGGTTGTTACATTAAAATTAACAAATTACTTCTTTGCCTGTTGACAAAATTCTAAGTAGTTTCCACATACGTAAAACCATGATCTTATGGCGCATCCGGTTTAATAGGCAATCAAAACAATTCAACCAAAGTTTTAGCCTAAGGCGTAATTACTAACTTTTGCAACTGCAAATTAATAGACGGGCTAGTAATTTTACTGCTCTAAATAAAATAATAATTTCTGTGATGGTAATTATTCGCCCATTAATTTTAGTCTACTTACGAAATCCTCGCAGAAAGAAAGTCATTCTTGATGATTTGTGTATAAATTGTTCACCTTCGTAAGCTTGGAAACGGAAAAAAATTAATAGTTAACGCAATGGATATTTTCCAAATTGTTCAAAATTTGAATTTAATTTAAAATAAAACGGAAGTCTCCCTTTTTAAGTGAGGAAAAGCGTAAGAGATGTACATGTACGTACATGTAATACCAGGGGTACTCCGGACATTGGCGTCAGTCGAAATTACCACGCAAATAATATTGAATATTCTCACTTCTGCATCTGAGATACTGAAAGTCAAGGTTCCGATTAATTATAATATTGCTATTCACTATATCTAATTTGTTTATTATTGAAAAGTTGGAGTCACTGATAATCCTATTGAACATTTCGGTCTTGGCAGAAGTTAAATAAATCACAAATGAACGTACAAACGTTAAGTATTTTAATTAATGATTTAAGGCGATTTTTTTTACTTCGTTGTCACCACCTTCGATAGCTCAGTTGGTAGAGCGGTGGACTGTAGTGGTTTGAAACGTCAGACATCCATAGGTCGCTGGTTCAAATCCGGCTCGAAGGAATACTTTTTTTTTTCTTTTTTTCGTTTTTCTTTAGTCAGTCTTGGCTTAAAAGTATTGCACTGTCTTTGCATTGTTCCATTAATGTCTCCGTCGAAAGTTCAGCTGGTATAGCGGTGGTTTGTAGTGGTTAAAATGTAGGCATCCATATGTCATTGGTATATCTCCGGCTCGAAGGATTTATTTTAGTGGCCACAACCATATAGAATTTAACCAGAACTTCGCCTTAATTTTTATTTCCGAAGATTGCGATTTCAAAAATCTACTTGCTCTCTTGTTACAAACTTGTAAATTAAAACGCTTTAGAACTAGTTCATTGCCAGGAATTTGATAGGATTATTCGTTTTCCTCTATTTTTGTTTTTTGACGTTTCGTAGCGCTTCAAGTGTAGATGGAGCCACTACGTGAGTTCTCCTCTCGAAATAATTCGCAAATTTTACGAGTTCTTTATCACATGCCAGAAAGTACTTGACGCACGTGTTCGCGACATACCTGTTCCCAGTATAAGCCGAAGTGTGTCCCATATAATACATATAAGTCTTTATTACACTTTAACGTCTCAATAACAAAAAAGATGGTAACGTTTATGGTCCCTCGCCATCAGTTTTGCAATCTTGTGACACACTTATCGAAGTCTTCGCCGATCAGATTAAGATTACACAGCTGTCGTTTCTCATCGTTATTACCCCTATTTGAAGACGTTTTTCTTTGAACTAAAACGCAAGTAGATGATGATTTATAGGCCCTGATTTTAAGGCCAACAAGTGTTTATGGTCTGGCATTTAATTAGTTTATCGCATTTTCAAATTTTTTAGCCCGCTGTTAGTCGGAGTTACAGTTTCTTAAACCACCATCAAATTAACCCAGATTTCGGGTATTGCGCTCTTGCGTGCACGTGCTCTTTAATTGCCATTTTAAGTGAATTTGGGCCGCTTATTACCGGCTTGAATATCTAACTCCTGAATGTACTTCTCGATTTACATAACGCCACTGACCAAGTTAACAAATTGTTATTACGGCCATTCAAGATCTTCGCCACCAGCAGTCGTGCTTTTAGGTCGAAATTTTCATACGAATTGTGTCAATCATTCCGTTAAAGAGAGTGAGGAGGCACGATCTTATCCCGGGAAAGAGAAAACATAGTAATCGTGATTAATCATAGAGAATAAATTTGTGCGTTTCTACAAAAATATGACTATTTTGATCCGAAAGATCCGCACGAGTCACGAAGATTTTCTTCGTTCGTTCAGGTTAATTTAAATCGTATTTCATACATCACTTTTCAATAGCCTGATTATAATTCGAAACCGATAATTCCAAAATTTTGTGTTGGAAATGAGTGAGTTCTTTCTGGAAATGTTCAATACGATAGTTAAACATGGGTGAAAATCTTTGAACTTTTGAATTTGCCATCCCTTTCTTAAGAAATGGATAAGCTAAGGTAAACTTGATCCTCCTAAGGACCCAACATAATCAACAATTTCAAGAACGCTCTGAAAATCATAGTTTTATTACTGAAAATTTAGGCTTGTTTGCCAAATCGATTATCATACATTACAATAATCAAAACAGTTTTTTTAAGCTAAGCTGAAAATTTCCGTCTCGTTTTCCTCTGTGCTGTACACACACGTGATCACCGAAATCTATGTCGAATCCTGATATCCATATTTGCTTTGCCTATTAAAGAGGTCCGATTAAAATTATTCTAGAAACAACCCAATTCTCATGGCTTTTAAACAAAGAACTCATGCGCAAACAGAGACAAGAAAGACATAACTGTGAACTGTTACAAGGAAAGAATATAATCACATACATTATGTCCTTTGTCTGTAACATATGAAAACAATAACCTTAAAATTATTCTACGATAATTATTTTGTTTTTTGTGCTTATAGCTATTAAAAACCGATGATAGTCGAAACGTTTTCTTTTTTTTTTTTTTATTTACGGTCGATTTTAATTCTTCATTTAAATACAGTTTTTGTCCAATCCTTTTTTTATTCAAAGCTCTGATTTTAATGGATTTTGCAGGTCAAATAGGTTTTACTACTTTACCCTTCTTACCAGCTGGAGCTGGGCTCCCCGGGCCAGCAGGACTTTCCACACTTCATTGGTCTTTACCTTATTGAACGACCCTTCTATGTTATAGAAGAGTCCTAGTATTACCTCCCCGTCTGAATAAGCATTCTGTATTTTATGCGTTACGGAAAAGAGAGTCGTATTAATCAACGTTCCGTTGCTGTGTACGTCTTGACCTTTGCTTACAGGCGGGCACTTCAGTGTGTCCTTCGCTCTTCCCGCTTTTGGGATGAAGAACGACTTCGCGCATTTTCATGCTTGGAGGGCATACGTCAACTCTGTGCTAGTCATAAACCCCCAAACGAACAATTTACTAAATTTACTCCATTTCCTTTCGTTGTCACTTTTCATACTGAAGGTCTGACACCTCAGAAAGTACCATCTTGTAGACTTAAACGAGGATTTTCCACATCCGACAGTGTAGATACTCGAAATGATTGCACGGAGAACGTTTCAAGTTAATACGTCCGATTTGTCAGGACTGCGAATAGATCTGAATATTTTCAATTTTGCATAAATTATTAGTATATTTTCACTATTTTACAGGAATCTTCGAAAACTTATTAGTCTTCACCAATTTGCATTAAGGTTCTTCAATTTCGTTCACCATTTCCCAGGAACTTGCAAAAACCTAAAAGTTTTTGAACTTGATGAGGCTGAGGAAATTCAATGTTGTTCTATACTATTTATTTCTTCAACATCTTCCGTTTTATCTAATAGCGGAGTTGAAAACTATAGGATTACACCGTTTTATCATCTTTACGACAAAAAGTTAATGGATTCGGCACGAGATTTTGAAATAATCTGGGATAAAGGAAAAACGAATGTCCCATTTTATCCGATCTTAATGGCTTTTGGTGGAAGCTTTAGTAAAGTGTGACCCTATTCCGTTAACGAAAAATTAAAAGACAATTGAAAGCTGCTAGGGAAAATTGTTGAAAAGTTCTTTCGATCAACATTGTCCCTTTGAAATCTGTTTAGGATTCATCTTTGGGCTCTACGCCGAGAATGGACGGAAATATGTAGTCAGTTTTATCAAGGCGTTAGTTTCGTGACACGGTGCACGCGTTCCCATTTTCACACGAGATAATTTGGTGGCCATGAAAACTACCAGGAAAATGGAAAAGTTCGCTAATATCTGGTGCTGCAACTCTGGCATCTTTGAGAGAAAAAATGAGTAATTTCACGATTCTGAATGAAAAGTCGAAATATTTTTTCTCCAAGTAATCTTTCTACGTCGAACCCACTTTCTATTTACAGTTAAAGTGTCTTCTCGTAACAGATTTGTCGTCTTGAAATTTCATTTGGACAACTGCATAGTTTAATTAAAATCACTCAATTCTTTCAGCATTGTTTAGAAAATTTCTAACGTTGTTGGCACGTCTAACTCGCAACAAGCTCTGAAAATGTCAGAATTATTTTCGATTGCAATTTGGAAATGCTAGTGATTTCAGGTCTAGCACCTAAAAGTATTTTGACTTTGAACAATTAAAAAAAAAAAAAAGAAATTTTGAACGTAAATATACCGTGTAGAATCTTATGTAGTTTCCAGTTTATACATCTACGACTTGGTTTTCGAACGAAAACAACCGATAAAGAAAATAGCCTTCACCTTTAATTGTGTTTAATCTTCCTTTGATGTCACCTACCAATTGTCAATTAAATAAATTGCAGAAATTGGTCTTCTAATAGGTACAACGCGATAATTACTGTTGGTTTCTAAATGCGTAGAAACCATAGCATTTTTTTATACCAAATAGGAACCTGAGAATACACATTGTTCTTAAAATCTAGTTTGAAATTCAGGAATTTGTTAGAAATTACGAGAAATTTATGGTACCTCTTAAGGATTTTACGATCTCTTCGTGGCGATCCTTTCAGGAACAATTTATTCCAATCCCTCGTGATAAAAGGTGGATTATGCTTAATTTGCCAATTTTAACAACGCAATGTGCAGAATGTAATGTCGTTTGCGGCAAATTAGCCGAATTCGCATTTAATATGCCTGAGATTGAAGTCGATAATCACGATACAAAATTGTGATGCAAGGAAACCGAAAAATTTATAGTTTAGGTCACTAATGGCGGTGAACCTGAAGAAGGCGCCATTAACGTTATCCACAAAATTAATAAGTTTATTATAATAGAAAGGCAGAATAACATATCTTTTAGATACTGAGGATCACTACATGTGCATGCGCGAAAACTGTAACTATTGTCGGCCATTTGAACGTCACAAGTCTGGCCATCTCGGTTCGCTACGAACGTTAAACAAAGACCAAAGGTGGCGCACGTTAATAGAAATAGAGAAGGTGACAAGTTTCGCCGGCCAATCAAATTCTTAGCCAACGATGACGTTACCATATTTTACTTTGCAAATTATGGGAAAGCTCTATTACGGTCTATTTAGATGGAATTTTTTCCCATTAATTTTGACTGAACTATTACTTATCTCCAGTTTACAAAAAGGCCGTATTTTGTATGCGGGATGGCTGTGGGTCATTGAAAGCAAAACAGCAGCAGGAGCATCTGGCACTTTCCCAAAACATTTCTCCGCTGTTGCGGGTTTTATTGGCGCAGCCTGATTATTTTAAGGCCCGCAGGAGGATGATGGCGACACCGGCAACCTTGCCGCCGTATTGTTTGGGCAGTTGCCGATGATGCGGAAGTTCTTTCATCTCTGTCTCCAGTTTTTTTTTTTTTTTTTTGGGTCACGATAACAACACCTAAATAGAGTCGACGCATTTAACGATGGCTGAAGTCCTAAGTTTGAATACGTTCTGACGCGTTCGAGTCAAGCGTGACGTAATGCGATGGTTGCGCAAGTTTGTCAGCATTGACGAAATTTTAATTGGTAGAAAACTTAGAAATTGAATTAAGTCAAAGTGTGTACAGGGTTCTCCACATTAAAGTGCCCACTTTAAAGGGTAAATGGAAAGTTTATAATCAAAGAAATTTTTTTTATTGGACTAATATTTAGCCAGTTCTGTGGGAGCTTTTAGTAGTAATTCGCATGACGATTCAGTTTTTAAAAATCGCGTCTCCTGAGTGCCCCTCATCAGCGTCGGTGCAAAAGTTTGCATTATCCGGCGAAACGAATCTTCAACTTGATCTTGGTCCACGAAAGGAAAATTCGTCAACTTCGTTAAGATTTAAATTAACTATAAAAAATGATTAGTTGTGTAGCGATGGTTTTAAAAAAATTTTATCCCTACTTCTTCGCCAGTGACGTGTAAATTTTCGGAAACTGTTTGCCAAAAAATTCTACAGTTCAAAAAGCATTTGGTGTGGCGAGCAACGATTCTGGAGCTAAAGCAGGGGATTCGAAACGAAACTGCGAGAGTAGATGGAGATTTACTGTTTTATTTTAAAAATAACCCGTGTGGACCTAAACAATCTTGAAGTAATCTGTATCGACCTGAAAAGAAACGTTCGAGAACTTGGCTTTAAGAGTTACATCTGGACCACAAATCGTGCCATAGCTTCTATCTGCACAACAGGCATTCCTCTACCTACAGGACGATTGTCCTCTCCACTGATATTCGTTTAAATGAACGCGTGTTTGTTTCTTAATTCAACAGTATCTGTGACGTTAGGGCTGTAACTGAATATCAGCCAAACCCTATACAATTTGATCATGAATCATATCTGCTATTAGTGCAAGATCATTGTTTGGAAATTGATACATTAGACGATCAGCTCTAGTCTAGTATTTTGCAATAACTCTTTGTGAGATATTTCGTATATGCCGTTAGTTCGAGCATTATTCACGCGTTTCCACACACCTGTTATACATGTCGATGCGAAACCAACCATTTATTATGATGCGAATAACCATTTGTATTGTGTGCATTATTGCTCCAATCTGGAATGGATTGCTTTATGCAAGGTAATGTATGTTCTAAATGGATCTCGACTTGACTCGGTTCGGCTTCGCCATTTTCTGAACTTTAACGCGATAAGTCAAAAACCACAAATTTTAAGGAAGTTTTACCAAACGATGATAAGTGTTTAAAAAAAAAAAATCAATCTCCAATATTTTTTTTTTTACGATAAGACGATTTATTTGCGTAGTGATAATGGTCCCATTAAAAGTATTTATTAGTCGATAAACAGGATTCTGTTGATATTTTCACGAATTGCGCAATTACGGGGTGGTGTACCTATTTATGTACGTCGAGATACTGATAAGCCGAAAAAGTAAACTGTGGGTTAAGATTTGCACCTGTGCGAAAAATTAATCGGGGCCCTTTCGAAAATTCGCTCGTCACGAAATCGATTCTCGATTTCACTCATTCATTAATAACAATGAGTTAGAAAATTTAGCTGGTGTGGAACCGGATTTATTATTACTTCAGCAATGGATTTCGTCGGCACTAAGTAAAGTTAATAATTTATTACCGCGATGGACACGAGACACAAATGAGCAGTTCACCATCTGTGAAGCACTCAAACACCTGGGCCAGATTATTTTTATTGACACAAATAATCTGTTGTCTATATTGCGATATATCGAGCAGGAGCAGTCGTCGATGCAATACGGCCATATGCGGTTATCGAAACTTAGAAATTGATAGTTGCAATATATCTAAATACTCGATAATCAATGTAATGTTGTTGATGTAATCAAGAACATGAAAATCTGAACTAACCCAGATTAATGCCGTGATGCTGTTACTATTTATCTGCTGATGTTGGAGATGTATTGCCCGTACATCTCATCTAAGAGAGTATAGAATTTTACATTTAAAGTTATTCCTGCCGGTCTGGTATTCACATCGGCACAGAAAACGAATGGTTACGTCACTTAGAATTTATGGATCCCCTTATCGCTATCTAATTTATTAGTCGATTTTTGCACGTGAAGTGCTCAAATTTTGTCAGGTGACACAATAGGTCAGAACTGCTACGATGTCTGTTGTAGTACCTACCGATGGTGTGAATATTAATGTACTAATATATAAAAATTCCGTATTACGCGCCGGGTCGTCGCGTCTACCCACTGATATTAACCCACCTTAATTGGTTGCAGATATTAGGTTAGTTGGTGCAAATTAGTACCGTGTGCGCGTTATTTTTGTACTCTAGATTTAGTGATCGACGGGTTCGATATGACGAGTGTCATGAAACGGTTCCCGCGCTATTCCGTGATCTCACTGTAGGACTTCTACGCTACTAGTGTGTAAAACTACCATTTCCGATCAACACTGTGTTCTCGTGATTATGTAATTCGATTGCAGGACGCAATGTGGTATCCTTGCAAGGTTTTTCTGCAGAACGTTTCCAACAAAGATGCGTCAGGTATTAGCCTAGGTTTTGCCTGTAGAAGCTCGCCGAGCATTGTAATTCAGCAATAATACAATGACAATTAAGATATTGAAGTTAATTATATAAATATGGCGGAGGGGTTCGTCCTTGTCGCAATAAAGCTGATGTGGACAAAGAGAGTTTACTTCACCACCGTTGGTATTGTGACATAATTGAGTAGTTATTGTTTATAAAATTGAAAGCTCGAAAATGAGTGGATACGCACTTGTGTCGATTTTTAAAAGCGAAGTATTGGGCAGTAAAGGACAACGGTGTTCTTATTAATCATAGGACACACGTTACTCAACATGTAAAATTGTGTCATTGACACGTTAAATAGCCTGAAATTTACATCTGCACTCTAATAGAGAGTCCATGCAATTTTGACCAACGATGTCAAGTACGAAATCGTAGTTCGTGGGTTTAATCAGAACAACAATCACTCCCATCACACCGTCCCGGTTGACGCCATTCACTTTCGTTAAGTCTATGCCTTTTTCGATGAGAGGGAAGGAACGGTCTCTTTTATACAGGGTGAGTCGGGAGGATCGTGCCAAACTTCAGGAGCGTGTCGTACATGAAAAATAAATGTAAAAATACTCAAATGTCGTTATCCGATTTTCGTTTGTTTACAAGTTATAGCGTAAATAAAATTAAAACATAAAGGTTAAGCAACATTTAGACGAAACGTTACCTGGACGTTGGACTGGTCGCGGTGGCCCTGTTAGTTGGCCTCCAAGGTCTCCAGACCCGACACCACTAGACTATTGTTTGTGGGGTTGGTTTAAAACTGAAGTGTACAGAGCAAAAGTGGACACTAAAGATGCACTAATTCAACGCATTAGAAATGCTGCAGCTTCTATTAAAGAAAGACATGAAACAATCAGGAGCGCAACGAATGGTCTTCATAGACGAAGCCGAAAATGTTCAGAAGTTAATGGCGATATTTTTGAACATTTACTATGATATCCGAACGTTAATTTATGGAATTTCTTATGGAATTTATAAATTTTTTTAACTTTACGTTTTAATTTTATTTACGCTGTAACTTGTAAACAAACGAAAATCGGATAACAACATTTGAGTTTTTTTACATTTATTTTTCATATACGACGCGCTCCTGAAGTTTGGCACGGTCCCCCCGACTCACCCCGTACACAAAGCCAGATCCCGCTATTTTGTTGAATTCGCAGGTATTTATATGCTTAATCGGCTCATCCCCAACGCTAAGTAACCCCTTGTCAGGCACTAATTTATTTATCAGTCGTTTCACAATGAAACAACTTATTTACCTGTGTTTCGACGTATCGTCGAGGAAAGGAGGAAGTTCATGGGCTTTAATACGTTTCGATATGATCTCCGGCTATATCTCCGTATTTAACAAGTTTCGTTTATCTACACAGCAAACTGAAACGTCTAGCTGCGGGTCACAGGCACAAGTATTCCAGACAAAAAGTGCCATTTTCCGCTAATCAGTGTAAATTTATTTAAATTGAATGAGCCGATTTTTAAAATACAATCACGTTTCTATGCAAATTCCTAATTGTGGAACGCTGAACCTTATTAATTATGGGTAAGTAATTTAAACTATAATAAATGCGAAAAAGTTTTGATTATTTGATTAAAAATTATCTCGAAAAGAGTCCATTTACAACTATCGGGTTTTTCCGCGAGCCGATATCACTATTACCTGTAGTCTACCTATAACGTGAAACTGGGACAATGGGAAATGAAGTGGAAACTTTTAATTATGGTTTTTAATTAGCAGGCGAAGGGAAATTAGGGCATTAACCTAAAATTAGTTCGGTAATATAAATTTACTTTTAAAACGTAACCAATATCGTCTTAATTAGCTGTAGTGCTTCATGCGCGATTTATGTCGTTTTGGCAAGTTAGTGAATCTCGAAGATGTACGTTTGAAAGCCTCAGGAGGACGCTTGCCATTTAAATAATTCCGGTCAAAGAGTCGAAACTAGCTAACCAATCGGGACGGCCAACATGTATCATTAGTCATTAGGTGTATGTGCCAAAATCCTATTTGAATGTCACGGATTGTAAAGGAATGATTCACTGACATTAAATTCGCCTTATACCGTTTATTTATTCGTCCCACGGCGCGTGTCATTTTTATGTGCTTTGGTTTACTTTCCCATCCCGAATGCTTCCTTTGCTTGCGGCCGCACGTCTTCGCCATACCAACGATGGCATCATTGTTTCGTAGTAGGAGTTTTTATCCTAGGGATCTTTTTCTGAGCATTCTATTTTATTACTCCTCGATATCAGAAAGGGCTACCCCCTCTTAATATTATTGCTCAGCGTAAACAAAAAAAAAAACTAATCGAAGAAAGACATTGGCACTTTAAAAATGGTTTTCTGTTTGCACGTCGAAGGCACTGTTATACAGGGTGTTTCCTAACTACGTGTAAAAAATTTAAAGGCGTAATCCTCGACTGATTTTGAGTCAAAAATGTCTGACAAACATGTGTCCGCAAATGCCTTGTTTCCAAGATACAGGGTGTTGACTGAAAGACGTTGAAAGAGGTTTTTAAAGGTTTGGTGGTTGGGAGCTTGGTGGTTTGGAAACCTTTCCATGGAAATGCGCCTCGCTGCCAAACACTCGCCATCAGCAAGGCCGTAAACAAAAACCATATTGGCCATTTCTTGATTAGTGTAATTGGGCATTTGAAAAATTTTCAAAACTGAGGTATAATCTGATTTTTGGGACACAGAACTAAATTCTTTCACTTTAAAGAGTAAAACACCAAAATAACACTGACTCTCTTGTCTATAGTAGTGAAAGTAGCAAAAAAAACTAACAATAAACAAGTTGGTAAATACCACCGAACCTTTAGAAACCTTTAAAACCTTTTTCCACGTCTTTCAGTCAACACCCTGTATCTTGGAAATAAGGCATTTGCGGACACATGTTTGTCAGACATTTTTGACTCAAAATCAGTCGAGGATTACGCCTTTAAATTTTTTACACGTAGTTAGGAAACACCCTGTATAAACTGGTAGACGTACGAGCTTTAACGTCCTGTTCCTTTTTGTAGTTGAAAAGTTGGGAAAATAACATTTTTAGCATTTAGAACCCGACGAATTTTACCTAAAGATCTTTATTATTTTTAATCCGTCGAACCTCAGGAGACTCGTTAAGGTTCGGATTCACTTCGATAGGGACCAATAAATTTCAAATTTCGTGGCGCTCCGGGGCCGAGGAGTCTTGAAAAAATTTCGTAATTTTCTCGGTTCTTCAAATAAGCCGAAAGCTTTGGCATTTCCTGATACCTCTGAGAAATGGCGAATAAATTCTCTCATTACAGTTGGTCTTGCGAGTCTAGGATATTTGCTCTTTGAAGTTCAAAAAAATCCTGGAAACGCCCAAAATTTTCAAGTATCGTCTTTCACCACCGATTTGAGACCAAGTACCGCACCGACATGTAATATTATCACTTGTACGTTAACGGCAAGGTCCAGGAATAAATAGAAGTTCACCTCGTTGATGCAGGTGATCCGTGAGGTAATTTGCCGATCTGCTTTTGTTCGGGGGAATCTCTGTTGGAGTCACGTGATACGTGATTTTTGCAACGCGACACGTGGCCGGACCGTTATTTTAGTGCTTTTCCTCAATACTTATATGGATTAAAGGTTTTAGTGGCTTTATTTTTGGCCCATTAATCATCGATTATTCTGGAAGCGTTGCTAGCGGTAGTTCCTAAAATTGTAGAAGCAATAGAAATTGTTTAGCCAATAATACTCAACAGTAAAAGTTTGTGTTGCCAACTTTTCGCGAAAAAAGAATTAAGGTAATTCATTTCTTTTCCTCGTCGATTTCGTCGATCCCAGGCATTATTCGAACTAAACGAAGGGTGGCCGCCCTGCTCACTTGGCGGGCACAAAAATCAATATTAATAAAATTTTAGTGCGTTACAACTAAATAACGCGTCCTTATTGTTGTTTTCAAGCAAATTGTAAAATACTTGACATTTGGGCGAGATCTGAATGCAGAAGTGCGACCTGAATGATCGAGCGACTCGTTACGAAAGCCTCAATAATTACCATCTACTTAGCGCTTAACAACTAATTAAAAAACCAGTAGTAAATTGTTTTTCGCCTTGAAATAACTCCTACGATGCGAACAATCGGTATTGAAAGATTCAATAACACCGATCTCTTAATTGCCCATTGCAGATACGACATACGCTTTGTTAATTTAATTAACATACGACACTTATGGAAAACCTGTAAATTGAGCCCAGGTATGATCGACGTGTTTGGTAGAGGTTGACTGTGAGGCTGCACGAGAATCAAGCGAATGCTGAAGGTTTTTCAGACGATTTTAACGCACGGAATGTGTTAAGTCGTCAAGTGGAGAATATCGAGGGTAGATTAATTAATTTGTTCGTACAGGAATTGTCAACATCTAAACATATTATGCAACCACGATTTTTTTTCCAAGGAGTGGTCACCAGGTCACCTTGGATATGCAAACTGTACCATCTGAGATTTTCTTATTAGCTCCACTCTTATGCAGTTTAATTATACATAAAAATGCTTATTTTGTCACGTCGATTAAACTTTTCGCGAAACTGCAAATTCCCAGTGAGTTCAGCATTCACCAATGTAATAAACATGGTCCCCACGAAATAAATTAAATTTTAATTAACGATTTCACTTTTCCTCATCAAACTATTGGTATTCTAATAAATTGCAGAAATTGGACTCAGATTGTGTAATTACCTGCGTCGATGATGAGAAATCGATTGCTCAATCGTTTTCGAAGAGGAAATTGAAACTGGTCTGCCTCTAACAAGTTTCGTTTTCCCATTTCATGTAAACGTAATAGATAAGGTGTTAAGTTTAGACGTCAGAAGTCAATTGAAATTTCGACTCTTATAGCGTTTACGCAGAAGTAGACACAAAGTAGTAAAATTACGAGATTGGAATGGAAAAAATGGAAAGTCATCACCTGGGTTATATATGGGCATAAATACTACATTAAAGGTAAATCACGAAACGTTTATAGAATCAAAATATTAAAAGAAAGTTATGAATTAACACAGAAAAAAATTGATTAAAAATCAATTGTTAGTTCTGAAGCGGTCAATATAAACGGCTAATCGTTGTCCGGTCTCAAGATTAATATATCAGCTCGTGCAATAAAACCGCAGATAACCTAAAAAAGCTATCGATAAAGCATTCCTCCACAGAGTAGTACGATCCATTCGACAAAGAAACCTTCGGTATCCTATTAAAACACTCGCTTTATTTTCTTCAAAAATGCCATTATGTGTTACTGCTGGTAGCAGGAAGGCATGGAAACGACTATGGAAAAGATAATAAGCGGCGGAGAACTTGTTCCCTGGAACCGGCCCTGTGTCAGTCGTGAACTCTTCAATTGGAAACAAATCCGACCGACTTTTCTTGCGCACTTTAAGACGAGCAATTGGAGTTGATTTTGAATTCAATACTGAAATGGAAGTTGGTTAATTCAAAATTGCATGTAATTCCTCCAGCTTCGGCGATGTACCTACTGAAGTTTCAAAGTTAAAGATAAACAACCCTCAAGTTGCAGACGATACGTATGCGGGGCAACGACTTTATAGTCTTGCCCCAGACGTTACGTAAATGCTAAAAATTCTTTATAGAAGCAAAAAAAAATTTAGCGTCCTGCAACAAGTACATTCACCAACGAAGCTACTTTAGGATGCGCAATTAGTTGATACGAAATACGACATTTTCATGAACAACCGATATGGGAGATTCGGAACGACGTTACGACCGAACGAAGAGGGGGCTCATGAAGGGGGGTTAGAAGTGTGGTCACAATATACATTTACTTGTCCCTTTTTTGGCGGCGAAAAAAGCTGTTATTGCACTCCATAATCGGATTCATTAACAATTAGAAATGACCAAGGAAATAAATTATTATTGCAATTATTTCCCTTAAAGTCAGTATGACGTAAATGGACAAGGTTTTCCTTTTGCGAGCAAAAGGCAATAGATAACAGAAATTCAACGTATGCAAATGATAGAAAGAATACTTGAAAACTGATGTCGTTTATTCTTTAAATTCTTCAGGTCCTCCCAACGAAAGTAATAATCAACTACAACTTTTCCAAGAGGAAAACTAGTTTCAAAGTAATTTAGTCATAAAAACTTCGTGCAATTTAACGAAACGTGACCCTTCCCTGTTAGTTATGCCTTTTTCCCTTTTATGAGGTTAGAGAACTCTGCCAGACGTCACAATGTGGCGAATTTTGATATCGAAAGGACATGAGCCCGTTCCGACGTCCTTTAAAAGGACGACGGCGCGGATGTCACGTACCTCCACTGCATCTAATAAATATAACGGAAGCGAATCAAAGAGGAACGGGAGATTGGAGAAACACTTCTGCATACGAATCTCGCAATCATATGTTGGAGGATTCCACGAGGAACAGAATTTTTTAAGTATTTTTCTCATTATAAAATCTGGAGGGAAAACGTCGTTCAGAACGATCATCGTTCGGTCAGTTCAGAGATGGCGCTGCCGTAAAAACCTTCATTAGCGAGGTTGCCCGTAGAGGGAGGCGCTCATGTTACAGTGCGACTAAAATTCATCAAATTCACCCACTTGTTATGAATGGTGTTAAATATTCATTATGCATCTATTCATAGGCATCGCATTGAGAAGAAACCGAAGATTCCAAAATCATGTTGCTAAGTTTTTTTAGACAGCTGCGTAATTTAACGGACTACACGCTCCATCACCGATCTGACTCATTGACATTGGTAACGATCGAGTTAAACGGTTGTCAGTCACATATCTCTCGTTTCCCCTCCGAAAGTCCAAACCATTTTAAGGGACGAGTTTCAGTAACCGGAACGTTCTGATTTTTTGAATCGGTACGTTCCGGTTTTTGATTAAACAAAAGCTCAAACAATGATGGGTTTACCTTGCTCCTTCCCAAATCCGCGAATTGTGGAATGCGGAATGGAAACTCACAGGTTGTAGATAGGTCGTAGACCAAACAATGCGGCATCGTTACGGTCGTACGGTTGAAGTAACGAGCCCCGTGACGTCACTGTTACTAAATTTATTACGGAAACTTGTTGAGGCGCAAAACGAGCTCGGTCACATTGGTGAATCACTAACCTGAGGTCAACACCTGGGTTGCTGTTTACAATGTGTGCAAAAATAAGGAATCTGGTGTTAAATAAATTTGGCAAATATTAATATATTGCGCATGATTTAAATTTAGCAAATAATCAGACGTTTCGAAAAGTGAGATAGACGCTTGGGACCTTTGTAAATTGTGTAGAAAGGAGTTTGGTAAAGAGGCCATGTAAAAAAAACCGAAATGTTAGAAATACAAGGAACAACGGGAAACGTATGAACGAATAGAAATGTGGTTGAAAATTATATGTTGCTGATGAAATAACACAATTGTGACAGTGAGGTCATAAAGATCGGTACATATTCAATGAAATCCATGATCATAATTGTGGTACCCGTGTAATCACACGCACACGGCAAACTTAATTTTTGAACGCGCAGAGTCCGACAAACGGGCACATTCTATTAAAGTCATTATTGTCCGATTGTTTGACGTGATATAAAGTCATCTTTCTGGGTCATCATTTATCCGTTATCATTACGGCACTTGCAGCTAAAACTTACAGAAAAACGTACACTTTTTCACGCCACGTGGCCAACTGGGAAGCTCATGGACTGTTACTCTTTAAATTGCCCTGGCCAAAATCGGAACTTGAAATTACACTGTTCGAACTTATTAATTCGTTTATCATTACGGTAGCTTTCAAAGCTGAAATCCTATGTTTAATGGATCATCATCATCTTCGTTAGCGTACTTAAGTCGATAAAATTTCATAAGCGGAAAATTCCTCGAGCTATCTTTTAAGTAAGTCTATTGTTTTGGAATGGTGCCACCTTAAAAATAAACGAAAACCATCGATCAAATTGTGAAATTACACACGCACATTGTAAAGAGGCTAAATTGATATTCGAGTACAATACCTTTAAGAAGTAACTTTATTCCTCGGGGGAGAGAAGAATCCTCTCATGGAAATCATTGCATAATGAATCGCGTAAATATCTATCGAATTATTACGTACAGTTGGTATGTGCCATATGAATTTTATTTTCGAAAATCATGTGCCGGACATAAATTGGGTCTCCGATAGAAATAGATCGGTTATTAATAGTCATCGACTAATGCAACGTATCAGACTGAGGCAATGCATTTTTATTACCGCCTTACTGCAGGCGTTTTGAAAAATACAAAATTGAATAAATCGATTAATTAAATTCAGTAGAGACCTTTACGGATGACACGCGTAAAGTAACTGGACGTTTTTTACCGGAGGAACGAAGAGTGGTCAAACTTTTGGGCATTTAGAATTGCCCCCTGTACGTACGTTTCATACGTTACTTTTTTTTGTAAAAAGCAATTCGCGAGGAACTGCTGACCATCGATGGGCTAATAAAGGTGTCTGCTGCATCACATAAATTGCATAAACGATGAGTTTTTTGAAAGACTTGAATGTGATGATTTTGCAATTAACATAACAACTAATTATAACAGAAACGAAAACAACTTTTCTGACGAGTATGGGAAAGATTTGTCCAACTACGAATTCTAGATCTATGTGCTGTAACGAGGCCATGAACCTGTTTCCTTTAAATCATTATTTTATATTCACAACATGATTTACGCATCAGTTCAGTGCCCAGCTCTTAATTAACATGTTACGAGTTTTAATTATAATTCGAATTAACCAAATTCGGCCTAAATCTGCCGTTTGAAGCTCGTTACCCGAGAATCCATTAGTGTGAATTCGCATTTAGAGAAAATATTCTTTTCTTCCATTTCTGCCCGTGGACGTGCCATGCGTGTGAAAAGACAAATATTTAAAAAACGCTAAACTTTGTGCAAAACGAAAAACAATAACAACGCTACAAAAACGTCGACGTTGAGAGACGGGGGAATGAAGGTAAATCCTCTCGTGAAGATATATATTTTAGGAAAGTATAACGCAACATGTTTCTGGACGTATCTACGGGATTCTGAATGGAAAACTGCGAAGTGTTGACATCAGTTCAACGTGATCGGAAAGAACTCCCAGTCAACTCCAAATTGCTCTTTAATCCTGTTGATTGCAATTTGATAGAGGAGGATGAGGATTGCATAAATTATTTTATTTACTATCGCAAACGTCGTGATTCGTATTCAAGGGCTTAAAATAGTTCATAAGTGTCGAATATCGGTTAAGAAATAAGCTGTGAAGAAGCTATTCAGACGCTGCATTGCGGTGGTAGGCGCACATGGTGTCGGAAAATGGAATTGCTAATGGAGTTCGAAGGTAACGGGGAAAGGTCTTGAGATCGCCATTATGAAGGTTCCAGTATTATTATTATTATTTATTTTCCATGGGTGTATCAGTTAATGCACGAAGGCTTGGTCGCACGGAAACTACAGGTCTGATGCATCAATCGTCTTCAACGACCAAATATTCTACTTCGAGAACCATAATTCCCTTGAAAACTGCTTATCACAGTGCGGTATTATTAAAGTCCTCGACTTATAGTCGCTTTCCATTGATTTATTTTAAAAGGATTTCCGCTTCTGCCGGAAACTCTGGATCCAATTTGTCAACTGAGTTTAATGTCATTTTTAATCCTATTTATTTGGTCGAGTTTAATAACACAGTTATTAGAAATGCGTTGATTGACTTCCAAAGTCCGCTTCAGTCCGATCAGTTAAGAGCAATTCCTCCTAAGTCTTTTTAATCAATTTTTAATTTAATTATTATTTAAAAAATTTAATGCCCATAGATGTTTCGTCCATATTTTGAATAATTTTGATCGGCCCCTTGCTACGTTGACACACCGGGATTCTTTGAGGCTTACACTTATCGGCTTACAGTTGTGTGTGATTTTCGTTCAATTTCAGAACGAGGAAGTCGGACCTCACATTGGAGTTAAACGCTCACGGCCTTGCACAATATTTCACAAAATAATAATAAAGGTGAGGACTGAAAAGGTTAAAGGTGCTAAAACAGCGGAAACTCAAAGGCGAGTCAGTCGATTAATATTGTTTGCATGCGTCGCACTATGCATCCATTTATAGTTCGAAAGTCGATTCCGACGTCGTTGGCAATGAATTCGTCATAGTTCTAATCAATTTTCTACCAAGTTCTTTTCATCACGTATCCGTTTACCGAATCTTCAGACGTTCACTTTCGTTTAAACGCAACTTCAATCATTTTATAATCATGAGAAATGTTATATCATGTTAATACACATTGGTGTGGAGAAACAGAAAAAGTAGTAGTTTCCCATTGAATATAACTTTCACCTATTACCTTATAGTAGCGCATTATAATGGCGAATGAAAGTTCCAATTTCAATCAGTAAGGAAAACTGAATTGTCATGTCGACAGGAAAAAAATGGTTCATTGTGTGGACAGGCAAACAACATTCATTGTTGGAATATCGTCCTCATTAATATGTCTTTTATGTCCAAATTTCCATGTTAAATTGTCTTCTGGACATTGGAACAAGATTTAATTGGTGTGGCATGAGCGTGTCAGGCTTGCAGTCATAATAACAGTTTTTTGGATGGTAACACACATTTGCATTTTTTATGCTTGTCACCTACACTATACACGAGTCCCTAGTCTAGGCGCGTCACATTTACATAAATAAAATGCTTGTTTTGTCTTTACATTCAACACCAGCCAGTTAATCACGATGTCCGCATTTGCTCATTTCATGACGTATTATTAAAATATGAATTGCGCAGAATTCGGTTATAACAGTTCTTTGGGCAATTATACGGAATTCAAGCGAATTACCCGCACGGCTTGAAGAAGTTCCGCACAAGAAATCTGAATTAAAGTACACACAATTTATAACGGTACTCTGGTTGGAATTGTCGCCGGCATCTCCCTTCGTCGATGATTAACCACCTCCGGAGACTTAGGCCGTTTGTCTCGGTAATGAAGGTCTGAAATCGTAAATATCGCATTATTCCATAACCGTCGAAGTCAGATACGATGGTTTTCAAACCGTTTTCAAAAGCGTCCACGACATGTGTTTGAACCCCAAGAGGCGCAAAATAGATGCAACATGTCAACTTTCATTTGTGTATTTATTATTTAATAATGACGTTGCAATTCAAATTTGTGGATCGGTCGGCGCAGTTATCCAGAAGAAACGTTGTTAATTATTATCATTAACCTCGACGTCATCATCAACTACAGTCGTTATGTTCTGTTAAGTCATCGGAAAAGGCGTTCCTTGACATTAAAGGAAATTGAGCACGACTAAAAACCTTCGTTACGAGTGGAAAACAGGTTGGATCAATCAGAATAATACGGGCAGGACATTATTCAGCCTTAGGGAATAAATTTTGCTTAATTCTCTAGGGGTACGATTTTTTAAATTTATTTATTTATTTATTTATTTATACGCCCCTTTATGGCGAATTAAAAGAAAGTTTAGCGTGCCCGTTCGTACTGAGGTAGGAAACTCCCCCTTGTCGTTATAAATAAAACATCTTATTAAATGCGTCATGCTATGATTGACACTGCCGAAAACGAATTGCTGTTTTCTTCGGATAAAGTCGAGCGAGACAGCAATACATTCCCAATCCAGGGTACGTTCCAAAATGTTCTTTCAAGTGTCAAGTGTAACTCGTTCGATTCTCACTCTCGCCTTTTACGTAATTATCTCGTCGCTAATGTTTTTTAATGCTGCGCCGTAACTTGTCAAAAGAGCGTAGATTGTTGCTTTTTCGTTATCTCCGCCCCCTCCACTCCACTCCGTTTTAGAAATCGATCCAATTTTCATTTGCTTATAAATGCATAGTTGTTCCTGTTTATTGACGTAAGCCGGAGTGGGATGTCGATACACTCTATCCAGCGTGCGCTCTGAAATAGTCACATGAGTGTTAAATGCAACTCAATTCGGCACTCAATCTCATAATAGGCGCAGTTACTTTATAGGCGATGTTACATAACACTGCGTTATAATTGTCACAATTTGCAGTGTAAAACGGGCAAACGAAGCGTGCTGCGTTAACCTTTTCTATGTCATGTTTATAGTGAAAGTGAAACTAGCTTGGTTTGGCCGTTTCCTAGTTAATGACCCGAGTGATTTCAGTACGTATTGTGCTAATTTAACCGATCATTGGGCGATGGAGGAATAACGAAGCCACATTTAACTCCCAGCAAAATTAAATATCTGCACCGGACTTTTAGAGTTGATTCGCGCCCGGTCTGTTGTATAGGAAAATTTCGAAGATAAAACGGTCTTATTTCGCCATAAAAATAAACGAATAAACAATTTGTGTTGCAACCCTGGATCGAATTGGTTCCATCGAACTGGGCGCGTTGATCCGTTTCAATTTTATTAGGCTTTTGGGACTTGCGAAATCGAGTAATTGTAAAAATCACCAAGCTCAACTTTTTCATCAGGAAATAAGTATCATTTCAATAATTCTCATGTAGATAAGGCAATGATTAGGTACTTGCAAATATAAACACTAATGACGTCTATTCCGCAATAATTGACTAACCTTGTTTTCTATATTGGAGCAATAGCAAATAAATTCTTTGTTTCAAGCAAGACCGCGGTAAGAGGTTCATTGGTCTACATTTCTGCAAGAATGTATGTCCTCGTCAAGTATGCTCAATTAATAGCATCGCTATGAATTAACAAAAAGAAATAATTTGTACTAAATTATGAAAGTTTTAAGCTTAATTCAGCTAATTTGAAATAACTGTGCTTGCGCGTGGAATAAGTCCCATTACACCATTTGAATGCGGACCATGAGGAAGTTCAGAGGCTGCATTACCATATAAAACAATTAAATTTACAGTATTGCGTCTAATTATTCTTTTCCAGCCGCAGAATCGTGACTCGATGACTAACAGTACCTACGCGTTTAATTTCCTGCAATTGTTTCATATTATTATTGTTAAAGCTCTACTTTCTATCGCGCAGCCAGTTTGGTTATTTTTGGTTGTGGGGTTGAACGCAAGAAAAACGTTATTTGGTTGGCGAAGAAAAAAGTCGTTCGTTTCAATGTGAAAATCTCTTCAATCTGGTATAGTCGCCTTGGAAGGTAAACGAGCATTTTTCACAAAATCGTTTTTTGGTGAGAGAGACAGAAATAGAGAAAAAGAGAGAGAAAGAGAGAGAGAGAGACAGAAATAGAGAAAAAGAGAGAGAAAGAGAGAGAGAGAGAGAGAGAGGATGTTATGTTAAGAGTCAATCCAGATTTATAATAGTCAAAAGTCAGTTATATTAATTACGCACTTAAATAACAAAATTTATTTCTGTAATTTGCCATCTTATGAATTAATTCTCAGTTTCTCAGTTTTAATTAAATGTGGCACATACAAGCGAGACTTGTTTTAAGTCGGGTTTTCGTTCGAGTCAGTGGACCTGGAACATGAAGCTGAAATTTAAGTCAGCTTGTTGCTCGTACCACACTACAACATCTTTAAATGAGTCGTGCTAATGGGAAAATTTTTCAAAAAACGATTTCATTCGAATTAACTTGCGATTTAAACGTTTTTTCGCATCGATCTCGGCTGCAAACCTGCGATTTGGCACCTCTGTCTAACTTGACCAAGTCTGAGCACCGTAACGCTCAAGCATTCTTCATTAGAAAGTTCTTGACATTTATCAATAAAAGTGTTTTGATATTAATACTTGCTTGTGCCATCTGACGTCAGGTGGACTTTTAATTAGGTAAACCAAAGAGAAATAAAGATGCGTTTTTAGTTCGTTATGATAAGTTCATTAGCTTTTATTAAATATTTCTGCTGTGTTACTTAAATACTTACCGTACACGTACCTCGTGAAAACTGTTTTTTTTTCCTGTTAATAGAGAAGCTGTCGATTCATTAATGACTGTACAAGGTGAATCTTCAGTAAGAGTTATCCTTTCAACGCGACATTGACCTCAAAAAGCCAAGCGAAATCTTTATGTAACATTTTTTCGAAATCTCAAAAACACCTGAAACGCGTGTGCACGAAAGAAGTAAAAAAAAGTACCGGGCGGTTTAAATAACCGATTATCTGACAGGTACTTAGGTCGGAATGGGTTGAAAAGATGTCCCGCGAGATCACCAGACCTACATCCGTGTGATTTTTTGCTTGTGGGGTAACACGGAAAGTTCGGTAGAACAGATAGAGCGCGTCATAGAAGTAATTCGAGGCAAAAGAGCCCTTCCAACAGCATGCACAAAGTCGTGAATAAGGCGAACGTCAATTTGTATTAATGAAACAAATGGCAACAATTTCGAACACTTGTAGCCAGTCCCGGAGTGAGTAATAATTAAAGGGCTTGGTTATTTATTAAATCTTTTATCTGCACGTATTTCGGTTGTTTTTGGGAGTTCGAAAAAAAGTGACCCGTAGGTGTTGCTTAGTTTTTTGGGGCCCGCGTCGCGTTAAAAGAAAAACTCCCACTCAAAAATTTATCCCGTCTAGTAATTTTTCATATTCAATATTTATCTTAAAAAAAAAAAACTAAGTCATATACATCACATATCCAACCTGACAAAGAAAACTGGAAAGAGTTTCCTCCGCCAAATTCTCTCTGATATTCGAAGAATGGAAACTTTTACGGACTATAAGGAACAGGCATTACAGGACCAAGTTGGTCCTGACGTTTTTACAATGGGAATAGTTTATGTTACGACGCAAGAACAATGGCGTAATAAACAAGCCAGAATATCCCCTCGGCCATATTTACGAGTTAGGCAATGACTGTTGCTCTTCAAATGGTTCAAACTTCGTATTGTGCGTGATAGAATAAAGAATGGAAAGACCAACGATCACGATTGACTGACTTTCGATCAAATTCGAATTTCCCAATAGCGGTGACATTATGTTTTTGTTATTTGCATTAGGCAAGCTGAAATGAAAAGTGCTCGGTACACCTTCGCCTGTAGCGGCATTTTGTAACAGCCTTTAGTTCATACTTTTACAGTCCAATTTGATATTGGTTACGAATCGAATCGGTTGACATTGTTCAATTTAACTTGATGAGGAGCCGTTAATGTTGCTCCAAGATGAGACGCAACGTATACAACAGATGCGAAACCTTCACCTTTACCTCCTTCAATGCGTTTTATTCCCCATAGTAACTTTATAGTCATTAATAAATCGTGGTTAATATCCTTCGATTTTCCACCATGCTTGGTAGGGCTGTGTCACTTCCAAACTTCATTCTACAGCTCGAAAAACAAGAATCTGAAATGCCGCTGGGAAAATCTGTTTAAAACTTGAGGGGAAACTGAAATCTTTTTTTTTTTTAACGCTTTGGAATTTCGGTGGGTTAGTGTTGATAAAGGTGACTTCCTTCCTACTAAGATTATGCTCAGAATTGGAAGAATCGCAAAACTATTTTTTCGAGGGAATGAATAATGAACTGGACACTGGCACTAAAACAATAGAAATTGTAGTTTATTTATTCATTTGTAATCGTTTTCCAATTTCACATGGCAACACAATAATTTATAACATAAAGTTCGTCGTTTCTTATAACTGATTGAAATCTACAGGGTGTTCGCAAAGTGTTCCCTCTCAAAGCTTCTCTCAATGTTTGAAAGGAAAGACATTTGATTTTTAATTGAAAATAGCTATACTGAGAGTTCCAATTTAAGGATGACTTCACGAATCTAGGAAACCATTAGATCTAAAAGGCGCATTAAATTGTGCCTGTCCAAGTTACGCAATTTTGTATTAAACACAGCGAAACTGAAATTTTGCAAAGTAGTTCTCGTTGTTCTGTGATATTAATCGAGCAAACTAGAATGACCTACCACATCTTATGGAAAAATCAATATGCCTGTAGGAAAAACAACGAAAACCCACTTATTCATCTCTCTCCGGCACGCAAAAAACGTCATATTTTGCCTTACTCATTTTTATAAAGAGTGAAAAGATGCAGCTAATCCGATTCAAAGAATATGTCCGCACGAAAAAAATATATTTTATCGATAGGATTGTGGTAAAAAATGTCAAATGTCAAATGTCAAAATGTCGCACGTCAATGTACTTTAATATCGTAAATGGGAAAGTGTATTTGAAAGCTTTCGGCGTAGCTACTTCCATTTGCATCTTGACAACCCTGTATATTTATTTAAAGCTACTTCATTGTTTTCTGTGGATTTTAGGAAGTTAACCCGTTTAGGAAAATGATCGTTATTTGTTGAATGAGCTGCCGATTTATCTTTTTTTAATTTCTACTATTAATTGTCTGATCACTAATCAAGCGTCTGAAAATCGCCCAGCCAGCTGACAAGGACATTACAGTGACAAATCGATAAAAATAATAAATCGTAGCCAGCAACACACGCATAATATCTATGTATGTGGCGGAGACCTTCTCATACACGCGGTGGCTCGCGAATAAATTGGCGTTGCCAGGTCTCCCGAATCGACGCATTTATTCTGTATCTAATGCAAACACGTCGAACAAAGAATTGCAACGAGAAATTTTAGTCCCGTTTAAGCGAAAATCTATGTATTTCGCAAACATTTCCGGAAAAATCTCAACCTTTAATGAATGTCTCTTAGGAAGTTAAAAAAAAATTTACGGCGCATGCATCTGCCGCGCACCACGTGCCATTTGAAAAATGACGGCCGTTTGGGTATTAATGCGCGCGCAAGCGAGGAACCTGCAGGTGCTCGATTCGTCAGGCGACAGGCCTCATTTCCACTAGTTTCATTATGTGTGTATTGCTCATGCCCATGGTCATGTTGTATGTGTTATTATAAAAGGACGGTCAGAGATTGGATCGAAATAGGCTAAGATGCTTGCGTTTTTGACAGAGCTGGCGAATTTTTAAAACTTAACAGTTTCCTAATTTCGATCTTATATATAAGTTGGGGATGGATCTAAGGGGAAAATTTCAGGCACCTATGCCAAAAACACTGTCCTCATTTGGAACTCTTTAAGATTTAAGTGTTTTTGTTATCTACATTCGTATAGACCAGTCACTAATTTTCACCAGATATTTTTTCATGAATGCGTAATTTGTTTAAACTGATCTTCTGACGGTCTGTTTTTCAAACTCATTTCTACTGATAAAACGGAGCGCAATTTGGCAACGCAGGCGCGATTCCGCGATTTCTGTTCTTGATCTGCCGCTGATGTAGTCGACCCGGTGAGACCGATACGGCCGATGCGTGTCATGCCTCGAGCTTTTCCCGGTGCCGTGACGGAGTCCTCAAAAACCGCGATATCCTGGTGGTTTCTTCTTCTTCTTAGTGAATACCGGAAGACCATTTACAGTTAACCCTCGCGACTTCAAACCAATTTCTTCGAGAACGAGCGAAGAAGCCGTGTCGCGCTAATATGTAAATTCTCCAGTGTCCAGTTGTTAAATGTGTCCTTTGAGTTCGTACTTTTTTGCGTTATGTAACAGAAATTGGGGTGCATGTTCGTGTATTGTTTCTCAGTGGCTAAAGCCGGATGCAGTAGAATAGGGTTGTCGTCGAAAGACAAAAAAGGTAATCGAACCGCTGGAATTGAGTGACCTTCGTGGATTTACTCCGGCCAACTATTTTGCAACCAGATTTGTGTTGTCAAATCGAGTACTATCTGGTCAAAGTCTAAAACCATGTACTTGCGTTACGGTGTTGGGTTTAGCAGGTTTCGTAAAAGAGCGCAACCGTATTTTCAAAATTCGGCTAAAACCCGTATCGAGGGCGTACATAGAAAAAAAAATTTAATGAACCGAATTTTCGGTTCGCACATCAAATTCATCAATTTCACATTTTTTAAGTTAAACTCCACAAGTTCCCTTTACAGTACGATTCCACTCTCTTTTTCGACCCCTCTTGGAGATCACATTCGAATCGTAATACATTGCGATATTAGCATTTAATTACATCTAAAGTTCCTGAAAGGTCTACTTTTCGGTCATATGACCCTGTAGTTGCTGCATTTCGATGGCATTGGACTTATAAGTTATTCATTCGGCTCAACGTGGATGCATTGTGCGTTGGTGAAAGTACGTTATCCTTGAAGAAGGAGTGGAGATCGATTGGCGAACGCCTTGGTCTGGTGAATTGCGACTTTGCCGCAAAAAGAATTTCCCAATTTGTGTAATCAATTTTATTATTGGACCATTTCGGAGATAACAAATTTTTTTATCAGAAATTTCGAATCTGACGGATATTCATCGGAACAGTCATCGAGATCTCGGTCGCCGACGAACAAAACATAAGGTCTTGTGGTGCACATGTGCAGTTTGGAAAACAAACACCTCAGACGCTGCCGAATTGTATGTTCTCTGCAGTAGTAAGGAGAACGTCCGATAGGTGTCGCCTTTGTATGAGTAATAATGTCCTAGTGACGATGGTAATAAAGTGTCAACTTGTATCGGATAAAATTCCGAAATTTATGCTCAATGGTTCCGAACCCACTTACCTTGATTTTCATGTTGAATACGTTTCGTTCCCCCCAGAGCAAAGGTATAAAAATGATCTTAGAAAATACTTGTACTAAGGTCTACCACGTCCCGCGTGTTCGCTGGCTTATTATAGTATTGCCGTGTATTCTTAGTGTTCCTTTGACCTTTTCGTCTTTACGCATACAATTCGAAAATACCGATGATATGCCGTGTCAATTATTCCTTCAGTCTGAGTCATTTCTTTTGGAATTCACATCGGTGATCCTCCGGGGGATTTGGCGGTAAAGAGTCACCATTGTCCAAGGAACGGGGTTTTATTTTTAGCGCGCTTTTTTTAGAAAAAAACTGGTGTCACGTAAGCGATAGGAGCCCTAATTGCCTGCCATTGTTCGTTTCCTATAAGTCTGTTAACGGAACTTTTAATCATCTACTGCGATGAAATTACACGTACTCCAGAGGCGGTATTGTTCTATATGCTTCAAATCATTCAATAACATGCAAATTGCTGGAGGAAAATATGCGAACTCATTTATTATTTATAAACTACTCTACAATAGCGGAATCGAGAGGTGAAAGTCGAGCGACCTCAAGGAAGTTGGCCGAAAATCTGGGCCAGACCGACCATCAGCTGATTCGGTGTTATTTTCCGATTTGGCCAGGGCTTTGATGGCTAAAATAGACCTCGGCAGTTACACGGGAGAAACGTTTAATGAGTCCAAAGGGACCGGATCAATTTGTTGTTGCTTTTTTTTCTTCAGAAAAATGCGTTTTAACTTTCTTAATGCCGCCCATGAGGCCCACGGGCAGGTCGTTCGAAGCTCAGGTTTAACACCTTCCTCTGCGATAGAAAAAATGTTGAATAGCGGAATCGTCGTGACCATTAAAAATAGTATTAAGCTGCGGTTGTTCAATGTTAAAGAGTGGTTTCGCTATCAAAGTTGATTTGAAAGAAAATAATAATTATTGACGTGATGTTTTATATTTCAAGGCGACCTAAAATCGCGCCAGTATAAACATTACAACAATATATACTGGTTCAAATTTTAACAACTTTCCTAGTATCGTCGGACTCCTTAATCTGGTTAATATCATAGACCTAATTCAACTAAAATTTGTAAACAACATCCGATTTGTCAACATCCACATGTCGTTACTTAGGCTATCACACATTCGTTTACTGATTTCTCCACCACAAAGAATTTTGTAATTTTAAACCAGTTGTCTCTTCGGTGGTGGTGGTATTACCTTTGTTTCAGTACTGCACCGATGATAGACCGTGCATAATGGTTCCTCCATAATGGCCTCAGTCGGTCATTTATTTATCCTACCTCGGCCACTTGGCCTTTAGGAAACTTGAGGTAGTACGAAATGTCAGCAGTGCAGTACCGTTCCGTCGAATCGGGTCGAACCTCGAATCTGTGGGTTCTTGTAATATTTGTGTGCCTGGGTAACTGACAGCCCGTGAGAACACTTGAAGGCAATTTAATTCCCGGCAATGAATCTGATGAGGATGGAAGGTACATTTTTTTTTAATTGAAAGCCATTTACGTAGTGCCGTAGAATAGAATGCCCGTACGTATATGTGTTAGCCCACGGGTTTACCTCACAATTTGTTTATGCAATTCGGTATATTACACGAGATTAACGTTCACGGGAAATTTCAGAATTCTTAAATTTTGCACTATGTCGAAGCACCTAACGCACGCTTATTTTGGGAGCGTTCGTTTTATTTTAAGATTATGGGACTTTCAGTTACGAATGCATCTTATTAACGCACGCAGTATAATCGAATCCCTTCAGCCGACGACAATAATAAGCAACGCGGTCGATTCATTATTTACCAAGACCGAGAACAGCCATTAAGGTTTAAAGGAAAACTAGTGAGTTAATATTAATTTGTGTTGCCTTGCCTACAAGGTCGTCACGAAAATCGATGAATCTAAACAGTTCAGCGCTTATATGATATTATTTACTACATTTATTAAAAACATTAAGCCACGAAAGCGTCGCGATTAGGGACGTCTTGAAAGACACAACCTAGTTTGCACAAAGGGCAGAAACCGCGGGCAAATTCAGGGGGAGGGAAATGGAAATGAAACGAGTCGCCCGACTCGATGTGTGATTCACTCATGGACGCAGCAACGTGTCTGTTTCTTAACCGAACCAGGAAATCCGTACGATCGTCAAGTTCTGCGAACGACACAACTGATCTTCGGAAAATTTCAATTGTAGTGAGTGAGGGAGTGAGGTCAAAGTTTATAAACTCGGTGAGTTTGCGAACTTTGAAGCTCGCCGAGACACCGAGTCCAACGTTTAGATTGCCGAAAAGCGAATAAGAGGATGAACAATGAAAAATCCTTGTCGGTTGATAACGTAATAAATCGCAGTCACGTCAGCTTAAATATGGACAATAAAGGACAATTTTCCAAGCAAATTGCTCCAAAACAATACAGTACAGCATTGTTTGCCCTTGATTTTTAAAGTTAATCGCGAAATTGCTGCCGTCATCGGCATGAATAGAGTTAAATGTGTTTACGGAAACATCACGAGAACCCCTTCTCTCCTGTCCGTTCAACAACGTGTCCTTATACCAATCAATTAGTATTTTTTTATCATTTCGTCCAGTTAGTCGTTTTTACTTTTTTTTTTCTTCTTTTAATTTCATCAGTCAGATTTCTTATCGGAAAAAATGGGAATTGGCGAAGCAATAAAATTAAAAATCATACAACTCTTGCATGGGTGGTCATATCGGCCATTCGGACCACTCACACACGAGATGTAGGTACGACATGAATTTACCATCGACCATTGTCATAGAACGTAAGGTAATCCACCTTTTAATGTCGCATTCAGCTGTTGGTGCGGAAAGCGAAGTGGTTCAGCTACACCGTGGCACAACCAATAGCGCACCGCGTTCGAAGTGTTCAAAAACAGTTTGGCAAGCAGGATCGACGGGCCGCCGTGAGCCCAAGGGCGAGAAATTCGCTTTTTAAGCCCTTCGGGGACCTTAGTACGAGCTTAATTTACCGGAATCGAGATAAACTGACTGGTATTTGTTTAGTAAATGCCCTTGATTTAACGCTGGACTATTAAATTTCCTCAAAATTTATTCGATTTCTCAGCTAACCTAGCGAGTCTGATTATTATTAGTTTTCATTTTATACACCGATTTAATACGATTTTGCGTTTTAATTACAGCAAAGATATTTTTGTACTCCGCGTATCCTGCAAACAAGTTTATTTGTTATCTCGCCAGCGAAATGTTTAGGATTAATTTGTGCTTAACTCGTACATAAATTTCGATATTTGTTTAAAAATCTATCGGACCTTGGCGCAGCGGTTTATTTACCCTGGGCGCAAGTGATGTCGATTATAAGCGATTACAAATGTTGGTTCCGTAGTTCAGGTCCTTCCCAGAAACACACGAATAGAAACATCGGGCCATAAGTATAAGTAAGTCCCGTCACTTGAGTAAACTTTCGCGTTTCCCTAGCAACTTTCCACGCGGAAATTTATTTGCACTATCTTCTCTCCTTTTGTCCGTGCAAACCGCTAATGCCATTCATCCATTTGGGCCATTGCGTGGACCACCATATGGGTCACTATCTAGCGGTGTCATAATGGTATACCTTTCTTGTTAAAATACACTATTTAACGGGTTTCAAATAAGTGCCCATTGTTTTATTATGTAAATAGACATATTGGAATTCTGAGCATATGATGTCTCTGCATAAACGCACATTTATTAACATTAACTTTAAAATACCTTTACGAGTTACGGTTGATGAATGCCGACTGTGAAATTTACGTCGTTCCTTACGGGCCGTTTTGAAAGCTTCAAAAAGGGTTTTCGTAAATGAGGAACGTGAGAGATTCTCGTTGAAACGGCGGCAGGACGCTTGGGGATTCATCAAGACTGCATCAACTTCAGGTTTAGTAATTTGCAGGAACAGTTGGTGTCCTGCCATAACAGGGGTCCCTAAAAAAGTGTTCTTGGGAAAGCTAACTTTTGGCACGGGGAGCCAAAGCGCTTGAGGAGAATTTTCAGAAATATGTGTAGAAACCACCAAACCGGTAGCTTATTACTATCCATAACATCTTTGTTTCCCATGGTTATTGGTTACATGCAGAAGGGTGTGGCTACTTAGTACGTAGCCCCTGGTGGGTGGACGTAACTGACATGCAGTTCTTCTCGAAATTTAGTTGCACTTAACTTTGCCATCCATCATTGTTTGTAGTGTCACCCATTTTCCTGGTTCGCTTCTGCAAACAAACCGTGACTTTTCCTCCCAGTCCTACGACAAAGACAAAACCTTTTGAAACTGTATTTTATTTATTTATTCGGCCCGAGTTTAAACTTGAAAAGGCCCACGCGTACGTTCTTGACTTTGTTGTTTGCTCTCGGCCTGTAGAAGCACTTCAAGGGTAACAGTGTGTGTGTGTGTGTGTGTACCCACATAATTTCATAATTTGTTGGAAAATCGTTGAGCGAAATGACGTAAGCTGGTGTGTGGGACGTCGGGACCTCAGCATCTTGAACTATTATTTACAAACACCCGAAATTTGTAAACATACTGCCATTTGCCAATATCATTTAACTTTCAGCGAATAAAATTGAATTAATTTTTTTCCAGGGGTCTTGGACATGACTGCGACGGAGAACGCCATCCGTTTTAGTGACCATACCCTAGATAAGGCCACCAAGGCTAAAGTCACTTTAGAAAATTATTACAGTAATCTCGTGGCGCAACACGTTGAACGGAAACAGAGGTAAGGCCAATACGTCACACGCGGGCAGAAAAATCTGGAAGCATCTAGATTAATCTAGAACGTTGCGTTACGGACCCGCGCAGGACCCAATTTGATTAAGTCGTACTCTGTGTAGGTTGGCGAAATTAGAGGAATCCCTGAAGGATGAAAGTCTCTCAGAAGAACAAAGACACGAGAAGCGGCTGCAGCACGCCCAAAAAGAAACAGAGTTCCTTAGACTGAAACGTTCCAGGTATGCTCAAAACGAATCTAGTCAAATTTGGCCACTCACCGGATGTCTCGTTTAGGCTGGGAGTGGAGGATTTCGAACCCCTCAAAGTGATAGGTCGGGGGGCCTTTGGCGAGGTCCGATTAGTACAAAAAAAGGACACGGGTCACGTGTACGCGATGAAGATCCTCCGGAAGGCCGATATGCTGGAAAAGGAGCAGGTGGCGCACGTGCGAGCCGAGAGGGATATTTTAGTCGAAGCCGATCACCAATGGGTGGTTAAAATGTATTATAGGTAAACAAAACGAAAATTATGGAATGATTCTCAATTTTTAACGGAAAAAATCTTAAATTGTTTTTTTGTTTCCGTAAAAGTCGAAGATAGTGCCGACTTTAGTGAACTTTGTAAACCCTCCGAAACGGCATAAACCACATCAGAAAGGTCGACCTTGAAAATAAACTTGGTCTTAGGTGGTGGTAAAGTCAAAAATCGACTTTGGCGCTGAGACGAGTGGCCGTTTCCTTTCGTGGATGCTGAATTATAAATTTTAGTGAGTCGATGTTAAAAAGCCATTGTTTGGCGATTTGAAGTGGCAAAATCCAACATCAGGATAGAACACTTCCTTACTCTTAGCAATAGCGCTGCCATATTCATTTTTCTACTTTCGATCTTTTAATAGCAATAATTGGCCCGGTTTGGGAAAGCTTTTAAGCTCGAATGCCTGCCGATTAAACTTTATCTAACTAAAGCTGCGATAAGGGACCTTTAGGGGGAAAGCATTACAAACAAAATTGTCTCGACTTCATAATTCTTGGAAACGTCTTTGCACAAAGAATTCCAAACACCTTGAAAGCATAACGAGTTATTTCGCTCGAAAGCGTTAATTTTACAAAGTTATTCGGTTCTAAAGACCAAAATATTATTGTTTTCCGAGGGTCAAAAAAATGGGACTGTTAATTTGTGGGTGTGTAATTGGGCATAAGAAGTGTTAGGAAATGACATCTTATATCATAAAGTACCGACCAATTAAGACAAGAGATTTGTGTAATATCTGTGTGAAATAACGGGTTTTTGGGGTTTCACTTTTGACTAATGTCTTACTTAATGAAAGACCAAATACTGTAAAAATTGGTACTAGAAGATAGGAATCCACAAGAATTGCCCAATATCGGTGGTGATGCTTGCGGAGAAAGTCGCTGAATGAATTGATTTGAATCGTTTGTCATATTTATCTGAGATTTTATGTTTGTTTCAGTTTTCAAGACCCCATAAATCTCTATTTGATAATGGAATTCTTGCCGGGTGGTGATATGATGACGCTTTTAATGAAAAAAGACACACTCTCCGAGGAGTGCACGCAGTTTTACATTGCCGAAACGGCTTTAGCGATAGACTCTATTCATAAGTTAGGATTTATTCATCGGGACATTAAACCCGACAATTTACTATTGGACGCCAAGGGCCACCTGAAGCTGTCCGACTTTGGGCTGTGCACAGGATTGAAGAAATCTCATCGCACAGACTTTTATAGAGATTTAAGTCAGGCGAAACCCTCAGATTTCAGTAAGTATTCCGTCTTTTTTCCAACTACTTGTAGATATTAGTCACCTGAGTACTTACGGGGATTACCTCTGTGTAAGTATAATAATATTAATTACAGACTGGTGGCACACAGACTATTGTTGTGTATGTCCTCGTATCATACGGTCGTTGTTTTGTGGTTTGTTTTGTCTCAGTTTTAAGCCGGGTTAAACCGTGATGATATCCCGTTGATGAACTTCAACATTAGCTCAATTTGGCAGTGATAAATTAGATTTTACTTTGAAAATTATTGCCTCACAGACGATAAAGCAGACTAACTGGATATAAATTCAGATTCTTTATTGTTACCTGATCGAGCACCTATTTTATTAAGGCGGTAACAGATCTTTCGCAATAATTTCAATTTTCTTAGGTATACCCAAAATGGTTACATAAGAAGTGGTTCAAAAACAATTAATTATTGTTTTTCCTGCTCTTCGCCACTCTGGGCAAAAACGGCACTCCATTAGATATAAATAATTTTCAAGCGGTTGGAACTGCCATATAACCGTTCGTATAATTAGTACCTGTAAGAGTCTTTTTTGCTTTTTTTCTTACTAATTGCAAAGTTCGGTTAGATACAAAACAAAATAATTAGGAGTCAGTTTTGAAAGTTATTTCAATTACCAAGTAAATGATTATTGACTATTTTTCCTCACGAGTCAATCTTGGGAGTGTATGATATTATCCAAAGTCTTAATTTAATCGATTGAACCCAAATGTGAGTCAAATAGTTATCACAATGATTACAAAACTATTACAATAATAGTAATGATTTATGATGATGATTATTTTATCGATCACGGACGGGCATTTACTTATGTTGTCATTACTGCCAGTAGACCTTTTCAATTTAGATACATACATGGCTGGTACCCTACTTAGAGTATTCGTAGATCGCAATCGTCGTGGTGTTTTAGGTCTAACTTCTACTACTTATACTACTTACGTACAAATGAGCTGAAACTGTTTACATCTTCGTTTCACAAGTGGAAACAACGAATTTACGATCACTGTCGAGCTCCCTTACGGCGTTTTTAATTTTACGACCTGGCGCTCATGGCAGCGTGCCATAAGGTTACAATAACGCCCGTTGTTCTTCTCAACGGCTAAAATAAAGTAATAAAAAAGTCTGTTAATTTTTTAATCGCCTCTAAGCGAATAATTATGTATAATATTGCTCTATTTTGGACTTAGTAAATTGAGTACGTACGACGAATCGAAAGCACTCGGTTCTTGACTGAATCCAGGTCCCGAGCTTCGCAACAGGCTTCAAACTTCGACCGCGATCGCAATCGTCCTCTTTCAGCTCTGTACTTAAATATATAACTATTTTATAGTCCTACAATATATCTCGGTACAGTTGACACTATCATTCTCCTCTCAACCTTGTTTTATTTTAAAACCTGTTACTATTAACGGCACCCTCATAAATAAGGGTATGACAAGAGCATTAACAGTGCCATTAAGAATGCGATAATATGACTAACGAATGTTATCTGTGTTTCTCTAACATTTTACATACAAACGTCATAATAAAAGCAGGACCATGCCCTAGCGAACACCCAATAAATTTTCTATTCGATGGTTTCATTAAGACATGTTTAACTTCTTCACTTTGGCACCTACGGGTACGCTGTACACGAATTTGTCGACATATCTAATTTTTATAAATTTTTTTTTCCAGTAATAACGTCGTCTCCGATGGACTCGAAGCGACGAGCAGAAAGTTGGAAGAAAAACAGACGGGCTCTCGCCTACAGCACCGTGGGCACACCAGACTACATAGCGCCAGAAGTGTTCTTGCAGACGGGCTACGGACCGGCTTGCGATTGGTGGTCGCTGGGGGTAATCATGTACGAAATGCTGATCGGTTACCCGCCCTTCTGTTCCGAGAACCCGCAGGATACCTACCGGAAAGTAATGAACTGGCGAGAAACTCTCGTTTTTCCTGCCGAAGTTCCTATTTCGGAAGAGGCGAAGGATACCATAATCAAGTGAGTCTCAGTATGTTTGCAACTTATATTTGAAAAAAATTTATAACTTTGTCCTTTTCCAAAAGGTATTGCTGTGAGGCAGATCGACGGCTCGGTTCGCAAAAAGGACTAGAAGACCTGAAAATAATCCCTTTCTTCAGAGGAGTCGACTGGGAGCACATCAGAGAGAGACCGGCAGCTATCCCTGTCGAAGTGCGGTCGATAGACGACACGTCCAACTTTGACGATTTTCCCGATGTCAAACTGGAAATTCGTGAGTATTTTACCCGCAATCCCTCCCTGAAATCCTTAATATTGCGATCATCTTTGTGCCGTTACAGCCGCAGCACCTTTGCCACAGGACGGCGAGATCATCTACAAGGACTGGGTGTTTATCAATTACACTTTCAAACGATTCGAGGGTTTAACACAGAGAGGAATTCCCAAGAAAAATTAAATTGTTACGGATTTTATATTCTTTTTGATGGTATCGCCACTGAATTTCGAGAGTGGTGGTATTGTCCAACTGGATTTATTTCATTCTACTTGAGGCTGACGCGAAAATGAGGGTTGCAATATTCCGAGTATGTTAAAGCGAACGTGTTTTCTTCGAGCTAAGAATTAACTTTATTTTACAAATAATGAATTTTAATATACAGGGTGGCTTAGGTTTTATTCAGGAAAATTTAACAGGCAATAGATGAAAGAAAATAAAGAGAAAAGTTCAAATGTACTGTGTTAAAATATCGCTATTAAAATACAGGACGTTTAAGCTTCAATTATATACCCGTGCGTTAACGTTTGTTTTGTCAGTACTTTCCCCAATATAGAAATAACAATATACAGGGTGTCGGTGTCCGTTAAACAAAATTAAATTTCACTTATGTGTCGAGAGTGCGATGTGTGATCTTTTTTTATTTTACCACATCAAACTTTTCATAAAATGCTATGTAACTTTGCGAAGAAGAAGCTTTGATAGTTGAACACGTCGTATTTCGATAAGAAAACCATACATCATACAAGTTCATTTAAACTTTTCTTTCGTTAGTCTATTAAATTTTCATAAAATATCACTCAAGTTTCAAATGTCTATCAAAATGTGTAAATTGCTTAAAAAAAAATAATCGGAACCCACGATTAAAAAAAGATGGAACGAACAACTTCTAGCATTCTACTGACATTGACCTTACTCTATGGATAGAAGACTGCTATGTATTAGTACCCTATATATATAATATATATCTGGAAATAAAATGACGTTACACGATTTTTAATTTCCAGAAATGTATTATGCGCCGGCGCATATTTGAGTTAAAATGTCATGGTCACTTCCTTAGAGATCGAAACCACAATAAACAATTATATACACTTCTTGTAGATTGTCGTGTAAAAAATTAAGTTCTGACTATTTTCTTTAGCAATTTAATATTTTTTTAGACGTTTTTAGAATATATTTTCCAAAAAGTACTTAAGCGTTCAACCCTGTTAGTTGACTTACTCTGTTGTCCGAATCGATGAGATTTGATACGGGCCTTTTGGACGAGCTGTGAGACTCCTGTAAATTATCAGTTTGTGTGGATTAGTCGATTTGTTGTTCTGTACATACACAACATAAAATAGCCCAAGTACAAAACGTAATACATTTTTCGACGATCTAGTGACCCAGTCAGAGAAAACGATCAATTCGCCATGTATAATATTAATAATGTTCTTAATTATTGACGACATCGATAGACAAAGAAGAACTTTATCACGACCCGAGAATCTGTGTAAATGTTATTTTGTTTTATTGTTACAAAGTGATACTTTTTTTTTAAATAATTTTAGTTTTTTTTAACTTATAGACATTTAGACCTAAGCGAGACGGGAATCTATTTTGGAATGAGATATTTTCCTAAAATTGACAGCATCTTTATTTGGGAGAGTTGGGTTTGAGTCTCGGAAATTTTATTGAGATCTACTTTTATTTTAATGCTTTAGCAAACCCAATTTTCCTGATGCTTCTGTAAGTGAGATCATATTTTACTCGATGTTTTCAGAGGCGTAAGTTTAATAAAATTTTAAGGAATTTTTCATTCAAATGTGGTTCCGGAAGTGAATATTTAATTGACAGATTTAAACGAAAAGAAGCGAAAATTTGCTTGTTTGTGGAAAATATTAGTACATTCAACAACATTAAAAAAATATATATAAATATATCAGTTGCCTCCCTTTGTCATGTGTTCGAACGTTAAGTCTATTAAAGATGATGGAGTGGGGATTTTTCGAATGCAATGCCTGGACCGCGATCCTGTCCTGCTGATAGTTAAGTAAAGAAAACCGTGTACATTTTAAATATGATTTTATATATTTACACATTATTTAACAAAATAATTATTGTTTCACTTAATTCATCCGACTTTCACGACTCAATTATTCTCATCCCTGTAAAGGTTTCGATGACACTTATTTAATTTCTCTATATAACAGAGTTAGAATTTATTTTAACTTAAGTTTATAAATCAGAAAATAAAATGTATTAAAACTTTAAGTTCAGTACCTAAAACGTTTAGGTTTATAATCTTATGTAAAATATATAAAAAAATCTGCAAATTAAAATATTTGTACTAATTTTTTAAATTTTGTTTGTGTCATTATTTTGTAGAATAATAAACTAATAATTTAATTCCAATCACATACAGTTTCATTAATAAATTTTCATAATGCACTCTTACATACAAATAAAACTCATTACAACTTAAAATAATAATTCTCACCTTATTTTCTCCCGTTTTCTATCGTATTTTAACGAACTCCCTCGTATACACCCAAATAGTGTCTAAATTACCTTTGGAGGGAATACTGCCCCGTATATCGACAATTTTATGCCCGAACGCAAGCAGTGGCAGCTCGTTACTGAAATAGGATATTCTTTGATCTTTCCGTGGACGATGCAACTGATATATTTATATTTTTTAAACACTGATATAACACAGCCATTCAAATGCCAATAATAATCCTATCCTATGTACTGGTCCGTTAGATTTTGTTAGAAGATTATTGTATAACATATAGGATCGGCTTGCAATTGGTAAAATTCTAATGTCCATTACAGAAATAAATGTAACAGTAGCGCTCTCTATTTGTACAAAATATGTTGTGGTTGGAGCATCGAAGATGACACAATGATGGTGCTTTTCCTTGATATGATTAACGGATATTCGTTTTTAATGTTTGGTCTCGCTAACAGGACTTGTAAATATTACTTCTACTTATTCCGAAAATCTTGTAAAATTAAAACAAATATAGAATACAATATTATGTGCTTCAGACTAATATGTTTACTTCTTGCTTATTTTCGTATATCATTAAAATTCCTTTCGCATGTATTAATAAAAATATCGTGTTGCATCGAGTTGGATCGACTGATTTCTGCGGAAAGCAGATCAGTCCTCCGCCGAGCCAATATGTACTCTATAATTTTCACCCTTAAAATGTAAGTTACAGTGGGTAGTTGAGATTTCAAGTAAAAAACAAACACATCGTCTTAAAAAAATATGTATTTATAAGTTGTTTCAAAAATCGGTATTTGTAAAGTTAAAACAAACTACTGTAAGCAAAAACAGCTTTAAAGCCTACATTCCATTTGCACCGACGTGTAAAGAATATCACAGCCACATATTAACTTTGAAGTGAGCTATCTCAAATACGTGCCAGGGGAGGTTTTTTTCAGGAAATCACTGAAAAAAAAAGTTACAGAGTAAATCATCTGTCTCATTCAAAATCCTAATGTTTTATAAACATTCTGACGAATGGTTGCTGGTCAAGTAACTAAACAATACTTACTACACATAATATAAGGAAAATGAATCTCTGTAAATAAAATAATGATCAAGCCTGATGTAGGCATTGAAAAGAATAAGACTGCTTTGATTTTTAACTGCCTGGCTGACATCTCTTTTATTAGAAATCGCGTATAACTGAAAACAAAAAACCCATATAATTAACTCTTCACATGCTATTCTCTGTATCTACCTCTTCACTCATAAAATAAGGAACAACTGAATCATCCTTAGCATGCATAAACATTATTGGACAAGTGAGGCTTAGCACGTGAGCAGAAGTATTAAAAATAAATCCATTATTTGTAAGAGGATTTACTATGGTGCTCTCAAACCATGGCAGCCAACTAAAATACTGACAAAAGATCCCAATTTGTTTTCAAATATTTTTCTTGCAAGTGCCAACCTTTGTATAGGGGTGATGATAGAGTTCATCACGAAATGAGGTAAAAGCTGCTTCTAGAATTACTCCAGTTACATTAGCAGATTCCCCGAGCTGAGTTAAAGTTCCTGTAGCAAGAGGTGTCCCTAATGAATGTCCCCACACATATATCGGGGAGTCGGTTCTCTCTTGCACCCACTTATAGACTTGCACACAGTCATTAACAATATTTCTTTCAAACATTGGTCCCTCCTGAGAGTCACCATAACCTGAGTAAAACAAATTGTTTAAAAAACTGTAATTTTATAGCTGTAAAATTACCTCTATAATCAAAAGCTATAACATGAAAAAAATCTCTAAACAACTGATATTTTTGCCAGCTTTGGCTGCGGTCCTCCCCAGTTCCGTGAAAATACAATAGAACACTGAAATTGCTATTTCTTAATGCAGCTTTAAAGTCATATGATTCTTCATAAATAGCATCCACAGCCAGGCTTGTGGGTAACATGTGCCACAAACCAAGCTGAAGGGTGGTTTTGTTGTCAACATCAATCACATCAATATAGTGATTTTGGAATTCAGCTATTCGAAAGTTAATAAAATAAGATCTATCTGATACTAAATTCCCTAAAATAACGATTCTTAGTTAAAAAAATAATGTTGTAGATGGTCAACGCTTCCTTACATCGTGTAAAAACTAAACTTTGCTGTAATGTTAAGGAAAACTTGAATACCAACGGAAAAATTATGAAAGCCAATATGAAGGCAATGACTCCTATTACTAAAAGGCTAAAAGGGGATATGTATTTACGATAATATTAAGGGTTATTTCAGAGCAATACCTGATAGAAACAATAATCAAGATTCGTTTGATTATGCTTCTTTTTTTGGGGGTGACAAATTCCACACCTTCCTCATCATTACTCATCAAATCTTCATCATTTACCAAGTAGTAATCATTGTAGCGCTTGTGGGGCATTTTTGAAGTATATCAATAGAACATTTTTTAAGAAAATATATAACAATTTATTGGAATTGAATCTATTGAATAATATCAAAATAAAAACAAAGAATTAATTTATTTACGAATTATGAATGATATATAAATGTTTCTCTGGAGAGGGGTGCAGTGACACATGTCAGTGGGTATCGATCAGCTGGTTTGTAGCGTTTTCGCATTTTCTGCTCTGATTAGGTACTCCATGGAATTGGGATTTATGTAAGTTGTTACCTCCAGTGCAATTCAATTTTTAAAATTTTCAGATTTATATATTTTAATTTTATATTTTGGTTTTCGTACAATTTGAATACTATTGGAATGCTATACTATAAGCAAATGAATTTATCGACTGCTACATGGGTGTAATCGAACACGCCTAGCGTTTTCTAATAAGGATTTACTACATATTTTTGGGCACATAGTGTAATAAATAACTTTTTAAGCTGACTTCCCCAGCTCAGTAAAACATAACTGCAATCTACGGTCTTAATTTTACTCACTTTCAGTTAATCCAGTAGTCTATACTGTCAAAAATGTTTCTAAAAAATATCTGAATAGCACGAAGATATGGACAATTGCGCCAACTAACTCAATCTTATCAACGACATCTATTACTCGAGTACGGGTATCTCAGGTGGTGGTCCTGACAATCAGTAGGTCTATTTTGTGGACTTTGGTTGTTGATTTTAATTCATTTTATGGGTTGGATCTACAAGTGCATTAATATAAGCTTCTCAAATTCAGGCAATCGCTCTACTTGAATAATCGCAGCAACCAGCTCAACCCCAACAATTTCAAATATCGACACTTCAGGGAGAGTGGCGACACGTCGAAACAGGTTTAAACAAAACCAAGAATGTGTTGTAATAATACACATGCTGAATTAATAAAAACTATTTTTAACTGATGATTTAATTGATGTTATTTCCTAATTTAGACCAATTAAATCTTTAAAATAGAATTTTCCTTGGAACCAGATAGGAGCTTCTTTTGATATATGATTTTGAATCAAAACACATTACGATTTAAACATCAAATTATTAATATTATTAATAAATTGCAAAATGTTTTAATTCGAAATTTTAATTTTTAAGGTTTATTCCTGCCTTTTCTAGGGTGGCTCATGATGCGATCAGTTCTAAATTAATACTAGTTTGCAGGCAAAATTTAGATAACTATATATATATTTATATATCTGAATAAAATTTTGGCTTAAAATTTCGCATTTCACTCTTCTTTTTGTTCTTTAGTCTCTATGCATCCTTCAGACTCAACGAAGTTCATTTAACGTTCAGGAAGAAATGTGTAATTAGGAGAAATACTAAATTCTACATCAAGTTGTAGAAGATACTACAAAATAACCTATAAGAAGATTGACGTCACAAACCACCGAATACCGATACACTTTTTTAAGTTAAAAAAATGTACATTTAAGATTAATTTTTTTGTAATGCGATTGTAATATTAATATAATAAGTCTTCCTATAATAAAATTACATAAAGGTAATCGGATGTCGTTCTAATTACTACTAAAAACCGAGTTACAACATCTACAAAGTAAGGTAGGTGTAACAAGTAGTCGATAAGTATTGAACGATGTAGCTGTGATCTATATTTACGTTTAAAATCGAAAAATTTTTTAATTCGGTGTAATCGAAATTTTTCAAATTTTTATGAGATGTACGACAGTTTGCTCTTTTAAAATTCAGTGGAGTGTATCACAATTTCGACCTAAAAAATTTATGAAAATTGGTTGCTCCGATTTCAACGAGCTATGGCTTACAGACTGAATTTTGGATGGCGGAATCCCTTTACATGTAGACTATTTTATTCAAATACATTTGGACGTGGCGCCATTTTCACACCGCAACATGAGATACACTAATTTTCAAATAAAGACATTTATAGAATATTATTTGTGGTTCCATCTATATGTAAGTGGTCAGAGTCGGTATTAGACGAAAGAAGAAATCTACTAACGTTTATCAACTGGAACATCGCACGGTTTATAGATGTCATTACTATCGAAGTATACGGTGAATTGGCGTCACAGACAATGGCATTCTTATTAATTTTTCAAGTATGAAAAAATGTACGTTTAAGATTAATAGTTTTGCAGTTTAATTGTAATATTAACATAATACTTCTCTGAACAAAATAAAATGATCTAAAAGTAATTAATAGTTCTTTTAATTACCGCAAATTATGGAGGTCTATGATCTACCTACAAAGTAACCTAGGAGTACTAAATAAATGATGAATATTGAACAATGAATCTATGATTTATATTTGCGTTTAAAATCTAAAGATTTTTTAATTTGGAGTAACTGAAATTTTTCCAGTTCAAATTTTCATGAGATGTACGACAGTTTACTCTTTTAAAGTTCAGTGGCTTGCCTGAAACGTCCTCCCAAAAAAAAAAATCTGAATTTCGCAGACCTTAAATGTAATGAAAACAACATCAAACGTATTTAATCGTTTATTATTTAAAAATACATAAAAAATAAATATTAACAGGTAGATTACAATAATTAAGAGCATCATTGATGCAGCTACTGATGCAGTGTACTCTGTATTCACACCATTCAACGAACAACATTTTCACAGCCTATATTTAGTAATAAACAATTTTAAACGTATTCGGATATTGTTTTTTCACGAAATGATTATAATAAATATAGTTTATGATACATTTTTTGCTTTCTATGCAATAATAATCTTTAAGCTACATATATATATATACATTTGTGTGTGTGTGTGTGTGTGTGTGTGTGTAAATGCTGTTCGAGAGAATGTGAACATTAAATTAGCACGTATTTAATAAATATCTACATATTATCACATTATATTCCTATTTAATATAATATCAAATTCTAGTTGTCCCATGGCTCTGATTTTTCTTTCCACTTGCGCTACTGAGAATAGTCGATTAGTTATATACGAAAAGCAATAAAATTTACATATTCAGAAAAAGGAATAATTTCGATTGGAAAATTAAATATTATGCGCGTTATTTTTGTCATATGAATATTATGTAAGTACATATACGATTTTTCATCCAACATTAAGGTCTTCCGTCGTAGCTGATATAGCTGTAACACCAGTCATAAACTTTTTCCTCGTTATGGCAGCACATTGGATACACGATTGGGGATTTGGTCTGCTTTGCACAACGCTGGCACACTTCTCCTTTTGTGCTCTAACATGTATTTATTTATTAGATATTTACAATTGCACATCTTTCGATATGAAAAAAAAAATAATTTGCTACTTACATCAAAAAGGCAAGGGTTGTCAGTCTTGTCCCAATTAATTTTCACGCCTAAATTCTCAGTTGTAGTGCTATATCTTTTAGTCGTCCTTGATTCTGACTGCAGTATTAGCATGCTGACAAAGAAGGCAATCAAGATGTTCTGGAAAGGAAATTTTAGGATTATGAAACGGAATTTTTGTCAAATTTGAAATAGGCTCAATTGTGAAAATGAATCAGAAAAATTTCTAATATTTTAAGATGGTTTTCATTGCTATACTTAACAGATATAGATCCTACATTGACATTAAATATCTTTATCGAAGCTCTCGAACCTTAAAAATGCAATTTCAACAATTTTATTTAGAAGGGTCAAAAAATCATGAAAATTCCTATGAATTATTTCGTTAGTCCGTATCTCAGGAAATAGACGAGGCAGAAAAAATTCCCGGTACCGGCTAACATAGGCTATCGGGGAGATTAATGCGACCTGTTTTTCATAGCATACATTAGAAAAGTCGTTAGAACTGGGCTGCTCCCATGACTACCAAAACCAGTAAAACAATTTTTTTTAGTTAGTTTTCACAAATTTTACTGAAATTTTGTATCCACATTCAGGTTTCCCTTCCTTTTCCGTCATTTACAGGATTACAAGATAATACCCTTTGTTTAAAAAATATGCGCTCAAACTCCTACTTTGCTGATTTCGTAGGAAAAGACATATTCAAGAATAAACATTAATGAATTTGTAGCCGCATTGGCCACGCTTTTTCCTCAAACTGAAAATTATTTCGGAAATTTTTGTTCAATCAAGATAAACTGGGCATCAGTTGAAACGACACATTCGCGTTTTAAGACCGCCTAGCTCGAAAATGGGTCTCTCAGAGTAGATTCTCAAGAGTGGGGCGATTTCGGAAAACCCTTCTAGATCAAATATTAGGGAAATGAGCTTGAACTAAATTATATCACACATTCAATGGTTATTATTTTTCTAGTGAAAAACGACACATTGTCCAAATTATCGAAGACAACTTCTTCCTCATAAATTTAACGAAGGATTCAAGAATAACTTTTATTTGCGAGCAAAAGAAAGTGGCGTACCTTTGTATTCTCACAAATTGTTCAGTGACGTGCTATGTCATTTTAGAGCTCCTATACCTCCTTAATGGAGTATTTTCCAAGAAGTTTTAGGTAACAATGTTTTCTTCATAATTTAACTTTTTCAACACATGTAGCAATAAAAAAATCATCTTTCTTTGAAACCTCTTATGTAATCTAAACTTCGTCACTACCCTGATCTGTGCAATAAAAATGATCATGTTTTAGTTACTGATCTGCGGGACACTACAAAATTTCTAACCGGCTTTTCTTACACCTATAATTGAGATCCATAAATCCCCATTACAGCAATTTTACAATTTACAAGTGGCATCGAGCTTTACGCGGTATCAAGTTAAATTAGATTTCATTGGTGTTTATGCCCCAATTTATCACGTTCTGTAAACATGAACTTTACTTTAACAGCAATATGTATAATCGTCTTAATTAACTTCTTCGCTCTTGATATTTTCGTAGCTAATGTAATTAGAGCCTGATGCTCTATTAATTAATTTTTTTTTAAATCAAATTTTAGAGGTCGTTTTAAAACACAACAGAACAGATCCTACATTAAAAAGTTTAGTAAAAAATAAGACTTAAACATACCTGGAAATGAACCATGGCTAATCAGTCTCTGCACTGGATCGGACGAAGAAGAATTAAATGTTTGCACTGTCACTACGTGATGGCCAAATGAGGCTCTTAAAGTGATCTTACTCCAACGAACTCTAATACACGAAATTATGTACTCCGCTCGAGAGAACACAAGCAAGTAACGTACCAGGAAGAATACGGGGCTTTAAATATACACATTTAATTAAATTAATCAGACTGGTGTTTCTTATTATTTTAATTAGGAACTTATCTCGATAAGATCCACACTTTGGCTGGTTGTCGTTGGTAAATAATAAAAGATCATCCGGCGGGGGCATGGGCTCCGAAGTTAGATAATGCACGAGTCGTCTGCCCATTTTTTCCTGACTAATTTACATTGATATTATATCGAAATTACTCCCGGTGATAAATGGAATTGACCAACAATTTTCGAGTTGTGAAATCGACGCTAATTGGGCGTGTGATATTTATTTGTAATTAAAGAGACTACAACGGCTTAAGGAGAACGTTTCTTCAGCATGTGTTTTTGATGAGAAAATCCTTTTAGGTAACTAGGCGCCACTTGACTAACTAAAATCTGTATCATTTTGGCCATCAGTGACCATTTCCAATCTCTTCTATTAACCGATATTTTTCGTATCATATCAATTATTCACCTTTCTTAGTTTTCCTTAGCGCTAACACATTTTGTTATTTTTTTCAATTCGAACCATTCCAGAGCTCTAAGAACCATCGTAATACAATTTGTTTTGAAGCTGATAATTTTCTGCATCGTGATCATTTTGTTGTGTTTATTTCCCATGCTTCCCTTTTTATTTTGCAATTATCATTGGGTATAACCCCAGGATTTACTCCATCAGTCTTGTGACGATACGTTCATCAGGCATTTCTGTGTCCACTTGTTCCTGGATAGCGTCTCTGCGTCCGTTCCCACGAGCTTCGGACTCATCCGGCCTCTACAAACACAGCTCGCAGCACCACTTGACTATCGGTACAGATATGGGTAAATCTCTTGTTCCGTCCCTTCTCTGACTTCCTTTCGCGTAGCGACATCAACAGTATCTTGACTATCTGGACTAGCACACCTAATCGGTTTATTGTCCAATGGCGGCTGAAGAAGTTCAATCGAAATTCTTCTCTCTCTAGAATGTTCTCTCCGAAAATACGATTGGAATGTCTACTTAAAGGAGCCAACCAACCCTCGAATGACCCGTTTTGCCTAATATTTGCTTCCACTGTTTCAATCCTCCTATGGTAAACCACAGTCTCTCTCTTAATCCAAACTGAAACACCCGGAAGATTCATCAGGACGGCCAGTGGCGCTTTCAGTGTGATTTCGCTGAAGATGGCTAGTCAGACCACTTCATCTTTAGCACATTGTGATTCTTTAAGGCAATTATGTGCAAAAATATGTTTTATCGAGTTTTGATATGTTTCATTTTAATTTATTTTTACTAATAACATTACAGGAATCGTCCAAAATGTCCTTAAATTAAACCACCGGTTTAAACGATGTATATAATTCATGAAGACTCGGCTAAACATTTTCGATAATCGTTTTGAACTACTTCAAATGTCGTAGCAATTTGTACGATCAGGTTTTTCCCTGTTTCAGCTAACGTTTTATAAACCGGAAACTTTACGTCTCCCCACAGAAAGAAGTCTATATATGTTAAATGATCCAGGAGACCACGGAACTAGATCACCTCTTTCGATCCAACGTAACTTGAACTGACGATCCAACTACTCACAGGCTTGATTAGAAAAGTGTGCAAACGCCCCATCATGTTCCAATCCCATTTGCTGTTGAATGATTAATGGGGCGTTTTGAAGACATTTTGCCTCGATGATAAATGAAATAACTCAATAAAACACGTTTTTGCACGTATATGTCTTAAGGCATCATGAGGCTGTAGTGCTTCAGGGAGACATTTCCGGCCACAGGTTCTTATACTCAAATGTCTTCTAGTGTTGCACTGAGTAATTCTTAGAAGTTCGATTTCATAGTTATAAATCACCCTGCATGCTTCTATTAAACCAATGTTGAAAGCGATATATTCCCAAAACGGGGGGCATGATATCACGTGGTGTAAAACATGCTTAAAAGTGTCTGGAGAAACATGAACGTGATATTTCCCCATTGGAAAGTTATCAGAGGTCCGCGAATTCGATTGTGGAATTCGAAATGAGTCTTAAAGTAAATAATGAAGATGATTGTTATATAATACAGGGGGCAATGTAGACAAGATTCACTTAATATGTGAACGTACTACGTGTGCATAATTTTGATATTCTGGGTCCATTTTTAAGAATTATATAATTTGAAATAAGGGACAAACGAGCATAAACATTAAAATTCCCAGAAAGTGGGCTTACTTTGAAGGAAGGCCGAAGATGATCTGAAAATAAATTTTTGGATTAGACTGTCGCATAACACAAAATTCAAAAAGATTTTTTTTGCAAAGTAAAACGTGTCCGAGTTTGGTACAGGGTCCACATTCTGCACATTTTCCTTACTCTGTTTTGTAACAACCACCGCCGGCAATAAAGTGTTTAATCATAATTCAAAACGATGATTTGCTATTCCCACCCGTTTACGTTTAATTTCATATTTAAATATTTAAAAAAAAAATCTTTTAGCATGCCCAATATGGTTCGTCCAGAGCGACAAGCTGGGGTTTGGGGCGTGATAAAATCTTTTCAGACGCAGCAGTTTTTCAATGTTTCAACTTGATTAACATACTAACATGGTTTCACGCATCGTAACAGCGATAAGAAAAGTTCCCTCACACACCATATGCAAACCATGCCGTTGGGTTTTGAATTATGTCGTGATATCAGCTCCAAAATGACTCATACTGTATATATAAGCTTTTCAATTCTCGACGAAATATTTTTTTTGGTTTATTTGTTTGTGAAACGACCATTAAAATAAAAACGATTTTTTCAATTATTTATAGTAAAAATTTTAAAGTAAATGGACTTCTGAACCTCGTTATTTCAGAATCGTCGAATATGAGCGACTCAGCAACAGTATGTCACAGTTCAGACGCGTGATCCGCCCATATCTAAAATAATTGGTCTTATTGTTGCCTCAAAAATCTCAAACTTTTTATCGGGTTTCATGGCATGAGCAAATAAAATCACTTAATTGGACGTGCATTAGTTGAAAAACAATCATTGTTATTGATTACTGGTAATAGATTGTAAGCCAACTGGACAAATTTGTCCAGAATGCTAAAAATTCTAAAATCAGCAAAAAAACTTTTATCTACGTACTTCAACAAAATAGAAAAATATAATTCATTGCACTTTCCGGAGTGGGCATCATTTGAAGTTGCAATGCGATAATATTACTAAAATGAATAATGTTTTAGATGAAATGTGTGAGTGGTGTTTTGTTTGCACTATTAATTACAATAAATCATATTTAACATGAAAGCACGAGAAAAAAGTATCTGGAAAGAATTCCGCGATGCTGACAAAACGTGACATGCCAGACTGCTGCTTACTTGGTCATTTTCACGTCATTTCTTATATACATATATATTTGTATGTGTTTTTTAAAGTCATTTCACAATAAAATTCCTTATCCTAATTCTGGGTCATAGTACGAATGGCAACATGCTTTAAAACTATTCCAAATTTACCGAATAGATGTAAGTGGCGAGTGAAAAATCTTTCAACATATTGGGAATGAGAGGGCAACACCGAAGTCAAAACTACATAACTTGAATCTTTGCGTGCGATCTTGGGATAATGAAATGTTCTTGCATGAAGAAACGTCGAAAGGGCTTGGAGCAACGTACTTGCTTCAAAGGTCCAAGACAATAAGATTATTACCGAGCACACAAGCTAGAACAATTTTGACAAAAATTTGAAAATAAAATTAGGGATAGTGTAATCGAATACGGATCAGCAATTTATCGTTATTCGATTATTCATGCCACAACCACACCAAAGATTATAAGATAATAAAACTACCATAAAGCTGAAACTATGTCGCAAAGTTCATTATTTAAGGTGCAATAAAAATTGCAAATGATTTCATTGATTAACTTAAATTTGTAGTTTCGATGTAATATGAAATGATTTATCCTGTTTACTAGATCATAAAAACGTTCTAATCTAATGGAATATGAAGGGTCGTCGGAAAGATCATTTTATATGTTGAAAATACACCCACTGAAACAAAATTATATATTTCTGGAATGTATTGTAATAAACGACAATGGCAAATAAATAGAAAATAACAAACTATTTCACAGAAATCGATCAAAGGTCAAATTATAAATCATTCAAGGCTGTTTGTAGATAAAACATTAACTTTTGAAAACTTCAATGCATGTCTATATAAGAATTATTTTTTCTGATTGTAAAAAAAATTATAAAACACTGCATACCGAACAGAGATCATCCTTCTTATCGCCAAATAATTAATTCAGCCAAATTAATCAATTATAAAGTCTTATGATTGTCTGCAAAAATATCACCAGGAATTTTGTTGTTGTTTATTGATTATTAAAATCCGTCTACAGCGCAATACTTTATAGATAAGTGCGGTACACTCAACTTTTTATTTAATATTATATACATGTGCAAAGGAATTTTTGTAATTGTTAAAACATATAGAACAATTGCGAATTCGTATCGTTTGTGGACCAGTGGGAAATTCATGGATATTTAGCATTAAAAAAATATTTTACTGTTGTTAAATATCGTATCAATTAAACACCGTGTCTTTATCTATAAAAAAACCTCTAATGTCAATAGTTGCATTACAAAATTCGGAAAAAAAGATAAGTAGAGCGCTACTACGTTGAGATAAGACGACCTTAATTATTTGAGCTGTAAATCATAATAAACACTAAGGACTTCCTTGTTTGTGATTGAACAAAGTTGGAAAATCCTTCTTTGATGAATGCAACAATTCATTGACGTCGGTAGTAATTACGGGATCAAGGCAAATGGACAATAGGAAGAGTTGTAAAAAAAGAGTAAAAATGCAAGATCCCTTTAAATTGTATTATATCGAATTGGTCTTATGCTTTATATAAAGTTTGAAAGTCGGTCACCCCCAAAGAATTACATATCCAGTTTACCCACTCTTTGGTTCTTAGTTACAGTATCACGACTATCAAATATTTTTGTTATATTCTATGTTCTGTTTTACTTGGTTTCTGAGTCGTGAGTGGCGTACGAGATACAGCCGCCTACACTGTTATGATTAATTCTGGATGCATAATGTTTAGCTGGGTAAGTAAAAAAAAACCTCTATAAAAAACTTAAAATATATATACAAAATCAAGATGTCATCATTCTACACTGGTACTGGATCTGTCACTTTGCAAACTAGAAAATTCTCCACATTTACTCAATTTAAATTGATCTTCAATTCTTTTTTCGAGTTCACTGACATTGTCATTTTTTATGCACTCCCGAATTTTTTCAAAAAACCTTAGCATATGATGTACATTATGAATCATTATTAGCACATTACCCAACAGCTCCCGGACAGTCAATAAATGATGAATGTACCCTCGAGTGTAGCTCTTGCATGTGATACATTCACAGTGTTTCAACAATGGCTGGAATTGTTCAGCATACTTATTCTGGTGCAGGTTTATTTCATAGGCTTCAGAGATTTCATTATTATCAATAGAGAAGACTAGGGCTGCTGATCTTTCAGTTACAATTTTGCAATAGGAAGTGTCAAAAATGTCAATACCACAGTTGACCAATTTGATGATATGTAGAGGACTCCAGCAGCCTTGGACTGCTCTCAGTTTATGAGGAGGTAGTTGTTCTACAATATGTTCGATTATAGGTTTTACCTCATGCATTGGGATGAATTCTACTTCTGCTCCATTATTATGGAGGCCATCTATTAAATACCCTTGAAAATGTTCGTCATGCTTTAAAAGGCGATCTATACATTTTTTCCGCGATTTTAAGGAATAACCTCCTGCAATAGGGGCTATGACAAAAGCATTTTTTAAAGCTTCAGAATTTTTGAATTTTTCGATACATTGTTCAACAAAAGCAACAGTGTTGTCAACAGCTTTCAATACCCGTTTGTTGGGGCTACCCACATTGGTATCTCCGTCTGACAACAAAACATACATGTCAGGTCTAAATTTCTCAATCATATTCATATATTGCTCAGCATCATATAAGACTTTACCCCTTTTTGTAAACACAGGAACTTTATCTTTAATATGGTGCCCTTGTTGCATTAAATTTGCAGGGTCATGCAACGTGATGTAAGTTAAGCTCTCTTTACTGCCAATGAACTCCGAGAGCCTTCCATTATAGTACTCTATGGCATCCTGGTGATAGTGCATGCTGACAATGGGGATTTGAAGGATTTGAGGCGCTTGTGTGATGCGTTTTAGCACCCAATGTGTTATGTGGGGAACGAGCCCGCATTGAGTGTGAAGAAGGACCAAGGGAGTTTCTAAGGAAATGTCGGGTTTACCTGGGATTTGGTTCAGTTCGCCTAGACGTGGTGAGCGGTGCAGGTGTGTTTTTACCACGAATTTCATCTTAATTGATGCGGAATAGAAGGTTCAAACTGTAATGTTTGATAATCCTTGAATGAAGTTGTTAAAATCCTATATAGATTCACCAAAAAGGCTAATTTCGAGTTGGCCAGTTCGGCAGAAACAAAAATCTTTAATTGGAATGAAGATCGGTAAAAAAGTGAGGTTAGGGAAAAGCTAAGCAATTTATTTTTTTTTAAGAAAACTACTCTAACTACACCTAGAGCGGAGTCGCGACCGGAGCTCTTTAACACTCGACTCTACCTCCCAAAAGTTGGTAGGTACAGGGCGTGCTAAATTCGAGAGTGGGATTTTTAGAAATCATAATTCTCCAAGGCCCTAAAGATATTAAAGTAGGTAAGTGTAAGAACCTTTATAAAGTTTTTGACGAGTTTCTATATATTTCTGAATAGTATACTAGTATATTATTGGAGAGTGGATTTAAAAATAGAAATATTAATAATATAAAGATTACAAAAACATGTAAATAAATTTCGGGTCTCAAGATAATAACGAAAACGACACAATGCTCGCCTTTATAAAATCGGATGTCTCTGCAAATTAATAATAAGTATTATCGCTTTATATTGGAGTACCAGAAAGTCTAGCCGTCATAAACATTTTTCAAGTTCAAAAGCCGATTTAAATTTCACTGCCTCTAAACTAAAACTGGATATACCTAGTCAATACCAAAGACCAAAGTACCTATACTGATGAGCTCATCCTTCTCTAGTTTTACAAGACAGACATTAAACCTTGCATTATTAATTTGAACTGTTTTTATGGGCAATTATCATATTATTATCTATTTGAATTTTCCTTTATCGTGTCCCATCATATAATTGAATTTAATAAGCGGCCACTAAGTAAATGCCACGACTTAAATCTGAATCTAAGCATGTCGCTTTGAATTTACACGAATTTGAAATGGAACCGAGTATATACTCAATAAGATTCATAATTTCATAAAAAAGATAATGTAAAATATTGTTGGCTGGTAATAAAAATAAAATAACACCCAACCAATGCGTATTCTTAGATTAATATATAAAAATAAAAAAATGTGCTCTCCTCCCTCAGCTTCAAACGTGTACGTTAAATTTTATCAACCTCCTATAAGGTGTTTTGAAGAAATAATAAATATTTTATTTACCTTTTGAAATTTAAGACTCATCAACTATGATATATTAAAATATATACGTTTTCATTTTGGTTTTCATGATGACGGACCCATTTCTGGTCTCGTCAAATCCATAGACTGCTCCAGAACTTATTGACATTGATGGCTATGTCGTATGTCATTTTTCTTTTGATACGAATCTTGTTGTGTTTGGGACATGAAAGTGAGGTTGGCGCCTTCACAAGTCAAACGGTGTAAAAGTTATTAAACTATATTCTCAGGGAAACTTTTTTTGTAGACAAAACATATAATTTTTTAAATTTTCTATCACATGCTGCATTAAAAAAAAACACCTGCACTTTGATTCCAGTTTGATCTGGAGTCCAGCATGAAGCCGAAAATAAGTACTGGTTATCTTACCCCTCAAGCTAAGAAAACAAGAACAAATGGTAAGAAGAGATTGTCTATCTCCAAAGTAAACGATGGAGCAGGAGAAATTAATTTTGACGAAGATTTGTTCCAAGATTTGATGAAATGCCCAGAGAAAAAGAAATTAGTGCTGCAGGTGAGTGCCAAGTATCTATTTGATCTGTTATTCAATTTTTACTTTGCTCGTTTTTTGAATTGAAATTTGGCATGTGCTACACAAAATGCAACTCTGGGACTGAGTAGTATAGTGTGCTTTATCAAAGTTTCAAAAGTTGTAGAAACATACTAATCGTAGTTTATAATTGAGATTATTGATTGCCAAATGCAAAATCTGAATTAAAAAAAATTACAGCAGCATTTCAAAAATGAACATTACTTAATATAGTGTTTTAATTTTGCCATCAAAAGCAACTTTATCAAAAAAATAAAAAATTGAAGACAACTGCTAATATAGGCAACTTTAGTATAAAATTAAGCCATCTAATTTCTTTGTGAGTAAATATAAATTGTCTTGTTTTATGACAGTATATTTATCTAATTTATATTAGTGTAGGGTTAATTTAATAGGAAGCATAAATTTGGCTTATGAGAGGCACATAATTTTTGTGATTTGTTTCTTTTTCTGCAGCTTCTGTCATCAAACAAAGAAGCTATACAGAAGTACACAAAAGAAAAGGCAGAAGGCTCTGTTGCCAAAATGAAATCTAAATCGATACAAAAAGGCTTGGAGAGTCCATCAGCATTGTTAAGGAGAAGGGCCCTTAAAGAAATGAGTAGTAACCCTGCTTCATCAAATAGGTAAAAAATGTATGCAAGCATTATTGCTTATGGAAAAGTTAAAAACACATTAATAACTTTACTTGCTTTTGCTTTAATGTCTACAAAATGATAAAATAATGCAAAGATGGCATCCATATAAAATATGATGAGTCCAAAATAAAAACTATGATTTTATGTTTTCTCTTTGAAATAGACAGAGGCACTGTGGAAACTTTTCTAATTTTGTCATTTTCAATGAGAACCAATATTCGAAGTAACGGTCAATGGTGATTTTCTATATATTTTACACTATTTATTCAATTCCAGATCAGATATATCCAGGACAGATTCGAAGTCTTCTAATGCTTCCAGTAACATCACTACTTCCTCCACTCCTTCAACTCCATTTGAAAATATATTAACAGGTGTGAATGCCTATGTGGAAATAAAAAGTCGTCACAATGAAGATAGATCTGCTAGTGTAAAAGCAGTGCTGCGATCAATGGGCGCTACAATATTGGAAGATTTTACCAAAAAGGTTACACATGTAATTTTTAAGGTAGAATTTTCACTGACTAATTATTCCCCTCTTATAATTTTAACAATGTGATTATATAGGATGGTTGTTATTCAACATTTCAAAAAGCAAGACTGTTAAAAGTGCATATGGTGTCTATTCTATGGGTGGAATTCTGCAGGAAAAATATGCAGAGACAAGATGAGAAGCAGTTTCCTGCTTTAAAGAGTGGATTTGATGACGAGACAATAGTTTGTTCTGTAAGTGGCATTTCTTTATAAATTAGTGGCAAAGGGATTTTCTCAAATCTTCATTTTAGCAAATACAAAAAGAATATGAGGAAATAATTAGGCATGAGTACCGAAAAAGCATTTCTCAAGGTACTCCACTGCCAACCACTCAATCACTAATTAACAGACGGAAAACTTTATTTACTCCGTCTATGTCGCCGGAAAGCGGCACCACTTCCTTTCATACCGCAAATGAAAGTTCTCACAAAGTTTCAGACAAGGAGAATACTCCCAGTATTCTTACCACAATAATTGACAGAGATACTGAGAAAACTCGGTTCAGTAATTCTGACATGGAGATTACTAATGTTGATATAGGAAATAATAGTGCCTCATTAAAGCCATTGTCCTCGACAAACATTAGCATGGAAGACTCAGAAATATTCACTATGAGAACCTCCAGCCGAGTTAAGAGATCAAAAAATGTATCCACTTCCTTTAATCGGAGCAATAATACTTGCAGCCCACTATTAGCTTCTGTTAGGTCCTTGAGAGACAGTCTAGATAACAATAAACTCAAAGAAAAGTCTAGTATTAGGACTAGTGATATACCAACTAATATCTCTAATGACTCTCTCTTAGTCACTTCTAACAACTCTACCAAGAAGTCTTGTAGCAGCTTAGAGGAATCTAGTGACTCTCTTATATTTAGCAAGAAAGTGACAAAGTCTAGGAAAAAGCACCCTACACCTGACAGTTATGAAGTGTCAGAGAGAAGAGTATATGGCACATCAGAAATGAATGTGCCTTCAAATTATAAAGTCAAGAAACATGATGAATTAAAGGTATGTTTATTGTTTGTTTTAATTTTTATCGGAGATTCATGAAAAATAACATTGAAAAAAATAAAACGAGATTCGACATTGATAGATATCTCCTTCAATATCAATGTTGAAATGCGTTTTAACGTTTTCTTAAAATAATGAATAAACAGATATGCAAACTAAATCCTTTCACTGGGACACTATAAAGCAGTTTAATCTATCTATTCAATAAAATTTTCCAAAATCAATGTGAACTATCTTTACAGGCATCTTCCAAGGAACAATTTACCGATACCATTTCAATGTCAAGTCTAAAATTGAACTCTTCAGATTCTATCACGTCCATGCCCCCTCTTCAACTTTCCTCAGAAAAAGCAAGTCAAAATGGTCCCAGTAAGTTGATTGTGCAACACACAGGATCTATATCTTCTCTGCAAGTTTCATCTGATCATCAGATCCTTATTGGAAGTGCCATAATTTTTCCAACACCCAGAAAGAATCCATCGTCAGTAGAATCATATACTGAAAGAACCACTGAAACTGATATTTCCATGTCTGCATTGCGAGTTTCTTCAGAAAAACCATCTGATAATACCATTTCTATGTCAAAGTTACAACTGACCAGTGAAACAAATTCAAAATCAGGTTTAAGTCACAATAGTTTTAACAACGGGAGTTTTACCAAGGATTCGGTCAAAGGAATATCGAATGATTTATATGTTTCTACAGATACTTATATATCGGAGATGTTGGATGATTCTGAAATTATATCTCCAGTGAAAAACCGTTTAAACGTATTGGAGGTTAGTAAAACTAAGGATGAAAATGGAGCTGTGATTAAACAGCTCTCAGGAAAAGTAATGGAATCTCCAGAGATGAAAGATATGTGTGAAATTAGATCGCGAAGCAGGAGAAAAACTTTGGGAGTCTCCAAAAAACTTTCTACCAAAGTAAGAACTATAAGTCTGAGCCCAGAAATCAAGAAACAAAATTATCATAATTCCGAAATACAAAATTCAAAATCTGCAGCGGGCCGCCCTCGAAAAGCAGGTCGTAAACTCTACAATCCCAACGATTCTGTTTCCCTCTCAGATGTAGATGACAATAAAGAGCGCGAAGAGCGGTTTCAAACCCGAAAGCGCAAATCTGACGAAGGAATGAATCCTCTGGAATTTCTAAATGATGTCAGTAGGTGTCCAATTGCATCAGTCTCTGAAAGTCAGGCAAGTGAAGTATTAAGTTCATCGAAAAAAACTCGTAAATTACGGAAGAAGAAAGATGAAACAATGAATTTTAATAGTTCAGCGGATGAACAAAAAGAACTTTTGGATGAGCTTTTAAATGGAAGTAAAGGAAACAACGTTAAACAAAAACCGCACAAAACTCCTGTTAGAAGGAAATCAATGAGGATTCAAAAGTCGCAGGTTTTAGTGAACAATGTGAGGGTTCCCGAAACGAAAGTGAGATTGCCTCTGGTTTCTCCAGTGAATCGGAGGAGTACTTTGGAGTTTATGTCTCCTGCTGAGCTTAGCTCGACGAGAAAGAAAATGAAAAAAGTGGAGAAGAGATTGCCTACTATTGTTTGCACGAAGCTTCATAAAGTGGATGTACAGGTAAACATCGCGTTCTAGAAATTTTGAGATTCTATAAATGCTATTATTTTCTCATTTTTCATAAATTTTAAATTTTCTAGCTTTTTGTGCAAATTGTTCACAAATTGGGTAAGTTCAATATTCAAGATCAGGTAGGTGAGAGGACGACTCATCTTGTTGCGGGCGAATCCAAGAGAACTATCAATATGCTAAGGGCTGTCGCCAGGGGATGTTGGGTAGTTAATTTTCAGTGGGTAAGTTGTCATTAACGTTCTAAGAGGGGGAAGAAAAAGGGTCGTAGAAATGTATTTTTCTTCCAAGGCTTTCTAAGGGTAAATTGACAGTTAAGTATTGATATGCCACAATCCCTTCGTTAAATTTCACACTGTCAGCATATATTCTGATGTATCTACGACTTTGTAAAACTTCCACGAATTGTCTCAAATCATTTTTGTTTTTTTTTTGAGGTGGGTTTCATACACACCTTGTCCAGTCAGTGCTTAGGAATTAGCCTTCATACATCTTTTGTTGTGTTATATTTTGATGTGTTTAATAAATGACCTCACCCGTTTCATATATTTTCCTTCTATCTTCACTGCCAATCTCCAAACAATTATTCTTTTGCTTTTTTCGTAAAACTTCATCCCATTTCTAGTCCTTTAACCCTTTTTTCGATTAATAAGTGTGTTTTAAGTTTCTGAATTGTTTATCATTGTTTTATCACATTACTATTTGTAAAGAATTACTGTGTAAAAGATATGACATATGAGGTAAACTTTTTTGAATATTTTACATTAATTTTTTCGTCATAGGTGCTGCAATCATTAAAGGCAGGAAAATGGCTTCCGGAAGATCAATTTGAAGTAACAGATTTTGCACGTGTTGTTCAGGTAATTTATTTTTTAGCCTACTGTTTTATATAATTAATGTTTATTTTCAATTGTGATGGTCGATTTGTGCCAATAGATACGTTTTGTAATAGTTCGTCAAGAAATGGAGCTATAAGTCAAGTTCCGTTTATTAAAGTTCTCACAGGGTTAGTAAACTGGGTAAATTTGTAGTTAAAACGTATTTTGTAGGATTAATTTAATTCGTTGGCCTCATTTATTCACTCGATTTCTCTGGAGATTATTATGAGAAGGTTTGTTGTTAGTTGTGTGATTATCCATTTATAAGTTATTTGTTTATGGTTCCACTGCAGTTGTACACCAAAGTCAACTGACCGCATATGTTTAAATTGTGCAAATATCAAATTTCCATGTCATCATGCTGGTGGTTTCCTATTTTTGCTCATTTAAAAATATCGCTTCATCGTGTCAATAATTGGTTTTTATTCCAGAAATCGCGCTTGGAACGACAAGCCTTCGGGCCCAAATACACCTTGGACATATTCGAAAATTGTCCTCCTATTCATGTAGCCTCATCTACTAATCCTCGTTCCTCAGATCTAAAGGAGCTAATAACGACCTGCAAAGGTAAAATAGTGACATCACGGCGTATGGCCAAAATAGTCGTCGGTCAGTACGTGAAACAAGATAATACAGTGTGCGTGAACGAGTTTTGGGTTCTGGACAGCATTACATTTTACAGGAAGATGCCTTTCAAACAAAAGTATTTGATTAGTGCAGCCAAAAAATAAAGATTGGAATTCGGTAATTACCTGTGAAGTTTTATGAAAGTGGACCAAACGTAGATCGATTTGATCATTACACAGTGATTAATTGTATTGTTCGTGAATGTTTTATTGTTACAATGTTGTGTTTTTTAATATAGGTATTTATTGGCGTATTGATGGTGTATTGAGGAAATAAGAAGGGCTTTTAAAAGAGGTACGGCATGTAGCGTAATAGAATTATATTTCTCAGATTTTAAGATTTTTTTCAATGCCCAATTTCTGTAAACAAAAATCAATTTACGTAAAAAACACTGAATAAAAATTCACTTTCAGACAGGCGTTTATTGTGTTTAATTTGTTGGATTCCAAACCTACCAAGGCCGTATATAATAACCATTAAAGACGTTCTTCTGGTTTTACCTAACAGTGCAAAATATCCACATAAATGAAAAAAATGTTTGAAAGTTTTACTTGTTTTCGCTAAAGAAGAAATTGTGACGTCTGTGGAGTTTTTGAATGCCATCAGGATTTTTTCGAATTCCTTATTGATGTGAATAATTTTCCTTAGTAAATTACATGAAAACTCCTGGCACTAACAATTATTGGTATCATAACAAACCTTGGCTATTTAACAATATCAAGGCCGGTTCGCATATGTACGTGTGTATGTAGGACGGTTCAGTCATACGATATTAATGTTCATAATAAATATATTGTAATTGCCTTTACCTTTAATGGTTCGGACAAAGCCGAGCAGTGTCGCACTGCGTTAAAAATCAAATTAGGAGCTTTATGAGAGATCATGTTGAAACATTAATTGCCTTCCAAATACAATAGTTGCTAGGAAATCAATTTACTTAGGAATTTTTATCAAGAGTCATTTCTATGACTTGTACCATTATAACTTGTCTTTCCTCACAAGGAATTGAAAGTAAAAAGTAAACTTCGTGGGAGTAAAAAGTATAACCTTTTTGTTCATTAGACCAAAATGCGATTACCAGATTTAATTTTGTTATTTCCATATGACAAACCTCAGACCAAATAAAACAAGACATAAAAAGGTAGAACTGGAAAATTTGCATATGTGGCATTGTGTTATGACATCAGTACCAACACTTTGGGTGTTAGTTCTTATAGAGGTAACTTGCAATTTTGTATTTTTACGCAACGTTAAGTTGAAAAAAATATAATTTGATATCATATTTAACGTTTTTAACACATGGTTTCTTCCCAAACACATATCTTTCAGTTTCATGTAGTGTCGGTGAGACTACCTAAGCGAAGAACTAACATTAGTTGATAAGTATAACGTTTATTAGCAGTTCTCTCTACTAGGTTCACTTAAAGAGTTCTTGAGGATTCAGGGGGGGAAACAGGTAAGTATTGAAGTTTTAGAGAAGACAAACAGTGTTGAGTGTTCGTCGCAGTGATTTGGTTAGGGTTAAGAGTGATATTTTTTAGTGAGTCAGAACGGTGAGCGACTAGGAAGTTAAGATCGTACATAGACGTCCAAAACTAACAAATCGTAGCTTAGTGGAACAGAATGAAAATCCTTAAGTCAACTATACAAAAGAGTGCATATGAGTAATCTGGTCAATAAAAACATAAAAAAGTTGCGAAACTATTAATCGTTATGAAATACGATTTTTTTAAATTGGAACACCGCTTATATTATCTTGAAAGCTTTGCTTCGCCTTCTGTTATAACCCGGCTCATGTTCATATACGGGATGATAGCGCAAGGAAGGCATATATTTTGTTTTTGAACTCTTGATCATTTAATTGAACAGCATTCTCAGTTTCGTTCCTCTAAGTCTTTTTAAAGAAAGTCCGTAGTGTCCACCTCTCTCAAAAAGCTATAACACTAAATTTCTTGCTACTCTGTTTGTTTTTCCAGAACTACCTATTCAAAATCGTTTTAATTTACTTTAATCCTTTATAATTACGTAAATTTAATAAAGTTTTCATTAGGTGTTCATTGACTAATTCAGAAATTTGTTATAGCTTCATGTTTAACGGTCACCAATTAAGTCTTTATGAGTGGAAGATAATGATTTAATAGAAACTTTATGAGTGGAAATAATAGGGACAAAGATCAGGAAAATTCTCATACCATAAACGGTCAATTTAAGTATTTGTCCCTTCATGCTCAGGGGTTTCACAATGTACCGATTTTAATCACTGGATCGAAGCGACTTTCGGAAAAACTCGTCAAGCTATTTGTATTTTTTTTTTAGATGGGAACTAAGACCGCTGTTCTCGTGTCCCTGGCCTTCCAAATCGTCTATCTGACCTCAGGTGAGCCTAGCTACTACCGAACATACAGAATTCTCTCCGGCAGGCCTTATTACAACGATTATTACACATACAACAGAAATGCATACGTGGAGCATCCTTACAGGTAGACAAGCAAGGAGCCATCCCTAGATTTGAGTTTAAAAATATCGAAATTGATCTACTTGAAATATTTATTAACAAGAATGTTGAACATACAAATTAGAGATGTGCATCAGTATAAACAGACGTTACAACTAAATGGTACAACCTTGAGAAAATCTTAATTAACAGCTGTTTCTTATGCAATTACTGCAGATCCTGATGTTATTTATCATAATTTCGCAGGATTTTGTTCAATATGTATTGTTTTTTTGTCTATTAGGATAAACAAAACGTGTTCTTTTAGATACACCTACTCAAGACCACTCTACGACGATAATGTTTACATAACAGACAGATATGGGAACACCATAGCAAAATCTCAAAGTGAATATAACAAATACGTTCAAAGTTACAGGACTACAGGGGATTGTGTTTATTGTCCCAGTGGTTATGGGAGAACAGGTTAAAAGTCAACTTCTTCTCTTTAGTTTACGAAAGAACTGCAACATCTTTCATCTCATGAGGGCATTATTTACGCACTTCATTCAGTAATTCATTACGGGTGCTAGAGAACTTGAAACGAATGAAAAGCAACGGTTCATGTTAAATTTTTCATAGCAATGCAAGAATTTCTGCAGGGGCAAACTTAAAAAATTCCCAAATGGGTTGGCTAAATTTCTTAATCGTATGTAGGATTTTAATGAGTGGGTTTAACTTCATTCAGCGCAAGCAATGGTATTTTTTGGGCATGGGTTTTTATCTACTACAAAAAACATAATGACAAATCACATAATTGATCAACTATGGATTGATAATCAACCACCATCAACATGGTCAGTCGAAATTTCACACTTTAACTCACCTCTCTATGACCACCTTCTACTTCTCCTTATATAATTTTCTGTTTAGCAGCGCTTGCATTGGAAGTGACTACTTGTACAGCTTCCACTTGTGGACAAAACGCCCAGTGTCAGGTAATAGGAGGCAGGCCCGTGTGTTCCTGTTTTAAAGGTTATTCTGGGGATCCTCTGAGCTTCTGTAAAAGGCAAGCTTATGAATATAGTTCTTAAAAATCATATCCTTCCATTTATCCCTAAATTATAGACAAGAGTGTCTCGGGGACGATGAGTGCAGATATTACCAAACCTGTAGAAATGGAAGGTGCATAGACCCATGTGCAGGAACCTGTGGCATTAACGCCGACTGTCAAGCAAGGAACCATGTCCCTGTTTGCAGTTGTCCCCCAGGTTATACAGGAAATCCTTTCAGCAGCTGCAGAAGATTCGATCCATGTAAATAAATAACAATATTACCTGAGAGTATTAACACACTTTTGGTTTTCTGTAGCCGAATTGTGTAACCCAAGTCCATGTGGTACCAATACCAACTGCGAAGTCATTAATGGTACTCCTACATGTAGATGTCGCCCTGGTGAGTTGTGTTGTAAACTTCAAATGGTATAGATTCACGGTATGGTTGATTAGGGTTCTTGGGATCCCCCCTGAGTGGCTGCCGCCATGAATGCGAGAGTGACTCAGAGTGCAGTTCTAATCAAGCTTGCATAGACTTTCGTTGCCAGAACCCTTGTAGTACCCAATGTGGAGAAAATGCCGATTGCAGCATCAGAAATCATCAAGCTGTGTGTACTTGCCCCAAGGTACAACTCCAACGACCTTTAAATCTATGTATCTCAAGCATATGTTGCACCTAAAATAGGTTAGAGTGATAAGATGAACCCGGGAATTCTTGAAACGCGCATGCACCTAGTTGTCCTTTTTTCGGACAGTTGTATTTGATGTGTTGCGACATTTTTTTAACGAATCTCTTTTTTGAGACATAAATTCAGTAACTAAGTGGTGCAGTTTGTGGTATACCTCATCTCAATCTCGATTTTTTCCTTAAACCGAATAGAATTACTTCGGAAACCCCCTCCTTTCTTGCAAACCCGAATGTTACGGTGACGTGGACTGTCCCCCCGGCCGCCCGGCGTGCTTCTACGGCATCTGCAAGAACCCCTGTGATGGGGTGTGTGGAGTAGGAGCTGATTGCAACCTTAGAGGTCTAACTCCTGTTTGCTCGTGCCCGAGAGACATGACGGGCGATCCGTTTGTAAGGTGTAGACCTTTTGAAGCTCGTAAGTTTTGCCTCCGTTATTGGCAGTTTTGCGAATTTAACGAGGAATTAAGGTGATTTATGCGAACCCAACCCATGCGGCATCAACGCCTATTGTGAACCCGGATTCGAGACCCGGAACCCGGCAAAGGAACGCCCTGTGTGCTTCTGCCAGACAGGTTATGTGGGCAACCCAGTTTCCGGCTGTCAGAGAGGAGAGTGTCTTGGGGATGGCGACTGTCCCAACAACAAGGCTTGCATTGATTATGCGTAAGTACATAACTTTGTTCCCTTTATAGCGCTCCGAGATTATTGATTACTGGATGAGTATATAACATGAGGCAATATGTTAAATTACCGTTCTAGAACGGTAAGTAAACCCCCATAAAAGCAGTTGACAAATAATTTTAAATGGTAACGCTTGGGCATATATCACTAAATAGAGAAAAATATAAGACTTTTACGTTGATTCAAAACCTCTTATTCGAAGAAACACGATAGCCGTTAGGCAATAATAGAACACTGTGTTTTCCATTAAAATTGAATTGCTTCAAAGTTTTTCTTATGTTGCGGAAAATTTTATCACGTGATATCTTTAAATGGATAGCTGCCAAAGTCCTTGCATTGGTCAGTGTGGAGTCAACGCAGAATGCACCCCCAGAAATCATTTGGCTGTGTGTACTTGCCCCTCTGGTTATCAAGGGGATGCTTTGAGTCAGTGTTACTTAAACCGAGGCCAATCAGCATCCAGGTATTTAAGGTACAAAAGGGCTATGGAGGAGTTGAAGGCAAATTTTACCGCAGAAGCCGATGCAAAAGCTTGAGATTTAATCAAATGGATTAAAAAGTACTAAAATATCACCAGCATTTAATTAGTTGTTAATTGAAGCTTTTGTCAAGGTTTTTTTAGTTTTTGTTTGTCTAATTATAAAAACTCGTTGTGTTCATGTCTTAGACCTTATTTGGAATATTTTAGATGCCAATATAATATGTCCTTTACTGCCATAATTAATGCGAATTTGCTAGCTCATAAATGACCTTGTTAATAAAATCATTGACGTTGAATTTGAGTTTTTTTGAATTTTTTTCCATAGAAATGGAAACGTTAATTTGAGAAGGTTTGTGCATTGATATGACCATAAAGATAGAAAAAGGTAATTGAAGTTATTATAAGGAAAGCTTGAATCGTGAAGACGTTCGGATGACTGGTAGAAATGCATATATTAGTCATAATCGTCCAGACTAATAAATACCCTTCGGCGCATATACTGTTGCGTCAGTGTCAATTTGGACATTCATAGATTGTAGTATTAGTCTGGACGATTTTTGGTGAAAACTTTTTGAATAGCTGAAATTATTTCTATTTGACGAAAGTTTGCGCGTCTGTTCTTGATCTAAGAAAAAGCAGCAATATTCAATTGAATGGAGTTTTATTTTTCATTGGTACACAAAATAGTGTTTAAACACAGCTTTTCTGTAAGTTGAGGAGGTAGAATATGTACGAAATCACTTTTTCTATTGAAAATGAAACGTGACTCAAAAAGTACCTAATAGGAAATAATCATATCAACAATTTAAGTATAGAGAAGACCCTCAAAAACAATAGAAAGAAATTAGTTTGGACAAACATCAGTTAGGAAATAACATTTCGGAATTTTTTTATCTTCCTAAAAGGGTATCGGCATGTCTGTATCAACACAACTCTACTGTGTTAAAATTAGTTGTTGCAAACTTTCTAGAATATCCAATAAGTCTTTAATATAAAACAAAAACGAAATAAAAAATACAAAATATAAAAATATATAAATAAAAATTCTCACGTATTTCATGAGATAGGCAGCCTTTGGGGGTGGTTCATACTACTATACTAGAGTGATTATATCAATACTTTCGTTATTCTAATGACACATATCTTACTATATCAACATGCGTAGGGTTTATGTTAAGTTTCTATCCGAATAGCAGTTATATTACCAACCTTTCATAATGTTCAATTGATTAATCGAATTTTCGCTTATGGGACATTGTGGTGTTAGACTCGAACATTATTCAACACCATCATTCCCTTCCGTGCAGAAAAATCTTATTTTCTTAACTGTACTCTACACGCCTTAACAATTTTGGACCTATTGCACTCTCAATCCACTAATAAGTAGAACTGAACTCTACCAAACTGTGGATCATTCGGAAAAACTGGTGAAGGTGAAATAAGTGAAAATATCAAAAATTTAAACAATAATTGATATAACTGAATGAATAAAAATCTTTAACCTAACTACTATTAGCCCTATTGGTGAAACTAAGTACAGATTTAACTTTCTTGCGAATCTTGGGAGAGGACCATTTGCTCGAGTGTCCTTGAACGTCTCCTTTCAATGGGACCCCCTCGTCTATGTCATCAGCCTCTGATTTAATTTCCATTTTCTGCAATGTAAGTGCCCTTCCAGACCACGAAAATAAGCTCAATCGTAATAAAAGTTACCTGTACAATTAATCTCAAGAACTGATTCTGCGTCTCTAACGCCTGGGAGATTTGTCTCAATTTGGATTTCGTCTTTGCCAGCTCGTTCATGACATAGTCTTCGGAGTTTTCCATGACAATGTCACCTGAAGATTGAAAAAATTGTTAACATTCCTTATTTTCGTAATTTCAATCATAAATTATCCCGCGTTTGGTTAAGGGTTAGGGGTGAGTTATTGAAGCGAAAAGTGCGAATGACTCATTTACTAAGGGACAAGTAATAGCCTACCATAGTGCCTCCATCTACGCATGAAAAATTTCTTCACCATGCCTAGAAAACAAGTGGAGCGTGCATCTACTCATCAAAACATCACTTAAATTAAATCTACTTAATCTACAACGACACTATATCTCTAGAGAAAATGCAACTTACTCTCCTCAGAGAAAGGACTTCCAAACCATTTCTTCATGATGAAATCCATCACTCCTTTCTTGGTTTTACATTCATTTGGATACTCGGTGATCTCAGATTTGTCTACTTTATCTACCCATCTTCTAGGTAGCTTTCTTTCTAGTTCGGTATGCAACACCACCTGAAATAAATCCAAAGAAGAAAAATATCAGAGTTTAATTGGGAAGAGCTTGAATAAACTTGTTTGCGTATTTAACTATGTGTTTCTTATTTTTACATATTTATCTTGAGTAACGTGTTACCCAGCACCTCAAAAACATCGACTCACTTGCATGGCTAAACGCTTCAACTGAGCGTTTCTCCTCACACTCTCAATGTCTCCAACTGCCAGACCGATGAGAAGGTTCATGAGTAAAATCGGCATCAAAACCATGAAGAGACTCAGAATCAAGAAAGCAGGTATCGGGAAAGGCAGAAAAGTGTTCTCTTCTTTACTGCTTAAGTAAAAGGGCTTGACGTAGGAACCGATAAAGTCGATTTCTCCCAACATCATGGAAAACGTGCGTATCATGGCCATAGGGATGGTTTTAAAAGACAAATGATCTCCCTAGAAACAAACGTATTAGATCGGGGATTGCTGATTGGAGATTTACTTATTACTCTGGAAAGTAGGATGTAAAAGGCAAGTCCGAAGGCTATGATGAGGATTGAGAAGACCATTAGCACTTTGATCAATGTTTGCAGGATTTCCAAGAACATAACCACGTAAATACCCACTTGGTCGAATCTCTGCAAGAGAAGCAGCAAGTTGAACCAGCTGAGAAACACCACTAAAGATGCGAACGAGAACTGGATGTCGTAGATTTTGTCTCCGAATATTGGAAGGATCTAGCAAGTTAGTTTCGTTAAAAACAGCACTGACCAAGAATATTTTTACTGACCATGATAATGGTGGATCCATACAAGCACCAAGTGATCAGGTTTGTGGGGTTCAAGAAATAGAGGTGCTTTTGTTGGATCATCTGGGTAATCTCCCTGGCTGCATTCACGACTACGAAAACCAGTATCACCATTGCACAAATGTACATTGAATAGTCGGCATGGACGTTGAGAATCTCGGATTTTCTTTCTGAGAATTTCTAAAAGAAAAGTTTTCTTGGCGGTTCTAGCTATTCCTAAGCATACCTGCTCAGTGCTCATGTTACTGGAATAGATGTAACTGAAATTTAACGCATTCTCGTGTTCCATTAACTGCGAAGAGAAGCACGTAATTGACCCTAAAAATAGGCAGTAAAACAGCAAATTCGTCAGGTGGAAGTATTTGCCGTAGGTGTTCCATTTCATCTGTAGGTATTTCTGGCTTAACGGGTGGGCTAGTAGTTCCACGCGACCATGGGCTACCATTGCCTAATGCGATGGATCATGAATGTAAAAACATACCGTGCGGCTGTAAATTGTCTCTCGCGCTCCGATAACCTTTCGAGAAATTATTGTATTTTGAAAATTCAAAAGCAGCATTAAATAGGACAAAAAACACTATTTTTCGACGTTTGTGTATTTTTTTAAGTATTGTTAACAACGGTAGCGCAAAATGGTCGTTTTTTTAGAATTGAAACATATCAAGCGAAACCTCAAATTAAACATCTTTCAAGACTACATTCGACGATGTATTGTGATTCAAAATCTACTGATTAATTTTTGGGAAAAACAGGTATAAATTTGGCAAAAAAAAACAATACGAATTCAGTTAAATGCACGTAAAACATGAAAAAACTTGTTGGTTGATGGCAAATTGGTTTGTTTTAGGCATTGCACTCACAACAATTATTTATATTTTTTTTTAATCAAAGACCGACTAATTTCCCATCAACAAACAATTTTTTTCATTGTTTTCGTGCTATTTAACTCAGTTTATACGGTATTTTTTCAAATCAATTTATAGCTGTTTTTTTTTCAAAAAGCAATCGGTAGATGTTGAATCGCACTTCACCGTTTAATGTAACTTTGAAAGACCTTTACTTTGAGGTGTCAGTCGATCCAAGTTGAATTTTTTTAAATATCAAGCATTTTGCGCTACAGGTGACGTAATCAACATTTAAAAAAAAAATAAAAACACGCCGAAAGATCGCATTTTTCGCCTTATTTAATGCTGCTTTTGTAATTTCAAAAAAAGGTTTATGGGAGGGGGGGGGGGTCAATTTACAGCCGCACGCTACATAAAAAATGAATAAAGATGGAATTTTTCATACGTTTAAAGCTGGAAGGGGTGTTGGCTCGTTTAAGATTATTTTCTCCCCGGTCTTCTCATCAATCTCCTCAGTAACGGTTCTGCATTGCAGACAAGTGAAATTATAGTTTATCTGGAAAATGTCAAGAGCAATTTATATATAATTCGCTGACATGCATGTAAGGCAAATCGTAAATTTCAGTCCTCTCATCTATTGCCTAGACAGACGCGTATGAAGAGTGAAGAATAACTTTATGCAAATATCTCAACAAATGGTTAAAGAGAGGTAATTTTATGCGACTTGAATTTTTTTTTCACTTGACCTTCTAAGAATTTTTACGATACCATATCATGATCAAAGCGACTTGCCGAAAAGAGCTTGGAGTCCTTCTTGCAGTTAGCCTTAATGATACATTTATCTTGAACAGACTCGAAGACCCTTGGCATTGAGGCTATAAGGGCGAGAGAGACGCTGGGGTTCTTCTGCGACTTCATGGCCAAAATTTCTTCCGCCCTAAAACACCAGAAAAGCCTTTTTAGACAATTGACGATGGAATTTATGCAGGGTGGCTTAAAATGAGGCCGACAGATTTCCTCACGTTCTTCATTAGGCGCTCACGTTTTTCCGAAGCTCATTATATACGACTTTACAAATACTCTTCAGGGATATACGGGGTTCGGCTTTGGGAGCTGACGCAATATTTATATATATGGAAAGTTACAAGTTTAATGTATTTTTCATGTTTGTATTTTTGCTCTGTGGGAAAAACCTGACATTATAAAAATATTTTTAACCTGATGTCGCTTCCGATTACACCGTAAGCTCACCCTTATTTATTTTTTTTACATGAAGCATGGCGGTTTTTTCTAATGAAAATGTTTTTTTTTTTTAACGAAAATAAAAGTTTGAAATTACAATACAGCACCGACTCTCAATTGTTTTTTTATTTATTTTGAATTTACGGTTTTTCTGAGACTTGTGTAGCTTCAGTAAAACTCAATTATCTACCGAACTATTTGATATATGTACGTTGATGAAATAAATTTTAAATTATTGGAATATTAACAAATTTTTATAAACAACTAAAGAATTAAAACGCGTTTTTTCAATTATCAAAAAGTTTTTGAAATAAATAATTTAAAGTTGGAATTTTAACGTTTCAAAAATCGCATTTTTCAAGTAACAATATTGCAACTGTTTTTGCACTATTGCATTGGTAGAAAAAATAAACCAATACGGTATGCATGGTGAGTATCAAAAGTTAATACCTTTTGCGCAAATCGAAAAGACTAAAAACTACTTAATGCTGCGTAAGTAACAGGTGCATCAGCTCACCTGTTACTTACGCAGCAACACGATGAAATTGCTTAATGTTTATTTTGATTGTTTGCTTGGTTTTTTTAATATCAGTTTTCTCCACAACACAAAAACACCAACTTCAAAAATACATTGAAGTTGTAATTTCCCATATAGATCCCGAAAGCGCACTCCGTGTAGTGGCATAGACCTCCTAAACGAGGTTCAGACAGGGTGAACTTAAGTCAAATACTTAAGGCTTTTATCTGAGAAAATACGACGATTATTCTTTATTTTTATTAAGAGCTCATAACTAACGCTTTGCATGCCGCTTGTTAAGGTGACCGAAAGCAGAAGTGTTTTAATAATAAAATTCTTTTATTCCATGTATTAAAATAATTTAATTCTTTTTACGTTTTCGTTTAGTTGTTAAATAAATTCGAAACTCATTTAGCAGCTAAGATGGAATAAGCACTTCCATATAACGGATCAAAGTTTTGGTTTAGAGAATTAGAGCGGTTAAATTAGATTGGAAAGGTCATTGGAACTTGAAACAAACAAACACTAAGTCAGTCTCTTGGGGAAAATTGAGCATGGACATTAACTAAGGAAACCTGCTTCTTAGCTTGCATTTTAAGAATAAGGTTTTCGCGTTTGAAAGTATTAATTATATTCCAGAAAACAGCATTTTGCACGTAAACTGCGACCTAATTAAACGTCAAAAGACGCTAAGGAAGGTTCATTGGAAGTCTTTGAACACGGAATTTAGGATATACAAAAAAAGCACACAAAGCTCCGTTGCTGCCAACATCGAACGTGGCAATCAAAAACATGTCTGAGGAATAGTAATATAAAGATATCAATCAAGTGGAAATTTACAAAATTTGAGGGTCAAGATGGAGAGCGATTCATAAATTATCACTTAGAACCATTTACGAACCTCATAATACAGTTAATTTATCAAAATCAACTTTATCGAGACGGACACGTATCGGAAAAGAGGTGGTACCGGGGCACCCTAACTTCTGAGCAGCTTTGTCTGCAAAAAACCATATGAGGACCGTCCCCACGTGCGGACAAGGAAGAACGTCATACTAATAAATTGACAAACATCGCGAATATACAGGAGCGTGCCTAGATTCGTGTATAAAATAATACGCACAAACGCTTAACTTTATCCCCATAAAAACCCACGTAATCTTACCTATCCTCGTGCGTAACCATGGCTAAGGCAGCCTCCAAATACTTGTAATAAATAGCGTAATCCATAGCACTCATTTCCGCTTGGTTATAAAGAAGTTTACACTTCATGGATAATAGCTGGGCTATGACATTAGGCTGATTCTCCATGGTTGCTAAATGCAGGGCCGTGTTCTAAAATAGGGCAAATAGAAAGACATGGAGCTTGATGGTTAACGAGCTTACTCCGTCTTTGTCAGTTTGATCTAATAAGTGAGAGTGCACCGACAATAATAGCTCAATCGTTTGGGTGTATCCGTTCATTGCAGCAAGATGGAGTGGATTACGGCCATCATGGTCTCGGTGTAAAAGGGCACCTCGGTTGAGGAGGAGCTGGACTACCCGGGTATGGCCCTAAAGTCAAAAAAACGGCAAGTTTAAATTTTATAAATTGCCTTAAGAACAGGTTCTACCAGGTTTAGAGTTAGTCTTAACTAGTGTTTTACCTGCTGAGATGCAATGTGTAGGGGGGTCATCCCTTCCCCATCACTTTCGTTGATAATAAAGTTTCCTTTCTCTGAATCAAGCAGCTGCCTTACGGTGTTGTATCGGCCATATCTTAAGCGAAACACGCATTTTAGGTATATTACTAGATTGTTGCATGGTTATTCGGATTTTCCAATGGGACAAATTCAATTTAACTAACAACTCTTCTCTATTTAGAGACACGTGGAAGACGATACCTCAGAGATTTTATTTCATGAAAGTAAATTTACCTGGCCGCAAAATGAAGTGGGCTTTCGTTGTTGTTATTTTTCAGGTTGATAACTGCACCCAGCCGAATCAGGTTCTCCAAGCTGCGAATGTGACCCTCCCGACTTGCGTAATGGAGAGGAGAGCATCCGGTGAGGTCTTTTTCGTTTAGAAGTTGGAGAAGGCTCTCTTTGGATTTCGCCTAAAGTTCCATTATGTCATTAATTCCTTCGTACAGTTGTTTTATGGTGACTGATGAGCAAAGTAGCTACGATCGAAAGATGGAATTGTGACGTTAATCGAATGTTACTTTTTGGTAATATTTTGCCCTTCGAACTGTGAGTATGAGTGCAAATTATATTCTGAAAGTTCAAAAGCGATTGCCCGTTAAAGTGAGATAACTCTTGTGATTCGCTCGTATTCGTCGCAATTCTACTCACATTGCTGACTTCTTCGCCAAATCGTTCCAATTGGCCTCCATTCATGACCACCAGATGCAGCACATTTCTCTTGTTGATATCTTTGATGTTAATGTCGGCTCCAAGACGGATCAGGGTATGAACCTTCATAACAAAAAAAAACACCTCGTGTTGTAAAGCTCCCGTCCTCCATCGGCTCGATACTGTTCTATTTTAATAATACTTTTAAAAATTCTTTTAATCGTTGCTAAATGAGTATCCTGCAACTGAAAGGACTCTCTGATGAAGTTTGAAAACTTCGCTCATGCAAGTTTACTACAGCAAATTAGGAAGACAAAAATGTCGAATTTCAAAAGAATATTTATCTTCTTATTCTTAGAGATAAAGTTATCCTAGCTGGTTGAAAATGATCGATAAATTATTTTGCTACCCGAGATTTGTTGCGTTACTAGTATGTCTAATTCTTAATTTTATGGACTAAATTTTATTATGACATAAATTTTCATGTACATTTTTTCATGGTTTGTAAACACTACATTCAATCTTTTGTCAATTTATCACAGGCTTAAACGTGCGGGATATAAAATACGTGGAACTTGGTTTATTACCTCTATCGATAACTTAAGAAATACTAAAACACGAGTATATAAAATACAAAAATTCTTTCTGGTTAGGGCAATTTCCCATTTAAGAAACAAAAATTAAACTGAAATTTAAATTCAGCTCAAGCGATTCAACATGTAAGGGCTTTCTGGAATTTAACACACGACGAAATGCTCTCACTGGACTGCGAATTGATGGCAACCTCCCGTTGGCCGTCCTCAACATTCTTTATTAACTCACCGTTTTCCATCCTCCCCTCAAGGCAGCCAAGAGCAAAGGAGACCTCCGTTCCTTGTCTATGGGGTTGCAATCAGCGCCTTCTTTTATGAGATATTCAACTATTTCAGGGTGGTCAAACATGGCGGCGCAGTGCAGTGGCGTCATCTTTTGGACGTCGCAGGAAACCAAACAAGCCGTTTTCTCTTCGGGTTGCATTTGGAACATTATTTTCACGATTTCTATTGCGCCTGTATGAATAAAAAAATTCATGTCCAATTTTCACCTATAGGCGAGGTAATTGTGGGATTTACCTTGAGCACATGCGAGATGTACTGGAGTTGAGAGATCATGTTGTTGAGTTGAGATTTTTGCTCCAGACCTTAAGCATGCGTATTAAAAATAAGTTTAATGAGGAATTTTGGAGTAATCCTAACCTAATACATAATTCGACTGCCCTAATGTCCCCTCCGTGCACAGCTGAATGCAGAGGCACATTGCCTTCTGCATCATAAAACGAAATCATTTCCTCTCTAGTGCAGCCTAAAGATTCTCCCCAAGCTAGAAACACCTCCATGGTCTTGGAGGAGGCATTTTTAGCTGCCTCGTGAATTGGATAGTAGCCATTATTGCAGGGCTTTCTGGGGCAGGCGCCGAAATCAGAAATCTGAAAATTTTATTTATCGATTTTTGATAAAATTTGCTAGAAAAGGAAACTTGCCAGAAATCTGGCACATTCGTCATGGTCGTAAATTGCAGCTATATGAAGGGCAGTTCGTCCGTGTTCTCCCCCTTGCTGGATGTCAATTTTACCCTTATATTTGACCATTGTTTGTAATACGGAGATTTTGTTGAGCTCAGTGGCCATGTGAATGGCCGCTCGCTTTTTCTCATTAAGAATGTTGGACTTAACACCACTGGAAGATTTCATTGAATTAAACAATTTTTGTAGTTCTAAAAAGTTTAATTGGTAACAACATATGGCGTATGTAAATAACAGTTGTTTGCTCACGTCCAGCAACGGTTTTTTACTGGACATAGTTAGAATAGAAAAAGTTTATCATAATTCGAACTCCTTTGTGTGACAAAAAACTGAGTTACTCCTTCAAATATCGAAAAAGATGCTTAAAATTCCCACAAGAGTTGACAAAAGTGGTGTTTCCTTATAAGGGAATTTATCTACTGTGCTCTAAGTTTCCGGAAAAGTTCTAAACATGCTGCGTTTCATCTCCTCTGGTGAGAAATTTGCGAGAAAAGTTCGTCCTGACATGTATATAGTAGATATATTATTGCCATTTCGATGTCATGACTAAATTTCAAATGTCCGGGACAGTTTGTTAGTATTAATTTTCTAGATAACTGGCATCTAATGCGAACAGATTATGGTTAAAATCTGCCCAAAATCTTTCTTATTCCTAAATACTTACAGTGCTAATAAAAAATCTATAGCTTCCAACGCCTCAGATTCAACAGCTACATGCAGAGGTGTGTTTCCAGCATTGTCTTGAGCATTCAAATCTGGAAAAAACTTGTCTTTAGCACTAAAAACATCGTGGTACGTGATACTCTAGACTTTACGATTTTCAAAATGTTATCAAAATATTTTCGTGATATTTTCTGTCGGACTTTAAAGGTTACTAAAAAAAGTCACGTCAATATTAACATTACTCATGTTACTTCAGATTACTCTTAGAAATGAAATCAGGCGAGCTCAGGCTACTTATACGAGGATAACCCTTTTTTTTTATTAGCCTAATTTACAAAGAACTAACCCTTAAAAGCTTCCGTTTAAAGTGCTATATGGTTTTGCACCGTTTTAATGAACGCTTTTGGAAATTTTGTGAAAATGTAACAAATTTATCATCAATACGTTATTCAAAATTTTCATTCGCAACGCCTTAGTTCGTTCAACATCAAAGGGGAATTAGATTCTACTCTGGAGGAATCTGGTCCTTCGTTAATAATTGTAAAATATAGGGTGGCAGAGTATAATCGTGGTAGTACCATCTGCCAACACGAATTTCACAGTGGTCCATCCACTCCAGAAATTACGGCAAAAATCTACAAAACTGTACTGGAAAATAGGCATTGCAAAACGGACTAGAAATCGCACTTAGACCGAAAAATTGGACATGGCAAAGGCTGTCCGCAAGATGAACAAAAATAACGCCGTGAGGATGTTTCAAAGGGGCGTTCGGTAAAGTTTCGTTGCAATAAAGCCCGCTTTATGCGCTGATTCATAACTATGAATGAAACACGGGTTTATTATTTCACACCTGACATGAAAGAGCAGTCAAAAAGACGGACCTAAAGGGAAGATTTGGCTCCAAAGGAGCTGAAAATCGTTCCTTCCGCAGTGAAGGTGACGGAGTCAATTTTATTGGGATGCATGTGGCATAACTTTTATTGATTATCTCTCTGGAGGAAAAACAATAAACACAGAATATTATAGAAATTTATTGCAGCTTTTGAGCGAAGATATTAAGAAAAAGCGAGCGAATTTGGCGGAAAAGAAAGTATTGTTTCATCAAGACAACGCGCCAGTTCACACTTCCGTCGTCACGATAGCCAAAATCAATCAACTTGGTTTCCAACGTTTTCCTCACCCACCTTATTCGCCAGATTTAGCTCCCTCAGATTATTTTCTGTTTTCAAATTTGGAGAGAAACTTCTCAAAAACGGAGCAGTGGCGTCCGAGATTGATACCTATTTTGAAACGTTGGAAACTTCATACTGCGAACAGGGTGCAGAGGCCATAGCACATCGCAGGGAAAAGTGGGTCAATCTCAGAGGAGACGATGTTGAGAAGTAATGTAAAATTTTTCAAATGTTCTCGTCTTTAAGTGTTAAGTCTAGTACTTCTGGGATTAGTCCCGTACTACTGCGAATTATTTAAGAAAACGTAATATAGGCTCAGAGGTCGTTCGGGTTACTTCAGATTGTTACTCGAAACATTTCGTGATCCCGGAAAAAAATCATTGAGGGCCACTGGATTAACGTGCTCTGCATGGAAGAGAACTTCCATGGAAACTGCGAGACTGAACAATACATTAAGTTTTCTCCATAACTGATATTTCTTTAAAGCGACTGCCTCTCTGTCCCAATTTCACTCAAACATCGTTTCAATAGAGTTTTAACTCAACGTAATCAACCCTAAAATGACCAACAGGCAGTCGAACCCATAAAGATTTGTTCTGCTTACATAAATTTAGTTTTTCAATTATTGTTCAATATCTCAGTTATTAATAGAGAATATTGAGTGGACAGGGACCGACTTACTTACGCAACAAAAGTTACATTTTGCTACGATCAAGCTTTGGGGGGAAAGCTCTTCACATTCTCGAAGCTGTTTCCTGATTTTAGTGACTTTAACCACATTTACTTATGATTTTTGAGGTAAGCCTGTTTATTGCACATACTAATTGACGAAATGTAGTGGGCAAAAACATAACCGACTGAGGTCATCAAACATCGGAATCTCTCGCCTCAGGCAATTACCACTTTAACTTGTAAATAGCGATAATCAGCTGAACCTAAAGCACAAATATCACGTTAGAGTTATCCGTCAGTCGAATTACAGTCATAAAATGGTCAACATATTGCATTTTGTCTTGTTTGTTGGTGCTTTTCAAATGGTTTTGGCCATCGTGTGCCTACCAGATTTCTGCGATGTGGTTAAATGTCGCACCGATCTGAAATGTGCAGAGAACCAGGTGAAAAGAAGAGCATTTTGTGCCTGCTGCGATACTTGTTATACCATATTAGGTGAGATAATAAACAAATATTTATATTAAATTAGCGATAATAATTGCGGATTCGTTATTTGTCTAGATGAAGGAGACAATTGTTATTATCGATATTTGGGTTTATCCGTACCTCCATCTGCAAGTGTATGTGGTGAAGGATTGAGATGCATCAATAACATCTGCAAGTTCGAATTAACAGATACCATTTAATAAACGTACACTTACTTAACATAATTAAAAATGACCGATGTCTTACCTCCTCCCTGTTGAGTAATAAACGATAAAATGTTGATTTTATTCCTCACGGCAGCCTGATGGGCGACAGTCCTCCCCCTCGGGTCCCGAATGGATAGACGAGATGGATCCTGCACGTAGAGCTTCTGGAACATATCCAGATTTCCGCTTTCTGCGGCCTGGAAGCCAAATTAATATCGCCATGGGGCCACCATTAAGAGTCACACTTATTAACGTTTATATCATTCATGTGCCGTTAACTTTAGTGTCAAGCTGGCACGCGTCGAAGCTAAGGTCTGACTAATACCGAAGCTCTATTCCGACGTTTCTGTGGAGATTAGCCATCAGTTAGAGTTATCGGCACATTAATAATTTGGCCCTAAAGAATTAATCTTCAGATTAATTCTGTTGTGTAACAGCGAAGTTCAGTTTAATAAATCGGGAACGCTTGTTAAAAGTTGGAATAATGACTGGCGAGCCTGTAAACTTTCTTTTTTTTTTAATTGATGAAGGGATTGTGTGTTGAAATTCGATATACGGCAGTTTAATAACCATTAAAAGTTGTTTAAAATGGTAATATTAAGAAGATTTTTGTTTCTTAATTTATTGCGTGTTTGATAATTAAAATGATAGAAACGTAGCTGATACAGGACAGCTAATGGGAACTCAGTTGGGACAGCAGATTAATAAAAGTTTTGCATTTTTAACTCCGGAATTATGGTTTTTCATTCATTCAGTCATTTAATTCCGGACTTCAGTTTGAAATCCTGAATATTATCATATTTTTGAATCCTGCTGGAAAAGGGAATTTCTCGTCCGAGTAGTTTCCGCAAAAAGTTCAAACAAAAATTCATTTTCAAAGGTCAAAGTTTTGACCCAATTCACATGCGCCCTCCCACATGTTCAGGTTAATTTGACCAGGAAACCGATCGCGAGCATCAAGGATCGAAAAGTGATAAATAACGAGTTTACGAGCACGTGTTAGCTTTTTTGGATGATTCAATTTAGTAATTTATTAATCATTAATGCACGGATTTTAAGCATTTTTAATATCGTTATTCGTGCAGTACTTATGATTGATTTAATGATTTTTTATATATTTTATTGGGCCCTTCGGCAGTCTATAAATCGTCAATTTCTAATTCGAGAATGAGCACACGAAGAGGTAATTTTAGAATAGAAAAATGATGACGTAGAAAACCTGTGAAAAATTTTAGAATGAACAAAATATGCGGAGCAAGAGAAACCAAGGGAAAATATCGGAAAATCTTGATTCTCGCTCCTTTGCGTACCTACAACTTTCCTATTGTAAGTTTGAGAATAAGCGTTTGATCGTGTAGCTGCAGCTGAAACCGGGAAAGACGCAGAAACGCTTGGAAATAATTGTTAAGATTTACCGATGAACAAACATTTGAAAATATATGAAACCTTGGACTGAATGACTTACCGACATCATGTTCTGGATCTCTTCGACAGAAGGTTTCTTCGAATAAAGAAACACCTTCGCCCATTGTTTGTACACTTTGATGGAGCCATGAACTGACATGGTTCTTCGTGGTATGTAAACCAGATTGAGATTTTTTTTCAAAAGTTTTGTAGTCAAAAAACTCGTTCAAAGAACTAATCGAGATTTTTGAAGTTAGTTCGTGCGGGGAATCATTTTAGGTAGTTTAGATTTAATGATGATAAATTGGGTTGTGTTATACGTTAACATAGGGCGGTACATCTTCTACCTACTAAGAGGTGTTAATATACAAAATCCAAGTAAATCCTAGAGGTCTAAGATTTATCTGGATAAATTTCCAGCCTGTCGCTTTTAATGAGTAAAAGGATGTGGGGGAAATAGAGCGCTCTCTGTATTTGGGGAGAAAATTGGAAGTACAATTGAAGCATGTTTGCAGAGAGCGAATAAGTTTGGTAAAAAGAGATCTATTACCTCCAGTAAGATTTGCATCGTGCATATAACACGACACCTCAAAGTAGCTAGAATCTTTGTGTTCTCGACGGAATAAAGGGAAATTTGTAAATAGGGTTTTCTGTCGTTATTTAGAATTTTATTTTTAGCTTTCAAACACGATTTGGTAGAGAGGGAACGCGAAAGCTGGCACCGAAAGTGTTTTATCAACTTCTAAGAGCGTTGATAAACGACTGGAAACGTTTCGAACCTAAGTAGTGTGAAATGAATACAATATCAACGAACTGAAATGACTGGACAATTTAATTTATTTGCCCGCTATATAATGATATCCATCATATAAAACAACAAATAATCGTTTTTCTTCCCAAAAAAAAAAAAGTGTTATTATCAGGTATCAGGGGAATCCTTGGTTGCACGAAGGCTTTGCGACAGAATTACAAGAATATTCATGGAAATGATCCGGCGCCCTAGTTTCCTATCAGATGTTGAGATAAAAATTCAATAATCATTTAAGATAAGCTGTCCATTTGATTCGGTCTATCCCTATCAGAGTTGACGGTGCAATAAAAAATGTCCGAGAAAATTCAATATGACTTGTCCATCTTCGTCAAACGTTCCTGCTGTAATTTACCAATTGGATAATTGTCATATTGCCTTATTTCACATTGATCAGCCCCCGTTCCAGTACTCTCTAATTAAGTGTTTTAATGGGAAAAAATTTTGATGCACGGTTTTAAGCAGTGTTTAAATTAATTTGGAAAACAACGCTTTAAACGGAGTTTAAGTGTTTAAAAAATCTTTAAAAAGCAGCTAGTTTTCAATATAGTCCCTTTCGGGAATTTCTTAACTTGAAAAGAAGGTGCCTACATCAAATGTGAGTTAAAGATTAGGTCTAACGTAGGATAATATTTAAAGACCAAGGTAAGATGTTTCTTTAATAACTAAAAAAGAGATTATCGCACCGAAAACCTTAGCAGCCGTCTATTAATAATAAATATTAATCGACTCATTTCTAGCTACCGACCTAACATCAATTTGCATGGGAAACCCCACCAATATTGCTTCTGTTATCGGCCCTAATGAATTCTTTGCAGAAACGTCTTTCTTAACTAAGTTTAGAAATTCGGCCTTTTGAGAGGCAAGTTTAATCTATGCATTTGCTTGGAAATCTCACCTAGGCAGGTGGATGTGGTCACCTAGAAAAATCGAGACATTCGCCAGAAATCTAAACTATTTTCGGAAAATTTTATAGCCCTGCTGGAGGGAAATGGAATAATCATTTCAGGGCTGTTGAAGCTTTCGTGCCTGCTTTCATTCACGTAAAATAACCGGTGAATTTGTTCACTTCTTTGGGAGCGGTGCATCTGACCAGTCTTGGAAGCGCTGGAACATAGTGTCGTGGCCTTAACTTTAAAATAATTCGCTGAGTTTCCAAGCCGGATAACCGAATTCGGGGAATAGTATTTACGTAATAACGTAATCATAAAGCAATTAGTAAATGTACGTATCCACCCTAAAATAACGTAAATTATAATCATTAAATGCTGATTAGTTTAGGACAGTTTGTTGTATAATCGGTGAAACGCGTTGGTGAATCAGGCACGACTTTTGAGGGTGTAAAGGAAACAATCAGTCACGAGGCAATTTTTTCAAGTTTGTTTACTCTAACGGTTGTTATATCAACTTGCTGAAACAGTTCAACAAGTGCTCAATGTAACTAAAAAGATGTTGGATCTACTAAATAAATATTTATCTGAGTTCATAAAGGCAGAAAATATGGTGTAGGACGGCTACTACTGCCTCGTGCCTACAAACGGGAATAATTTTGCGTCTATAACATCTATTTTAATTTGAAACGTAAAATAAATGATAAATCCTGCAGAAGGAAATTGGAAACTACCTAATTCAAAACCTAATAGGAATTTCTTTTTAATTAACTAACCAATTAAACTGCCAAAGAAATATGACAATGGTGAAGTTGATAAGATATAAGCTTTAGCAAAAGCTCTTCGGACGTACGGTGTGGTCACTTTATAGTGAAAATGTTTCACTTTGCAACAACCTTTTCGTCGTTAAACATATTGATACGCGTCGAAGGCTGTTCTCTAGGGCTTCATGAGTTTTTTTAAACAAATACACGGTAATTGTCCGCAAATTTCAAGTTTTGATACTCATCGACGTAACTTGGATTCTCTTAAACGGAACGTCTTGTATATCTCCTCATTTCCGTATTCATGGAAAAATTTCAAACATATTTCATATAACATTTAGTACGTCCATCTCTTACCATTAGCTCGGTATGATGATTTGAAAATTGAAAATAGTTTTCGCATTATGCAAGTAGTCTCTAACTTAGATGGTTTTCAATTAAAACTAAAATTTAATTCTAATTTTAAATTAAAATTTAATGATGTTGGGTTTTTCTTTTGGGCCTATGCGAAAAGTAAAGTTTACGAAACTCCATGCAATAACATTCGAGAATTAAAATTAAGAATAATGAAAGTTGTCCACGAATTAAGAGAGAAGCCCGAAATCCCCATTAATTATCCGAGACATACTATTGAAGTATATCAAAAATGCGTTCAGCGAATGGGAGCTAAATTCAGTCATTCTTCTAGGGAACGGTAGCAGATAATTAATTGTTTGTTTTTAACAGTTAATAATTATTTTGATTAAGTACCTGATAGACGTGTGATAAATGGATAAGTTTGTGATATTGTAAAGAGGAATCACGCCGATACTGCATTTTAATAATATCACTATTAATTACGGAAGGCGAATCGCTAATTCTGACAAGATCGTTTAAGTTAGAGACCGTTTTACATGAAAACCATTTTCGATTTTTAAATTGGCATATGAAGCTTACGGTAAAAGAAACACGCACTAAGTGTCAGCATAAAATATGTTTAATTTTTTCCAGAATGCGAGAATGAGAAAATACACAGGATCTTCCGTTAAAAAATGCAAGTTGCGTCGATAAATATCAAAACTTGCCAGTTATGGAAAATTATTTTATTTTTATAAAAAAAAAAAACTCGCGAAAAAGCCCTAGAGAACAGCCTTCGTCGCGTACCGACATCTTTGAAAATAGAAAAGTTATTGTTAAATGCAATCTTAACAACATAAAGTAATATTTCTAAACCAAATAGTCTAAACATTACAAAACAGTTTAGGATTGAGAACGCGATCTACTGTTAATGCCCTCCGATTCTGAAGAAGGACTGGTGACGGAAGAACGCGAAGTTCATACTCGTAATGTACTCTCAATTAGCCAAGTTTTGCTACGAACATCACTTCAATTCAGGCTCTTTTCCGCGGATTAATTAGGGGAGATTGTTGTACAAAACACCTATGGCATAGAATAATGTTTCTTAAACTTCAGCTAAAAACCGAATTACCGAATGATTCCCTACAAGGAAATAAGAGAAAAGTGTACGATTATTAAGTTTGAAGCGCGAACGCTGGAAATTCGAGCGATCATTTAACACGCCTGAAACACAGGACAACACTCGGCATGGACTGAAAGAAGAAGTGGAGAGACACGCAACTTCAGTCCAATAACGCTCAAAACTGAACTTTGCACGCCGAATCTGTAGGATAGAGAAAGTTTTTGTATTCGTTTATCTGCTTGGTGCCTCTTTTATACAGGGTCGCGACAAAAAAATTTTAACTTGAGAGCGAAATACAGGAGAGTTTTATTGGCGAACGAGCAGTTTGCAGGATTTTATCGAAACTCTATATAAAAAATGATCAACAAATATCAAACGAAAACTTGTTGTCGAATCAGCAGTGTTCTGCATAAGGAGAAGTTGGGTGTTTTTTCAAATTACTTCGGTGCATGTTGAAGTGCTCAACGAGAAAACTGATACAGCGAAACGATTCGTAATGTTTTAGCGCCTGTATCTCGAAAATGCTTTTAGGCCAAATTCAGAAATTTCTACACATTTTTGGTCCTTAGAAAAAATTACAGGGCGTTTTCAAAAACTTTAGAGTTTTGCAAGAGTTACTCTATGTTCCGAGAGCATTGCTACCAATTTTAATCCGGTAAATCGACTCCAAAAGGTCACTGATTGTAAAATCAGTGACATAGCCTAACGGTTTGTAGAAGGGTGGTAAAAAATCTAATGAGAAATTGCTCAATTTTCCGGTAATTATGCGCGGGTGCATTCATTTCAAGATTCTCTTTGTAATGGCATTTAATAGCAAACTTGTGGATTCTATTTATTTTATAAAAATCGGTCGCTGTATTAGAGCGATACGAGGTGATTTCTAAGAAAGCGCCAACTCTTTGAAAACACCCTGTATTTCTTTGCAGACTAAAGAGCCGAGAACAGGTGAACACGTCCCGAGGTATCAACCAAAGTAATTACATATTCCAAGTTCTAAAATTACGGCAGCTGCTAAACGCAGTGCAGTGCGAAATACTCATTTGGCAGTGTATTCTTTTTCACCCTGTATATTGTGGAAAAATCGCTTTGGTTCAAAATAAATGGCCGACCCTGGTTCCTGGAGGAAACGATCTTTTAAATCTTTTTATTTTATTGTAAGCTCTAAAGTTTTGCGGAGATATAGGGTCTCAAAAATAATGGAAAATTGTAATAAAAATTTAAAAATGCATCAGCCCTTTCCATGAGTATTTTAGTTAAAGGTAGTAAGACAGGAAGCTAAATAAGAACTACTCGTGTTTGCACACTCTAATAAGCAGTAAAACTTTCGATTTATGTATTCTTGAAAGCTTTAAACGTGCAATTTTTTTTTTTTTTTTAATAGAACTAGATAAAGAAAATAATCTCTTTTTAGAATGAATTTCTCATACGACATTTTCCTTAAAACGCATTTAATTTTTTTTCAAACATATAAATACAACAATGAGCTTGAAATTGAAAAGGAAGTTCCTTATTAAAATCTCTGCAACAGAGTTATTGGTACAGGTGTGCTTCAGAAATCGACAAATTTAATTTTAATGACCTCGATTCTAGTTAAATTTTCTCACGTTAAATTATAATTTCCCAGATGTTATCTGCTATATTATTTGAATGAACTGGGCTCCAGGAGGAAGTAATATTCACATTACCCGAAAGGAGTTGATTTGATTTGAAAAGCATTGTGAGAAAAATTCATAAGTACCTACTTAGAGGAAGTACCAAGTGATAAGCCAAATACAGTACTTAATCAAAAAAAATTTTAGGTGTTTATGTCATTTGGCTTGATTTCAACGAGACAAGTCAAGTATTTGAATAAATAAATTGAAGTTACCGAATAAAGCCTTTTTAACATGTTCATGCATCCTGGCAAACATATATTTTCAAAGTTTATTCCGGAAATTTCCACAGAGGAAATTGAGTTTGGTTGATCCAGGGTTGTTTATTCAGGAGCTTGAATAGGAAAGGGGGTATGAAAATAGGTGCCAGAAAAATGATTTGAATGAAACCTCCCGCAGGTCATAGTTTACTTCTTCGTTAATTAAAATTCCAATTTTGTAAGTTCAATTATTGTTAAAAATATCTCAATTATGAAATTGATAGTGTGAGAAAGCGTGTTTTCGCAGGATAGAAGTGCATCGATTTTAAAATGAGCCTCATATATTGATAAATTATGGTTCGTATTTTCAGAGACAATAAAAAGTAGCATAATCGATCAATCGTCTGGAGCGATTTTTCTTCATATTTGCAGCAACTTGAAAATAGCGAGACAAACCGTTTCTGCCATTTCAAGTACATAAACGATTCTCTCCGAGTTCCGGGTATGTGGTTTTTTAGTGAAGTTTCAGCTTAATTTCACATTCGAGGTGTAACTACCGCCATCTGTGTTCGCCGCAATTACTCACCCTTAGAATCCTGTAAGGACTGGCTGCTATTGAACAAACGGCTTCTCCGCATCCCCCATTCGCCTGCTTGTCCTGTTCCTTTTCGACGTCAGAGGGCAACATTGATTTGCGCTCATCTGCGCTGCCTCGAATCCTTATCAGAGTGCGGAAAGAGCTCATTAACCACTCCTGAAAAATATCGTTCGCTTTTTACAAAATTGGTGTTTCTAGACCAAAACAGCGTGAACCTTTTGAACTCGACTGAAAAAAATAGTAAAAGATCTATGCACTTAAAAACAGTCCTAACACTACACTGCCGAGTTTACTACTTCCACAACTCGTTTTTCAGATAATATGAAAGTTCCATTAATTTTGATATCATTTTATGATAATTCGATAAGAGCATTGGGAAACACGAACCTGCTCTCAGAGCTGTTTGCTTAGAATACAAAACATGCAAAAGCGACTAAAACTCTATCTGCTCTGCTGAGGAATAACAAGAGAAGTTTCGAAATTAATTTTTTTTTTGGGAGAAATGAGCGAATCTACAGCTAGTAACTAAGTCATAAATCAAACAAACTTTATTAACTTACATAAATTGGTTTTCTTTGCTGAGTGCTCCTCCTCTCCCCCTCCTTATTGTCACCCTCACTCAACCTCTTATTGATCCTATTCTGCGCCTCCACAAAGCTGATTTCCTCCTTCCTTTGATTCATCAACTCCTTAAGCTCCGATATGCAGTTCTTCGCTTTCTCTTCTGATTTATCCATGGGAGCCTTCTGTTCGAAGGTTATAATGGGCTTCTTTTCCGGTGGTACCACGATCTCAGTAGGAAGTACCGTTATGATGGGGGTATTGGTTCTGGACATGTGAGCTTGGAGGTCTTCATCTAAATGCCAGGAGCGCAAAAATTGGAGGATGTGGTGTAGATTTGGCATTGTTGGAGTGGGTGCCTATTAGCCCATGCTAAAAGTAAATAATTCTTAGGAACGTTCTCGGCAAAGGGAAAGGCATACATGTTGAGGTCATGAAGATGAAGAAGGAGCTAATCCCTGATCAAAATGGCCCGTTCCGAAGGTATTTCCAGCAATTCTCTGGAAACTGCCACATTAAGGAAACATTATAGACTGATTTACAATTTATCGTTATGCTTAGTTGCAGTTTTACTTAACCATTTCAGATCGTTCCTTGATAAAGCGATGGTAATAATCCTGAATGGAAATGTCTCTTAATAACGTGTGTCACAAATAGTTTAGTAATGTCCCGAATCCCATGTGGTCTAACTTTGTAGGTAATTTAATTTGTTCGGGACATGAAAGAACTTTCGAGCACTATATTTAATTTGGCAAGGGACCTAATTATGCTTGTGGATATAGCAGTTTTCAATTGTAAATGATACAATCAGATATCACTATCGGTCGGGTTCAGGGACGATGGTAATGAAGGTCTCAATTTGGATGCAAATTGCAATGGCAGAAATAATGAAATAAAGTGGTACCGGTGTGATGGGAATGATCCCGGGGCTCCAGGGCAGCTCTCTTCGGGGTGCTAAAAGGTTGAGATCACATTTGGTCCATCTTCTGAAGATGATGTAAAATGAAATTGCGTCGAGAAATAATTAGCACGATTATATCTCCATGATTAGAATGGATAGTCGTCGATTTCCCGTTTGGACACTTCAAAAATACGAATTCAAAATTGATTTGGATATTATCTACGTTTGTTTAATAATAACAGCTGGGTAGATCAAAAGGAACAGACAGAATTATTTTCTTGTCAAATATTGAGTAATCTTTTTGAAAAAAACAAAAATTTTAGTTTCCTAACTCTGATAGTTCCCGAGATTCCTGAACTGAAAATCGAAGAAAACGCGCTCTGCAGCTTGAAAAAAACCAGAAATTGAACCTAATTCATTGAAGATCATGAAATGGAAGAATTGCCCTGATTTTGCAAAATAAACAATGGTCTTGGCTGGAAATTTTCTGATTTTGCCCGGAAACGGGTTTTTCGAGTTTCCGCATTGAATTCCTCATCGAATGTTGGTAGGACATTCGAAGGCTGGTACGATTCCGACCAAAACACTAAAAACGCGAATTTAAAAAACATCTTAAAATGCGATATTTTGCGATTTTGTTATTCCGACATACAGGGTGGTGGCGACGAATTTTCCTAAAGGATTTTTCTGCGCGGAATGATACGTTAGACGTGTTTTAGCACCAACACCCTAGTCTTTCTAATATTAATACCAAACCAGTAACAATTTGGACACAGATTATGGACGTCTTTTGACACTGATGATATCAGTATTTGTTCTGTAATAATTTAATTTCAATGAGAGAATGACGAGCAATAATTGAACGTGAAGAATTACCTGTAACCGGTAAAGTTATACCTTGATATTATCTACGAACTGACGTTTAGTTATCGTATAATTGGAATTTGAAACTGTGCAAAAAGCTATTTACAATCACCGAAATAATCCAATTTCAGGGAAAGTAGGGAGTACTATGGCATCCAAATCTCCGTGGTCGAAGCCTCAAAATGTCCTTATTTCTCGGACGTAGCGGACAATTATCGAAGATGCAACTTAAGAATGAGGAAGCCTTACTTTTTCCCGAAAATATATAGATAATTCGAAAACAATTTCATATTTTCAATTAACCTTGCTCGACTCCTCCAAACCGATCTCTGCAATTCCATTAACTCCTCTAAATCTAAACTTACATAACGAACTCTTCGGGTCCTCCTCACTACTCGCTCAATAGGAGTCCCTCTTCGAAAATTGGGAAATAATCAACTTTGCCCTTATATTATCACTTTCCAGCTAATCAGATGTGCGGCCAATTGGTCAATAAAAAATCTAATTAAATAGCACTATTCAGTTCCGCGTTTCACATCCGATATCCTTTCAACAAACTGACCAGCGAAGTTGATGGGACATCGTTTTAGTGGACCTCCGACGAGTTTCGAGTAATGGAGTTTTACGTGCTCACGTTTCGATGTTATGGATTACACGGGAATAATATGTACTGAATTTCAGTGCGTTGTTCTTGTGGTAAAAAGTCAGTAAATTGATGTTCAATTTAGCGGCCAAATTACGAGATACCTAATGTTAACTTCTATCACTGTTTCCAACTGCTGTGTCTCATTTGAGATACGCTATAATTAGTCAAATGCGTCCATGGTTCTCGGGAGCATTATTCAATTACAAAGGTAGATAAAGCATAAACAATAATTCTAATATGGGAATGTCGTATTTTTCGTTATTGAGCTGATTTCGTGAATTAGGAGCGAAGTTCCAAAAACTTACCTCGTGATAACGAACTTTTCAAAACATTTCGCAACTCGCTGAAATTTTCAATTCTTAAACCGCGACGGTTCCTTTCTCGAAATCTGAAACGTACTAATGACTAAACCCCTCAAAAATTCATTTACTGGTATCGATTCTCAACCTTTGGACCATTAAATCCCGATTATTAATTGCCAAAAAAAACACTTAGCCGGCAATTTTCAGCCAGAGATTTACTCAAAGGTTTTCCACAGAAATGTAAATAAATACCACCCATATTCCGCGAGTTTGAATGGAAAATATTTGCTTAAGGTTTATAATCATAGAACCGCTTTGAGAACGGCGGAAGAAATACTTACTCAGAAGTTTCCTTTTTATTTTCAAAAATAACACGTAGGTATAAATTGTTTTGAAACTCAGATAAAATCGCCTGCGAGGATCGTCATCGCTTCCTTATTTTCTTTAGCATAAAATAGCGGTTTACCTGTGAGGTAACCGCCAAAGCATAAAATCATCACCACGATGTAAAAGCAAGCACGTTAAGACCAACAGAACTAGGAATCTCTTCCATGTTTTGCTCCATTCGTCCTTGCAACAATCGCCCCTAAAAGGGCACCGTCTTGGAGGCAGGGTACTCTTCGCATGGTTTAACAACAACTGGGTTTCTTCATCAATACGCCGATATTGCACTCGATGTCTATATCCAAAAGCCACGCTCTTTTGGTTTGTTGATAATAAGAAAAACCTCGCAAACTTACTGTTACATCTCAGTTCACTCTCTTGTAGGAGACGTTATCGAAGGGTTTTCATCACCTTCTGGACAAAAGTCCCGGGCAAAGCATAAATAGCCACCAAAGCAAAGAGTATTAGGAAAACGAAGCAACACCCCTTGAGGATTTTCCACCTCCAAGTTTTACATATGACGTGTTTGAAGGACTTGAGGGGGTTTCTGAACCAATTGTAAGACGTGTCCGGTCTCCTAAAAAAGAGAAACTTCCAGTGAGGCATGTGAATTTTGATTTTTATTGAAATGACAATATGTTTATTGCCTATAAAGTACATAATATTCTCAAGAGGCGGAAAATCAATTAAGGGAAGCCAAAAAGTGTTAATCAATGATTATTTATAGATATCTAGCCAATGTGAGTTGATAACAGCGTGCTTGTGCTAATGGTAAAATGTAAGAGATATAGACTTACTTCGGAGGGGGTAGCGATCCAGGACCTTGTCTGCCTATTCCTACAGGCTTTAGCTCAGCCTCTTCTTTGGTGAGGATTTCAAGCTCGGCCTCAAGTTTACCCTAGAAAAGCAGTGTGTTTCGAATTTATAGCCGCTGTAAAGAATGAATGCAAAGCACACTGAGCTCTAGAATAAATGGAGTAGGGAAGGTCGGAACATGTGGAGCGGTCCACATTTCGTGAAATTAGGTATTTCCAGTCGGTATATTGTGGTCGTTCTTCTGGAAACTTGATCTAGCCCTGTCTCGACTCTCTTGAAAAAATATTCTAGTTCACCTCGAATCTTCCTAGGTCATTAATTTCGCTTCTATTGCAAGAGAAGCACCAATCGGGGCAAGCCATCTTGGTCAGCACCATTTTGATGTAGTTTTCCTTTGCGATGCTGTGTAATGAAATAGCCCAGCCCTCTTGAAGTGTCTACAACTATCTAGCAATTTGTCATTCAGGATTTTAAACTCCAAAATCCACTTGAAGGAACCCTTTCCTTGAACCGCTATCTATAGAGGTACCCGTGAAGCTGCCTCCGTCGCAGCAAGCACATCTCTCTTCAATGCAAAATCCTGACTATCGAACAGCTCTTTGAGTGTTTCCAGTTTCACTTAGGATTATTTTCTCGATTATCCAGTATTTTAATTTAATTTGATTTTAATCTTATTATTTAATCAAGATGTTAGATTAAAGGACAAGTTTTGCAAATCTAAATACTATCGAGGATGGCGTTAAAGAAAAACTCAAAACGGCAACTAGGTATGATGGAAAACGCAGAATTTTAAAAACCATCGAGGAAAATGAGACATGCAGAAACTCTTTAAGCCCGTGTGGAAATTTGAAATTGGAAAAAAGCAAAGTAAAAGGGAAGAATTCACAAATAGACCTCACCCCCAAGATGGCAGTTTGCGTCTTCTTATCTTTAGCCGTAAAAGGCCACCACCCTTTGGTACTTCTAAGCTTGAATAAATTAATTCCCTTAGTGTTGCGCTCCAAAATCGACAAATTGCACGTATTTGAGGATTTCGCTCCTCGGGGCATTCGGGAAAGTTCCAGATTTAAAGAACCTATTGTCGAACCCAGCAGATTTTATTTAAAAAAAAATCATTGAAATAGCAGCAATGTCGTACCCAAAAAATCATCTGCAGAGAAAGAGTCATTGTCCCAAACCGTCAAGTGCAAGATGCATGGAGTTTTAATCTCGCTTTTTTCCTTCGAGAAAACTGACTCCGTCTTTCTTATAACTAACTTGTCTTCATTTGCCAGATACTCAAACTTGAATATAAACCTCCAGTTAAAGTTACCCTCTCCAGTTAATGACCTGTAATGCACGTCCGTGTACTGGCTCTTTTGAGGCTGCTCCAACCATCTAAAACAACCCCCATCTCAAATAGGAATCGAGCCTTTTAGGGAGAGAAATCAACCCTTTAACATAAATGTCAGACTTCTTCTCGCCAGTGAAGAAATCATCCTCTGAGAGAATTACATCTTCGGTATTCCAAATTATCACACGAAGTTCATAAGCGATAGGTTTCCTTGGAGTTATATTCACTTTTTCGGGTACTGGATAATCAACTCTAGGGAAAATGTCTATCCAGAGCTGGATTTTTCCCTTAAAATTTTTTATCGTCAGAAGAAGTCAACTTATATAGTAAAAATACTTGTTCAATTCCAGGCTTATCTGGGGTGTAAAGGGAACGAGTTTCCACGTGTTCAGGCACAAATTTGAATCCAACAGCTGGTAGTTCCTGCCATCTCTTAAGTGCTTCTAGAGCGAGGTTCTCGCGATCGATGTCAGGGTCGTTAGTGACTAAAATCAACCCTTAAAGTTTGCGATCAAGGATTCTTTAGATTATTTACTGGTAAAATTCTTAGGAGCAAATTCTTTACTACCGACACAAACAGAGGTGGCCGTATACTCTGGTGCCGGAAGGTTCCATTTCTGGCAGGTTGAAGTCAGAATTTCACATGGCGAGTTCTGGTCCCTCCAACGACAATATCCGCAGCTGAAACCAAGATGCATTGTGAAGAAGTTGAGGAGACTGTTTCGAATGTTACTCGAAAAATGTATCTGCGATTCCACATTTGGCTCGATGTTTTGTATAGAAACGATTTTCCAGATCGATTCTTGTTTCACCAATTAGGTCATCCTTCGTGGTCATATCATAGTCGAAGACTTGGATGAGGACACAAGTGGTTTCTGGGAAGCTCCCCTGGAACTCAAAGCATCTATGGTCTTACTAAGTAATACAGAAGCACTTGAAAGTGTGGTACAACCTTCCAAATATGGGATTTACATCTCTTGGTACGTAGTTTTTTCTATCGCAGACCAATTTCCGTCCGAATTTTAGTTGCAAATAAGAGTCTGATGTGCCATTTAAATCCTTAGGTCTTAGGTGGATTGCACGAACACAATAAACTCTTAACAAGACAGAAAGAATAATTTATGACTAGCTAGATGAAGAGATATTTCACCTTAAAATATACTGAACAGGATGGTTGTGTGGATAATCAGCGAACACCCCGTTCTGCACTAAGTTGCCAGAGGGTGTTACATAATTTTCAACGTCCTCATCATCGGGTGGCCACTTGTAAAATTTTACAGCCCTAAAGGTCTTCGCAGTTATAAGATACAATTTAAAGAATAAAAGAAATACCCTTTAAATACTGCAGTTGTAAGCTGCTCGTCGAGAATCTCATCCCCAGTTATCTTCCCTTTAAATATCTCGAAACTAGTTAACATATCCGAAAAACCCTGGAACTCTGGTTGATATTCTAGCTCATTGGGATAGATCTGAAAGATCCCTATAAGCAAAACGTAAACGAACCATTGTCTTTTAGGTACCTTTAACTTATTTCGATATGCAGGTGAAATGGGTTCCTTCTTATCCTTGGGTATCTGCTGTGACACGCTAAAGGTACTTCACAGATTTCTTGTATTACTTGAGATATTTACCTCTACAGAGGCATAAAACTTTGTCCACCAATCGAAGTCGTTATATTCCTCTTGAAGTTCTTCAGTTACAGACAGAGAACAGTCGCTTTGGGCCTTCTTAAATGCCTCCTGGGATTTGTTAATGTCGCATGAAAATTTTGGACTTTTGGTGAAGAAATTCCAGCATTTCTTCAGGGCAGAGTCATCGTTTTTGGTATCATCAATGTGGTCAACTACGGTACGTGACCAAGTTTTCTTAAAGATTTCGGAACCTAAGGAGGTATATAGGAGATACGTATTATTATAGCAAAAAATATAGTTAAAATTGATAGACAAACATAAATTAACTTAAGCTGAGCGCTGAAAAACTAAGAGGGTCTTATACAGGGTGTCCCATAAGTGTATCATTATATTTCAGGAGGTGATGGTACCTTGAAACATAACGTGGTACTCCATATAAATCATATTTCGGTAATCATTAATTAAGAAGATATAGGGTGTTAAAATTGTTTTAAAAAATCAAATTTTTATTAATATCTTTAAAATCGCGTGACATAGATGTGCAAATGAAATTTGACGTGTTTTGACGGCTAATATAGATGCATTTGTTTAAGTAAAAAGGTTATTTTTAATTTCACTAGAGGCGTGCTTATGGACACATCTCAGCATATTTTTTAAGGAAAAAATACTAAGTCACTGCTTTCCTTCAAAATAAAAATTGTTTTTGAAAATTTTATTTCATTTAGAAGTAAAATGCTCATTTGACTCTTTTTCTCACGTGATTAATTGTTTTTCAGTAAAAAAACAAAAACAGTCTATATGCACGATGTTCTCTAAATGATATTAATAATATTAAATCTGTTCTAAGTGTTATTTATTGGCCAAAAAATTTCCGGAATTTGTCCAAATTGAAGGCTATTTTGGTCAAGACATAATCGAGTCTGCTTGTTCATCGATGCCCCGACCCGTTGAAATATTCCAGCTGTGTTTTGGATTTGTGTGCAGACGGCTATCACCCTTGTTAGCAACTCCTTTTCACTGGAAACAGGTCTTTTGTACACTAAATGGTATACAAAAAATAAACAAAAAGAATCAAAAGGGGTCAGATCAGGCGAACACGCCGGCCAAATTATTGGTGCTCTCCGGCCAATCCGGAGATTTGGGAAAACCTGATTAAGATGATGCTGAGCAACAAATAAAAACGTACAGATGCTCCATCCTGTTAAAATCACATCTTTTGTCTCATATTCAGTGATGCATAAATATGCATATCCGCAAATTTAGCTGATATAATTTGAGCTATTAAAATGAATTTATTAACTCAATTAATAAAATTAGCGCATCCAATAAAATATTTATAAAAGTTTATTGCTTAATGACAATAAATTAATTTTTAGGCTAGTCATAATGACGCAAGTCATGATGCGTTAAATCGTTAGCGTTATTGTTACTGAAACTTGCGGATATGCACACCACTTGTGCATGCAGACTGTTTTTATTTTTTTACGGGCAAACGATGAGTCAAGTGAGCATTTTGCTTCTAAATAAAATGAAACTTCCAAAAATAATTTTAATTTTGAGAAACAGCAGCAGCGTGCCATTTTTTGCTTAAAAAATGTTCTGAAATATGTTCGTACCTACACCACTGGTGAAATTAAAAATGACGTTTTTGTACGCGCAAATGTGTCTACATTAGCTGTCAGGACATGCCAAATTTCATTTATAGATCTCACGTGGTTTTGAAGATATCAATAAAAATTTGATTGTCTCATCAAACTTCAATACCTTATGAATTCTTCTCAATGAAACATTATCAACGTACAATCACCACCTAAAATAAAAAATAATAAAAATGCTTAAAAATTACTATACTTGTTTCGCTGTGCAATATGGGACCGCTGGCCCTATCACTATGATGCAATCCACTGAGCACCTTCAATCTCTCATTAACCGTCATGGGGGTGAATAAAAAGTTCGTGGTATCGCAAGTACTGATTCCTGCGAACACGGAAACTCCAAAGTTCCTGCTATCAAACAACTTGAATTGGAAGGTCTCGGTGTACTCATCTTGCGAAGTCAACTTCTGCAAAGGATCACCTTCAACTGCTTGCACTTTCAGGTTGTTCATTACCAACCACATCAGTAACGCCAAGATGATGAGTAAAATTGGGAAACTTCCTAGCATTCTCTATGACTTTGGATTCTATGAATTTGTCGCCGCAGTAAAACGTGATTTTAGGCCTGTTAATCCTGATGAGGTTCACTTTTTTCAAGTTTCGCATACCCCAGAAAAGTACCTCTACTCTGTAGGATTTGATATGAGGTTTCAGGTGGCTAGGTACTGCTACGATGTGATTATCTGGTATTGCTTTGTTCGGCTCTGAGATCTGGGTAAAAATGTTAACGAGCTTTGATTTTAATGGGAAGTAGCGAATTTGATTCACTTCTATTAGCTCATAAGCCGAAAGGAGTTTTCCAACGACTTCATTCTGGTTGAGAATCGTGTGAAGTCTCAACTTGGTAGCTGATGATGTCTTGTCGTAATTATCGCTCAAAAGCGAGACTCTGGGTTTAATGATGGTTCTGCCGACTATTTCCGCTGACATCTGAAATTTCTGCTTAGTCACGTGAACTGAAGAAATTGAAAAGATGGTTGATACCTTATCTTGATCGAACATTTGCACGAAAAACGAGGGGGGGTTCTCTTTGATACAGCTTCTTGAGCCCTGCACGTAGATGTTGGAGAAGGTCAAAGTTTGATCCCACAAGGGCACCACGACGTTCTTTTTGAGCTGCAAAATCACTGTAGCAGGCGTGCAGGGAAGAAACTTAGAAGCTTTACCTGAGTCTGTTTCATTTCCTTGAGCAATGCTACCTGAACAAATGGGTCTACCAGACCGCTTTTATCGAAGCCTGGACGAACAGCTCCTTGGAATATGTAGGCTTTGGCTTCGAAGAGCTGTAGAAGAAATTAACGGATACTTTAAGCCATTTTACCTTTTTGAAAGGATTTTTTACGTATTTTTCTTCAGCAGTCAGCGCTTTCCCTTCGTATTTGAAGCCCTTGGGAAGGATGTTGAGGCACTCCTGATGCTGCTTATTTAGGCCCAACCACAGGAGTATTTCTATTTTACACATCACCGTGTTCTTGTTCTCGATCTGAGGAAATGTTATAAGGAGCTAAAAGAGTTTTGAAAGACTTGCCATATACAGCATTGGCCGGATCTTCCCGCAGTACTGCCCCATTTCTTCGTCAATGTGGGAGAAGACGATATCTCTCGCTGGAATCCTGAAAGTTCCTATTTTTTTGTTTAAGCAAGTCATGAACACGAAGACATCTGGCCAACAGGACTGAACCTAAAATCATGTTTGAAATGTAGTTCTTGAGTAGATATTTTTAATAATTAGGTACATCTTCAACCAAAGCTTCTATCTTCTGCTGAATGTCATCTAAATGCCGATAAATCAACTTCTTGGATGCGTTTGCTTGCAGTGTTTGCAATACTTGCAATTTATCAAGAACTCCATTCTGGAAGGTTTATTTTGCTCTTATACGGCCTTGCATCCTAATTATCATCATCACCATGGTCTTTAAGCACAGCTTCACTCTCTCCTTGTCCAGGACTGTTCCATAGTCGAAGTTGCTGTAATTAGTCGCAATTATCTCCACATACTTCTTTCCACTGGCAAATAAAACGTCTGCAGTTTCTTTGAGACTCTCCTCAATTAATTGAGATGAGTTAGGGGAGTATTTTGCGAACATTCCTTGGATTATGTCCAGCCTTTCTCTCTGTTATCAATTCTAAATATATATCATAAAACCAACTCAGGAATTTACCAGTTCCCTAGATATTTTCTCAATCATATTCGAGTTATACATTCTCTTCCTAAAATCAGGTCGAGTAGACTTGATGCGCATGCAGGGCTTCTCATCCCCATAATCCATGTAGTAGAAGTCCTTCCCACTTTTCAAAGGCTTCGCCCCTAAATGCTTAAATAAGTGGTAGAAAATAGGCAAAATGAGAACCTGCCTAAAGTTGCATTTGCAGGGTGCTCAAACTCGAAAGTGTCCCCAATCGGCATTTGAGTGGTAACATCCCCGAAAGTGATTCTGAAGGAAATGTGCCTACCATGGTATTTTCTGGAAATGCAGTTGGCCTCGAATATGGTCGCGAACAACAAAGTTTCTTCAAAGCTGAACAAAGCATCCTAAAGCAAATTCTTTACATTTCCCATAACAACCACCTAAGACTCACTTCTCTTAAGTAGGGAATGCCACGTTGAACTCCGACTTTATTAGCTGCACTAGTTGATATTGCCTCTTGCAAAAGTTCAGTGTTCAAACACATTAATAGACTCCCCATGTAGCCCTCAAGATCTTGCTTTGAGTAAAAATGGACGTAAGTTGGGCCAAAAGTAGGCAAAAATCCTTGAAAAATTCCACTATCGTAATATAATTCATAATTATATTAGCGCAAACCTTCGACATCATCATTTGAAATGCGTTTCAAATTTATATGATGAACAGCCTTGACCCCATCATAGCACAGTTCAAATTTGATACTCTGGCACAATGGGGGGAAAAAGTCTGTAATTGTCAGCCTTTCCTGGAAGACAGGATCAGTGGTACCCTTTCTAACAGTGGTGCTTACCTAAATGGTCACTTTTTGATTAATGGGAGGAGTTTCTAAAACTGTTTTGTACCGTACCACCGATCCAGCAAAACTGACAATAATCTTAGTGGAACATTTAGCTTCAGTTGAATTGCCATCATGCATGGTGGTCAGAAAATCGGCAAAATGCATCGATTTTAATTGCAAGTGTCGGCAGTGATAAATATCGAAAATGAATTTAGCCCTTTGGCGTTCACCAAGGAAGGTCATGGGGGTCAAGAGGTTCCTGGAGGTTTTGCTCACCTTATATTTATGCATGTCATAGTCAGGATTATCTACCCTTCAATTTCGTCGTTGACTACATTTAATGGAAATTTCGATATTTGGCCACGGGCTAAAATGTCGATATCAACTTTGAGGTATCCTGTAGGGCCGCTGACAATGCCTGCTTTAGGGGAGGTCAAAATTGCCCATCGATGGTAAAACTGCGAGTCTAAGAATTTCGTTATTGCCAATGGAGCTTTTAAATTGGAGTAACTTTCTTACTTTTCTCGTTTACAACTGTCGTCACATCTAATTTGACACTGCCCAGTATTTTTCGTTTTCTAGCGAAGCTTCTGGGTTGAATTACCTGTGATTTTAGTACAGTGTTGGAAAGGCATTTTTTCTTAACTGCAAAAGGAATTTACCGTGATGACAATGTTTTGCTCCAAAAACTTCTCGTAGGTTGATTCTAGCTCGAAGACGAAATACTATTGAAACAAAATTTACTGTTAATTTATTGAGGAGGAAAAGTAGTGGTGGTTTGAGATTAGGGGAGCAATTACATTAATTTTAGGCCATATTTAGGTACGTATCTATGTTTTATAGTCAAATAACTCCAATAAGCTCCATAGGGTTGGTCCGTGTATTTAGATGACCCCTAGTACTTTTGTTAAAAAAAAAACATATTAAATACAAAAGTTATAAGATTTATCCAAAATCGCCAGAAAATGTTACGTAACACAAAATATGAATATTGCAAAGTTAAAAAAGGACACAAAGACGTTAAATTTATAATCGAACACCCTGTATATTCTATAATAATTGAATAGATGTTTCTTTACAGCTGGGACGAACGTTATTAGTAATTAAAGTTTTTCTTTTTTTATAATAAAAGTAATAAACGCTGTCTAAATATACCGATCAATCCGGTACACAGTAAGCAACATCTCAGGGCTCTACATTTTCTCATTAATTTTTCCTCAACAAAAAGTGTTCGATATATTTGCAACTTTTAAGTTTGATGTCAAATTTTTTTAGCCTGAATTTTAAATGAATCATTAAATTTGAAAAATTGGATGGAGGTAAAAACAATTATCAATATTTTCCTCATTGTCTTTATAATGACTAACATAGAAACGGAAAATTTAATTAAAAATATTTGTGTATATAGAGTAGTCCAAAAACAAACCGCCACGCTTCAACTCCGTATACTCGTATTCTATACATTGAAAAATAGTGAGAAGGTATTTTTTGGGATTTGCCATAGACACTAATTAGGCAGATAGGTAGGTACCTATATCCTTGAAAAGGTTAGTTTCTTTACGAAAATACAGGGGTTTAAAATTTCGAAAAATTATGAAAAGGCCATATTTAGTAACAAATAAAATATTAGTAGCCCATAATGTCCTATTATCATGCCAATGGATGTCTTTAAAAGAAAAAAGACTGTCTGAACACTTTCTCGCAAAACGAAAATTATATCTTAACTCCTTGTCCAAGTATTTTCCCACTTCACCTAAATTTATTAAAGCATTTATGAAAAATAAAGTTTTAGTGTAATGAAAAAATTGTATAAATTATTTTTATATGTGTCTGTTCATTTTTGAATTTTGTAAACGTTCTTGAGAAACTTCCATAAATTTTCAAGTGGCAGATAAAATACGAAGTTTAATAACCGTTTATAGATGATAGAAACAGTTACGAAGAGAATAATTCAATCTAAATTTTCAATTCTGGACTAAATGGTGATGGAGGTGTTGTTGTGATTCCTATAGCACGACGAGTGGAATAAAATGAAAGCTCTTTAATGGATCTATATTGCCTTCGTTGCGTTATTAATAATGGTATATTTTATCATAAACTACTGTTAAAGCAGCTTTCAACTTCCACTTGTATAAAACTGTAGAAAAATCAAGCCAAATAATCCGAAATAGAAAGAAGCCTTTCCCAAGCGCGTTTTCCGGTTCCGACGGTACGATTGTCTGCTCTCTTACTAATAACTACATCACTTACCTCGTTATAGAATGGACAATCCGAAGATTTTTGTACAGCAGTGGACTTCTTCTGATTCCCAACTCTCACTATAACAGCAGAATTCATGTTATCCCATATGTAATGCCTGCCTTCGATTATGGTGATTGCCACGAGATAAGTCTTCGTTTTTTTACTCATTTTGGACAGGGACTTAAGTTTGATCTGAGGAAAATCGTGCTTTTTGACGTTGATGATTCAATCCCTCTTTGCATGGTGGAAACTGGTGTATTGAAAACTGAATTTGTGTCAATAATAAAAGCGAATGGCCATTACTAAGGAGAGGTCGGAGATTTTGAGAATATTTGAAGTCCGGAGCAAAAACTGCATCAGTTCTAATTTAAATTTATTTGAAGAGTGGCGTGATTCGGTAAATATCCCAACAGATGCGCCAAAGTTGTTAGGAAACTTATTTTATGGACACCGTACAGGTCAAACTCAATGAAACGCATGTGAAATATGCAATAATATGTCATTTATATGTTATTTACAAAAGAAAATAAATTAGCCTAAACTCTATACATTTCTTCCTATAACAAATCTGCTATTGTACAAATGGAAAACGTCGACGAAGTCGGGAAACCCTAAATCTATACTGGTGATCACTAAAGGTAAAAACCTCAAAATCACATTGCACAAAATGAACACATACACATAACTGATGGATTATTTTAACGATACTTAATTCGAAAAACCAAGGAAAGAAACGCTTTTTACTTTAGGTGAAACTGCTATAATTAACATTATAAAATTTGTACATGCGCTATATTAGCAAATGTCCTAAGGAACTTTAGTATGGATATGGATTTAGTGAATGTAAGCACTTTTCAACGTACTTACTAAAGATGAGTGCATTAGAAGCAAACTGAATCATTAATAGATATCGCTAAAGGTAAGATTTTGCGAATTCTGATTATGCAAATGATGGTGCAAATCATCCAAGCTTTGATGCGAAATGGAGCTGTCAATGATGGTAGATCCACCAGGAGATCCATTGGGACCGCTCGACTGAATGTTGTTGTTATTGTTGCCCTGCGAACCTTCCTGCCTCATTAGATTCCTGCGCCATTTAGCCCTGGCATTTTGGAACCAGACCTAGACAAAACAATCTAGTCGACAACTCTCAATTATTAATTCGGTAATTTACCTGAAGAACCCTCTTGGAGAGGCCAGTTTTCTGAGCCAGTTGCTTCAGATCTTTGGCGTCTGGATTTTGGTTGATGGCGAAGTAGGTTTTCATGGTGCGCAGCTGGTGATGCTTGAACGAGGTTCTCATTCTTAGATAAAAAACTGTTATGTATTTATCTTAGTAAATGAGAAAATGTTTTTTACCTCTTGGTTCTCTGCGAGTGGTGTCCGTTACTTGAGGCCGGAGAGGTCACTGACGAGTCATACGAAAGCGACTCCATTGAGGAAGATAAATCACCTTGATGGAGCATTTCTGAAAAATTTAGCAAGCGCATAAAAGTCTGAGCACATGATATGTAAAATTAAAGCCAAAAATAAAACATTTAAAGCCCGGAATTAATGATATTTGCTGAAAATCCCAGCAGTCGCTCGAGGGCCCTTCAGCCCACTGGCGAAGGCTTATCCCTTCAAGTGGACCGTACATCGTTGTCTATTTTTCCATATCTGATAGACGTGTTTAAGTGGTAAACACACACTGGCGCCCTTATGTGCTTGGGTATCTTCGATATTGATCGATGCTCACTTCAATAATATTACCGCAAATTATGGTTAAAACCCCTGAAGAGGTCTTGTAAAATACAAACACAAGCTGACGCTCTTTATCTAAATACTAGAAATAGTTCGTTTAAAAGGTGACACGTCCATTCTAATATAAGATAAAGCGGTAGCCTGTCCGAGTGACTTCAAATGACAGGTGCTGCCGGACATACATATATACAAAACGGTTTTTGGTTATTGCTGCCTCGATTTTATTTTCCCATTATCTCAACTATTTTATCTAACGTAGATGGAAACGGAAGAATTATGGGGCTTTTAATAGTAATGGTCGACGGACTTTGTTAGCTCTGGGAAGGTGCCGGAATTCAGATTTTTTAATTTGTTCTAGTGTTTAAACAGAATTAACAACTCCACGTTATAAATTTCCATTTGGTTAAATATTTAAATAAAGCGAACTGGTACTGGGATATTACTCTTAATTTCTGTACACAAAAACTTCATCGGTTTATTACTCGCAAAGTAAGATTTTAGCTTACTGCATTTGGACAGCTCGTGAAAGTGTTAAGACACTAAGCACGCCATTGGTTTTTAGAAAGATTTACTGATCAAAACGTCGAGCCCCTGGTTTTCATGAAAACTGGAATTAAAAATAAATGCAATTTTGTTTATTAAGTGTTGAAAGTTGTTTCTGTATCGATCGAAACAGGTAGTTTAACTCATTCAAAGCAGGGGCATATTGGAAAATGACGAGAAAAATGGTATGAAAAATTTAGTTGCTTTTGCAGGAAATTTACCAAAAACCACAATTTTTCCTGAACTTCTTCTGTACATTTCTCATTTATGTAACTTTAAATTTAGACGACTTAAGTATTTTTCATCAAGTCGATATTTAAGGAAACTGGCTAAAAGTCTGTTAAGACACGACTAAAAATTTCTAACTTTTTCTACAGTTGTGCTTTATGTGACTGTAAATTTCAATGGGGCAGATATATTTTTCCCAACTTGCGAATTTTTCAATAAAACCATTCAAAATATCATTCGAATTTTGAGTGATGTAATTCAGACTAGAAAAATATCGCTCGGCACGGAAATCCGGGCAATCCCAGAGTATTTCTTCTAGCTTCTCTTATAGCGCCTTTATACGTGTTTTAAAACCCAATGATGTAGGTGTTTTGTTTTATTACTGTTATATAATGTATACAAGGTCTTTCAAAAGTCCCGGAACGGTCATTGACGGGGTGTCTCTAAAAATTCTGTACAAAATCCTAACACACATTTCTGAGGCGAAAACATGCCGATTTAACCCAATTTGGCCCGATTCAAAAGCGGGCGAGTTTAACTTTAATAAAAACATGGAAATTTAAAAAACGATTACGAATTGAAGGCTAATCGAATGTTTTTATTTTTTTCTTTTCAACTGGACGAATATACAGGCAGTTTAAAGTTATTTTCAAGACATGCGCCAAACATCACCTTGCAAATATGTTGATAAGGGATGCCTGCAGAGACTTGCACCAAGATAGCTTTTTTTTTCATAAAACAGGTAGGAAAACACGAATTTAGTCATAAATAAATTTTATGCCCTTGGGATAGAAACAATTATGCTCGTTTAAAAAGGGCTGACAGCCCCATTAGCGCTGACAGAGCTTTCTACAGGTGTATCGCAAACTGTAGGCGGATTCTGACTTCTTGCCCCTTACAACTTTCAGATGGGACGTTTTAGATAGATAGTAACATTGCAAATGAAGTAATCAATTTTTTTCTTTTTTTAAACTTCACTTTGATGTCTCGTGCCTCGAAAACCGTCCACTTTTGGGCTAAGATAAATTGAACTAAATCGTCATGTTTACTTTCCAGAAATCTGTAATAGAATTTTATGCAGGCTTTTCGGAGACACCCTGTATATGAGCATCCAGTATTTCAGGAGCGGTTTTAGTAAAGATTACTAAATATTCTGCAAAGCGGTTATATGTGATGCTCATTTCAGTACTGATAACGAATGGCAGGGGCATCAATTTTACGGGAACTGAGTGCAACTCTATATTTCTTGAGCTAAAAATGCGTTTGCAAATGAGTATTTAAATAGCATTTTCTAGATGTAGATTTCGTGAACAATTTGGCAATGTTGATCACACAGGTACCTATGCATTCCCGTCAGAAGCTGCATAATGACTAAAAAAAACAAATGCCAAACGCGACGTTGCCATTTTCTGCACAACCACAATGGTAGATTTATTAGGTGTTTCTGCACGATTTCGCAGAATAATTAATGGAGATTTGTGTGTGTCTTCGGGTCTCTTAACTACTTCCTAATTTCATCTAATCGGCCCGTCTGCCATTTTGCCTTTCCTCACCCTCCTTTCAAGCCAGTACTTAGACTGATTAATTAGGTAGTCGTCCGAGATCTCTATAGGTCATGTACACACAGCTTTAGATCCCCATTTATAAAAAAAAAAGCTGAGGTGGTGACGATTTTCGATTCTCATTTCGAATGCATCGATTTGTTTAAATTTATTGTCGGCACTTTAAGAGCAGAATCGGGCTCCCAGAACCCGGACCAACAAGAACCAACTTTAAGGATTTTATTTTTTAATTCTGTTCACGACTAAGGCAGCGTTGCCATTTCAAAGGTGCCCTTAGGTTAAACCTCATTCCTGCCATCTAGGAAACCCTTTTAGGAGACGGTGCTGCGTAGATTTTCTGTGCTTAATTGAAAGTGAGGCGTAGGTCGTTAATGTGAGTAATTAATTGAGCTTTGACGAAAATAAGACAATTTGGCAACTACGTAATGGTTGGCTAACCCGAGTATCGATCCTATATCGACTTGTAATTTATTGGGTCGTTGGTTCGGTGGGTGGCCAAACCGAAACAGTTGACAGTTGAAAAGTGTCCTTAGATCCTTATTGGATAAGTCCCATCCGGTAGCCCATTGGTTAAAAACGTTATGGCCGCTCAGGAATTTCTGTTAAGGTAGACCTATCGTCGGCTACGATAATCATTTATGTACTAGTGACATCTGCGGTCAATTAGACGAAATTTTCGAATGTATCTTAGAAACGGTGAGAGGAATTGTTCGGAATCGATTGAGCGCGGCCCCAATACGTAAACATATCATGACATGTCCATAATAATACCGAAAGTGCACAATACGTAGTTTTGTTGTTGAGGACCGTACGTACAAAAAAGGCACGAAACAATGAGCGAAACAAACGTAGAAAATATATTGTATTTGCTCATTAGAAGAAAAACGTCGGGACAATACTAAGAGGTACAATGCCATTGTTTACAAATGCACTGCTTCACTTTTGTAACAAGGTATCGAAAGCGGACGTATATGGACAACCGTGTGAGTGTGTTGTGAATTAAGGTGGTGAAGGGAGGAAGGGTGAACGCGATCATTGGGGTTGGAAATTCGAGGGTTTTGCTTGTCTGCACTCCTCCAGTGGCTTGGATGCTTTGTTTTCTATCCATTCTCGATAACAATGAACGGACCTTTAGGGCAGAAGCAGAAACTATTCTTTTATTATGTATAATATTGTAGATATGTTGCCTAAAACGTTTTCAACATCGCAATTTTAGGCAATTTCGAAAATACCAACGATCTAAGAAAAGCCAACTGAATGTGGAAAGAACGACGGAACAACGATGAAGATGAGCTTAATCGAAGTTCTGCTTATCTTGAGTACGCAAAAATCTCGGGAAATGATTTTCTTAGGTCATGCCGACTTAACGTACGGTAAATTTGATACTGATGAGATAGTCCTTCCCGATCATGCTGGATATTGTAACTTGGGTCCCGATATTGTTGACCAATGAGCGAAGTAAGACTTTCTCAATCGACACAAGACTAGAGGCTAAATACAGGGGCACTTCCGAGACAGTCAACCGATGAAGACAATATCTCGTCTCAGAATTTATGAATTTCTAAGAGATTGCTGAGTTTTAATTCGCCAATGAAAACATCCGAAAAATTGAAAAATCGAGGAACGTTACCAACTTTAAGGCGCGTCCAACGAGAATCGATCAATTGAAACAACTCGTTTTAACTTTGTCTCAAGATCTCTAACAAATTCTTCAATTTTCGGTACGCTACTGAAAAGCACCATTTAACGTCGACTGAGTTGATCAGAGAATTCGAAAAATTGAAGTTCTTCGGCGATTTTTGAAAAATTTCTAATACAGCTCTTAAATGCGGACGGTAAAGCTGCTTTGTCGCACACATTGCCGCAGGCTGCTAGGCAAATGATAACAACTAAACCATCTTTACCTACCTAAAGTAGCAGCTGCCATCCTCATACCCACAGGAATATCACCACAGGACGAGTCATCAACGGCAGGTTTCCTCTTCCTGGGCCTCCCTTTGTGACTTTGAGGTGGAGTGTTGGGGGGGTAATATCCTGGAGATTCACCCCCTGAGTAAATGGGTGTGTCGTGAGGGTCGAAGGAGTCCATGATTTCGTAATGGGGCCTGTTGGTTGGAGCTTTAGCCATAGAATTTTTTTTTTCAAAGATGGAAATTACCTGCAGTATATCACTCCGTCCCTCAAACCGAAATGGTCGCCCTTGGAGAGAGGTATTTGACAGAGGTTACAGGAAAAACAGTTTAGGTGATAAACCAAATCTCTGGCCCTCATTACTAGCTCGTTGGCAGATATGCCTGTTTGACATTTGCCGCACCTTGTTACCGCAAACATCCTGTAAAATCAAGGTTTCGGAATGAAAAATGTAGAAATCCTTTCTTGTTTTAATTGAAAAACATATCTAGCTGCCTGAAGCCTATTATTATTATTAAGCCGATCAAAACTTATTAAGAACTTCATTAATGAAGCATTTTTTGCGGGGATTATGAGGGATTTGTATGCGTGCAGTTGCACGTTGCAGCCGGCCTACGAAATTACATAATCTGACACAATTAAGTACACATTTTTCTCAATTTTTTGTAATTATTACTGCGGATATACGTACTCGTTAAATATAGTTTTTCTGTTGAGTCCGATAAGCTGCCATCAACAGGGACGTAATAAAAACAAATTGAAGAACTGCCTGCTTGTCTGGGATACGCTGTTTGCAACTTGCAAGTACCCTTATAAATTGCTGATTAATTACACTGTTTTAGAATGTATTGGGAATAAATGAGGCAATTAAACATGTGCCATCAGGTGAGGGTTAACCAGGGGTTTTGGAGCTCGTTTTACTCGACCTGGAAAGGGGGCAATTAAAAAAAACGCCTTATGGATCAATCCATTTTCCCGCAACATTGATTGCATTCGCTTTATATGCTCTTCGTCTAAATCTAAATATATCCTGCTTCACCACCTTTTTTTTTTTTCGTGGATGGGAAATATATGGCCGCATTATAATTCCGTGGAGTGAAGACAAGGACCATAATTCTCACAAAGATAAAAACCAGATCTGCGTATGAGGCCCATAAATTTGGCCCGTCCTAATTAATTGAAACCTTCGGATCTACCAAAATCGGATGTCTTAGAGGAAAAAGAAAAACAAATAAATTGGGCGAAAGGAGGGCCGGAATGCCATCGGGTGCAAAAATTCGGGAGACAGCCAATTAGTAGAAATTGATATTCATTGTTACCGAAATTCCTTTGCAAATCACTAATTCTGAGATATCGAACAAAAAAAACTGGATGTCTGCTTTGACGTCGGGCTTAATGTAAGGCCAAAGTTCGCATTCAGACAGTTTCTGTGAACAAAAGATATTGATTTTTCTAGCAAGTAGTTTAGAAATCGTGGGTAATTTTGAACTGGGAACTGTAACAGTCTCGAAAATGTTTGTCCCAATGTTGAGACTTTGAAAATGAAGCAGAAGGCCCGTAAACGCCTACATAGGCGTACTTGGAAAATGACGCCGAAAATTGAATCGAATCGAAAAATATAACCAAAACTGCACTAAAAGTTAAGAGGAAAACTACAATATTTAACGTTTGCTCGTTTCAAAGGATAAAATTTCAAATTATTTGTAGTTGCTCAAAATACTAATGCTTCTATAAATACGAAGAACCGAAAAACCCTCGAACGAAATTGAAAACTCATTGGAAAACTCAATAAAAACCCACAGTCAAGTGCTAACTCTCCCAGAAATCCCTGGAGATAAAACTACGCTTATAAATAAGCTGTTAGACCCTAAAGTCGGCATCCCACGCGACATCCGCGCGATAGGCTCGACATCTACGGCAGCCTTCGGAGGTTTTTGAACCACCTCCTGGAAAGACGTTGAATAATACAGAAAAAAGTTCACTGATAAGCGGTTTCCGGGACGATTTAAAGTGAGTTTCTGGGACGGCTCAATGTGAGTTTCGGGTTAAAACTGAGATCTCTGGGTTACCAGCAGGCAAGGGCGCGGTCTACGTTTTATTAGAGCTGATCCATGTTTTATCAGCGTGTAGAGTAGGCCAACTTAGGTCGGCGCGGAAAGAATTGCAAGATCTCTCCACCTAGATGTTTAGGAAGTAAGGAAGAAAATATTTTTTAAGCTAAAAAATCGAAACATTTGGAAGAAAGCTGCGTAAAATCTTTCAAGAAGAAGTTAAATGCTCAAAAGTAACCACCAGCCGTGACATTTCAAATTGAAGCCCAAGCGTTCGGAAGAGTACTCCGTGAGCTTTTAAGGCTGGCAATCCACGACGTGCGAGCTTCGCCGGTTCGTGGGATCCCTGCTCAATGTGCACCCAGTAATTGCACAGTTCGACAGAAACCGTGGGAGCGTGTCCAAAATTGCGGAAAGCGCAAAATAGAAGAATCACTACACAAACCGAGTCAGTTGTGGAACTGTGAGCGATGCTGTTCCCAATAGCTCAAGAAAATTGCCGTCTATAACGTCGATTATGAGAAGAGCTTTAATGCTTTCCTATCAATCGATCAAATATTTGTCATGCCCTGAAGGTCCCGAAGATGTGTTTATCCTCATTACGTTTACACGCCTCACTGTATGTAAACACAAATTTTCTTAAACAAGTACCTACGTACTTCCGCCTTATAAAACAGTTCTGATATAACGTTGTGATAAGCAAAATCACCGGTTATATGAACTGACAAGCATATCAACCCACACAAAGTTAGTCAGTCACAAGTCGGACGCAGATGCGTGTTTCCCACAAATTTGTTTTCATTTGCGACGGAATGAATAACTACGATATGAAACGTTGTCGTGTGTGTTAGCTTTAACTTCGATGAAGCCTTGATACCCGGCTGTAGTTAATTTTAACAGACAGGTTTTTGCTTGAGTTGAAGTTAAAAAAAAACAAAAAAATTGCTCATTCACCCACTAAAGCATAAAACAAAAGTAATGAGGAACTCGTGGGCACACATCGGAGGCAGCAGATGCACATTCCCACAACTGAGAAGAACATAAAGCAGCGCAGATGCAATAAAAGCCCCAAAGAAATGGGATATTCTCAAAATAGTCCAATTAATTTGACAATAGTAACGTTTTTGGTTTTGTTTTTGTTTGTGGAACGCCACCGGAATTTTAATAGGAAAGAATGTCCGGCCTCATTATTTCGTTATGTAACCCAAAGGGAGAGGTAACTAATTCCGCTTAAATAATTTATTTGAATCGGGCCCTGCCAAATGGTGATGGTGTCATTTCACTGAAGGGTTTTTGAAGATTTATCGATCGTATCAGGAGAATTATCAGATAACATGCAGTTGTACGTTTATTCTCGGAAATGCCATCTTTAGAGGAACGTTACGCAACGAAGAACGTAGAAATAATAAATTTTCTCACGAAAATACGTTGAGCAAATTATCAAATAAGTGTCCTTCAAAACGTACACCTGCGAAAAATGCCGATGAATGCGTCGACATATTGGAAAATAACCTTCAACTACTGCAGATACTGCAGTACTCCTCCGATTTCAGTTACCTCAAGTTCCAATTTTTTTTCGATTAAAGCTAGATGCTTAGGGGCTACCCCCCGTGGAAGATCATGCGCTTTCCTTTCATTTTTTGACCTCCGTGAAGCATTCAAAATTTGAATAATTCTGCCTGGCTCCGACCACCACTTCAGGATATGTTCAAATTATGAAAAACAAAAAATGCGAGAAGATGGATAAACTGCAGAAAGCGGTAACCATTCGCTCTTGGGGTTTACCACAGAAAAAAATCCATCAGAAAACAGGGGCGGGCCAGAAAGGCCAAAAAGAAGGCAACGTTCTGATTTTTCCAGGGTTTTCTTATTTTCGTGAAAGATCCTCTAAATGCTATTGGCGCCACAATTTGGGGGATTGCAAATATTCCAAATACTTCAAAACGTCGGATAACAATTTTGACTTGAATACCAAGAGCGAATGTCGCCCAAGAGGCTGACAAACTGAAAAAGAATGGTCCTTTTTTATCCCTAAATAACGTCTAAATGCAATGTGGTAATATGGAAAGTATTCACGTGACAGTTTCCCCTCGTTCCACATTCGGCGTCAAAAGCCACTTACCTGTAATAATCTTCTTTACAATAAATATTCCCATCCCTCGCGAAACAAGTCAACTCAGAGTCCAAGGGTAGTTTACATTCACTACACTTAAGACAACAGGCGTGCCACTGCCTATCCACTGCTAATAGGTAGTAGCGGTCTTGTATCCTGCCCCCGCAGCCTGCACACGAAGAAGCCTCCCCCAAAGAAGATCCCCCCATGCTGGAGCACGGGGAGGTGGGTCCATGGTCGATGGACTCCCGATCTTTCAGCATACTATCGGCGATCGGATTGAAAATCTGCAAAAGAAACATTGAAGTACTTGATGCGCCCGACATTAAATGCAGACTAACAGAGCTCCTATTTTCTTTGGTTTTAGGAAGGAAGTTGGTGCGCGTAAGTCTATAAAAATGCGACGAATTAATTGATCAGTATAATCGTCGGATAATGATGGTTTTAACGAATCGTAATGTTGGGTGAAATTACGACCTTAAACGGCTAGAAACGGTCTGCTGGTGTAGGTCTACTTCCGACTTTGGCGCCCGCTTTTCGGCTAGACGACACGGTAGTCGTTTCATACTTAGTACGGTTAGGAAATTTTGTAATTGTTTCATTACAACAGGATTTTGTTAACTTTCATCTGCCCTTATGCATTTGCAACCCATGGCATTGTATCTCTAATAAAGATCCGTCACCCAGCAAGAATCTAAAAATAGGATCATGCGAGAGTCTCAGCAAACCCTCTCAAGTTTACTGCACATTTATGAGAACCCTCAGAAATTTCATATTTAGAACTGATAATTTCGAATATAAAGGATTTATATAAGGAGATAGAACTGTCTGATGAACGTCGAAACATCCCCTGCAGGATTTAGGGGAATCCCTCGCGATACTAATTGGGACGTGAGTACTCTTGGAAATTCTCGAATCGAGATTCAAAAATGTTCTGTTTAATTTCAAACACCTTCACGTGGGTTAAATTTTTTTGAAGGATTTAGTTGTGCTGCAATTACTCAAAAATATTCTATCAGAGGTATTTTTTTTTTTTTAATCAATGAAATATGGAAAAACGTTCAGAGTTTCGAATTCCAGAGAGGGACTCTTGAAACTTTTGTAACCTCGGCAAGTAAAATTATTCTTTCTTTCCTTCTTGCTAACTTTAACAATTTTGCTTTAAAACACACTGAGTAACCTAGAAAGCTCTCGAGATTATGGAAATGATCTTCAAAATCTTGCGCAATTTTCAAAGGCTTGAATTCATTATAATTTCGAGCTTAAAAGCCTGAAAATTGCTTCAAAAGTTCAGGCCCCAAAAAAACGAAAAAAATCGCTTCCTTTAACCGTGAGTAAAATCTTAATTTCATTGAAGTCTGAAAGGCCAAGGGCGTCCCTAAAAGGATAATAATTGGCAGAGGAGTTTTTTTGTAATTTTTTACATTTTGCTACGCCTTTGAAACTGGAAAATTGAAGTTGGTCGAATGAAAAATGAAAAAGTTGTCCGAAACTTAATTTGATTTGAAAATCAAAAACCAGGGACGTCTTTACAAGGGGATTGCCCAATGAAATTATCCCTCTACAGCTGTTTTCGCATGTTTTAAAATATTTATGAAATTCTGGGTTTGTTCGCAGCTGGCTTAAATTAATATGGACATCAATAGCCATGGGCTTTTCTAGAAGAAATGACAAGTTGGATCAATGAACTTTAATTGTGTTTTTTTGCGTTTTTCTGTTTCACTGAAAATGTAGATTCAGAACTGATGAAATAAAAGCAATTCGTTCTAGTTCGATGCTTATTGGTGGTTAATTATTGAATCTTATTCAATCAAGAAGTTAATAATCTTGTTCAATCGTGGAAACTATTTTTTGGCCTGGAAACGTTGTCCACACACGTTATTGTGCATCTTTATCAAAATATTTCATGTGAATAAAAACATACGAAGACCGTGTTAGAATGATGTTCTTCTGGAGTTTTGCACTCTTTAGACTACTGAGGGAAATTCGCTTAAACTACTATATTTAGTTTCCCACATGCGGAGCATCATAGAGTACCTACGCGCAGGTAGTGAAGAGTGGTCAATGGAAATGGAACCATTGTCTGCATATCTTACTGATTGATTCACTATCGGCATCACCACGATAATAGTGCCACATTCAAAAAGTTGGATTGTATGCCGAGAAATTCCATGTTACACACGGAATGTAAAGTGCAACTTCCAATTACTTTTCCAAGAATTCCGCGCGATCAATAAATCCTCACCCATTTTCATTGAAGTCAACACGGAATTAATTGGTACATGATGGCGGGCATTGTCTTCAGTCAATAAATTTTATCGAAAGACCAATTACAATTAACAATTAGCAAATTGACCTGGGAGTAATTTATATACGAGACCGCGGGCGTCGATCGTACACCTTAAGTGCCAGTTTTGCATAAACCATGCTAGTTATAGAATAACAACAATTATGTCATTATTAGCACAAATACGTCAGATATTAGAAATTTGATGCTGATCAGAGCTTGAATTAAATTATTCAATTTTTTTGTATGATGGATTGAGCAATTTTCAATTACGTCGAATTTCCTGTACACTTTCACACATACTTCACCTGCAAATTGGGCCTTGAATTGAATTTTCATTCGCATGTTTTACATTATATTGGATAAAAACTTCGTTAATAATTATTTTCTGTGATAACTCGAAAGTTATTGTATCTTCAAAAAAGTTCCAGGTTGGAGCTACGTATATTATAATATATAAGGTGTATTAAAGCTAATCAAAGGAAATAATAACAGGAAGCCATAGATCTGTGTCAAGAATACTTCATTGGGAATGATCGATTGTCATTTTCAGTGATTTATTCAATTATTTAGTAATGAGCGGTAACCTACAATATATCATAAATGAGCAAAAATAAGTTGTTTCAAAATTCCATGTTACAAAGTATCTACGAGTAGCAGTAATGAGAAGAGTGTTAGAGGTTTTGTTAAGTGTTGTAAATGCGCATACAACGAGTTAATTAAGTTATATTGCTAACGTTTCGGTTTAACGCCAAATTTTCAAATTCAAAATTAATTGATCTTTTACCGTTTCCAAGATCCCAATGATCATCCTTTACAGATCGCAGACATTACCAGGGCGCATCCACCATCATGTCCCGAAGTTCATCTGAAGAATTTTTTATACGAAACTTAGACTCTCAATGCATTGTTATTTTATATTAAATTGCATTTTTATTAGCACAATCTTAGTTCGTTCTTTCAAATGAAGCTGTTCAAAATTCCTGAAACGATCTGCTAGGCAATCGGCAAGTAATGGAAAGCTCCTTTTTGCCATAGAATGTACGAACAATCGATAGGTGACGCAAAGCGTCTTTCTGCTGTGGAAAGTTGTTCATAGACCATCTTCAAGTACTGTCGCGAACCTTCGCAAAGCATCATCAGAGCGGATAAGCGCCTTCAATCAACAATCCAACTTACCTATATAAAGAAACGTCCAACCAGCGCGGATTTCAATATAGAATTTTGGGAGAACCCAATATTAGAGGCGCATTTACGAACTCGAAGTTGGACTCAGATTTGATATTAGCTTTTGCACTGAAACATAAGTACCAATATCAATAAATTTAATTGACCCATTTATGGTACCAATACGCCGTCGGATGTGAAGTTGTCGCTGAACTGCCGGTGGGCTGCCGTCGAAGTTAAACCAGTTTTATCTTTTTGACGTTGGCGCTCGCAAACAAAATCGTAACGCGTCGACGCTCAATGAAATCAGTGGTTGACGGCACATGATCATAATGAATGAGGGGACATATTTTTGTGTTTACTTATGCGGCACAACCCCAAATCCAATTTCAAGAATATGAATAATTTTAAATGCCAAGTTGAAAATTCCGACATTTTAAACAAAAAATTCACGTAAACAAATTTTCAATCGAAATAAATTTTATTGAAAAATTTGAAATCAGGGGCGTACTAATTAGGCGATTTTCAACCGAGGTCGCAGGGCGTTCCATTAAAATATTCAGATTCGTGCTCATTTCTATAATTGCTTGTCGAAATATAAGGAACAACCCTGTGCGCACTTTATATGTATTTAAATTGGAGGTAATTTATGTAATTTTTTAACCATATTAATATGGATAAATCGCTAATACATAGATTTAAAAAATATATATATTTAATTAGGAAAATTAATAATTGACCAGAAACGTCGTTAACATCTACCGGGATACCTGTAGTAGGCCCTACTTAGCCAAAAAGTTGAAAATTATGTGGCTATGGAGAGGGCGAAGCTCTTGTAAAAGCAAAAGATAGACATATTCATTTAAATGTGATAGTCACAGGCTATGACACTGAATCAAAAAGTGTTCATTAGAAGTACTATTTTGCAGTATTTACCAATTAATGACAACATTATCCTATGTGTATTTAAGGTTACCGGATGATCCAAATTTAGTGTATATAGTTCGATCGCGGTTATTATTGCAAACAGAGATTTGGAACGTCAATATAATGCAATGGAATTAAGATATCGTTAATGCCAAATGTCATTTGTCACTTCAGGATTCGCCGCAATGAATATCAAGTTTTTCTTAAATGCAAGGTATGCTACTTAAATCGAAATGACATTTACTCGAAAGACCTTTTCCGTTGAACTGTTATAGTTGATCTTTTGGAACGTCAGTTACTCATATGCACCCATTTTATGGCATTGAAACTGTTTTTTTGCCCCCGGTATATGAATTATTTTATAATTTTTGTGATAAATTAATTTAAGCAATTTTTCAATTTTGCCACATTAGTCAGAAAGGAAAATTTAACTTTTTACATTTTTGTTTTAACAAAAATATTACCCACAAGAAACACTAATATTTATTGTAAAAAACAAAAATTTGCATTTTGCAATTTTTTGATATTGTTTTACATAGAAATGATTGTAAACAAACGAAATATGTAAATTAATTTCTTCAAAAAAAAAAAAAAACATTTTACTGTTAGTAATGTCTGCATCAAACTCAATGCGTTTCATTCATAAAATGAAAAGCAAAAGTGCCCATTCAAAATAGCATTTTAGTGGATTTTAAACAGTAAAGTTGAAAAGTAAATTAAATTAGTTTGTGTTGGTTAAAAAGCGGTGTATCGGCATGTAGCCAGGGGTATTTCGTTGTGCCTATTCAAAAAATAAAGTTATCCTAGGCAAATTTGGAAATTCAATTATATACAGGGGGAAAATAAAAAGTTTAAATAAATACCATAGTATTTCAATTTGTAGGTAATTGCGCTAAAAGTGTAAGTAAAAGAGATTGTTGAAAAGATCCTTTCGAACAGATATTGATGTAGAATTAAAAAATATACATTCCCACGAAAAAAACAAAACTTGGTACTAATTGCGGCCATTTGTTAATGACAAGTGACGTCTGTCATTAGCACAATCGTAGTTCCATTACGCCATAATAATGTTTAAACCTTTGAACCTCTGATAACTCAAAAATTTTACCATACATTCGATTTGGGTCACCCGGTATAGGTAACTAATTTATAAAAAAATGGATCAACTTCCGTTATTCAGAAAGCACAAGGTTGGCCCTTGTGCTAAAAAGAGAAAAGAAGACTTTGAGTATGTTGTTTAAAATTTTTTATAATAATAGTATGCCAATAAATGAGATTTTTTCTCTTTAGGACTTATAATATAAAAAACAATAAATAACCATTCCTAATTAAACTGCAATTTTTACTGTTATCAGTGCTAAAAATGACTGTAATCCAAAACCAACTCACCATAAGAAAATCGCAATCAATACTATATCCTCAATCAACCTAATTTGCTAAAAATACAACCGTCACTACAAGGCACCGAACCCAAATCTCCCGTCGTCCAAAAAAGTCCGCATAAGTCACAAAAATAACCTCTCACTCTCCCGCTCTAGACCTTAAACTGGCTACTGTCACTACTAAAACTTCGCCAACGACACAGAGGGGGCACATCTAAACTCCTTTGCATCTCTGAATAGGGATGCTGGCGGGGTCACGCCCCTTTCGCAGTTGTCAACGCAGGCTCCGCCCTTCACTAAGTGCCTCGAAGTTGTCACGGTCCAATAGGTGCGTCGCATAGGGGCGCTCTCTAGCGGATGCCTCGGCAACTGAGCTCAGACTGGCGGTAGCGTACATGACGGCATGAGGGCCTGAGGATTGGAGGTGTGGGTGCGAGAGAGAGAGAGAGAGAAGGAGAAAGAGAGACGGTGATTTTGCTAAGGTCGGCATATTTTGGTTTGAATTGAAGTTGGGTAAATGTACGAAACGTTGCGATTTTGCTGAGGTGGTTTTAATCCCATTAGCCTGATGATGATTATTTTTTTGAAGTTCTGAAAATTGCAAAACACCATTATACCGTTCGGGAGTATTGACCGACATAATGTCAACCGTTATTTTTTGATGCGATACGTTAATAGTTCTTTATAGTTTTGTATATTATCCTATTAAAATTTGACAACGCAAATGTAGCCAACAAAATATGTATATAATAGTTATTTAACAAATATATTAATGAGAGGGATTAATAATCGATACATTTTTTAAATAGGTTGCGAAAAAGTTAGTTGTAAAATTATAAACGTTTCCCTATTTTGAATCAACTGTCTCTCAACGTACATATTGTGTTATATTGAAAAACACTGATTTATTAATGAATGATTTTGTTTTTTGGACAACTTTAAACGGTAACAAAAAACCACTTGTTCATGTATTGTCCGGTTGAATATTGGTCAATTTTCTTTTATATGTCAAAGCTGTCATCACTTGGCAAAGCTGTCACTGTCATTTAATGTCATATATTATCACATTTGTAACTCTCCTATCATTATTGACAGCTGAAGGTTTTGGCCAAACATTTTTGATACGGTTTATGAATTTGACAGTTCTTACCTAGCCTCCCCTCTCCACATACAGACGTAAAATAAGCGTATTCGCCGTTATGCTGTTTGTATACTTGTTGCGTTCGTTTATTAGCACAATCGCAGAATAAAAAATTCACCAATTTCGTAAAGCTTTAACTAAATCTTCCTGCGTAGATGATTAATCATTCCGTAAGTAGTATTTTTTAAGGTATTTCACGCCCTTTAACGTCACCAACGGTCTCCTAATAAAATATCCTAACTTGGATTTCTGTCACAAACGTGACACTGCTTGATTTATTAAGTTCGCTTTAAGTCTCGACTCGTGCTGCTCCAAATCCCCCGTTGCGAAAAACAAAGCCCTTGTATCTGAAGGGACGGAATCGGATCCCTTTTTATTCCCATTTCATTTGAAAACGTTTCCTTTGTCGTTCCGGCGTCACGCACGCTTCAAATGAAGCTACTTTTTGCTATTTGACACTTTTGCTAATAGATCCGGCAGGAGGGGATTCAACTTTTACAGGCACTAAATTTTTCCCATGAAAAATCTTCTTAATTGACATCTACATGTAGGAAATTTCCGCATCAGCTCACGTATATCATAAAACGCAGCGAGTGGCTTAGAAAGTACGACCTGCGACCCTCGGTGTTCTTATCTGCGATCGCAGCGACACGCGTAATGGCATTCTGTCTGTCAGAAGACGTCGTACGTCACGGCTGACGCCATACGCAGCATCTTTGGTAATGAGAGTGACATCGTGAGATATGTTATGATAAAGTACCCATATAAAAACGTAAACGAATGGGCTTCCCGTGGAGTCCTCAGGAGTGGGATGTTTCGGGTCTTCATAAGGTTTACACATTTTCTTAAATCTACGGAGAAGTACACTTTTCCAACTGATTCCCGTGCGAAAAACGTGCTTTCGGACTTGCAGCTGAAAGCTATAAGAATTTAAGAAAGGTTCTGATCCTTACAGCAGAATTGGTAACGTCACGCTGTAAAATCGGTTACTATTTTTGCGTTAACTTTAAGAAGGAAAAGTTGCACTTTTCCGCAATTTAAAAGAGCACAAATCGCATGTTTAGACATTCAATTTGTCCTCGGAGGCAAAACCAGCAGCAAGCGAAACGATGTGGTTAGGAAACATTTTAAATAGTCTGAGGGGTTAAATCTGGCGAATAAGATGGACGAGGAAAAAGTTGATCGATTTTGGCCATTACGATGACAGAAAAGTGGGCCGATGCGTTGTCTTGATGAAACAAGGCTTTCTTTATCGCCAAATGCGGTCGCTATTTCCTCAATTCTTCAATCGAATACTGCAATAAGTTTATGTAATATTCTCTATTTACAGCTCTTCCTTTAGGGAGTCAATGAAAATTATCTTATGTGTATCCCAAAAAACTGATGACATCACCTCATTGGGTCGACCGCTGCGGAGTTCGTCGTGGTAGCTGATACGACCCCGTTTAACATGTGCCACCCAATTTTTTTATGTTTGTTAACGAAGCACTAAAGCAAAATCTAACTCCGCTTTGATGTTAGTAGAATTAAGATTTTTGAAATGAACGTATTGAATTACTTATTTATGATCAATTTTTGCCATGTTCACAACGCCTTGAAAAGAGATCACTGAAAACGGTTAAAAAAAAAAGGGTAAATCAACGTAGCATCCTCCAACGTTAGACCTAAGCTTTTTAAGGTTAGGTCTTGGTAATATCGTCAAATTTTTTACAAAAAAATCGCCATCTATGCGTCAGGTCGAGTATTTATAGGTCTATCCTCGTAGTAGAAGGAGAGTTGACTCGATTATAGCAAATCGCAGTTCTCTTCAACCCTGACGTCACATCCTTCAGGAGTAGGTCGGGAGTTAGATGGAATTCTTTCCACCCCGAGGTTTTTAGCAGGTAGACGCTTTGGTGAATTCCGCAGTACGACAAGAGCCGCCAGATCGCCACGACGTATGTCTGTGTGGTAATTTTCCTTGCGACATAATAGTGTAATATGAGAAAACTATAAGGAGGAACACAATTTATTATCCTAACAATCTTTGTTTTTGGAGGACATACTACATTCCGAATTCCCCTACTGCTACCTATTTACAATACCGAGGTTATCTTATGAAGGCATGATAAAAAATGGAAGCAAGTGTACAACACCAGTTCAAAAAAAAAAACATACACATAACAATCCTCATATGTGGCTTTTGGCTTTTTGCCTTAATTAAACCACTGTCTTGGAATTCTGGACATTTTGTATTTCTTAAACGGGGTCCAATCTGTAACGAACGGGGGCCTCTTCGAATTCGCTTTGTCACAAATCATTTTAAATGTTTTCGTGTTTCGGCCATATGCCGATTCGAAGAAGCTCAGAGCAGGGAGATTGTTAAAACGTCCAATCACGATAGTTTTCGTCCGATGTGTCCAACTTAAAATTCAGATTGTAAGTGTGAAACTTCGTAGAAAATGCAACTTACAATGAAACAACATATAATTTTGGAACGCTCCGTGATTTTCTCGACCGTTTTCTTAACTTCTAACGTCCCTTAAAGTAAGTTCTTCAGACTCCATAAACTCTCAGTTTGTGGTGGTATTCCGCCTGAATGAGTCATATTAAATTCTTTGATCGTACGTGCTTCATTTATTCCACATAGGGCCGGGTACGTGGTTTTGTCCTTTACCAGATTTTTAAGATTCCCATTCAATCAACGAGAAAATTTCGCAAGAATAATTTGCGAGACGAAAATATGTATGTCAATTCCTCCTTGTGGTGTTTTTTTGGGTTCTCGTGCAAAGAACCATCCTGTACCCAACTCATTAGCATTGCGTAAGACAAAATTAATAAAAGAACGATTTATCGGCCACGCAACAAATTATGAAACCAAATTTATCATCAAGATTTATGCCGATATGAAGACATAAATTTTTCCATTAACACTAAACCGCTCTGTAATAACACCGCGAGCCTCAGCGGTCTTCTTTCTTAATTGTGTATCTGTTAAACCATGAGAAATCTTATCAATTCCTCATAATCGGTTTGTTTTAATATGCATTAAACGTTAATTCTTCAATTTATATTTAAATTAAACGGATCGCAATCGATACAGAAAAACCGTGTAATGTCAGGCTGGGACTGCTGGGATGCCAAATAACAATTTATTGAAATTTTATACTGCCCTAACTCTGCGCTTTTATTATTTATTTGCCTGTTGGGATGGTAAAGGAACCTCAAGAACAACGTAAACCAACAAATAGGCGTAAATTTCCAATGTTACGTCCTCTTCCAGCGTGTTATTATTCTATATTGTTTCTGGTATTATTCCAGATACCGAGGGTATCGATGACACAGAAAGGCCGCCCCCCACCCGAAACCCGATACGAAAACAAGTTTTTTGCGGTTTCGCCATTGACAGAGTGAGATCACTACTTCCTAGGTTTGGACCCATATGGGTGCCCAAAACACATTGCTAAAGGAGCTCCACCGTGGCAGTAACAAATGGCCAAGAATTTGGGATGTTGTGTCAAGAGAGCGATAACAATAAAAAACGTTATAACAAACATGTAGGAACATAACGTACGCTGTTATGTATTATAGTCGAGATGCTGTTATCTCTGCATCTTGCTTTTTAATGTATGTCACTAAAACTCTCACACGCTCTTCGGCAGCATCATGTAACACAAAGAAGCCTTTTGCCCAGTTATTCTATGAAAAAGCTCCTCGAGGAGAGTTTAGGTCGTAAAATGCGACCCGCTGAGTGTGTAAAGACATGCATTTGCCACGAAATCTTCTTCAGAGATATGAAAGCATTTTTATGATTTATAAAGAGAGGATGTAATAATTTATGTAAATCTCGAGAGGCTCCGCAAAACTAAGTACTTACACCAAACTTTTTTCTTTTCCTTTTGCGAGTTGATTGCACCTTCTTACCGTCAATCCTCTTCCAATTAACCACGCATCATTCATCATTAATTTGGTTCAAAATCTAAATGATAATTTAGCGGCATACGAAAACACACACACGTCCTTTCCCGGGGGATTTATGACTTCTTGCCCCACCCACTTCCCCGTTTTGTGATATATGGCAGGGGAAACACATTGGCGCCTAAGAATTTTAATGATAAAACGTTACCACGTGAGGTAAGGCGTGATGGGGCGAATAAGGAACTATGTCGGAATACATAAATTATGCAATTAGGTGGTAAGGAGTGATTTTGTTGAGTAAGGTCACATTGTCTGGATCGAGGCATCCGACTTCGGTATAAACGGAACGGTCGAAATGTCCAAGATGTCGCAGTAGCAGCGCATGGCACGATTAAGGCAAAGTCTCATGGAAGACGTGCGAAATTTCGAATAGTGCCGTGCGCGGCATTTCGGTTGTATCTGAAAAATCTCGCCTTAAAGTCGCTTTCGGTCAACTTGTGAACTGCGTGCGAAAATTAGCCGAAAATTTACCATTTCTATGAATCGATCGTGGAAATACTTCAAGAATAGGAATGTACTTTCCGCACCTACAAAGAGTTCGCGGTAATGTTGGGCTTTTGATGACGAGTTTGTGGACCGTCCTCTCCCCTTTTCTTCGAACAATTTAATTTCTCAACACTTCAGGAAAAAAATAATTGGGACGGAAAGCTGTTCCCAAACAAAGGATCCGACATCAAACCGACGTATGGTCCAATTTCTGGTTAAGTTGATGCCTTTTGCAATTTTTTCTTCCTCTTCTGACCCCGCCACGACCTCCTTTTCCGAATGCGTCCTCGCCTTGGATAAGATCAAAACATTTCCTCCTCGCTCAACCAGAAACACTTTATGCCCTCGCATCTACTTATCCAATTTATATCTCTATTTTTATTTGTTCTGAGTTTTTGTTTATTCCCTCTATATTCATTTCATTTAGTAACGTGTCGATTTTTATTCACTGCACCTCATTCTTCGTCGCATTGTCTTTCGGGCTATGCTTGTCGTTCTAGATGAGCTGGAGGTACCATCGTCTTTTACAGTTTTTATTGCAGTAAAGGTCTCAGAATGCTTTTACCGTTTTTTGAAATTATTGAAGAATCATTAAATTGACCTAAAAGTTCTCAAATTACAGAACATATCTTATTTCACCATCTCTTTCAAGGAAAGCGAACGTTTGCACTGAATCAGCGTCAAGAATTAAGCATGAGCTGTCAGATTTTAAGCATCGCCAATAATAATAATGTTATATTTAACTGACTAATATGCTACGAGGTAGACAAATGAATTTTCCTAGGTGATGCGGGTAATTTCCTAGATTTAATTGAAATGCGAGACAATAAATCTTAAACCTCTACAGCTTCCACCTTAAGAGTCACTATAATAATTGTTTCGAATCATTAATCACATAGATCTCGATTAGATGAAGATACAAATGACTATTATCTAGTTTAGGCGCCCAATTACGGTGAATCACCCGTTACATACTGCGCTCAGCAATGAAATAAGTGATTTGTCCCACTCACGTGATTTTTTTTTTCGTGTCCTATAGAGGAACTAATTGGCTTCCGTAGCGATTCATTACAAGTTCCAGTTTTTACCAAAGAAGTGTGACCGGACAAAGACAGTGGGCGTGTCACCGTCCGAAAAAATTGGCGCCAGCGGTCCTGTCAAAAGCCATGGAACGTCAACCGTATCGCGTTTCAAGGTGTCGGCTCATTTGCACTTCGGGCTATATGAACATGATACTGAAAGTAGAACAGAGGAAATGGTCCTTTATGTTCATTGAAAGGGGTGGGTCAAGATTAAAGAACGTTAGGTGGAATTTATGGACGGAAATTCCCAAATATAAGTGCACAGTGTCCGTTTTTTGGAACTTCACCGTGGGTATCTCGGAAAGATACGACGTGGATGCAATTAGGACCAAGTTGCAAAATTTGGAGGTAAAGAGTACGTCCTTTCAAAACGAAAAAAGACTTGATGACTTTCAGGAGTATTCAAGAAAAGAACTGAAACTACGAAAAAATATTTTAAATGGCGGCATCATTTCGTTTTCACCGTAATTCCTTAGTAACTTAGGCGGAGCTATGGCTTCTCTAATTTTCCTCATCGTCTTTTCCTACAGATAAAAATTTTTTGAGCTTTCTCCAAACCGACTCGTGTGACGCGACTTTTGTCAAATTTCCCCTAAATTTTCTTCAAGTACCTTAATGCTACGGCCCCACATCCATCCCTCCTAATCTCTTCCCGATCTCGCCTTGAAGGTGGTATGGTTTTATTTCATCTATCATGTTTAATGTTTCCATGCGACCTGCCTAAGATGCAAGATTCAAATTCCCACAATTATTTATGATTCGAATAATCTTCAGGGGTCGAGATAAATACGGTGGGTGTAATAAATTACAGGGCTCCAATGGCCGAAAAATGGTGATGACTGTGAAAACCGTCCTGTCAACTGGGACCATTGAGAAAGGTTGCGCAAAGTCATCGTCTTGGAGGTTTTTTCAGACCATGATGAATTGTGGTAGTTGCTACTGCAGGTACTTTCGAACAATCGTGATGAAATGATTAAGGATTGTCCCATGAGAAACAGTTTTCGGGGCAGACGGAGAGACATTTTATTGCATTTTTTCCATAAAAAAGCAGTTTGCTCAGTTTTTTCCTAATTTGTTGGGTCAAGATCCACCCCCTCGGGCACAAAACACCCTGGGAAACGTAGAAATCAATTGTTCCGGCAAAAAAACTAAGAGCAACTTAGGGGCTCTATTACACGGCCTTGCGCACGTGAAAAGCACTTGTCGGGGGCATTATTCCTGATCCCGTGGCGAGCGGAGGCACGTGACACGTGTCGATCACGTGCCCTTCGTAAACCATTCATTAGCGCAACCGCACCGAAAATCCGAACGTGCTTCATTTGTTTTGAACGCACGTTACGTCATTGTCAAGGACCGGTGGAGCCCTTTTAATACGCTGGCCGCCCTACAAATTGGATTCGTTAATATGAGTTTTTGATGGACGCCAAAGAGCGGAGGTTTTTTGTAATGAGATATAAGGGTGATTGCAGGGGTCCAGTATTATCCAAAGTCTACATGGGTCACAACAAATCCAAGAGTTCTCTAACTTAGGGTCCGGTTGCAGAGCCAAAGGTATAATCATAATCCGAGGATTAAGCTTTGGCCAAAGCACGTTTCACAGTGTGGAGTCACAGTCTTGAGATTGGGTACTTCTTCATCTTGCGCCTCGTTCAGTCCGGATGTTCAGGAACATCGAAGTTGGTCCTGTTCATTATACTTTGGAGCCACTTTGTAAATCGCTGGAAATAAGTATGGAAATGCCCAATAAAGCTCTTATCGAGAATAAATAAGAGTTAAAAGCTCATTTAAAAGTTGCAGTTTTGGAAAGTTAGGTTATTGTCTTCTTGCTAAGAAATGTTCTTCTAGAGAGAGCTCAAGTGCTTCGACTCAATGACAAGAGTCACTTAAAGTGAGATTGCCCCATAATTTCCCTCATTTACCTAAATAATTACAATTCAGTTTACATCGAAATTACCTCATTATTCGAACGCAACTTCCGCAGAAATTACCCTTAATTTCTACTATAACCATTTATTGGGTTTCGTAGAAGGTACTATTAATATTCCACAACGGACCTACATAAAGAATTAAACAGGAGATTATGGAAATTTTTATTTCAGATTAAATCAAGTCCGGGAATATTGCTGTTTAGTGAAAATTCCTTGTAAACGATCGTAAAGGTTTGAACCTCCAGCCGTTGGTCTGAGGTATTACATGGCACCAAAGAAGTTTAACTCAACACTGAAGAAGTTTAACTAAACGCTGAAGTCCGTTTGAAATCAATTCGCTTTCGCTTAAACAAGTTGGGCACGAGTCATCACCATAGACAATCTGGACTCCCGCGGGTTCAAATCTGGACCTCCTGTGGGTTTCAAAGCGAACCCGACAGTGACACTTGGAAAAAATCAATCAAGACCTCGTGCCCCACGTATTGATCTCCCTGGGTTATCCAAGGCGGTGATGTTTGCTCAAAGATAAGAAATATTATCTTATATTAAGTAGATCGCATTGTAAGAACAATACAAGAGAGATGTTAGACCGTTTTAACGGGGCCGTAGTTTCAGAAATGTAAACAGTTTTTCTCGGCCGGGTTATACGTTCAATGGGGCCATTGTTGAAGCGACAGCAAAAAGTTTTGATGAACTGTAGTCCTGAAGCTTTGTAACAAGAGAAAATTGGTCTGCAAACGCTGAAACATCAAAAACTGAAAACGATTCCGTATTGGAGAGACAAAAGGTTCAGGGAATACAAAAGCCACGCCACAAAAGGAGGACGGATTTATTCCGAGACGATTCTTTTTCTGTTATTTTCGCATCAGGCGAGGCAAAAATGTCTTTATCTTGAAAAGCTATCAGAGCGCCTTTCGCAGTAGCCATTTTAGGTTTGCTGATATAAATTGTGTATTTTATACGAATGCGTCCTTTCAGGAAAGCAGAGAAATGAGTACGTTCCTGAATTTTGGTGAACCGCAGTTCTAAATACACTTCAAAACTAGGCGTCTCGTACTGATCATAAAACATTAAGCAGCAATGCGAACTCATCACTGCTGTTCAATTTGCTCACCCTACAGCCTACTCCGAGATGACAGCAGCAAGTTTGCAACAATTACAAGTTAATTACTGCACTTTCCGGCAGAAATACAACGTAATCGCTTTATTATTTCTGGATTGCTCCACTTAAATCGGGTGCGGAAAAGTACTGCTTTCCCCTCTAGTCAGTCAATAGTACGTTAAAATACAAGCTTCGTAAAACATCGCAAAGCCGCACACATACGAGTTTGCAAATTGGAGAGCGAAGTAACGAGTTTCCAATGGATGAGTGCGCCAGTGGCCGTACAGAACGTGAGATATACTTTTCATAATTAAAAAAAAAAGTTTTTTATAATAAATTATAGGGTAAAAAACAAGCCTGACATGCCGTTAATATCTCAGGAATTGCCCTCGAAAAGAACGAGAGCGTTTTGGTAGAATTGGAAAGAGCTGGCGATCAGTCTTTCTACTTATTGGCTTCCTCAGACACGTGCGCACGCAAAGTAGGTACGTAACATTAAGCTGCGCATACGCGAAGACGAACGTTCATGCAGGAGCAGTTTGCAAATGATGGAAGGAAAAAAGAAAGGATCACACGTAGGGATGAGCTTAGTCCGTTTTGGAAACAACCAAATTTTTTTCATTTTCGGGGAAAAGCTCAAGATGTCCTCATGTGTTTAACTTTTTTCTAACGTTGAGAGTCTTGAAGTAATTTGAAAAGGCACGTGCGTGCACATTTTTCCATTGAGAATCGCAAATTGACTTGAATTTTTTCATAAATTTCATGTCGACATTCAGTTATTAAGGGCCCGTAATGAACGTCTTAAAAGCTTTATTCCGAACATAATTTCTACATGAAGCCATCAAGCTTTTACCCGGAAGTTAACAAAAGTATCTCGTTGATGAGGGACAAATAAACATCGTCTTAAAAAAGGGATCTTCATTACATCAGTGTAGATGCAATTTTATCTAGATTGTATTCTAGGAAATCACGAAACTGATCAATATTCTGTCTCTATTTCGACGTTTTCACTCACATTATCTCCTCGGTAATGATGCCTGGGCGTTGGGCTATTTGTCCTTAAGCGCACAATTGCAATTTTCGTTGAAAAATCAATTGGAGAAATTTTTTGGTCTTAAGGTCTGCAGAGACGCAAAAGAAAATTTCTCTGATAGAATTTATTGAAAATCGGGTTTTCCACTAGGGTTCCGCGAAGCTCCAGAGAGGAGTTATTTGATTTGTCTTCCTACTTCTAAATTTTGCGTCTCTCGATATTTTTTCTGGTGAGCCCTCTTTGGAATCGTCATTCCAAATCCTCTATTGAAGATCAATAGTATGTCTTGATTTATCATTTGCCCGGGAGAGTTCTGGAATTTGGAGTTGGAGCGGTTCGAATTGTAGGATTTACATCCGACCTGTTAAGCCTCTAGGGATGAGAGGTTTCGTAATCAATTTCACTACCTCCATACATAATTATTATAAATAAGCCTTGAAGCATGTCAAAGATAGTTTATAGTCGTTCGGATGGGGATTGACTGCCTTAGGATACATGCGAATCTTCGAAAATAATTTATTTATTAATTCAAGGTTCGGATAATTCATAATTCATTTGTCCGTGTTCTTTCAAAATTTCGGAACACAGCGGTTCCAAATAAAATGGTACCCTCGTCGAAAAACGGGTCAGTTGGGATTGTACTCGCCAAAATTTACGACCTAACTTACACAATAGATTGCTGAGATTTTGCCTTGTCTTGGCGAATATTTCGAAATGCAACAGTTGTGTAAGAACAAAACCTCTCATTCGTTTTGTTCCTTATTTCAGATTTTTTCAAGCCATTTCGGCCGAGTACACGTTTCGTATTGTATTCATGAGGTTATAAGAAACAGATAAATCCATTTCGGACCACACTCGACCACTTATCTCCGCACCTGCGACGGGACATTGGCTGCCACCTCAATTTTGGTTTTATTATGCTAAAACCGAATATGACCAGCTCGGTCAGTCAGTCATAAATCAGATCGTCATTTCGTGATGTCAGATCATAACCGGTGAACTCTGAACACCCATTGGACCATAAATCTCGTCCATTCCGAAAGCACCCGAGGATGATTGCCTTTTAAACAGTGATCGCGGTCGACCAACTAATAATAAGCAAAACAAATATTGTGAATGAATTAAAATTTTAATGCATACGAAATGGTTTTTTCCCCACGCCCTATAAATTTTCTTTATTTGCTTTAGGCCGGCGTCGAACCAAATTGAACCTAGATGGGTTCGTTTTTTATAGCATGCCATGGTACCGTATGGCGCCTCCATCCATCCTCTCTGCGTAGGCGTCTTGGGGGATAACTTACTTCAACGTTTTATGTAATATCTGGATTTTCAGTTCATTATCTCATGAAGTTTGCCGCGTGAGTGACTGTCAGAACATCTAATGATATCGACGGCGGCACAAACGTTGAAGCGTTGAACGTGGCCTATCTGAGGATTTATTAGCAAATCGTTAGAAAATACCGAGCGTTTGAGGCAAGACCTGAAGTGCGACCTCTAATTCCTACACGTGGGCGCCTTTCCTCGTGTCGGTATATCCTGGACCAGCCTGACCTAATCCGAGAGGGTATTGAAATGCTCTGGACCTTCCAGCATCCTTCCACGATAATGGCGAGAAGCGCAATCTTGGCCGATTTCCTTCCTTTTAGGCCAAGTTAAAAAAAATCAGGAAAGTTTACAATTCGGACCAGTTTGGGTGCGTCAAAAAGGCTTCGAATTTTGTCTTTTGGATTCGGCCATGTGGGGAATACTGTAAAGCGGCCAATTAGGTCCGTCTAGGCTTACATGGCCGTTAATTATTTAGGTTGCTCAGGCCGATCGTCAGTTCATTTTAGGTTTAGGTTAGTAAAAAATTCAACCACACAGCGCTCCATCAGATTTATTTAAGTTAGTTCGGTTTTTTCAAGTTCGGGAACTTTGTTAATTTCTCCTTCGGGTTCGATAATGTTTGCAATTTCGGCTCACACGAAAGCTCGTCCGGTTCTGCGCTTCGTATTCAGCAAGAGTAGAATTCCTCAAGATTCCCAACTGGGTTGGCTGGGTTGGGCTAGTGAAAGTGGTTCCGTTTGCCGGAAAGGCGACGGCGTCAGTTTTCCGGGAGTTACGTGGGATCATTTTCATTTATGATCTCCCTAAAGGGAAAATAATGAAAGGGCAACGTTGAACGTATTTAATGCAGCGCTTGAGCGAAGAAATTAAGGAGAGACCGCATTTGGCGAAAAAAAGTTTTGTTTCATCAGGACGGTCCACTAGTCCACCATTCCGCCATGGCGGTGACCAAGATCTATCAAAATCGTTTCAGATTTATTCCTCACCCACCCTGAACGCCAAATTTAATCTCTTCAGATAGTTCTCTGTTGCCAAACTTGGAAAAATTGCCCATGGAGAGAGATTTGCAAATAACGAAGTGGTCCGCAGTCGATGCCTATTTTGAACCACTCAAAGCTTCTTACTATAAACAGGGTGTACGAACCGCGGAACATTGCTGGCAAAAGCATGAATTTCAAAGGAGGTTAGCGCGAGAACGATGTAATATTCTCCTTTTTTCCTCTTAGGTATTAGGTCGCGTACTTCTGGGACTACCCTCGTAGGACGGTTTGGGCGAGTAGAAATTCCCTCGCTTTCGCCCTTTGCAGCAACATTAGTAAGTTTATCACGTAGGTTTTACGCAATTGCCCGCGACAAGCACCCCGTGTAAAAGTACAATATTATGGTTAAGGTGGTTCTTATTTGCATTTATTATCTTAATTAACCGGTAATTGCCCTCACACAAAGTATGTAGAAGCGTTTTCGAATTAAGGCTTGATAAGAGGCGAGCGTTAAGAATACCAAACTTGCTTGTCCCAATATTGGCAAATGGCAATTAGGCCGATGACCGTGCCGCATAAACCATAACGTGCCCCTTTTAATATCCCATTGTTATCACACCACTTTGCGTCGACCAAATGTCTGCAATTCACCAAATTAACATGCACATGTAGTCCACTTCGGAAAATCTAATTGATTAGCGCTGCTAATGAGCAAGTCTCTATTAAAAAAAAAAAAAATAATAAAATAAAATAAAGAGGAGAAAATGCTCATACATTTTTGAGGCATTGGGCGATTTTCGATAAAAATTGCGCTCAATTATAGCGATTCTTATCGCGTCTCAGACAAGGTGCCTTCAGGATTCTCATCATCGTTTAAAGTGGATGTTTATGCTAAGTTTTCGTTATTTCGTAAATTTGTTTCACTGATCGAATCGGTGTTGAATAAACGGTAATGGGCGTCAACGGTGCTTAAGTAAGTTTGCTGAACAGTTGTAATGATAATTGCGTTCCATGCTCTTTATTGGCTCCTTTAAATTCAGCAAAGGACGAAGAATGGGACCGAGTTTGTGGGATGTTGCTCGATACCAAAACCGCATTTAGATATAAGTAATTAACCGCAAAATTTGACGAAAAAAGGGGCAAGACCCATCACTGGTAACCTGAACAAGGCACGTATGTGAGTATATCTCTTGTCAATTACAGCCAATTAGCTTCCTGTGCGTGTCCCGTCAGAGATCGAGGCTTCACTTGACCCTTATTTTCAAGAAACTCAGTAGCGTAGACGTTTCGACTACACAAATTTAGTTCATTCGAAAGTTCCTTGACCCCCTTTTTTTGCTCATGCAAATGAAAATATTTGGCCTATGCAAGTTATTAGCGAAATTAAATACTCGTCTATTATTTACCGAGCGTTTTCAGGCGAACGTGCAAATCTACAAGAAACAGGTGCTAATTAGCAGCAGCCATCTTCAGACCTCTCTAACTGGCAGCGTTTTGCAGAGGATGAATTTATGTATGTTAACAGTTACGTTATTTAACTTTAGCCACGAGTCGACGATGGTTCTAGTGACATTTCTGGCTTTCATGTTTAAACGGTTTCCGTAGAAATCAGAGCACGATATCGCTCACGTGAGAAACGCCAATTTGGCTTCGAGCAGCAGGTGACATGCCTTTTTCTTCTATTTGTCTACCAGCTATTTCCTTTACTTAAGAAAATTGCGGATAATCGCAGATTTGCCATCAGTTTGGTATATCAACAACGAACTGCTTGTTCAGGGCAATCGTCAATTATCAGAAGGTGCGGGAAATTAAATATGAAGGGAAGAGAGTGATGTTTGAGAAAATCAACTTCTTCTTCGCCGTGAATTCTTTACAGGATTTTTCTCCCTGGGCGTTTCCTTTAATTAACGAAATTGCGAATAATGAGAGATCTACCGTCAGGTTGGCACATCAGCCACGAACTGGTTGTTCAGGCCAATTCTAAATGGTGTGTGGCAAAACGGACAGTTAGCTTTAAGAATACCATGGGATTTTCAGATATTTAAAGACATTTTATATGAAACGGAAAAAATGTTGCATTAGAGTAGAAATCTTCCTCAATGTATGGAGCTTTGAACTAAATAATAGAGACTAAAATGATTAGGACGGCACTGATGTCCTGTAATAGACGACCCAACTTTTCTAATCACTACTGTTGATCCTCCACAGAATTTGCCCTTCGGCTATTTCCTTTACTTAACAAAATTGAAGATAATCGCAGATTTACTTTAAGTTTGGCATATCAGCGACAAACTGCTTGTTCAGGATAGTCTTCAATCATCAGAATTTGACAGGATCAAATGGATTCGAGTAAAGCTCCTCTTTAACGCATCAAACTTCAAATAATAAAAACTATAACGTTAAGACATCACAGAATGCTACAATGAACTTTTTTTAACCAACACTATTGATTATCTACAGAGTGTTACAAATTCCAATCTACCTGAAGACAGACATCTTGCGAACGATCTTAGGTCGAATTGGCTAAATTGGGGCTTAGATATCAGGCATCAGCCGAAAATTTTGATGTTTTGGTCCAATAGAATCTCGCAATTTTATATCGGGTGTCCGAAATAACTTCCGTTTACAGGTTGTTTCGGATAAGAATGCACTCATCGGGACGTCGTGAACCGTACGAGATAGGGAGTTGGTTAAATTAGAGAAAAGTTGCGCCTTTCTCTATCCTGTAAAATTATGTTTCCAAATTTGAAAAATTCCGAATGGATCCGAAATTATTTGCAAAAAAAAACAATTTTTTGCGATTATCTTTGCTCGTTTTCTGCTTTTATTTAAAAAACTTATTAAAGTAAATTTTACATATTTATGGCCACTTTTCTTCTCTACATTTTTTTGATTTTTCATCCGACATCTTGCCTCTTCGAAACCATCATCAACTTTTTTTTTATATTAGACAAACTTTATTTCAAGATTAATAAATTCTATTTTTCTTTCTCAATCCGACGATATACCAGCCTTACGACTCGATAAATGGTTCAGTCCAAAAAATAAAAAAAATAAAAATTTCTACCGTGGGTCCCATAAACTGGCCACCGCGAGCTCCCGATATTACACCATCGGATTTTTTCTTCTGGGGATTCCTTAAAAATGAAATTTACCGTGAGATTTTTAAAAATGATGAATTGAAGTCTGCAGTTCGACTTGCAACAAGAAAAACAACTTCATAGGTTTTAAATAATGTTATGGAAGAAATTGTTAACCGGTGTTATTCATATTTTGAGAATGAGGGTGGAATATTTGAATATAAAAAATAATTTCAGTCGATTTTTGTGTCTATTTTCTTGTTTATTAAATGACAGATGTAAACAAGTGATTTTCAAAGCCACTAATGGTAGAGAATAAAAGCTGCATTATGTTGCAAAACGGTGAATGAGATTTTTGCACAAACCATTTGGTAAATCGTGATTGTGACATATTGTTGGATTAAAAAAAGTAAAATTTACTGACTGCAAAATAAAATTTGGTGACTATTAAAAAGCCAACAAAGTCGATGATGATGTCCAACTAACGAAACGTTAGATCAAAACTCTGAAAATACCATCTCGCAGAGGAGAAAAAGTGGCAATGACCCAATTTACTTTAACATATCTTTTGAAATAAATGCATAAAACAGTAAAAAAGGATCGCAAAAAATCAGTTTTCCTCAAATAACATCGTTTCTGTTGGGAATTGTTCGAGTTTGAAAACATGATTTTGCAGAACGCAGAAAGGCGTAGCTTTTTTGTGATTTAATCACTTCCCCGTCTCTTATGGTTTACGAGATTCTCGTAGAGTAAATTCCTAACCGGGATAGCCGCTATTGGGGAGCACAATTGCTCGGGTCGAAGTACGGAATAGTACTGATACAAGTGTATCTGAAGATGATTCCTAAGAGTACCAGAGAGTAATAAAAATGTTTAGTAAAAAGTTCAACGATTTTTCAGCCTCTTCAAAAGGATCTGCCTTATTTTTCTGGTCTTTTTTCGAGTCAAAAATAATTTATCATCTCCAAATACCCACTTTTTAATCTCTTTATCTTGCGGCATTCTTTCACACATCTCAAAACCAACATAATATGGCAGTAAACGTCTCCGAGTCAAAAAAAAAAGTCTAAGAAATTCGACAGTTCTATTCAATGTATACGTCGGCAGTCTTCCAAGTCGGGTTTATGGCGCCTGATTGATATAATTCGTATGACTTGCACTTTCGCCGCAGAATTGATGAGGGATCAATTGTGGGTGGTTTTAGATCACCATCTTTTGTCCTGGGTCTCTTCACCCTTCAAATCCATTGAATGCAGCTTTCTGTTTACTCTCGTGCAAAAACACCATCTACACTGATCTACAAACATCGTTTATCCTCCAGCTCGGACCTGGTGACATTTCATTATCTCGTTTATTGAAAACTGATCTCATTCAAAACGGAAAAAATGATCGATGACCGAATTCATTTCAATAACCATTAGAAAAACAAAGGGACAAGTTTTCGGATACACGCGATCGAGTCGATAGGCCCGTGTTTTCGGGTACTTGTCACCAGGGTAATACTTTAAGTTTTTGATGTTCTATAGATAGTACCCACTCACACAAAAAAAACTTTCGACGAATATTGAAAGTGATACCCATGTTAAAGAACCTATATTTCGACTGGTCGGTGTCAGATTTCATATCATAAAGGATTGAGAAGGTTTCGGTTGGTGACATTATTTCTTGGAATAGAGCTGTTGACGCTAACACGTGGGATTGTTTCAAAGTATGCAGTCAAAAGAACCTACCCGATTGTTTCCTGAATTACCTCATATAGAACCACGAGCAATAGTCCCTATTGCGAGGAAAATTCTATGGGCAGCAGCCGCTCCAAATCGAACTCATTCTATACGTTTGTTCCAAGCGACGTTGCTGCAAACCAAAAGCGCTCGCGGCTAATCTCAGACCTACGAAGTATCCAGTAAAAGTATTTATGAATCGATGGCGTTATGAATCTCATGTGTCTGCATCGGAAGCGTCTTTGTTCGCCATCGACGAAGCCAAAAGTTGAGAAATTTACAGCCGAACTTCCTACATTGTCGACACATTAAAGTCCATCGTTACTCGTTGAAGAATCTTTTATGGCACCACGTGATTTCTCCATAAAATCAACACTGAACGGTTCTGCATGCCAAAGCCATTTCACGAGACCTTAACTTTGTAATCAATATCACATACCTGTCTCCGATAACTTCATAAATCTATTTGAATCCCCCTGAATCGCCCTTATTGCAAAGAGGGGTTGTCATGGATTTTTGCTGCGATCAAAAGGGGTCGCATTTGAGGTAAGCCAGATTATGCCGACTGGGACCAGGCATATGTTGCTTGTTAGGGTGAGTCAAGATGTATCAATTATATCGTTTTGTGTTAAGGGACTGAATAAAATTGATAAATATCGCTAAGCCTTTTATGCGATTTATTATCGGACGCGAGCGGGAACTTTCTAATTGGGAACCAGCATGTTCTAAGTTGACTGTTTTCATGCTTTTGATGGGTTTATCTGATGGCCGTTAAGAGGTGAAAATTCAGGTATCAGACAGAAGCCATTTTCAGAAATTGTATCATGTGCACGTAATTACATCGTTTTAAGGTAGGCCGAAGGTATTCGTCGACCGCAAATACCGACACACAATAAAAATTACCTCAAGAAAATTGAGCCGAGTTCAAAAACGTAACCGAGCAAAAAATTCACCGTTTCTCAACTGGTTCTATAGCGCATGGTTGGTATTCCGATGAATAAACCATCGAGGCCTCGCATTCGCTATTGATAAATTCTTATTTCTTCTGGAATCGAACCAATAAATAAACAGGACCGACCGGATACGATGACATTCTGAAGCGTACGACCATTGTTCATTTCATATTAACGAAACGAAGCCGTTTCTGCTTTTATGGAAGGTGGACTGCGGGGAAAAACTGATGCACTTTTAGGAAGTTTCGCCACCTTCGTTACTCCCCGCGCAACGTAATTTTTTTTGCTTCATCTCACCATCTTCTCACCTCTCCACCCTCCTGCGCAGCTCACACAAGGCGGCAGCGTCACGAACCCAAAAGGTTTTTACCTGCGTCCAGGCTCTCAAACATCGGCTCTAAATCCCCCCCCCCCCCTCCTCCTCCTCCTCCTCCTCCTCATTCTCCTCCCTCAACCCCCTTCTGTTAACTTTTTTGTACATTTTTTTTCGTCATCGGTAGCGCAAAATGGCCGGTTTTCTAAAGTTGAAAAATGGGTCGAGTGGCACCTCGAATTAAAGGTGCGATCTGCGATTAATATTGCCATTCAAAATCTATCGATTAGTTTTTTGTGAATAACAGGTGTAAATTGAGGAGAAATGCCATACAAACGCAGTTAAGTAGCGAGTAAACAATGCAAAAAACCTGTTTGTTGATAAGGAATCGGTTTGTTTTCGATTTTGTGCTCGCAAACCAGCATTTGGTTGAACAAAAAAATTATAAAAAAATGAATAAAAATAAACAAAGACGTTTGCGAGCACAAAATCGAAAACAAACCGATTTCTTATCAACAAACAAGTTTTTTCACTGTTTACGTACTATTTAACTGAGTTTATACTGCATTTTTTATCAAGTTTACACCCGTTTTTTCCAATAAGGTATGGATAGATGGTGAATCGCAATACGGCATTGAATGTCATTTCGAAAGACCTCTAATTTGGGGCGTCGCTTAAGCCCTGTTTCAATTTGAGAAGGTCGACCATTCTGCGTTGGTGGTGACGTAAGCATAATTTAGAAAAAGAAACAAACGTCACAAGATAGCATTTTTTGTGTTATTTAACGCCGCTTTTCAATTTTCAAAAAATAATTATTTGATGAAAGTTGGCAGTTTAGAGCCCCACGGTATAATCAAGCTCGACGGGGACGATGTTAAATCAGCTTTAGGATGCACTTTTAGGAAGTTCTGCCGGCTTTGCTGCTCCTCGCAAAACTTAGTTTTTTACTCCATCTAACCGCTTCCTCGTTCCACCACCGCTCTCCGCGGCCCCCATAAAACTGCAGCTTTACAAACAGAAAACTTCCCAATCTGCCTTAGACTCTAAACTGTAATCAGGTTCATTTAAGATGATGGTAAATCAGCTTTACGATGCACTTTTGGGGAGTTCGGCCACCTTCGTTGCTCCTTGCAAAACTTACTTTTTATTTCAGCTGACCGCTTCCTCATCCCTCCACCCTTCTTCGGATCTCCCATAAAACGGCAGCTTCACAAACACAAAACCTTTCAACCTGCGTCCGGCTCTCGAATATAATCAGGTTCGACAGGGATGATACTAAATCAGCTTTACGTCTGCATCAACGGTCATGCCGAGGGTCGAGAGCAGCCCTTAAACAAGGGGCGCAAATCACTGATAATATCTCGACACCAAACAGACTAAACGGGTTGATTAGCGCAATTGATGACGTTTTCGGGTGGTTTATGGGAGGGGAACTTTGATAAATAGTTTTGAGTTAAGAGAGTTGTTAGGGACGGTATTGAATAGGACTCTAATAAAATAATGTGAGGTTTGGGAAACATGTGCAGTATTATTAAGATCGGACGCTAATAATGGGAATCAACACGAACACGTGAGTCAAGTTGGTTGAAGTTAGTTCACATTCTAACTTTTGATTTGTTGAAACGTTAACAAAGGTTTCGTGGTGCCACAATTTTAAATTTCGGACCATTTTCGTTTCTTGGACAGAACAAGGACGTGTGTAATCGACATGTGCGCCACTGATTATGGCATGATTTTGTAATGATGGACTTCAAAGAGTTACACCCTACTAACGTAGTAATAAATCAGTAGTAATAATCAGTAGTTATAATCAGTTATATAAACGTTAAATAATCGTTATATAAACGTAGTAACAATCAGTAGTTAATAAATCAGAGGTGCCATGACCAAGAAACCAGAGGCGTAGCAAGTTTTTTTTGAACGAAAGCAATCATTTATCATTTTTTCGTGTTGATATAACGGATCACGGCGTGATTTAATAGACTTGAATCCATAATAAATCTAGAAAAATGTCTTTTGGCCTTCATCTCCAAGTAACCAGAGACGCGGCAAATTAATTTTCGTATTAACTGTTAACAATTCAATACTTAATTATCTCTCGAGAATGCCCTAAACGGATTGGGACGTTTTCGACGCATGCAACATCAGCAACTTAAGTAATATTTCCGTCATTTTGACCCTAAATCCGCTCTTTCCTCTGCCTCAATTTTCATATCTTCCGTGCTTTCACCTGCTTAGATCGACCAGAATTCTCTGACCCAATGAGAGGTGGTAAATCAAACTGCCAGGCTCTAGGTCACCTGCATCACCACGAAACCCATGTAACAACACCCATCGCCCATATAATTTAAGAAGGGTATAAAAATAAGTTTATCAAGATTGGTTAACGCATCGCCAGGCCGAATTAAGTTAACGGTAACCCTTGCGCGTGAGACTGTGCCAGCTCATATAAAATATACCGAGATCGTCTCATGCTTTGTGAATTCCCGTTTTTCGCATCAGCAGTTTAATCACTGCTTATAAGAGCAGGTGAAAAGCTAGACGCAATTGGCATACTAATTTCAGACCCTTTGGAGCAGCCAAAGGACGAAGAGGAATCCTAAGAGTAAGCAGAGACACACGTTCGGAGGAAATATATAACAAAAATCGTTAGAGAGGGTCTCATCATAAGTTCAGTTTGCCAGAATGCAGAATTAAGTTGGTTCGAAACGTGCTCTAATGTAAAAACGAAACAGGAGCAGTTTCAGGAAAACGGATAACATCGAATGTAAATAATCGCACTTCCGATGATGCCACAGAAATAATGAGGTAGTTAGCACCGGATGTTGGATTTTGAGCTTCATCATCATCCCTGAGGTCACCAACCAACACTCTCCACCACCGGGAAACTAATTTAATCATTAGAATACAAAGACCAATGATAATCACGCGGTTCGTCATGGTGATGGATTCCACGCAATCACGGATCAATTGAACTCGGCAAATTTGCGAGATCTTGGCTGCCGCTCTTCACGGGAGATAAACCCCTAAAATCGAAATAAAATGCAGATTCATTATATGGCCCTCTGTATCAAATTCCTTGACGAAAAGAGAACATTTCAGAGTTCCAGGGTTTAGTTAAGATTTAATGAACACTTCCACTAAATCGAGAGAGCATGCTAATGAATTCAACTTCACTTCTTTTCAAAGGCTTTAACTTTAAGCTGAAATGAAATTAAATCATTTCTATCGTGAAATTTCAAGATAATCGCTTCTAACGTAACATTCAAAACAATGAGTTCTAGCATCATGAAATTTGGATGAATGATGAGTTGACACATTAACATTTCTTGCATTGAGACTTCGTACTAATCTACATACGTAAGCTCGTTTGAACATTAACTTGCTCAGCGAAATGTGCTAATAAATTAAATTATAATTTTGCAGGTGCAACGGATTAAAAATAATGAAAAATGCTTTTCCTTTTATTTTGTTTGCGAATGGCGTCTCGAATGCAGTGTTAGTTGTTGGGGGCAACAGAATCCCTTCACTAAGGGCTTGGACGGAAACCTTCGATAAGTTTTCGGTGACAGGTCCTTCACTGTACTCGAAACCTTGAAAATTTTTTTAATAAAAATCAGCTGAGCCAATAGGATGTCAATACGTAAAATGTGTGAAACACTCTGAAAATTCCTCGGCTCAATCGCTGAACAACCACAGTTTTTAGCATGAGACATCTCATCAACTTAAAAGGTTGAGGTGCCGTAAGTGACTGGTTTTTGATCAGTATACCTAATTTCACTTGATTCTTTTGAAGCTTTAATAAGTGTGTTGGTGCCAACCCATAGAGAGGTTTGTTAATGTTTAAATTTTTTATGCGTCCGAGGATGACCTCTTGTTCAAGCTTAGGTGGTCAAGTGTTATCCATGCTTACTGAACAAGAGGCCACAAATCGCTTTTGATTAGGTAAAATATATGCACTTTCCTTGATTTTACGCTTCTTTGATAATGGTTCTTTGGTAACAATGTTCCATTTAAGTCTGCGACCATTATCGAAGAGCGTGCTGGCATATACAGTGTATCCGAGAGAAAAATTGCCCACCCTGAATGTCTTTCCTCTTGTTTGTTAAGAAACTCTAAAACATGTCATCTTTGATAGGCAGGCGATATCATTTGATGGAAGAGATGTTTAGGAAATGTCACCTCTCCACCCCTGGACACCACCTTTCTGAAATTTTCAAATTTGCACAGGGGTTTCGTGACACCTCATCTTCAAAGCAATTCTGTTCTCTTCATGATCAAGCTTTTATTTTATATTTTCTACGCCGGTCTTTAAATAGAAATAAATGCCGTTAGTTGAGCGACATCAATCTTCGTTTATTCCGAAAGACCCATACTCAACAGCCTCAAAAATGAAACGCCTTGGCGGGAATTTTGAATGGTTACATCGTCGGACCATTTTTCATTTCTGGAGATTTAGATAGGCAAAACGATTTACAACTTTTACAAGACACCATGTCTCCTAGGAAGACTGAAATATTTCGACAAAAGACAAGAATTCGTTTTTAACAGAACGGAGCACCTACACACTACACCTGCCGCTGTCCGACCGTTTCCAAATGAAGAATTCCCTGGAAGATGCATTGGCGGGAGAGATGGAGGGTAGTGGCGCGCGAGATCTCCCGACTTTAGTCCCCTGGATTTTTCCTTGTGGGGATGTTAGAAGAACAGAATTCGACACGCAGCCCAATTTCCTCGAGTATTTACGTGCCAGAATCGCCCAAGAGTACAGGAATGTAACACCAGAAATGTTGGACGGTGTGCGACGACGTTTTGAGGAATGGCTGTGCACATGCGTGGAAGTCAATACGGAGCCCTTTCAACACTTCTCGCCTTGAAATAAAAAAGAAGCAAAACTGATGGAAAACAAGTTACTTGGATTTTCCTTAATTTCTACCAGACCGACGTCGAAAAATGAAAAATAAAAACTTGACCGTGTAGAGAATAAAATTGCCTTTCAAACGAGGTGTAACACAATTCCTCTTCCAATTTAAAAATTCCAAAGGGGCGGTTTCTGGGGGCAGAGGGATGACATTTCGAAGGCACTATTTTCACCGAACGAAGTCCCCCTCCCTAGAGAAGTCGACGTGTTTTAGCGTTTTTGTTCAACGAACAACGGAAAAAACAGTCAGGACGAGCAATTTTCCCCGGGACGCCCCGCGCTTGAATTTTGAAATTTTCTATTTTTAGTGCAATTCCGGCGTTCAATCACGTGATAACACAATGCCCTTCTGTTGGATTTCCAAAAATCTAGGAGCGACACTAAGAAATAATTTTTTTGACAAAATATATTAATCCCTCGAATGTTTAATTGGTCGGAGGCGTGGGTGCGGCACGGTTCCACAACTCAATAAGCGTTAAGCGGTTTTCACAGGGAGGGAATAATGATCATTATGCATTAGGGGCTGTCAAGTGTGAAAGGAAAATGCTGGTCTCATCTAGATGCTGCGCGGTTCAAGTTGCGCCAAGACACTTTTGACGGAGGTTCTAGGACATTCCTCAGTTTATGCGGTCGTAAAGAACCTCTTCCTCTTGGTTGGCGCCATCGGAACGGCTCTACGCCGAATTAGTTACACCGGTATAGCACGTCCCTTAAATTTTTTCCGCTCCCGTGAAATATGGACCGCAGACACGAAAAGAAACGGAGGATCGTATTTCTTCTGGAACGGTTTCGCCGAAAATAATTGGTGTGCGTTTATACGCGTTGAACCGCGATAAATCTCTTTAAAGTTGGCTAAAGCCTTTCGAAACTGTGAAATTGCGCCTTGGGAGAGTGCAACTTCAAAGAGCGCCCGGTAATAAGGTGCAAAAGCTTTATTGTTTCACCGAGGTCTTCTCGAAATTCCCGCGTCCTAATTGATACAATAACAATCGTTATCCTAATCCACACACCCTTACAAATGCCCATCGACAGCCTTAATATCCTGGTCGAAAACGACCCTCGTGGAACAACAAAATTGATTGTAAGTATGACAAAAAGGATCCGTTAAACAAACACACGCGTACGCAGAATGGGCAAGTGGGTGCTGCTTTAACGGGAATAAAAATTAATCCAAAACCTAAACATGGGGAGCTACAAAATGAACGACTTCTATAATCTTGTTTACTTTGGAATTACCACACTTTCAGGCACTTTACACGATTGTTATGACAGGTCGCCTTTTTAAATGTCTTCGGGCATGTGTTAAACGGCTGCATGTGTTAAGAGCTTCGCTTCTGAGGGTTGACATGAAAATAATACAGGGAGGTTAAACTACGGAGCTTACGTAGGTAAAAGTGAAAAAAGGTTAGATTGGTTAGCTCGGGTGCGATTCGTTGCAAAAACTTCCAGCATTCTAGTTAGACCATCTAAGGGCCGAATCGCCGACATGCTATCAACAGTATGTGCAAGCGAATATCCATAGAAACGTTGTAATAGAGCCTCAGTATTGATCGGTAGCGGACTAATTACGTTTAAAATGAAAAAAAAATTGTCCTATCGATAATCGCCCCCATAACAACACGAAGACGTCCGCCCTTGAGGTCCTTAAAAGGATCGGCCACGTCTTCGTTTTCCAACCTGCGACGTTCAAACGAAATCTCCGCAGAGATTTCGTTTGAGTAATACGTTTGGGATGTCCCACTTCCGGGCATTCAAAGGGGCGAAAGAAGTTCTTTGGCATGGCAGACGAGGAAGCCAGCATATCAATGCATCATCGTGTACAGATCCCAGCTAAAGATCGAAGAGGACAGTGTGGCGCGTAAAAAAAAAATTATTTTCTTCCGTTTTCATTACGACCTGTATAAAACTTTATATTATTCAAATATTTGTATAAATGTAGTTACGCGCGAATGGCACTTGAATTCCCGACAAGGCGCGTCGTGTAATCAAAATTCGGATTGCAAAACTGCCATTTCGGCCAAAGAAGTAATGCAGGATTGGTCGTAATGTTGCTAGTCGGGTGTTCAACGAAATCCTGATTTAATGGAGGATGTGCGCAGAACAAGGCGGGTTACTTATTATCACAAAATTTCTACGGCCGAAGAGGGTGAGCACCACCTGTGTCCTGAAGAGGAAGACTCCCGGCGTAAGGGATGACACCGTACAGCCGCGGGAAGTGCGTATTCGCATCCACCTGCTTTCGACGAGGAAACTCCACAAGTTTTAATGCCAATATATGAAGATTTGAGCCAACAGAATCTTCTCGAGAGATTCCGACACGCGAAACAATACACCGAGCGAGCTTTAACTCTTCCGTTTGGAGTTTCGCACCTAAACATGCACTTTGCAAGCAAGAAAATCTTGAAAATTACTACTGATACCGCTACACCTATTTTGAAGAGTTTTGAGACATGGAATGAGCACTTGGTCCACAAATCTCACGTTCCGTCCGTGGGTACGACTTCGAGCGCGTTCACCCCGCAGACCAGCGCATCTTCGATGGCTCGAAAGAAGGCTCGCATGGCCGGAAAAGAGGCCAGAATAGCTGAAGATAACTTTCGCGATACAGAGAAGGGAATTATGTATTGTCCTGGCGTTGCTGATGATCCTAAAAGTAAGTTTTTGATGAGCTTCTCATTCAAAAAGTTTTTTTTCAAAACGACTTTTTTGCACTTTGCGCAGGTGATCACTCAAAAACGACTGAACACATCCGCTTAAACTATATATTATTCAGTTTATCTCAATAGTGAGCACATTCACAGCTACCGTCCGTTCTTCAGTCACGTTAAAATTTTGATTCGAACGCACACAATTGATCTTATATAGAGGGCGTCCGGAAAAGTCATGTCATCGATTCTAGGGGTCATCGAAAAGGCTAAAATAATGATAGTTCTTCATATAAAAAAAAACTAGGGGCCTCTGTTGCCAAGTTATTCGCTTTCAAAGTCGGAAAGTTAAAAAAACTATTTTTACTGTAACTTATAAACGATTTTCATGGTGCCAATGAGAGTTGGGCGGTTAAAATAGCTCTTAGTCGTATTTGTTTTCATATGAAAAAAGACGTTTCATTTGTCTTCCTTATGCAGAGGCAGCAAAAAATTTTTCATTTAGACTCATTAATTTTTTTAGTGAGTTGACGAAATCAGTTCTCTTTCTCATAGCTTGATTTTGTCACAGTTTTCCTTCAATTCAAAACTATGAGTAATTTCTTCGCTACCTGAATGAGAAATTTTGTGAAGAGTTTGTGAGGAAGGCAGTGTAAATCAACTCAAACCAATCTTCATATGCTGCTTTTGATATCCTTATGTCTTACGTTGGATGTCCTGCGGACATATACATCTCAGAAAGTATCAAATAGTTAATTTTTTCGTATTTTTTTGCAGTGTCCAAAAACCCACAAACAAACGGTACACACTGTTAGTAGGTGTAGTATTTCAGATCCTCTGATATGAGACAATGCGTTTTCCGGACATGAGGGATTTTTTTGTTTTTTGTTCCCATATGTGTTCTCAAAGTTGGTTAAACTACTCTTATGAAATAAAAATTAGTATAATAATGACCGGCACACCGGGGCATCAGAAGCTCATATTCAGAAAAAAATACGTGGCATAGTTCTAGTAAATACAAAACCCAACATCAATCAGTGTAATTCATAGAAAAACACATGTTTTTCCTAACATGTGTACGACACGTGACATATTTACTGATCGCTTCCCATGTAAGAATCGTCTCCGAAAGGGTACTCCAATTAGCTTTTCGATGTAGTCATGGTCAATACTACAAATAACTGAAAATTAATAAATGTCACTTTGCGTGCCCACTTGGCTACAATTAAAAAAAAAATTATTGATCAACTTCCGAAAAGAAGAGGCGTCGATCACCGGAGGATCCTAATGAGCCATATGGTGTTTGGAAGGTGGATTTTCGGTTTAATTTAGTGTAACACTACTTTTATGGTCACACTAATTAAACACATGGATCGTGTTGGGGAAGAGTAAAAAAACTAAATTAAGTCAAACGAAAAACTATTTTGGGATGCAAAGCGTATCAGAGTGTACGATATCAGGGCCAGGAAGTATATCATTAATAACGATGTCTTCTGGTTATTGGAATGATAGGTGGTAAACAGGTTGGATATCTGGAGGATAGATAATTTTTTATTCCGAATGCGCAAAAGCCACCGTTTTCTATTGCGCTATTTAACATCAACCCGAATATTTTTTGCCACCGGAGTAAAGTCGAATAGGTAAAGTGACTGAGCGTAAATGACTTAATTTGTGAATATTTGCGAAGCCGACATCTTGGTCATGTGAGTGGCAGAGACTTGACACTTGGAGATTATAAAGTACATTAAATTATCTTCAAAATGAGGCGCCACTCGACCCCCTCTTCTATTTAAGATTTCGGAGATGAACACCCTCCCACTTAAGGGATTGCAGCTAGGTGAGCCGGAATCAGCCTTAAATGTTTCTCTTTCAAAAATAAGTTTTACGCGTCTAAGCGTTCTTTCATAGATTCCATTAGGTGTTCAGAACTAGACGTGTTTCGATTGCAAATGGCCACCCTGTATACCATTTTCCCATGATTTTATCACAGTCCAGACTCCTCTATCTTGCGCGCCCTCTGCTGGTTCAAGCATTAGTTTGAAAATTTCGAAATTTGCAGAGAATCACAAAACTACTAAAGGTCATTAATGGGGTTCCAAATGGTGCACGACTATTTCAAAAGTTGATATCACAGCTTTTCTCCCCAGGCACTCGCGTGGCGCGCCACTGTCAGGCCCTATGTGTCACTGAAGTAATTTGAAAGTATTTAGATTTAAGTTCTGCACTTGGAACTACACGATCCTCATTGGCGTGGTGGTAGTGTAGCAGCAATGCAGCAATAACCTATTCAAAAGTTGCTCAGGTCATTTCAACGTAGAACTCGAGGAAAACAGGGGACGGGAAAGACGATTTGAAGCTGAGATACAGTGCGACAAAATCTGTATCTAAATTACCAAAAACCACCCCCTTCAAAATCAATCCGGTCTCGATTACATGCTACTCCCCACGGTCGACTTGTTCCAATATGCTTTCTGATTTCCGATAATTGCATCTCAGGGGATCATTTCCGTTCCTGCTGACTGTGCCCTGTCTGGATCCTACCCCTGTATAAAGCCTGAACCCCGTGCAAAACCCTCCCAATTAGCGGGGTGTAATGCAGCGTTCAACAATGGTGGCATGTGTCACTTTGGATTTGAGATGTTTAGTGTTCTATTCGTTCAGTAGAAGAGGGAGACAGGAATAAGTTCTTTGAAGAATTGGTTAAGTGCTGAAAATCAGAGTTTCGAGAATTTTACCAGTGAAATAATTCTCATAGAAGCGATTGAATAAAGTCGGATCGACGGTTTGTTTTTTCGTTTATATCGAAACGTCAGGACATCGATTTGTCCCTGAGGTCTGGTGTTTCGATTTCCTGGTAACTTTCCCGGAGAGATAACTTCAATGAAGAAATTTTATAATTGATTTTCTCTCTTCGACCGAATATTTTTCTAATTTATTTTTCAAGGGAAGTGGTGGTCCAACTCCCGAATCGGACGAACTCAATTCCTGGACTATACCATTGAATAGTGTCGATTTTCGTCCATTTTAAGTAATGCCAGTTTGGACGGGAGTGCTTGCAAAAGCAGTCTTTCAAATACCGCCAAAAAATCTTATATAAGAATAGGAAAATGTTGCACGATTGAATGCCAGATAAAATGGCCTTTTAATCTACGCAATAACGTATGTCCCATTTGAAAACAATGCCATTTTGGAATTTCGTGCTGGCCTAGTTCAATTAATTTTGCAGATCACCTCGTAGGTAATTATCAAAACTGAAATTCAGAAGAATGACGTGTAATGTTTTAACATTTTATTGGAAAATTATTCTTGTCCAGCTTTTGTTAGTTCCACGATAACAAATTTTTAGGCAGAATGTTTTTACCAAATTTAACGTTAAACAATTTTTATCTCCGAAAATCGACATTTCGATGTATCAGTATGCTATATGAAGTTGACCTGAAATTCAACATGAAATCATAAAAAAATTAGTAATAAAGGACTTGGTCACTCCACTTAACATAATGAAGTTGTTATTAAGTTCCGGTACTTCCCGAAGCGTCGCCATTTTGGAAGTGTTTCCAACCAATAGATCTTGGGCACTAATGGCTGCGTACCAAATTGTGATTTCTAGCTTTCGCGGTTCTCTGACAATTTCTAATGGCCACTCGGCTAAAGGCGCCCTGTATATCCACACACAGGGCTTTTTTTTCGTGTTTTGAACCAAGGAACATCGCTTTAAAGTTGCTCCATTTGGACAGCGCCCTGCATAACACAATTCCATAAAAATCATAATCGCATTAGAGCTGTATACAAAAACGAGCAAACAAAACACCTCAATTTACTCCCCGTTTAGTATGAAAATCCAGATTCGTATCTTTGCAATAATCTTGGGCACTGGTCGGCCTGCTGGCTTGTCTATTTGATTCGCATTACGGCGTTTAGACATGGTTTTGTCAGAGATACCATCACCGCCTTCCGATGATAGACAACCCTTTAGAGGAAGCCAGTGAGCTTATTGTTTAAGCGAAGCTCGTTTCCCCACCGACCATGACTGGAACAAGATCTAATGAAAATAAACTATTAATTTAAGCCACAGCTCAGTTTCCATCCGCCATAAACATCTCTGTCGCTCCTCCGGCACTATCGAAACCAATTTTCTATTTTTCTTCATAGTTTGTCCAATTAAATGCCTATGAGGCAAGTTATGCGTTTCACTTAATTAGGCCTTAAAATGTTTATTATTAGAGGTGGTTGTGTGCACAGTCAAATTGGGTTAATTTAAAAGCTGCGACAAACTTTGGTAAAGCACACCAAGAGACGGCGCTCTAAAGGCTTTAAAGAGCCCAAGGGTTAGTAACACGTAATTTATTATTGCCACCACACTTTGACGTCTCAATCAGGCACCTCTTGTTCATGACTCGTGAGAATGTCCTCATTGTTTGTTCCATGAGCGGCTCGTCGTGTGAAATGAAATTGTTCCAATGAGTTGTTCCGTATAAGTGGGGACTTGAGTAAAGTTTTTTTAAGGCGAGGCGCCACTGTTCGGAATTGTCGGTAATTGAGATTTATCTCCCTGGCTACAGTAAAGCCGGCTTCACATTCGGGTGTGATTCAGCCGCAATGCGTTACGCCTATTGTGGCTTTTTAACGCCTTTAACGTGATAAACAATTTTATTGTGGCCTACCGGCAGTTGGGACAATAGCCACGTAACGAGGTTGGTTAAAGCTGCATTAAATTCGTCGGATTGGCGGTATCACATCTGACATCATCTGGATGATCGACGGATTTTGTATTCCTGGAATTCTCGCTTTAAAACATGTTTTTACCGGCAATTTATCATCCCCATCGCATACTCCAAAATCCAGCCAGCATCCCTAATGCGGTGGAACGGCGTTGTCACACATGCGTGCAGGAAAACTCGATCCATGGAGTTAATTGGGGCGAGTGAGCGACTCATTAATATTTCATCTCAGTGATTTAGGGAGAGGAAGGCATCACTGAACTCGAATTACCCACTTCCCAATTATGACAGGATATACGACTGATGCGGATTCGGTGTAAAATTTATTCGCCTTTTTTAATTAGTGTGAAATCTCTTCACTTTTCCCCGATGTATTCACAAAGATACTTCTCAGCTAGTACATAATTATCCTTTGATACGACTTTAGAGACTGGAAGCTTTAAAGGTACGCGCAGCTCTCGAGTTCCGAACATATTTCTGCCAAAAATTCCATATTTGAAAATTCGGCAAGAGAAACGCATTGGCGAGAGCCTTCTTCAACCTCCATCTGCAAATTTTTCTTTCGGACACTGCAATAATGAGTTATTCGGATTTAGACATTCCGTTTCGGAGTGAAACAGAGTTTCTAAGGGAATTCGCTATGAAGGTAGCATAAAGGTTGACCTCTTTGACTCGAGCGCTCTGCATACACGTACGTGGGCCCTCGGACGAAAGTGCTGGTCCTGGTAGTTTTCGTGTTACGGAGGTGCTGCGCATCGGATCTTTCACGTTGAAAATGTCGATTTCAATTGAGCGTGTTTTTTACTGTTGTTCCTTGCGAACTAGGCAGTGCTTTGCCTCAATTTGTTCGCATTAAGAGCCACGAATTTGAGAAGAAAAGGCGACTTTCCTGGTTTTTATATCCCGCAGGATCGATAGTCTGCACGGCTCGGAACGTTCTTCGAAAATTCCGTTTCACGAAGTTTCTTTGTAATGTATTTATATTCTAATTAGTAAAATGCGTTTCGCCTCGAGTGTTTTCTCCATCTCCCTTCAGAACAAATTTTTTTGGCATTGCTCGAGATTTGGAGTTAAGGTTCTCTCGAATTGTTGTTCCATAACGGTGCGTCTCTTGCATAAACATAAATCGTGCTTTTTTCCATTAAAAAACGTAAAATTTTAACGATAAGTGAAATGCCAGAACGATCGTTGCCACTGCACCTTGCGGGCGCCTCTGAACATTTGGAGCGGCAAAGAAAAACACAAATTTAATGTGATAATTTCATTTATATTAGGAATATGCTACCATTTTTACAATTTATTTTAGAGATAGCACTTAACTTTATTATGTATAAATTAAATCATATATCCACAAAAATTTACAACTAAAAAAGTGGAATAACGTCATTTCACACGTCCGATTACCTGTACATCGTATCTGCAGTTTAAGATATATCTCAGCCAGCCTTTCTGAGCCAACAGCAATTATTCCACTTTTATGAGTATAAAACCTCGAAATATTGAGGAGGAAAAGCCATTCACGCGAGGTGTGAATTCAACAATAAAGTACAAAAATTTGGCCGTATTCTAGGAAGACTTAAGTCACCTAATTGTAGGCAATAATTTAAAGTGTTATTACTCTCTATTATCATAGAAGGAAGACACTTTTTTAATAAAAAAGAGTATTTTATTATGTAAATCAACTGATCATTTAGTTAGTTACCTATTAGGAACGATCGTTATAAATAATTTAACTAACACCTATTCCAGCTTTATAATAACTACTTACAAGGTACGCTTATGATTGGAAAGAGAGAGTCTTCGTAATGATACATTTTTTTAGTGTGTATTGGTACTGAATCACTTTACTTGGGCAAACATTTTATTGAAGAAATCGACGAACTTAAACCAGCGCTTTAACATATCTCAGGAACAATCTAAGCTCGAGGGACTTCCTCCCCCGCCGGGCATCATAAATTGAGGGCTGTGAGGGGCCATTCCTATGCTGCTACCCATTGAGGCCGGACCGCCGGGACCGCCGTACATGTCCATGTCGCTCATACTTTCTGAGCCTGAACATTTCTCACCGGACTTCCCTTCCTGTTTCAGCATCATTCTTCGCCATTTTGCTCGAGCGTTTTGGAACCATACCTGAAACAAAAATAGAAAAAATATGAGGTTGTTATGTGGGTTAAAGGTTTCGTGTTTCTTTTGAGGAAAAGCACGAGTTGAAAGTTCACGTTGTACTACTTGAGACCTCCGGGTTTTTCGTGCTTATCCCGAAGCGTTAGGGAAACTTCTCCTTTTTCAATAAACCATTCGTTCGACATTTTACGCTCCCCCGGCAGGGGATCCGATGCCTCCCCTGTTGCCACCCGGAAGGGAAATAAATCTGAACGTCGTTTCCCCCCGGTCGGCGGCTCCAATTACTCGAGCCAACGACGTAAACCCTTGAAATCCCGAGGGATCTCGCAAAACGAAACGGGAGAATCTTTTTGATGACGTAGGGCGACGCCGCCAGTCCTTAGACGCCATTTTTCTTTTATCTCGACTTTGAAAAGGGGGCCAAAGAAGAAAATTCTGTTTTACTTTTATGTCTGCAGCGCTCAGATATCTCTATAATGGGGAGTTTTGTCGATATTTTTGTACAAGTTTTGCCTGCGGGGTTGTCGTATGACATGCCTTAAGAAATCTATGATTTCGACAAAACCAATTGAGAGCTCCAAATTACAAGTAGAAAATTTCAGACGAGTGACGGAAAATCAATGTTGAAAACTCTGTGTAGATGTCGGCAAGCCCACGTAATGTTGACCTCATTTTTAGGGAAATTTGTGTTACTCAAAGGGCGCCTAAGTAAAGGCGTACAAAACCACGTTGCCAAACTGCGTTGTCAGCAAAATACGTAACGTCGACGTCACTTAAACGCACAATTTAAAGCTAGTTTGGGTTAATGGTGGAATCATAACTTACGGATCGCGTTCAGTATTCCCTCTGTAGTTGGTGCGGTTTGGTAAAACATTTTCATTGTACGGTCAATTTTGGATGTTGACCAATTCCCAATTTAAGGGTAGTTCGAGTTGGTAAGAGAGCGACTACTCAAGTGTCCCGTCGATTGAGAATTCTCATCGTGCTCTATGCGCATACTAATGCGCATAGAGCACGAAAAAAGTCCCATTTTTTCTTCACTTTTGCTCATAAAATAAAACGTAATTTTTAACTTGGATCTCGTTTCACAGAAAATAATTATTTTCAACTCCCTTGTGCAGTTTCATTTTTGAAATCTTGCCCGTTACGCCTCTGGATTTTAACCAGTCTAAGAACCAATATTTCACGCTGCACTTGGAATCTCAGCTCACCGTGCAATGTGCAGAAGCAATTTCGCAGCAAGTTTCCGAATCTTGCCGACAAGTCCAGGGATTTCATCCAACAGAAAAATTTACTTTTTTAAAGAAGATAAGTAAGGACGTCGTTGAATTAGGTAACCTGTTGCCTTACTACGTCAATCTAGCCTTAAAAAGTAAAAGACGCGAATGCGTGAGGAAAGAATGGCTATTTCGACCCGAGTGAGAAATCCATGACGTAAGAATATGCTTCTCGCACTCTCTCTCATTATTCAACAAATCGATCGTCAGAGCAGTTAATTAAACTAACATGAGCAGTGTCTCTTTGCTAATCAGGTGACTAAAACGTCCTGTTTTGCTCCGAATAAGGACGCCACTATTAATAACAATAAACCGAATGTGCCGATAATCGTCTTGCGAGAACCGGCCGCGAGTCGAATGTGCAAGAATGTCCGAAGACCCATTATCATTTGTTAGGCCGCTTTTGTATGGCCGCGGTTGATGGTAAAAAAGTAGAGTGGTCGGTATCCTACCATTGGCCGATGCCCATTGAATTCAATGGTTTTTGTTTAGCGACAATTTGCAAAAGATCGAACCCGTCGAACGTGAGAATCGGAGAGGAGTCAGAATGTTATTGTTCCTATGGTCGTTAAATTCTTGTTAAAGTTGACGTTTTTGTTTTGGGATTTTTACGTCTTTGTTCGGTAGGGGACGAATCGGCTTCTGCGAACGCAGAAGCACCGAAGTCAGACGAGAAATACAAAAAGATGGTGCTGTTTTGAGTTTGAGACCATTGTGTTACTATCCTCTAACGAGAACGAGTTCCTTCTAGAATGGACTATCTGACGTATTTTTGTAAAACGGCAAGAAATTCCCTTCGAATAATTATATTTCAAAAAGTCCATCAAAACTCACAAGACCAACGCTCTGGTATGCCACGAACTGCGAGGATGGTCGCGGACGTGTCGGACTAACGCTTAAAGAAAAAAAATTTGAAAATATTACGTTATTTCTCTACACAGTCTCCTCTGAGATTGGCACGCTTTTCCCTCCTCTGCCTTATTTACAGTAAAACTCTTCGAATGTTTCACAATATGCATCGGCCTCGGACTCCACCTCTTCATTATTGGCAATTTTTTTTACTCCTGAGCTATTTTTTCAAGTTTGGAAATAGAAAATAGTCGAAAGGGGCCAAATCTGGCGAATAGGCAGGATGGGGACAAGTTCGAAATCACGCTGTTTTGACGAAACAAGACGACTTTGTTTTTCGCCCAATGTGATCGCTTTTTCTTAACTCCCTCGCTCAAACGCTGTAGTAAATTTGTGCAGTAATCTCCGTTTTTCCTTTAGGGAGATAGCCGATAAATATTATCCCACGTGAACCCCAAAAACTGACGCCGCCGCAGTTCCGGCAGATGGACCCATGTCTCATCCATGGTTTTGAATCGCTGGGAAAACTCACTCCAAACATCCTCGCTGCATTGCTTTCGTCTATCACGAGCACAACCATCCCATGTCCGATAGTTCGGTCAAACGCTACTTTAAGAAATGCCCATTTTCGAATGCGGTTTAGTGGATTTCCTCCACAATCTCCGGAGTAGTCACCTCATTGGGTTGACCACTGTCGAGTTCGTCTCGGCAGCTGGTACGACGGCGTTTAAACCCTGCCGCCCGATATTCTACAGTTGTTGAAGAGGGACCAGATTCCTTCAAAGCAGAACCAAAACTCCGCTTTGACGTTGGCTGAGCTGAAGACCTTTCAAATGAAACTATCGGGTCACGTATCGATGACCGACGTTTTCGACTTAAACAAAATCCCTAAAACTGTTCTCTACAACGGCTCAATCAACGCAGCGTTTTAGATATAAACATTTGAAGGTTACGTCTTTGTAATATTGGCAATTTTCTTAACAAAATAATTGCCATCTGTGTGTCAGGTCGGGAACTTCTGGTGCTACCTTCGTACCATGGCTAAATTGCCAAGTCGCGTTACAGGTAGCGCTGCTGACAACAGTGAGGTATTTTTGATCCGTATTTCCACAAGAAATCGCGTAATAAAAACTTGGCGCGGCTTTTCGATAAGGTATGCTTTGCTCGTTTGTGGAAGCTTGAAAACATTAAACCCTGAATTTAATGAAAACCTGCCCAGGAGGCGGATGATACCGGATGGCCAAATAAAATTTCGGGATCTTTGCGAGAGTTTTGTGCGAAATTCCGGTAGGTTTTGAGCCACGCTCCCAAACTATTTCAATGTATCTGTGAGACATTTCTGGATCTTGAACGGCTGGAAGACGCCAGTGGTTTCGTATCGCACCTGTTAGTAAATTAATTATTCCCGAAATTGTCTGAAGAGTGCTCAAGCAACTGCCGATTGAAATGACTACCAATCTCCCAAGTCGAGAGAGAAACAGTAAGAGATTTAGTCATCCGCATCGATCGAAAAATTTTATTCCGAGGCCCAAGGCCCAAAAAACTGGGACCATTAAAATCTCTTACTGGTTTGCGATTGTTTATTTCAGTCTTTGTCTTCTTTTCTTTTAGCGTATACGTTTGTTTTAAAACTCGTTAGAGACGGCACGGCCCGAATGGCCCTCGGCATATCGACGGTCGTGATTTAAGGTCTCACCGCGCCATAAATTTATCGACTATGACAGCGCATCGATTGATTTTCAATATACTTTAAGGCGAAGTGGGCGGAATGACGTCCGAAAATAGATTGGGAGCAATTTACATCTATAGGCCGAGTTCTATGAGCGCGTGAGTTATGAACATCAGGAGTGCATAACTCACCGATTACGACCGCAGAACTAATTGTTGCACGTGACTCAAGAGCGAGATTTAAACAATTTCAAACCTGAGAAATTGCGGAAGGTGGCACTTGCTGCAAGAGCGGAAAATGACACTTTCCGCGCGTGAGTTGAAACTCAGAAATATGCTTCTGAACTCGATGTGGCAATTTCGAAGGTAGAGCTTGTAGGTTGAATGTTTGTGTGTGCGTCGAATTAGGTAGCACGTACGTCTCTAGGGGGCGTCGGGGGAACGCAATATTCACATGACGAAGACAGAGATATAATATGCATGTCTTTTACTGACCAGATCTACGGGGCAAAATTGATGATAGAAGTACATGAGTGTTGAAGAAGAGCGGTGGTATAAGGGTATGTCTTTCTGTTGGCAATTTGTTAAACTCTAGCCCGATGAGAGGCGTGACAGTATATATTAATAACTTCACTGTGCTCCGCGTGTAATACTATAGACAGTTTTCTTCATTTTTATTTTATTTTTCCACTGCTCAGTTAATAAATGAACGGTTCTGGATCTCCTCGTTCTTTCCTGAGTTCGTTATACCAACTCTTTCATTACAATCCAAGGCCACAAAATTTTTTAGGCGTCCCGGTCATGTTTCGTGCCGGTCTCGAAGTGATTTGACGCATACGCAAAGACCTAAACTACCAACTATGGTCGGTTTGCCATTCTCGAGAGGCTAAGGGCTTTAATGAACGTTTGGCAATGACCTCTCACGAGGGACACAGATTTTTCCCTCAGTCGCGGACCTTGCGGAACACGTGACTAGCGTAGAGCTGGCATTTTCAAAATCAGTTTCCGAGGTCCTTCAAGACGATTAGGATGTTCCTGAACATTTGGCAAAGTCGTTTAATCAAAGCGAACTTCTCTCACTTCAAAAAGCGTCTCATAATAATTGATTGATGTGGAGGTGCCACGTTCAATATCGGGGTGGGGACATTTTTGAAAATCGTTTTATCGGAAATTACGCAAGTTCATTGATTTCGATGAGCTTGGCCGAACTAGTCACATTCCTCGTGCTTTCATAGTTGTTGAGAAATTTCAGCCTCAGCTCAGAAAAGTGTAAACAGAATTTTTATTGCTTTGACTTATTCGAGGTTGGTTTCGTCAATTTGGTAGATGAATGCGCATATATTTCTCACTGGTCGTATCAACCAAAAATGTAGAAAAAATCCAGTAAAACGTTAACAAATTGTAATGTAATATAGCTCGAGGCAAACTGAAATAAAACGGGCTCGAGATATTTGCTGAGCATTCTTTGAACTCGCTTGGCGGTGGAAAATTAATTTTCACGATCTGTTTATTTCTGTTCTCGCAGGTGGGGAAGCTGCAGAAAAGTAGGAATAAATTGCACGCAGTTTCATGTTAAAGGTAAATCAAGATATGCTCAAGATATTTGATCACCATACTTTGAATCTGCTCCGCGTGAACACCCAAATGGCAAAGTCCTCTTACTTCTAACAGATCAGTGCGCACAAGTGATTCACGGACAGTTGCCATTTTCACGATCCATTTTCGCCAGTTTAACGAGCACCTATCCAGAACTTTTTCCCATTTTTTATATGCTCTTTAGAACAACATTTCAAGATTTTGATAGTTCATTCCTGAGGTCTCAATTCACCTGCCCACTGCTGTGTTTTGGTGGCGCATTGTTTAGAGTTCTCTTGTGACACGCGAAAAAGCCACTTCGAACAGTATGGTTTCAATTAGAGGTTCACCTTAAGAGTCTCAGAAAGTGTGTGAGATGCCCACGTTCTTTTAAACTGTGTCAACTTTGCAAAATTAGTTCCTCAACAAAACGCTGCTATAAGGATATTAATAAATCAGAGCTTGGAGAAAAATCCGACGAGAAAAACTGCAAAATCTCCTCCGTTCTAATCTACCAAAAGAGGAAGTTGAGGTTATCGCTCACGTGACGGGGACGTGGAGCTTTTTTCTTTATTTTAAACAGTAAATTCCGACTTTCATTGTTAACATCAGTGGATGTAAAATCTGCCAGAAGTGAAATTGTGCCTGTTTCGGGCTGTAGTATTAATCTAGAAAAGAGTTTTAAGCGAAATGTCGTCCAAAGACCTGGTGAAGAAGGCTTTTTGATCTGGTCGCTACAAGACTCATTTGTAACTTGTGCCCGTTCTATTTCCGTTAATTGCCCAGAGTCTGTATCCGATGAGAAATTACTGTGGGTTGAGTGATTGTCACGAACCACACTTTAACTTTTATTTACCTTTAGTTGAAGTCCCCAAATTAATGTCTTCGTATTTACCACTTTCGAGCCTTTGAAAAAATTTCTTCCTTCGAATTGTTGGCTGTGTCATTGGCAGAACGAATCAAGCAAAAATTAAGATATAAAATTATGAATTCCACATGAAATTCGCAAGTATCACGAAATCTAACCGCCGCTATAGAAGTCCAGGCACACTGAGCAGAGAAGTTCGTGTTACATAAACCGCAATCTCGCGCTCATCGTTGCAAACATTTGATCATGTTTGTTTATGAATGGGAGTGAAGATCATCATGGTAAATCCTTGCCACACACGAAAGGCAACACTTTATTTAAAATAAACATGCCATTAACTGGGGCGAAACAGACCGAATCGATTACCATTGCGATTTACGATATTTCGGCTTTCTGATTGCGCCAAATGGTCTTCCCGCGGACACAAAAATTGATTTCGTTGCTTTACGATATTGGATCGACAGTTTATGGGTGTTTGGGTTGGAACTTGGAGGCCTCCGGTCGATTATGGATCGATATGGGCCTTTAATTGAAATTTAGGGTGCACGGAGAGATTATTTTGCTGATGGTATATACCGAAGGATCGACCTTAAAATTGGGTACTAGAAGCATCATTCGAAGAAAGAGAGGGAAGGAGATCATCAATATCGTCAACCTCTAAAATGATGGCATGGCTACGATGGCTCCACATGAGTCCTCATTACACAACTTTATCGATGAATGTCGTTGAATTCACGCAGCTGAAGGTAATAAAATAATCTACCCGAATGTAAAATAATTATTTTGAGAACAATACATTTCCAGTCTGAAACATCTTAAAGACAGAGATTTTAGCCTAGAAAGCTTTCTCTGACCAGAAAGCAAAATTACAACCTCAAATAAGAGAAACTAGCTCTTCACAGTTTCTCAATCCTTGATCGCGAAGTCGACTTAATGGAATCAGCTTTGATGAATTCCGCGAAATTTTCCTCCCATCTTAAACAATATCGACGAACGAACTTTCACAAGTATCTAAGTCGACTGACAACGCCAAGCCTTAATCTTTTTTAAAGTCGGCGTCCCACGATATGTAGATTAAAGAGTCGAGGACCGAACTCACCTGTGGCTTAACATCATACTTTCGGCCGGGGACTTCGAGTTGTTTGTTGATGATATGTGGGTAGAAGCAAGTGTAACTGGATGATATGAAAAATCGGCCAAAAAAGTCATGTTTCACACCGAATCTTTGATGCATTTTCTGACCCTTAATCGACGAAGTATGTGCGTGGGGAAACCGACGAAACAAAAATAATCAAGGGACAAACAAAGAACAAATCAAAACAAAACAAAGCTAATGGTAACTATTATGGACGTAGGTCCTGAACTTTTGGTGCCGGAACTTCCACGTAAGTGGGCATCCCACGACCCGCCAACGGTGCCGTTGAATTCCAGTCGATTGCATTGCACAATTTCTGGCATATAGATTAGGGAAGATTGCTGAACTTTGAGGCAGAACAAAGATTGTCGAAATACTGGGCTAGTGCCAGGACTTGTGAGGATCCGGCCATGCAATCCTCACCAATGACACAAACAACCCTAGCACATACGAGGTTAGACCCAAAAGTGCCCGACCTAGCATATGGACAGCGTTTTTTTTTTGTTATAAATTTGCCACTATCACAAACATCTAGCTTTAAAAAGTTTATGTCTAAAGTGCAATGGTGATTTGTTGTTATTTTGAAGTCATTTTTTGCGAACGCTTTAAGAGATCCGCGAACGTGCAAAAAAGCGGTGATCGATAGATGATTCTACGAAACCACAAAGTTTTTTTCGAAGAAAATCTCGTTCCATCGATATAGCGCACCTGTCCGCACTTCCGCGGTCGCAATGGGCAAAACGAACCAACTTAGTTTCGAACTTATTTCTCGCTCGCCCTACCTGCCAGATTTAGCCCCATCAGATTATTCTCTATGTATTTCCAAACTTGGAGAAACTGTTTGATGGAAAAACGTTTGCCAACAGCGCAGGTGACGCCCATTCTCAAACACCGAAAGCTCCTTCCTGCGAGGGGGGTGTAGAAGCCCTAGAACATCACGGGGAAAATGTGTCCACCTCAAAGGGCGCCACGTTGAGAAATAATGTAATATTTTCCGAATATTTTTTTTCCTTAAGTGTTAGGTCGGGTGCTTCTGGGGGCATTCTCGTGTACACCTAGACAAAATTCTAATTTTAAGGAGGCCTCAAGTCGAAATTTAAACCGTGGCATTCACGGTCATTTCAAATGCTTTAGCATTTAATTGTTTACCCCCGTTGGTTAACGGGCTCGAACACCTATTTCGATTTCTTTGAGCTGATTGCACGGCGCACAAGAAAAACCAACAAATTACTCACTTTTCGAGCACGTTCGGCTTTGTAAAGCCCTAATACTTGTCCGAGGCAATTAATCAAAGTTGCGGCGGCACAGATTAGCGTTCTGGAAATAGCGATAGCTCTTGATAAATGCCGCGTTTGTCTGGATAAATGTAGCGCTCGCGCGCATCCAGCCTGATATATTATTTCCGAGGGGTTGTTTTTTACCTCCATCTATCTCTCAGAGAGCATGTTTTTGTAATAAACGTCAGATCTGTTCTGGTTGCGTATCTGCGAGCTAAATTTGTCGGCCAATTTGAAAAAGAAGCACCAATTAGTGACGCACCATGGAACCTTTTGATGCCCTGGAAAAATCGCACCTATACATAGGGATTACAACATACGTTGGATAATTGCCTTAAGGGGCCATCAAAAAATACCAAAGCGACTACTGCTTAAATAAACATGAAAATGAGTGCCTTATCTGCGATCTGGGCGATTTATCAAAAGTTATCTAAAATTAATCTGATGTAATTGAGGCTTAATACGCCGCCCCGTTGGTTAAAAAACCGTGTATATCAAGAATGTAATTTTCGGATTTAACTGGGCATCACATCTAAAGCATATAAAGGATGTTAAGGCAGTAATTTAAAAAAATAGCTCGCTAACTAATGTAAATTATTTTAAATTATCATTTTCGGTAGATCGGTTCAGTCCAGCCTGAATCATGAATCAAGAGGCTATAGACAGCAGTTTGAAAGTGATAAGTGTACCTTAAACGCGCAGGTAAATAATATTCAGCAACTGGAAAATTATATTAAAACCTCCATTCTCTTGAACCATATAAATAATGCATATGTGTATTTAATGCGCCATTTCGGTAATTTACCCAGTAGGAGCCTAAGCGATTCCTGAAGGCATGAAATGCAAATACGAGACAATTACGCGAGTCGCGAGCCGCCGGTAATAAATGATTAATTACGGTAAATAAATAATGATTGATCTGGGGGCTTATCGGCTTGATTTACAGCTGGTAATACGTTCAAGATGCCCACAGTCCATTCAGAAACTCCTCTTTAAACGTCCGCAAATTAATCATACTTAAAACTTCAAAGTGAAGACGAATAACTTTGCCGGACGATAAGCTCGATTTATCCAGAGAGCGACAGGAATCGTAATTGGTTAGGGAAATACGGCTTACTTTTCAAGGCGGAGGCAAGGCCTCAAATTAGTTTTTTTTTTTTTTTTTGGCTGCCAAGCTTACAGGCAAACCTGCATTAACCTGAACTAACCTGAACTAACACTATCATCAATGAACTTCGTTCTAGGAAATTTAAACGCGACATAGCTTCTAAAAACTCGCGGAGCCCCATAATTGGGTAGCGGCTTTAAAGTCGGCTGCCCACGGCACGCAAGTTCGCGCCTCGCCTTCCAGTTTTCCGAGATTTAATCTGACGACCATCGAGTCGGCGCCGATTCGAGACACAGACTGTTAACTGCAGAGCGGAAGAAAAACGGTCTGTAAAATAATAGAATGGTCAACTTCCGGTCAAAAGGAGACCAGAAGATGAAGCCCTGCTCCCGTGGAAAGTGAGTTTTCCTGTGGAAGCTACTGAGGAACCCAAATCTCTGACCTACACTCGATACGTGAATCTTGACTTTCGGAGAACCTGAGAAGATTCTTTGCCACTGCGTTATATGTCAGCAGTTTGTCTCAAATTACCCCCGGTACATTAAATTCCCTAGGCACTATCCATATAATTATTGTGCTAAACAGAGGCATACAGGATGTTATTTAACTACGTGGTTGCATTTCAAGGGGTGATTCTTTGAGTAATTCGAAGACGAAACATTGGTATGAACCTAGGTCCGGTGATGCTTTGGTTTCAAGATACGGAATATCTAAATTTTTTTTTTTTTCGATTTTTGTAAAAATTAAAAAAATCTCATCCGATTTTGTTGATATTTGGCATTTTCTCATTAAAATTTTTTTTTTGTTAAAAAAATATGTACCGTTTATTTAAGTCCAGTTTTAACAAAGCGTTTTTTTGTGTGATTTTTCTTCAAAAAATTGCTTTGTACTGCACTAAAAACTGTCACCACGTTCCAACGTCATGTCAGTTTGTGCCTTGTTGTTCTTTAGAAGTTTTCTCTTAATATGTGAAGAATAAAAAAAACCGACACCTCGTAAAGTGAAAACGAAGCACTGCCGAATCTACGTTTATATAAACTTTTCGGCTTAGAATCATTAGAAGAATCCCTTAAAATCCAAAACCTTGAAGTTTGGTCACGCACTTCAATAGCGCCCTGTATATCGACGTGATGAAATAAAAGACTGAGCGAACTGGAGAGAGGCTAGTTCAGGTCAGTTCCCGATCCAACAATTGTGAGGGAGGAGTCCCACCTAAACTAGCCTGCACTCTTTCAGGGGCGAGGAATCTAACTAGAGCATCAAATTTGCACCGTCAAGACCCGTGTGAATAATTTCTTACAGTGTAAACGAATCCTCGACATCAACGGGTTCTTACCTGTAAGACTCGTTTCGGTAATCCAGTCTTCTGAGAGAGTTGCTTCAAATCCTTGGCATCGGGATTATGGTTAATAGCAAAGTACGACTTCATGGTCCTCAACTGATGATGCTTAAACGAGGTTCTCATCCTCTTCGTTCTCTGGTTCGACCCATGCATGCCTGGCGTTCCTGGAGATCGCCCGAATGGAATTTCCAAGTACTCCTGATTTAAGTCTGAAACAAGGGATCAGCCCTTTAGTTTAACCAGGTCCCACGTACCTACATGTTTTGAAAACATGCAGATCGAATATAAAGCGGTCTTTCAGCCGTGTTTTGATAACAATCGTAATCGACTGTGGTTGCCGGTTTCGGTTACGAGATGAATAAACTTTTGTTGTGAGGTTTGATGCGAAATACCTGACACGCGCCCCTTGGGAATGCCCTTTAAGCACACGGATTACCATTCACGATTGGGATAGTGGATAATAGACTCTGAAGGCAATCTATATGGGAAAATTTATACAAATATTTGCCCAGTGGGATGCCGGAATTCCTCATCCCAATTCACACTTCTAAACTCATAAATTCTCTCTGACCACAATAAAACCCGCAAAGTAATAAAGAAGTTTGAAGGTCAACTTGGAATAAAAAAATAACAATAGAGCTTGCGTGATAATAAGGATATGACCGAACATATAGCTAACCCCCGGCTTAAGGGTAATAAAGAGGATGAGGGCTCAGCGTACAAAAGGGCCCTACAAAAGGACATAAAGCTTTTTTCGGGCTAATTTGCTTGAAACATATGAGAACTGGTTTATGAAGGGCCGTAAAGCTGTATTGATTGCATCGCATCTAGAAGTAAATAAATACCAGCTTTTATTGTTGTTTGTCCAGTGGCGTACTGATTTACTGGACCAATTCCGATAATATTTCTACATAAACTGAACTCGAATTAATCACACGAACATTAGCATAATTCCCTATTATAGGACTTACACTGAACTCGTTCCCACAATATTTTGCCAACGGTACTGCCAATATATTCCCAGGATATATTCGAATAAATTGAGTGGCAAAATTTGGAATTGCCTTAATAACAGCAGCATCTTGCTCGTAAATTCGCCTCAGAAGGAAACGAAAAGGATGTTGATGGCTTGTTTATGCCTTCCCATGGTGGATGAAGGTGTCTATTAAATCAATTTGTTGTGATTTATTTTGTTGGAGGCCATTGTTCGAAACCAAATAGAATTAAATTGCTGTAATCTCGCTATAAGCAGCTTTAAACCGAGCTTAGAGCTTATTAAAAATGCTCGGAAACGGTTTTGTGGGAAATTAAACGAAACGTTTTTTTTTTTTTCAGAATTTTAATTCTTACGCGTTGTTCACGTATGACACAATCTGATACTGAAAGTAAATGGCAACAAAGGTCCGCTTTTTTGTTGTCTGAAAAATGTACGCAAAACCCATGTGCCTGGACTTGGGAATTTCTGTTTTTTGAGAATTTTTAAAACTACGATTTATCCGTACACACATATTGCACCTCTCTGAACGGATCCAGTAGATGGGCGGCGAAAAACTAATTAAATTAATAAAAAAAAAAAAAAAAAATTGCGAAGATTAACGTGATCAGAGCAACGCAAGAAAGAGAGGGGGGAATGTGTCTTCTTTTCAATTTTTTTTCTGAAGAAAACGAAGTTTCATACCAACAGATACCGTTTTTGGTATCACTGAAGGAGCTGACAAGAAGAAAACTAGTAACGTTTAAATTCAATTTTAATTGGTTGCCGAAGCGCCTGAAAATTTTCACGAAGTAATATTGGTAGAAATTGGTGTGATCATCAAAGAAAGAATAGGGTAATAAAGTGATAAGGAGGGTGCCAGAAGAAAGGACCAACTGAACTACTGTTAATCTAGAGGAAGAAGAGAAAGAACCAGAAACAGAACTCGTTGGAAGGACGGTTCAATGGTCTTGAAGAAGAAAATCCTTCAGTTGAAGTTTTACCTGTCTCCGGAGTTGCGAGAAGAAAAATATCAAATCGACTACAGGTTGACCTAGCACTTGGACTTCATAGAACACTTACAGCACCGATTTATCATTTATTTGTTGCACCAAATAATTTGCTTAAAAATAGAAATGATTGATTTCAATAGAAACCCAAGAGATAGTGCGAATGAGCCAAAAACCTTCTGAAAGCCTACTTTCCCTCTCAACTTCTGCCACAAAAGTCAGTTTCCTGTTTGAAAGCACTAGTTGTTGATTGGCAAAATTATTCCCAACATCTTATTAGAAATCACGCTTAATGGTTCAGAAGTAATACGAGGATAGTCTCAGAAGTACCTGCCCTGACACTTAAAGAAAACAATATTGGAAAATATCATATTATTTTTCGACTTTTGAGATTTACGCGCTATTCCCAGCCATCTTCTATGGTTTCTATACCTTTTCCATGGTAAGAACCTTCGAATGTTTCAAAATAGGCATCAACCGCGGGCTGCACCTCTTCATTATTGGCGAATCTCTTTACACCAAGTCATCTTCTCAAGTATGGAAATAGAAAATAATCTCAGGGGGCTAGATCTGGTGGATCGAGTGGGTGAAGAAAAACTTCGAACTCAAGTTGACTGATTTTGGCCATCGTGACAACACTTTCCTTTTCGTCAAATGCAGTCGTTTTTTCTCGATTTCTTCACTCAAAAATTGCAACAAATTTGCATAATATTATTCGTTCGTTGTTTTTTTTTGGGGGAGATATTTAATAAAAATTACTCCAAGTGCATCCTAAGAAATCGACGCCATCGCCTTTCTTGCAGATGGAACGGTTTTCGTCTCCTTTGGACTAGAATCTTCCCTCTGAGCTCATCGTTTTGACAGCTCCGTTTCAGATGTAAAACGATGTTTCATCCACGGTTATAAGTGGACGCGAAAACCTGCCTTTAATGGTGTGAAACTTTACCGAACACTCTCTCGAAATATCCTCAGGGAGCTGTTTTTGTTCAATTGTGAGTAGTAGCGGCACCTATCTAACGCACAGCTTTCTCCTATTCAATTGTCCGGTCAAAATGCGATGATCAGTACTTTTTGAAGTTCCCGTCTACCAGCATAGTTTTGAGGACTCTCACCACAATTTCTGGAGAGGTCAGATCTGGAGTGTCATTGGGTTGACCGCCGCGGAGCTCGTCCTGATAGGACGGCCGGATTTAAACTTTGTCACCCCATATCGTAGAGTTGTTAACGACGGATCAGATTCGCCCAGAGTAGAATCTAACTCCGCTTTGACATTGGACGGAATGAGACCTTTCAAATAAAAACACTGAATCACTGAAATCAATTTTTCCCATCTTCACGAAATCTCTACTTTTCACTACAAACCCCTCCAAAGCAGACACATATCGACGTAGCATCCTCATACTTTAGACGTGACCTTTTCCAGATCGGATCTTCGTAATATCGGTAAATTTTTGACCCCAGCTACGTATCAGGCCGATTACTTTTGGGACTACACTCGTAATTCGTCATTTCAACGTCCTACGTCAAATTTGGGAATTTCAGCATTATGTATTCACGACCGGAAAAAAACCGAAAAGATCGGCACACAGAAGACGTTATTAGGGACTGTTAAGTACCTGCGGCCTTCCTTGGAAACCACCAATAATCTTAACACATTAGACAAACAAGAAGAGAGCAAAAAGGTCAGAAACCGCAAGCTGATTATGGGTTATTAACCAGTTGGCTTAGGAGGAAAGATTTATTTGAGTTTTGCGGCCGGTGAAAGATTCCGTTGTCGAGGGAATAGTGGGTGGTTTCTGCCTGATTGATTCAGCTTTCATGATGGATTAATGGAGAGTTGTGTCAGGTATAAGTTTCGAAGTAATGATCTTCAATTTAAACCACGCTAGAGCTAATAAAATCTATAACAAGTTTAAATAGGCGGAAATTATTACTTAAATGCCATGTAGCAATCAGGCTACTGAAAGGCGCTACATCGAAAAAATGTATTCATATATACATATTAGCATGCATATTGATACCGTTTCAAGTTATACAATTACATGCATATTATTTGGTTTTCATTCGAGTCGAGTGTCATTTTTGAATAGGGGATTTTTTAGCAAAAAAATCCAGTTTTTACACCGTACTAATTACATGGCTAATACATATCTTGCTCGTGGTAAGAATGTACTAGACTAGCGGTAAAATGTCCCTAAGGTGTTATTAAATGGAGTAACGTGCAGGTTTTTATGCAACTTTAATTATTATTATTATTATTATTAAATCTAATTATCAAAGTGTCGATTTATTAATGATTGACGATTTGTTAACACATGGAATTAATGATTTCTGTCAATACAAATATGTTGTTGCAAGCGAGATAGTTCATAAAAGAACAAGGTAGAACGTGCCTCTTCATTAATTAGAATCACAAAATCATTTTCATCTGTTAATCCTATTACCCGATCAGATCGGATCAGATCAGATTATGCGCCTTCGAAAGAAGACTTTCTTCGCCATGAAATCGGAAATTTCAGTTTTCATTCGCAGTTGTTGAGGCGTTATTCCATATGAAGGTCATTGATGGGGGGTTATACTTGGGTGGCTACACTTTCTTGAAAAGGTTCTGGGTACTTTCTCGTATTCTTTAATTAAGCTCGACTATGTCACTGTTTTAAATCAACCTCGAACAGGAGCGGGCCCGTGAGCAGTTACGTTTCGACGCAAAGCAAATTTATGTATCCGCCACTGGTTTCGTTACACCTATACGATAATTTTTCTAATTTTATTGAACTGCCACTTATTTCCTTATAATTTGGAAATATATACGCACAACAGTCCAGTGGCGTATCATAATATTTTTGTATCTATCCATTCCCCGAAATTATTTATTTAAATACGTACACTTTCAGTCCGTGCTATTGTCTATTTTCAAACGCGTCCTGCTTCTACTACACGTAAATTTTTATATTGTAGGAAACCTATAGCGTTTCATTCTAAAAGTCATGGGCGTATCAGCAAATGTTCTCAGAAGAACGTTTTAAGATCCAGCAAATTTGAATTTTTTTCTTCCCTTAATATGGCGATTGTCACTTGAAAATTGGGGCCTGTGCGCCCCTATTTTCACCAGATATTCATTTCAATGCCGCAGTGCGATTCTGCCGAAATTAGAGAAAAAAAAACGTATTTTGCATCTCCTGCGTCATGCCACACTTTGCCATTTTAACGCATTAAAAAAAAGCCAGAAATAAGATTCAACACTTACCTAAATTAGCAGTCATCCCTTCCAAATCCTTAGGCTTTCTCTTCCTGGGCCGACCCTTCTGCCTCGGAGGTGCCCCAGTTTGCCCATTAAAAAACGGGGCTTTCCCCACTGGTGGTTCAATTGGGGGCGGAGGTATTTGGGGCGGCAGCGACGGGTGAAACTCCGGACTCGGAAATGGGGGCATATATACTAGAATATGTTTCACATCAGTGATACGCCCTAGGGCTTGCTTTAGCCCTAAACTCACCATCGGTTTTGGAAGAGTAATTGTGCATGGGGAACATCCCCGTGGGGGACAGGTCTGGTGGCATCTCAAAGTGTAGTCTACAAAGCACCGAGCAACCCCTCATTCCGAAGTGGTCGCCTTTGGTGAGTGGTGAGTTGCAGACTTCGCACGAAAAGCAATGGACGTGAAAGACGAGATCTCTGGCCCTCATGACGAGTTCTGAGGCTAGTATGGTGGCATGGCACCTTGCGCACCTCTTCATTCCGAACAGCCTGAAACAAGAGGTATTCCGGTTAAGTCAGTGCAATAACTTGTTCATCTGGGTGTAAAGAAAGTTAGTTAGATAGCATCTCGAGATTTCTCAAGGCCCCAGCAATAAATCCCGCGGGTTTTGCATTAATTTACCCCGTCATAGTGGAGGAAATAACGGTGCTCTTCCTGAGCAATAAAAATATTTCATAAGAATAATGAAGATTTCAAAAGCTCGAGCGATTATGCCTTGCTACTAAATCCGACCTAAATGCCCTGCTAGATAAGTGGGTATCACATGTAGATATCGAAATGAGAACAATGGAACATTTATAATAATGAGTTGCCGCTTTTCTAGATCGGGTGCAAGATAGACCAACGTCTGACACCTGTTTGAAGCTCAATGCCTCCCATGAAGATAGATACGCGGACGTCCGAAATAAGTTACGTGCACGCACCAGACCATTCACTTTTAGAGTCTTCGTGCTTTGTCATCGACGATTGCATACACTGATTTTTTTTTAGTAATTCAGTGCATAATAATATTTGTTCAAGAAATAGATAAGAATGAAGGATGTCGTTTTTAAGATGCCAAAAGGGGCAATTTTCAAGTCGTGATGAGCCTCGTGTCGTAAAAGCAGATTTACCAGAGCTACGAGTTCCAGAAGTACCCAAGTCGACATACGGGTGGCGGTTTTCTTGTTGAAAATTTCCCTACATTATAAAAACCTAACTTTAAAGAGCTTACGTGTAAAGTTTTAAGGAGCTACTTCGATTGAGTTTGTTCTAGAGCCGCTTTTAGAGAATTCGCGAACGCGGTAAAATTTTGTAATCGACACGTGATTCGAAGAAATCGTAAAAAGTCTCTTTCGACGAAAGTCTTGTTTCATCAAGATAACGCATCAGTCCACACTTTCGTCGCCACAAACACCAAAATTAAGCAATTTGATGACTCATTCACCGTATCCGCCAGATTTGACCTCCTCAGATTATTTCCTATGTATTCCCGAACTTGAAAAAATGGTTCGGTGAAAAGAAATTTTCTAATAATGAAAAGGCGAAGTCCGCGGTCGATGCCTATTTTTAAACATTCGAATCTCCTTACTACGAAAGGGGTATAGAAGCCACAGGATCGGAAGCACGGAATCTCCAAAGAGGCTACATTTACGTAATGATAATTTAATATTTTCTAATTATTATTTTCTTTATTGTTAGCTCGGGCATTCCTGGGTCTCTCCTCGTCATGCTCTGCAACTCCTTCGCAAAACGTCTGCAGTTCTTGAAAATCCATAACGTGGTGCAGCAGCTCACATTTCTGAGTCAAACTCACCCCGAGGTTTTCGATCCAACTGATCGTGTCGAACTGTAATTATTCGTTAGGAAATTGCTTCGGAAAAGTATAAATCTAACACTTGTGTATATTGCTGCATCAACAAAATACGTCTTAAATCACTAAGCTCTTTAGAGGTGAACTTGTTACAAATAGCAGCCATTAATTAGAAGTAACATGGATAAGGACCTCCTGTCCATAGAAAATAGATCAAAAGAAAATACTCTTGAACTAATCTTTGGCACTTCGACGTGCTTACTATTTATAAGATCACAGTCGGAATATTTCAGAGTATTGATTATATTGTAAGTAAATAGAACAGCCGGAGATTTCCTCCTAGAACTCAATGTATATATGCCGAAGCTCTTGAGCATGGAGTGGTATAAAACTTTATATGGATAAATGCTGTTTTCTTCGATATATAAATAGCGAAAAAATCTTTTTTGAACGTTTGCAAGTAGGCTAAAATCGTCTGCAAGCATAAATCCCGAGGAGCTCTTCGAGCACTCCGGCAGATCTTTGATAAAATTGAAGAATTAAAGGGATGAGGACACCGCTCTGGTGTAGACCAGCACTGCAGAATTGAAAGGCAGAGGAACCTACTTTGAATTTTTTTTCCTTAATTACTTCTATTCGTCAAGCACTAATTTATGAACACTAATGATCCGCCAGAGAACCTCGCCTCCATTCTCCTCTCTAGGGCAATCCCTCCTTGAATCCGTACTTTACTTCATCAAAGACTTATGTGGAATCAATACCATCAATCACGTCTAGCTCTTGCTTAATTAGCAATGCATTTGTCAAATATTCACAGAAAACATATCGACTTGAGGCTGTTGGTTTATGAGGTAAAAAACCATGCAGATATATTCAAATATCTCCATGTGCTCGAATATGGATTTGTAAATATTTCCCTTACAAATCTCACTTAACATTTAGTAAATTTGTAGATCTGTAATTAGCTCTAACATTTTCTCTTTTGTCGTCGTTAAGAATTGGTGCAGCCGGGCTCTCTGTAAGTCCATTAGGAAAACGACTACTCTTTCGGGCCAGGTTTAATAGGTATATGTTTTAATGAGGGCACTACAGACTCAGCACACCTTCAAAAGTATATGATGCAATGGCCGTTTTTGAGGGTTTTCATACCACTGCGAATATCCAATTTAACCACTGTTCCAAAAAATTGATGTATTGTTTGGCCTGCTTATCTCAAACACAGGGCCAAAAGTGCGTACTTCAGCTTTAGCAGCACTATGCTCATTTCCATGTTCACCAGTACTACACATGATCTCCGTTGGCACGCCACTCCTCTTCCATTTTATTAGCTCTAAAATTATTAGCTGTATCTCACATCTTTGGGCATTAAACTTAATTTGCTCAAATTTATTGGCTGCGGTTTTAACTAGCAAATTATGGAGACGACATTTTCTGCCTATCTTTTAAACCAGATCGGTGATAAACCAAGGAGGGTACTGACCTCCCCCTTTTGAAGCTGAGTGCAACCATTGTCGACATCATTGTGCACTGGTACATTCGATTAGTTACGACTATGACGCGTATGACACAGTAATAAAAAATTTCATTAATGTAAATTTATATTTTGCTTTGAACCGGTAAAGTAGATCCGAAAGTGATCCAGCAAAAACATCAAAATTAACGAAGGAAGGACAACTTATGCTTTCTCCTGGAAGTTTCGATTTTCCTCGACTGCAGTCCAGGAAATTTTATGTTTATATCGATTCGATTTTATATGAAATTCACCACCCAGTACCGAGACTAATTAAGTCTTGCAAGTAGGGCAAAATAATACTTCATGATAGAGAACTAAATGATCAGAGTTTCAGTAAACAAGAAGAAACCCCAATGGCTTTTTTGTCATCGACCTTCTGAATTTCCTATTTATTTATTAGTAAATAAAATAATATTTATATGGAAATATCAGTTTATTTTGTTGCTGAACTATCGACAAGACATCTCGAAATGTCTTCAGTGAGACAACGTCGAAATTTCTCTTACGTTTCAGATTTTGATAGAGGACGAATTATCAGCTTGAAGAAGCACGGACTACCTTTTCTTCAAATGGCTCGAAAAATGAATCGGAACCACATCACTGCCTCGAAAATATGGCTAACAAAACTTTAACACTCGGTGTTGTAGTTTGGGGTGAGATATGTCTTGGTCAAAGGTTTCTTGAGTTCGTTCCAGACATTCTAAATGCACATCGCTACATTGACAACGTCTGGAAGTCACTATTAGAGTTCTTCATACAGATCTTACCAAATGACATTTCCCAACAGGATAGTGCAAGGTCGCATACTGCAAATATTATCGGAAGATACCTGGAACAAGCTCAATTGGAAATACTGCTTTGGCCTCCACGCTCACCGGACCTATCACCTATTGAACATGTTTGGGACATGGCGAGTGGCCGCATTAAAAATTCACTGAGTCCTTCAAACAATTAGGATCACTTACGAAACCAACTTGATGTAGCATAGAACGAAATACCCCAGGAGGATATTGATCACTTGTTGCAAAGCAAATCCGCGAAGAATATATTGTAATATTGCTGTACGAGGCGATGTCACTCATTATTAACTTTTTAATTAATATACGTCGTTGTTTTTTTAATTAAAATTCTGACGGTTCGATGCTCGGATATGAAACATTATTTTGCCAAAATTACCAGACTTATTTATTGTTATTAATGGGTGATGCGTTACACGTAAAAGTGAGTGTAGTTAAAGCTTTGGAAGGACGATTGAAACGATCTCAAATGACCTGAAAATAAAGAGAGGTTATGCCTAGAAGTTCATAAGAATCATTTGTCTTCTTGTGAATCCATGACCTAGTCCCACTTAAATTGCTCAGAACAGATAAGACAGACGAGACAGCATTGATATAAACGACTTTAAAGGATTCGTGCCAGAATAGTCTACAATCATCCAGTCTCCATATAAACCTGTAAAGAGTATGATTACTTAAGTCTAATCGAAATTCTGTTGAAGTTGAGACCATTTAATTCTTAGTGCCAAGTTGCACGAGAGGGCTGGAAGTCATACGGGGGCAAGGAATAAGAGGCATCATGAACAATTGGAGAATCCGGAAAATATCATACACAAATATAAAATAAGAGAAGAAAAAGAAAAAATACAACATGAAGAGGAACTTACGAAAGGTATGTCAAGGAACGGTAGGAGGTAGGCTGGATATGTAGTTAGGGATTACCGAGAAGTTCATAAAAGCGCAAGTCAAACATTTTTTAACAGTGTGGAAATTCGAAAGAGGACCAGAATAACATGAAGTAGCAGAAGATCGGTCATAAGGGGATCTCGATCTCTTCATGAGGATTGATTTCTAAGGAGTCGGTCGCTTTTAACTGATCTAGAGGATCCTACCATACGGAAAAGGGCTTTGATGTGGAAGAATTTCAAGTTCAATAGCAAGTGGCGAGACAACAACAGCCTGCACCCTTATATTTTGATTTTCTAGGGGATGCGATTACTGTAGGACTCAGCGTCTGAAACTTCTTCTAATTAGATTCATCGAGATTCGTGTGTTGGCGAGTGTTCTGCAAATTTCTCCCCGTTTCAGTAGGATTTCTGTAGAAATTGTTCAAATAACGAATTTCTCAATATTCTTTTGGGTAAAAATTTGTCATAACATTTAATTCTTACCTCATTGGCCACATGGTCTAGTTCGTTAACGGACACTGTGCATGCAAGTCAAGTACTCATGTCTACGCGAAATAATTAGAAGGAATCCAATTTCATCCACTTGTTCCAAGTAAAATATTTCACTAACTATCGCAGATTTTTGCCAATAAATACCGAGTAAACCTGCACTAATTACTATTGCAAAAATGTGAGTAATAAGTTGTACGGACGAGATATGCCTTTCCATCATTAAACGATTTTTTTGTGCGCATCTCGAGAGCCCCAGCAGGATTTTGATTCATTAATTTTAATTAACCGATAAAGTTCCTTTTTTAGGTTTCGGTTTTAGATGAGTCTGAGGTTACAAAAATGACAAGCGATGAGTAAATGCGCACGAGATGGACAAGAGACAGGAATACCAAATGCCTCGGCGCTTTCGCCGATTTTAGAGCTGATCCAAGGATTTCCATTTTGTCTCGCTAACCGCAGGTTTTACTCATTAAAAATAATGTTCTCGATGCAAGCCAAGAAGCCAGTCAAACCATAAAAAAAAGCTTTCGAGTCAGCGAGTGGTTAACGCTTTGAAAATTTCGCGTGTCTGCCATTTACCGATGGCGGCGATCGAGTTTACCACCTATCGCTAATTTCCTCTACAAGAGCAATTACCACAAGTTTAATGGGTCTCAATTGGCATTTCCTAGGCGCCGCTTTAGCACAAAAACCGGCCACCGCATCAACTTGAATAATTGTTATTTACCGACCATCGGTCGTATTCTACTTGCATCCAACGTGCGAAAAAGCGTTAATGGCCTTTGAAACGATTTTCCTAGAATGGCATTTCTACATGTAAAGTTGGGTTTTATTCAGCGCTCTTGGTTTTACAGCCCAATTTGGTATAGACAAGTGCTTTGACAAAGAAAAGCGCCATCGCCGCTCTAAGGTGGTTACAGAGGGGTCCTAGACTTCGGCGAAGGAATAATGGGAAACTAAGAACGCCACGCTAATTCTTCCTGCAACTTCTTACAAACAATTCGTATAACTCGTCTCTGGCGTGATCTAATCCAACTCCGTAAACCGCAAACCCACCGTCATTGGGAGGTAATAAAGCCACAACCTTTATGTAAACGTAAGTGTAATACGTAACGTGCCAGGGCAGCATTAGACTGCACGAATGTCCTTTCAATTACGAATAAGTCCACTATGAAATCGGACAACTGATCGAGAAACGTCGATATTCGATTAGGATTTACGACCCTAACCGTTAAATGCCCTCAATAACTGTCACTCTTCAGCTGCCCACCAGAAGGTGTAAAATACAGGCCTTATGGTCGTTAGTATGCAAATTGTGCTGGTTAGGTTGGGAATAGGTCCGAGTAGAATATTAGTTCAAATGCGAGCTCAGGGTTAAAGGAAATAAGTACTAGGCATGGTCACACATTGAAAGTAAATACCATCATCATGCAATTTCAAAGGTGATTTCGAAGGTTGCTGAAGGAAAAGGGTAAAAATAACCGGCGACAGATATTCAAATTTCCATACATCGACGTTGGAGCGTACGTTTTTAGATATTTATTGAGTCATAATAACTTGTCAAGACCATAAAATAGTCTGAATAATTTGGAAGCCGTTAAACAGTGACGAGTTAGTGACCATCGTAAAAGCAGTAGGTATAATAAAGGCGGTTTTGGGTGATTTTTATCTTATTCCCGACGATATCGGAGGCATCGGAATAAACATATAAACCCGATATTTCGGTGAGTTTTGATGAGAAAGATAGTCGTTAAGTCATTAACCGCATGTTTTGGGTGGCTACTTCAAAGACCATACAACTAAAGAGATAAAAATCGACGGAGAATGGTTTGGGTGAACTAACAAAAATGGTGCCTTATAACCGCAATGTTTCACAAATATCGAAGAAATTTCTTGTAAATATCTCTCCGAGGAAGCCTTACTTCTGCCATTAATCCAGACGTAAAGCGGGTTGTTACCATACAGCGTGTCGCTGACCTACCCTACCAAGCTTCGGGAGGTGGCTCACCATTCACTATTTCAGACGTCATGAAAAACATCTGCAACCAAGTACTTTTTCACCACGATACCGTCTCTTGAATTTACGTTACTTTTAAAAGAGCGAGGGGGGGGGGGGGTCAGTTATTGAAAACAACTCGCACAAAGAAAAACTGTATTTACCAAAAATTTGGGGTCTCTTAACAACTCTTATGTACAAAGATAAGGTGGACAGAGCTGAAGAAGTTGAACAAAGAATAGTCGCGGGTGGTGTCCAGACAGGTGGGAGGGGAGCGGAGATCAGTCGCACCATCTGGACATCCACCCTTTGGAGGTGCAGGTCGTGTTTGGCCCAACAAGGAGGGAATTTCGGACGATATTTTAGTGTTTTTTTAAGTGTTTTTCAATTTTTGCAAATACAGTTTTTCTCTGTGCAAACGATTTTCGATAATTGGCACCTCTCTCAGTCTTTTAGAGGTAAGGTAAACTCAAGAAATGGTACCGGCACAGGGAAGCACTTGATTTTAGATGTTTTGTGTGAAGCGTGGCGTGGTATATGAAGGGGCAAATATCGCAGCAATGGACAGTTGAAAATTTAACAAAAGGAGAGATACAGACAAATTTTACGTTCAAACCTCTGGAAAGTCAGCAAAGCGCAAATGAGTCGAACTGATAATGGTCGCTTAAAATGGTAAATTTAAGTGGTTCTCCAAGGGTACCATTGGTTTTTTTTTAATTCCGAGTTTAGCTAGTTCGGGGACGCTCTGTAAAAGCGCAATGTGAACGATGAAATCTATTTGATCAGGCTTACGGAGGTTCGACAGACTAAACATAAAATAAAGTTTTCTGAGGTGCTTTACAGATAAAAAAAAATAAAGAAACGTTGATACTGATACATTTTATTTTAATTTCCTTGATTCTAATATGGTTTGTCGCACGCATGTGGTAAAGTGTTATTTCCAGCTCGAAAACGCTTGAAGTAAAGCCACTTTACCACACGCCAGTAGGGAACATATGTTTTTTTACTGCTAAAGAATTGCAGTTTTAGTATTACTGTGCGATTCTGTAGTTGCGGAACTAAACGAATGCTAATTTATTGCGCTGCTAGAAGAATTCCCTAGACGTGAGTAAAATTTCCACATTTTAGCCGGTAACTGAACATTTTTCTAGTAACAGTCTCTGTCTGAGCGAACCAGGTTTTGATGATCAATCCTCTTTTTATCATTTGCGAGGTTTATACCAATGTGAAAGGTTTGCGATATCAAATCGCGAAATTGGTGAATAAATCGCTAATCTACAGATCTGTCTACACCGAAGTAGCGAGGAACATCAGATGGAAGAATTTCTGGACACGGATTCGGAAACCCTTCCGTCGTCTCAACAAAATGGAGACTGATAAGAATATTTAATTTCCCATTTCGACAAGACGTTCTAAATTCACCTATAGATCAACAAAGTCGATATTGAATGTTGTTTGTCTTAATTAAGGAGTCTTAAAAGCCAACATTTTTTCTGGAACAACGAAACGGTGCTCTCTCGAACGAAAATTTGTTAGAAGTTTATGCGCATTAAACCTCTCTTATTTAATTTAGACCATGAGGATTGTCACGATCACATCTAGAACTGGCCCAATGTTTGCTGGGGATGTCAAGACTTCCCACCTGGATTAAGAAGGACGCCTTGACCGGTTCTTTAATGACCTAATAAACTGCATGAAAATGAACTCAGAGTCAAGAGTAAACATCAGTTAAACTGGTCATGTTCATTGCAGAAATGTTTTAGGCAGCTGCCCTTACTTCAACTGTTGGTTAACATTAGCTTTAATTTGGAAAGAAAACATTGAAAAACACGTTATCTGCCAATTACTTGCTATCTGACACCTGCGATTCCCTAACTGCACGTTGAAAAACCGGTTCTGAGACTGAACTGGTCGTTCGGGGTAAGCCTAATGAAAACTTTAATATATCGTCCAATGAGAATGCGAGTATAAATAAATGACATATCTTCCAGAATGACCACCAAGATGGCCGGACTAGACCACGGTGGTTACTTTTGAAATCATCCTATTGAACCTTCAGTTATCCAGAAATGGCGTTCGAAAGTTACTGTCAATACGAATCGGGCGATAAATAGGTAGATCTTCATAACGGCCGTCAGGATGGCCAGATTTAAACCATTGTTACTTTTTTTTTTATACTGAGTAATCAAACAGCCAGTGTCGCCAACACAGAGACATATCTATCAAGTTCAAGATGATAGGATTTTAATTAAAGTAATTTCAGAGAGAGACGGAGAGGGAGAGAGGGAAAAGAAGAAGAAGATAAAGAGAAGAATTCGCATATTTGTCATTCCGCTTGACTCTTCACGCATTTTCCTCAAGTTTGTGTGTAGAAATCGACGACAAAACCCATAAATCATCACGGGAAAGTTGGCACCGCGTGTCTTTAACAAGTTTTTAGAGGCGGAAGAAGCTAAAGTTCCTAAACGATTAATAACGGTTTTAGTCTGCACCTCGGAGGTAATTAGTGGCGAAAACAGATGACACTCGCTGCACGTAATGGCTTTTTAATTTTTTCCCGTCTCATTTTTGAGATTACTAGAGACACCAACACTTCATTATTATTCATAACTTTTACGATACCAATCAAACTACAAGTTTCTTGCGCAGATTCCATCATGGGAAATATGACCGCATCTCCTTCGTCGACATCAAAAGCCCAAATCAAGCCCACAATCTCAACCTACATTACACGATCCGAAACTAAAAACAATTACTAATGAATGCGCATAAAATTTGCAACAATTACTAAATGTTTATCCGATTTATCTTTTACTGCAAGAGAACCTTGTGAATGTTTAGACCGTGCAGACCTGCTGATGAATATTCATATTTTGCGCCAGAGGTTGAGTTATTTATTAACCTAAGTAGACACAAATCTACTTATTGATTCGTATTGATCTAGATTTTAATCTATTGGTTTGGCTTGGGTAAATAACTGCCAGCTTATTCAACGCATTCAAGTAGGAGGTCTTCGGTGCAGCCTGAGAACCACCTCTTTTTAGAAGGTTATTTTGAATCTAATTCGGGTTTTTAACAAATTGGGGGTGTGTGTTTGCTTTCGCTTTTTTTTTTTAGGCAGAAGACGTTATTTCTTGTCTTCGTCGGCGGCTTTGAAGCGTATCAACTTCCCTTTCGTTAGCAATGAAAGATAACAGTTGTTGTCGAAGTATGGCCCACAAGTCACTCGTCACATGGCTAATCACGTGGAGGTTTGCTACGCGCCTAAACATCGAGGAGATATTTTTAACTTGAAATTAATATGCCGGATTGTTGATGATGGGTTACAACATTAGATCGGCTTGTAATATTAACCTACCTTACACTAGTCAGACATGGTCATGGGTTGGCCACAGAGACTTATTGCCCTTTCGTAGTTACGTTGTGCCATACGGTTTTTTTTTTGGATTGTATTTATTTATCAACTGGTCCCACTTGCTTTCGTTACTTTATTCTTCCAGTCTACGTAACTTCTACGTTATCTATGTCTTTCCCTCTTTTCGATTTTAATTTCGTCTCTATCGGCTATCATTCGTTTTCCAATGGTTCCTTTTTCTCGCTAACCGGCATTTGTATTTTGTCAGATCCCTCGAATTGGTACCGAGCCTATCCGAATGTACGTTTTGCCACGTGTTGAAGGCATACATTGCGATTTTGGGCTTTTCTCAAAGCATTCGAAGGTACCAGACAAAAGAGAGATATAATTTTTTTTATTATTTCCAATATATATATATCAGTGAGTTTGACTAAATTCTTACTTCTTTCCAAAGCGCTTCACTTCGACTTCTCCTCTAGATTATTATCTGCCTGCAAACCCCTTGATCCCAATCGATATCCCGGAAACTATCCCATCATCACACAAACCCGACATTTCATCACTTCCCGCCCAAACAAAAGCGATTCACAGGACCTTCAAAAGCGGCCCACATTAGAACCCACTTTAGGGGTTAGCAAATCCGGCGCAGGGCTCCACGGGGGGCCACCCAGGCCCCCCCGCCAAGTCCCTACACATTATACGGTATTTTTTAACGCCTTTGTTACAGTTGTTTGTACGAATGTTTCGTTTGTGTTTGTTTCTTTTCGTTGTGACCCTCTTTCGGTGCATTTTTGTGTGAAACATCGATGGGTGTATGTAACGGTTGTTGTTTCCGGGACAGCATGGGGTATGGGGTTCTTGGGCACGTTTGCGCTTTGGGAAATGCAGTTTAGTGTCGTTTGCTATTAAAAAGGAATAAATAACGCAGTTCCCTGACGGTCTACAACACGATGATAGAAATCCCGTTCGATATAGTTTCATCTTCAAGATGGTCTAGACTAATTTAAAAAATTTAACGGGACGTTAACATCGCGATCAATTAGAAATCCGTTATTCAAGAGCACGAGTTAGTCAATATTGCTTTATTCTTTTGCAATTAATCTAAATTAATTAATTATCACTTTTTTCTTTGAGTTAGTCTTTTGGAGTATTTCGACTCGCACCAATTTCCTTTTGTATTTTGCTTTGAAGTGTGTCCTATCGAGCGTGATCGATTCTTCGGTATTCGAACACTTCGGGAAAGCTTAAGGGAAACTTTAAAGGTGACGTCATTTGAATTACTTAAATTTTGAAATGTTTTAGGGCACATGGACTGCCTACAGAACCGTTCGTTTCACCTCTCGTTTATTCATCATCTATCTCTCGAAACAACTCGTCTAATTCTTTTCTCACTACCTTCTGTCAGTCTTAATCTATATTACACTTTCTACATTGCTTTTCACTTTTCTCCGGAATATTCTGCGTCAGATTATCAATTTTTGACTTTACCTGAATTATTCTTTCGCCTTTAGACATTTTCTACTCGCAAATAATTTTCTCTCTGACTCGCATGCGCCGAAGTAACATCTCTAGCTATTTAATCCTTTCTTCCTTGATTTTTCCTATTCTTATCAAGTTCTCCCTCTGTGGCCCTCTACCGTTCCTAAAATTTCTCCGATTTTTCGTCTAAGTCCTGATATTTTGGGCCCATAAAAACCATCAAAATACGAACTTTATCTGAAGATCAAGGCAATTTCTGTCCCGATGGAGATTACTCTTTTTAGCTTTTGTCAGTCTGGGAAATAATTATGCAATATTTGAAATTGTGAAACGTACGATTTTTTCTCACGCTCTAAGCAAAGTATGCAAAGTAGTTTGTGATTATACTGCTGTTTGGATGCAAATACCCCCTAATTCAGCCCCAATGGCTTCAATCATAGACAGCCTAATGTGTTTTTCTAATTAAGCTAGAATCAGTCAAAGTGTAATGATTTTCAATAATCATTAACATTCTAATTTGACGTGTAAACGAAACAACGGGGACCACTTTAATGACCCAATATTGATTAGGAATCGGTCTCTGCCTAATTTATGCCGACAGATACGTGGTTCCAAGACCAGAACCTGTTAAAAGTTGACACGCGTTATGGCGAAATTATAATATTTTCGGTGAAAACGCATTCAGTGGAAATGTTAGGAAGCTAATAAACAGGTGCTTCTATAATTATTAAGATATAGCCTGTTGATGGCGTCCAATGTCCATTAACGTTCCCGTTTTTTACGGCTAATTTTTAACTAGACATGTGACAGTATATTTCTCAAAAAATAGGTCACACACCTCGTATACGTACATAGCTTCTGTTCGGATAGTAACTCTTTAAACAGCTACATGCAATGCATACGTAATAACGTCAACGTCCGTATGGGCAGCAATAAGAAAATCTGCACGTGTTTCCTCTCAAACCGCACGCAAGAACATCATAAGAAATATGAAAATACGCGAATCTACATGCAAATAGCGTAGAATTGTCGTAACTTAAACATATAAAAAGCTTCTCAGGACATATATCTGCATGTAAATCGGGTCACTCGATACCTCATCTGCATACAAAATGCTGCATGTTCTCTATTATTACGATGATTATTATTATTATTATTATTAACAACAACCGAGTCGAAACTGCTCCAGAGCAAGTTTTTTGCCGAAGAATTTAAATTTACATTTTAGTACGTGTAGGTATTTTCATCGAATATGTTCAAAATGAGGTGTAAATAGTCTCAAATAAGATTTGTCGTGGTGTAGTGGCGTGTGCTAAAAATCACGCGGGCTTAAATCCGAATGTGCTGGCGGCCATTCTGCTAAAATATGTCATCGTCATTTGTCCGCTCGTTCGCAGTGGATGAGTTGACTTTGCCGTACTAATTCTGACTGTATGAAAATTCGAGAGGATGATTTAAAAGGCAATCGCGCTGTTTTAAATCCGATTATCCCGACGGCCTTCCTAGGCGGGATATATGTAGGTATCGGATTTAGATTTGCCGAGAAGATGAGACTTTAAAATTTCTTCTCCTTCTTCTTTCCTTAACAGTTATTTTCCCATTAGCCATGCACAAAAACCGCAGCAGAAATAGCTAAAAGCCTTAATCATGTCATTACCAATCGTGGGACTGGACAAATGGCACCTAATTTCTTCACAACTCTAATAGAACTTTTTACAACAATTCCTAACTTAATTTGCCCCTGAATGCATACCGTGTGTCACATGTTCGCTTTTTAAACACTTCCTAACATGAATTACCAATACTGGCAAAAAGGGTGTAATTTAACCCACTTTAAACGTTAATTAAGTTACTGTTTTCACATATTAAGCGATATCGTCCGGTAGTTTTTGTCTGGTGTGACCAATTTTTTCCATTCACAAAGTGGATAATAATTTTCGCTTTTTGTTGAATGAAGTCATTATTTTTCTCCGGCAATAAAGCAGCCCATTATTTCAGTGCGATCGCATTGTTCTCGGGGTGCGTAATGACACCTGAAAAAATTTGTAACGGAAATACGAGCAGTGCTGTAAATTAATTGGATTTGGTTAGTTTACGATTGTGACCAGGCACGGTGCCTCTAATTGGTGTCGTCAGTTCCGTTAATGTTTGGAAACTCATCGAGAAATCTATTAAAGAGAGAGCTTATCATCGTTCGACATATAGAAACGTAAGCCGAGGAGAAGTGGCAAAGTTGCGAACGAAATATGAGAATCCTAAAAGAAAAGACAGAACATTTTATTCACGAAGATCTATTTGAAACAAAGTTGTAAATGGTAATTACCCTTGAAAGGTGGAAGCAGTAAAATAACGAAACCTGGATGTATTTGAAAAGAAAATCGTGCCTTCTCCAATCATAATTTAACCGCACGTGAATCATTAATACAGCTTAGCTCAGCAAGTGCTGATAGGACTACTAAAGATATCAAGAGAATCTGACATTTTTGAACGTGCCGAAGCATTATTTATTGATGATGTTGCCATTGTTGCCTTTGACCATTGATTGCCGCAATTTTAGTTTGTCGTTTTAAGCTCAAAATTGTTGTAGACTGATAATTCCTGCATGTCGCGATAAAGCTAACAGGGCACTTTATCGAAAAACTCACCTGAAAACCTTTCATGTAATATTACAGAAAAATGGGGCGATAACATTTATCACGACCCAATAATACGTGTTTTGAGTGCACCGAGGCCTGCAATTATGAAAAGTGAAAGAGATACGGGAATTAGCTTACACTGTCAACTATATTTTTTCCAGTCGGTTGAAAATGATATATTAAGGCCTTGTTCCATTTTTAGGTACCCTTATATCTTCGGATTATGAATTGGCACATGTAAAAGCGTTCTTTATCGTATGGCGAAGAGATTTCGAAATAAAAAAAAACCGCGAGGAGAATGTCGCCGTGTAGGATCAGCACGAGGAAGTCGAGGTGCTACGCAGTTATCGACCCATCCTCAATGGATGTGTCCTCGAGTTGTCAGACTTAGGCGAAACCTCACGGAAGATGACCGAGCGAAGGCATGACGATTTCCAATAACATTCTGTCTGAAAATCCAGAGAAAACCATAATCATTTGATCATCGCTATTAGTACCCACGCGGAGATACCAATCTTCCTCATAAAATTATGAACTCGTTAATGCTTACAATAATCAAAAGGATAATAAAATAATCCACGAACTTAATGATAACCACAACCGACATATATTAGACGTGAGTTAAAATAAACCCGACGTTATTATTAACTTGGCCAATTAAATATGGTTTTAACCACCCAACAACGTTTCAGTTATGACGGCACAAGATGATGGAAGTTACTGTGAGAAAACGTCTTCGAGACGTCTCTTAACCTATCGATGATAAGATCTAAAAAACGGACTTCAATAAAAATATCATGAGGCACCCAGACAAATGCAATAAAAATTCTTTCGGATGGAAGTCGAGGAAACTAACGTGCTGATCATGATATGTGAAAGGATACAGGATGGGCAAAGGAAACGTGACTGGACATGAGGGTTTTGAATTATTCCATGTTTCAAAGAGAACTATTTTATTTGAAGACTATCATGGAAAAATCCTCGATTAGAGCAATAAACTTGAATTTAATTACGCACAAAGGTGCGTAGAAAATGTATCCTCCTACTATTTTTCTACACGACACCCTGTATACCTGACATTACAGGCTTCATATCTTGATGCTGTAATTAGAAATCACGAGAATATTATACTTTACGGCAGCCCGTATATGGAGGCTGACGTGAAATTCCCTCTGCGGGAGCCCAACGAGGCACACAGAAGTCTCTGGACGTGACAACACATCAGTAAAGTACTAAAAATGTTCTGTGCAGGTGATGTAAAAGTAGAAGAACTGAACTGTAGTTTACGATTTCATTTACAGGTGAAATTTGCCTAAGAAATAGTCCATTTTCTCCTCTTCCGCTTTTTCGATTTTTCCATTCGGAAGCTCTGCTCAGCCTCTTATTTGGACAAAATCATAATTTCACCTTACAGCAACAATTTCTCGGGGGAATTTTTGATTTAATTAAATTAAATGAACGATTAGATTAAATCGCGTTTTGGCGGCGAGATTATTTTACATTCATGACTCAGATTCAAGACTCAAAATTTTCGCTAGTTCGGATTAGTATCGCATTTATGGAGTTTTTCCTTGTCTCTTTAAATTAATTTAAAACGCATGAACTTTATCAATTTTTGAGGGTCCAGACCGACTCTCAGAAGCTTCAGGCCTGTTCAGATCGAACGTTTTCTGTTGGATTTTATGTCGTTTTCCTGAATTATTTTCAAGCCTATTTCGTTCAACATAAAATTTGAAACTGCCACCTTCCTGACTTCTCACCTCCTTTCATTCCCTGCAAATTCTTTTGCTACACCCTGAATCTTTATTTCCTCCGTAAGATTTTATCGTTCATTTTGAATTTTCGTGTACCAGCTATCCGAAGCCGTACATTTTTCGTAAACACAAATTCAAGGGGCAGAAAAATGCCCTTGAAGGAGTAAAAACAAAATATAGAGCCTGTTTTCTTGAAAAAGCGTTCTGAAAGCTGCCGTCACGCCACTGACTTTTAGGTAATAAAATAACCACTTTGCATTGAATTAACTCGAACTGTCCTTAGGAAATTTGGAAGGTTTGCGAAGATCCGAGACCCGCTTAATGGGAAATTTCATAGTGATTTATAATTATCAGTTCAGGTTAATTTTTAAAATGGACTAAAAAGGATCCTCATAATTCGTACTAAGTTCAGAGGCTTTTGGATTTTTTTGTATTCCAAACTTGTCTCGTCGGAAATTTTAGTGGTTCATTTTCAAACTGAAAACCCGGTTTTATCGCAATATCAATTAACTCGAATTTACCTTAGGGGATTTTAGAGTTCTTTGGAGTAACCTAAAGATTTCGATATTGCATTAAAAATTCAATGAACTAAAGTGATTTAAAAGAGGGTTTATCTGCGGTTTAGGGGCCAGAATCTAAAAATCCCTTTTTTGGAAGACAATTTTAGAGTTTTGAGTGAAACTCGTGTTCGAGAGAAATCCAAATTTGTCCCATAAGAAATTTTAGGGGGCGAGATCGTTTTACGTTATTTTTAGATTTGTTTTTGGCAGCTTTGCTTCGAAGACTCACCACTGGAAAACTAATGACATCCTCGTGGGCAACTCGGCAACGGTGCCAGGTACAAAGTTTCCAAATTAAACAGGGAATTTTGACGGTAATCTTGACTGCATCGGAGTATTTTTTGGTTGTCAAGTCACTTCAACCCGCAATAAGTCTTGTAACCAATAGAAAGCCCATATGGAAAAAGGCGGGAATCGTCCTTTGAGAGCTATAAATCAACTGGAAGCGAACCAAACGGGACTGTCAAGATCTTCGCGGCATTATGTAGATTTCGTCCATACAATGCCCCATTGTCTATAGTCCCATAAGTGGTCCGATATAAACGTATGGGACAGCTCAATGCATACATATGTATGTATGTGAATGGAGGCAGACCTACCTGTATTATAAATTCAAAATGGTGAGGATATAGCTAGACAGAGCATTTTTTAACCCTGGAAGAGCCATATTAAACGCAGTAGCTAATGTGAAGAGCTACTGCGAGAGTATACGGTTTCCTTATCAGATGGTATGACGAATTTTATTACGCATGCAAATTAGGTAACCTGTTGGAATTCATTCATCATTTTGCTGGAAAAGACCATAAAGAGTGAGATATGCGCTCGCGTAGGTGTTTTATGGGGTTCACTTGAAGAGTGATGCTCTCGTGAGCACAACCAGTAGTCAGTTTAGGTCACGTCTCTCTTTAATCCAAACTCCAATATCAATGTTATCATGTTCCTAGCTTATCTAAGACACAAACCTCCTGTCTACGGCCCCATAACTATAAATCTTCGTTTCTTCACACGGTCCTCGTAAGTATCAGCAGTGCCATAAGACACCTACGCGACTACGTATAAAAGAACTTATCAAGATATATGCTACTACGCAAAATGATGAATGGATTCCACCATTCTGGGTAATTTGCATGTGTAATAAAGTTTTATATCTCATCAGATAGCGGGGCCATGTTGGCAGCACTGCTCCTACAATTTGTTCCGTATCAGCTTACACAGCGATATCTTTGCATCTTTATTACCGACTCGGACACTCTACATGGCAGCTATGTCGCGTTACGTCACCTGACTTACGATGAGGCTTTTCGCTCAGTTGTCGCTCGTCTGTCTCGCTTTAGTGAGGAGGGATTTGTACCGCCTCGAGGGGGGCGAAGAAATCATCTTTTGATCTCTATTGGTAGAAACTCAATTGCCGGTGAAACAGGGACGATGCAGCTACCATTTCACAGAAGTGCGAACCACAAATTCACTCATAGGAGTTCCGACATTCCCCTCTTTCGCTAGGAGAAATCGGCTTCGAGGCAATTTTTTTTTCCGGAATTTCCTTCAATTTTTGTTCTATTTTAGACCTCTACGAATCAAAAGCTGAATCGGACAAGAAACAGGAGTGAAATAGGAATCATTTTATGCAAGAAACGAACCTGAAGAATTCGCAAGCAAATCTTCGCAGATTCGTTTGTTTCAATATCTTACTGAAATAACAGTTTAATTTTAATTAAAATTTTCAATTTTGTTAATTAGTAAAGAATACAAAACAAAAATGTAATCGCACAACACACATATGTACGTGAATTATAACTTGCAGTTTGGATCTTTGCACGTGGGTCATGCATACGAATTGTATATATCAAATCAATTCAAGGTCGACATAAAATATGGCCAGTAGCGTCTCAAGAATTTTCCTCTTTTGGGCTGAAATAAAAAAGCTGATACGACGGAGACGGATAAAAAATTAGATCAACAACTATTAATTCATGAACTAAACATCAAAAAACTTAAATTAACATAATGAAAACTATTTACAGTCGTACGAGACATAGTGAAATCATTAACGTGTATTGTCATGTCCCTGATCGTGTTAGAATTGTAACAAATTACCGATTCAAAGACATACGTTCATACCACCATCTTTATTCTACCCGCATATATTCTTATTGCCAATTTCGCCCGTTAGTCTAATCGGGAGAAAACATGCATATTATAGCTCTGTATTTGTAATTTGAATATTGCGTACCCCCCACACACGCAAGATACGTACATCTTACTTAATTCGACACACGCGCAAAGATCTAAAGTACAAACGGTAGGGGCCATTTCTCAGAAGCAACAAACTTTAAATTCACCCACAGACCCTCCGAAATATCTTAAATTTTTTAGGAGAAATGAGAAGCAAGCCACTGATTTTTTCGAGGAAAGTGGTTGCATTTCAGCTCTTTGTTTTCTCCTATATATAGAAGTTTAATTACATAAGCAACAAGAACAGAGCAAGTGACATTTCATAGAGGACATTTGCTAGCAGAAGTTGGGAAAATTCTTTAATCGAATAATATTGATGACAGAAATGAGACCTAACCCGCCGACTTTTCAACGGCTCTTTTCGACCTCTGGAAATCGGCATTTAATCTTACAAGACACAGAGGCGGAGCGGATACGATTTCACGGAGACACTAAAATCTTAAATTCACTCGCAACCCCAAAGAACTTTAAAAAATTTATTAGGAGAAACGGTAGGCAAGCCACTGAATCTCAGACATAACACATTTTAATTTTTTTTTAATTTCTATGAGTGTCTTCTTCATAAATAGAATTTCATTACTTAAGATACAGGGGCGGCTAAGTGGTAGATCTCCATAGAGGCATCAAATTCATTTAAGTATACTGGAAACTCACAAAACAAACTTACAGCATTTCCGAAATTTTTGGAAAATCACTGACGTACTATTTGCTTTACACTCTTTTATGTTTTGGGCTCATGGTTAAGTATGTTTTTTTTTTAATTGATTTATCAGCGCCGTTTTCAAGTCATGGAATCCACCAATTCCTCGCGACCTCCAATTTATTTAAATTTATTTCTTCTATTAATATATTTTTTCTTTAAGTGCACCTTAAGTACGGCAGATATCGGAATAGTTGGCAGGCATAAAAGAAGCAATAAAGTTGCCAAATCATCTACATCATAGACAATAATAAAAGATGCTTATTCGTGCCACCTGGGGCTTCGACTCGTGGATTTACATTTGGTACGACCATCAATGTCGGTTTATGTTAAATGCGACTATCCGGTGGGCAATGCGTGTACAATAATTAGCCATTATCTGCTGCACTGGGCAATCGAATTTATTCACTCATAAAAACAGCGAAGATGAAGATATTGATATGAAGATGAGCAGACATTTTGGCCCTAGAAAGTTATTGCTATTATTATCAACATTGCTACCTATATCGATCTGTTAGCAATGCGTATCAACAAAGTTCCAGTAATTTTTCGTTTATTAGCTATATCGAGGTGGCCGCGTTCAGCTGCATGAGCAAGGATTCCTGATGAATGACACGCTACCATTTAGATGTACATACACGTATGTATATACAGAGTGTTTCGTAACTGCGTGTAGAAAACTTAAAAGCGTAATCTTCGGTGCATTTTAAATGGAAAATGTCTAATAAACGAATGTCCGCAAATGCTTGGTTTTCAAAATTTGGTGTATTAAAGTATACAAAAAAACAACCGTTTTCCTTGAATATTTCCAATATGATCCGAATTGGATTTTTGAATTTTAGCGTGCGAATGTTTAGTAACAAGCCTCATATTTATATGAAACTCATATTTTTTCCATGCGACATTGGCGTACGGTTGGGATATCTTTATCAACCTATTTACACGCGATATGTACGACACTGAGTTTGCCTTTAGTTAAGAACAATTTTTATTTTCTTTGCTGTTAACATAATCGAAAAAAATGCAGGAATACTTTACTAATAATTGATCAATGCAAGGTTTATTTCAAAATCGAGAAAAAAAACTTAGTTGAATATTATAAAAACTGTTGAAAATGACTACCATTACTGATAATACAAGCTTGAGTCCTACACTGAGCTGTTTTACGAGCTGCTATAAAAATATTATATGTATGAAATATGTATATTATATTTTACTGACAAAAAGATTAAAAAACGTTTTCATATGATTTTTTTTATGTCAATAAAAAACCCGATTTAAGCCACATTGGAAATATTCAAAGGAAAAGTTTTTTTTGTATATTTTAACATCTTGCATTTTGAAAATGTAACGTTTGCGAACATTTATTTATTAAACATTTTCCACTTAAAATGCAACCAGTTATGCGTTTAAATTTTATACACCTATTTAACAAACTCCCTGTAAATAGCGCTTCCAGTCACCTTTGTTGCTGAATAATTAAAAAATAAAAAAAGGGAAGAAATACGTGCATGTAGATGGCAGATCTAACGCGCGTCCCTATATATTTCCGGAAGAAATCGTTAAAGTATGGGTGTCATTTGGCTCATTAGTTTCGCCTGGCTCCACGCCACTGGTGTTTTCGGCTTCTATTTGTTCCACTAGTTTAGTTTGAGTTTAAGTATCACGAGGCTTAAATTACTTCGAAACTCTGAATTTGGATTTCGAGGCCGAATGACGATTTCGGATAGTCTCAATATTTTGAAGGATATCACTTACAGTGAAATTTCTGCAAATTTAAAAATGGGTTCACCTCAAAATGCAAATGTAGAAGACACAAATTTGGATTCACTAATTTCAGCGCGTGTCTGGAAATGCTTCGTTAGCGAGATAGAGGATGTTGAAGCTGGAAAATGGCGTCCAATCTTAACTTTGCAGCTATATGGTATGAACTTATGACGATTTCGATGTGTCCAGGGAAGTTTTTAGCAGATTGAAAAGCAAAAAATCAGAAGGTCGTTGATTAATAAACACTCCATGAATGGAGAAAATTTACCTTAAAACTTTGGAAATTTTTGTTTCCGCGGACATTTCTGACAGACTTCAAAGCAGAAAATCATCGATGGTTAAAAGTCCTATAAACCGAGGAGAACTTTTCGGAACCTTTTCAGGCTCTCATTTCCTGAAAGTTTTCTGATTGGTTTCAAGTGGAAAATTGTCCGTGAAAAGGATTCTTGGACGCGACAAAAATGTCCCGAACTCGTAAGGTCCGTTTTTAGGCGATGTTCGCCTAAAATATCAGTGGAACAATATAAAATGTCGTTAATAATAATCAACATCAGACACATGTTTAATAATATGCTGAAAGCTGCAAGGAGTGTAATAGTTTCAGTTGCATCTGTAGCGCTCGTATCACGGCACTCAATATTTTTGAAGAAAAAAATCGAGCTTTTCGCAAAAGCTCTAATTGAACAAGATGCGAAGTCTATAGGTTCGCTTGCAAACAGATTGAAATCCCGAATTTAAACATCGTACTGTATATTAGTGGTTGTATTTCTGGAATCACTCATCACATAAAATCCTACCGACCATCAGCATCGGCATATAAATATTGCAAACCTACTGGACCATGCAAGTTTATGTCTCTAAAATATGCCTCGGCCTCCATAACCTACGGGAACGAAATGATTTAGTTGTCATCATCTGAGAATCACCTGCTGCTCGGAGGTCATAAAATTGCAATAAATTGGAACAATGTTGTCACGGTTGTAAGTGCATTTACGAGACAGGTACGCCTGTTCGTTAGGCTCTAAATAAGCCGTCCGAAGAACTGATATTCGGATTATCTTTAGTGGGCTATAAATGTTATACGCAATTAATGATCAGCGACAACGGACCTCACGAATTGTGCGACTTTGGCTTAAGCCAAAGTCGCACAATTGCCGCTCACACTTGACGAATGGGGACATCTACATGAGAGCTTTCAGGAATCTTGGTGATGAGTTTATTTCACTTCAAAACCCATTCATCCTTGACAACCACGTCCCATTCAACCTAAACTGGACGACAGTCGGAAAAACTTTTCTACCATTCAGTGCATATTTGGCTTCACGTCTGATTTACATTACTGGTATTAGTTTTCAAGGGTTATCTCAGAGCGCAGCTGTTCCCAAAGTTATCTAAATTAATTAGTGGCTTATGGGATCTTCATTTCTCGTGCCATCGTTGCCACATTAGCCCATCTCGACTAATGGTCACGATTTGACCATTTACCACCGACCGAGAGACTTATCTTCCGATGAATTGCTCCTGTTGGAAATTTCGTGTCAGGAGAAAATCGCTTTTCGAAAGATACATGTTGCGATGACGTCACTCGCCCTGATTAATTGTCAAATAACGTAATGTGCTGTTTGATTGTTCTGAGCCCTTCGGTGGTCTCCAAAATTACCCGCTCTAATTATCAATTATCCTATTACCAATTACCAGTTACCAATTAATCCTCCTAATTTAACTTTCCATATGCAGAAATCTTGAAGATTTAGTTATTATCGTACTGAAGTCATGCGAATAATATATAGGACATTTATGGACAGTAAAGTGGAGGTTTTCATGTCGATGGCGATTGGTTCAGGTTCAGTGGTCCCATCAGGATGATGATGGCTTTATTCTGAATTGCTCTATTTGCTAGCATTCTTGCTTTTCTTAGAAATTCCTTTTTTGATTGAAAAGTGCTTTTTCAGATATTTGTCATTCGCTGACTTTATCGCGTACCTCGCAAACTAGTTATTCAACATTAGGCATTTATATGCGTGTGTTATTATAAAGGTTGATCAGTACTAATAATAATATTAATAATAATAATAATAATAATATAATACAGGCGAACGAAGGTTATGACTATTTTTATTACTTTTTTTAGACTGTTTGACGACAGAGCGTTGATGGCACGCAGCAGTGTTTTGCAATTTTAAATTGCAATTTTAATTAAATTTTAAAGTCTCGGATGGCCGAACAATTCTCAACTTTTCTTTTTTGTTTGCCACTATCAACTTCTTGATCATGATGGCGTTTTCAGGTTTTTCACGGTTATAGAGAATCCCCAAACCGTGCGAATCCCCGCTTCTCAGGGACTCCACGTTCATTCCGCCAGCTTCACAATTTCTTGGACGAATTCCTCTCCTGATGTCCTGTTTGCTATAATCACTCCAGCGAAATGCTCTCTTCAGTCCCGATGGTTCCGATTCCCTCTTCTAAATACAGATTTCGGCCCTTGATTAGATGGCTAACGGTGCGCGTTGCTTTTCGGTACTCCGTGTACCCGTCCAAGTTTTCTATATGTTCTTCAGGATGTGACATCTGGGAGACGTAACAGACCATCTTCCTTTGCATATCCGTTCTGAACTAAATCTTTGGATTTATCGCATTGATGTGTGTTAAGAATTTTATAAGTTCAGATGCTTAAGGCACACAAACAACAAAAGGGGGGTTCCCACAGCGAAACTTGCACTTTTAAGTTGTTCCGAAAAGGAAGTCATTAATATAATCGGAAATGGTCTACGTGAATCGCGAAAGTTGCATAATGATACATACGGACATATCTGGTAAATACGGCTAGTACGGTACTATAGCATAGAATAGTTCCTGAAGTGAAAGAAAGGAGCATTAGTAGTTACTTCATAAATATAAACATGTTTTGCCTCACAGACAGGAAAATATAACACCTCAAAGAAAAGTGTAGTAAGTGGCTTTGTGCTGTGTGACGATGCAGAAGCTCCATATTAGCACCATTCATATGGAACACGTACTAAGACGATGTCCTAGGAACAGACAAGCATCCGACAACAGCCGTCCTCCGGGTAAGAATTCGGTACTTACTAGAACACCAAATGTCCCACACGGTGTATAACAACAAAGAAACGCTAGAAAACTTAGACCTGTGGCCTCAAACACACCGAGATAGTTCACCTATAGGCGAAGCGATCTGTTAAAGGTACATGATAACCTTCAAGGCACAGCTACATTTAGCTAGAAGGAGGAAAAATATCTGGGGCTGTGCTTAAGCACATCTAAGTATGGCTTATCACGTGACCATGAGTGCAATATAGGCACAGCGTTTCATGGGTGTGGTTGGGAGGGGATGGCCAGAATTGGGAAACCGAATTTTATACAGTGCGATGCAGGTGATTTCGTGAAACCGTTCCAGAAAACTGTAGATTCATAAAGAAACGTGTAATATCTGTGAAAACCGACAAGAATTTCACTCGCCGGAGGAACGAACCTCCAGGATGATTGAGAAGTAAGTTGGAAGGAATTTTTATACCGCACGGACACAAACACAGAACACGGATCAATGAGTGAAGCTAAAAGGGGTGACACAGACCATCACTAATGACAGAGTGTTCGGACCATACTTACATTAAGTCGGCGAGATAAATTGGGGTGAGTGCTGGTATTACGAATCAAGAAACATTGGAACACGTTCATTTCAATACGGAAAATTTACTGACATGAGGACTAGGGACAACACTGAGTGTGGCAAAATAGCGAATGCACACGACACACCAATATTTCTGATAAGTGATGACAAGGCCTGGGGTGCAATCCCGAGGGGATGTTGGAACCAACAACGAGGGAAAAATTCACGTAACTTACGGCTGAAAATTAATCCCTTTTCTGTAAATTAACAAATCGTGATAATATCCAGCTGGATATTAGTTTAAATGGAGACATGCAATTACTGTTAAAGCACCGGCATAATCCAAGTACATACGTGCGAAATGTTCAGTAAACACAAGAAATATACATTGATTTTATCGTCTTATAGCTAGGAAACACGCGGTAGCATGGTCAATATCTGATCCGTAATGGTTTACTGATTAGAAACCAATATATTCACTTCATGATTTTAATTATTGGTCTGCTCGCATTCCTGTTTATTGTTTGATAGGAAGTTATGGTTATGGATGAGACGATTGCATCTCTTAATTAACAGTTCCATGCTATTGGAATGTATATTTTTCTACATTGCGTGCCCAATTTGAATGTTATCGCTTTACTTTTTCTTTCGAGTAATCGGATTAGGAATGATTTACTATTATAACTGTTGTAATGAAACTTAATTTTCTGGTTATATGGAAAAATGCTTGGAGCCAACTCGTGTGATTTTAATACTAAATCCAACTTAGCTGTATGTAAACAAGCAACAACTTAATCTGCAGGGAATTAAAATAATAGGGCTGTCAGAGAAACAAAGCAATTAAGCAATAAATCACAACTCTATGTCACGCAGCTTAAGAGCATGCTGAAATCAATCGAGTTATTTGCTTTGGCCTGCGAAATAGGAATTTCAACATTCGCAATGACCATTGTTGGGAAAAGTCTCGAAGTATGACACAATATTAGTATTATTAACAATACACGGGTATTTGCATAAGTATTATTATAATAACTAAGTGTTTGAAAGCCAGTCAATTAAAAATGCATCTGTCTGAGTGGTATTTTTGCATTCGAAAGTTCTGACTTGTGCACAATCGGGAAACAGTACTTCTAACGGTACTAGAAAATCCCTTCATCACGATTTTGTCTGCAATGAAGATGCAACAATAAATCACATTTTGACCAGAAAAGAGCGGAAGTGAACCGTCGCATGATGAGTGCAAGAAAATCCGTATACACAAACCCATTGCATGCAGGATTAAGGTCTTCCATCATATTACATTGCCTGGTTTTGCAGCTTATACCCAGTAATTTGTGCTTAGCGATTGTTATTGTTATAATCACTCTACATGCACCTGGATTTCGGTCCAGTGGATTTACAACAGGAATCGAGCGTTAGAGCATGAGAGGGACAGCAAACACATTTAGTTTCACCGTAGAAAAAATACTTTCGACTCATTTTAAACTGACTTGAACAAATCCGACATAGAGTTTGATGATTTCTATAGTTGTCCGATTAAACGGTGCTTCCGCCCGCAAAACATCTCTGAAAATACCGGCCCAGTTGACATACGCCCGCCTCATTGGAATAACCGATTTGCGCATCTCGATCGGGTCACATAGTTCCGAAGAGCTCCGAAAACGTTCGATTCTGTTAGGCTTGTCGCTTTCGAGTAAATTGGTCCGGTTTTCCTTCTGAATAGTTACAACTTCCTGATTTTGAAATGACGTCAGGAAACGCATTTCAAATTCGACAGAAGAGGTTTAAACGTAAAACGTTTAAACTTGAAGAAATCTAGAGGAAATGTGGAGCCCGGTAGTCAATCCCTCATCGATTCGCCAACAGCAGATCCAGTCCTAGGCATGCAAATGTAGACAAATTAAGAAATCGTTTCCTTAGTCGCTACGGACATGTTACATTTGGAAATTGGCGGATTCGGATCTAAAGATTTTGCAGTAATGAAATTTACAAAAAATGTAGAGACGCGCAGTCTCTCTTATTTAAAAGATCGTTGCTAATATTCTGACGGTATGCATTGAAAGTTCGATGTTTTAAAATATCGATACATTGAAAAATCCCTTCCTTCGCCAGTTTAAACATGTTAAACTTGAAAATTTGCGAATTGAGTTCGAAACGTGTTATAGTAATGAAACTCAGAGAAACGACGGAGAAAAGCGCGGTGTTCCATGTTAAAAATTCCCATCGACCTGTTGATGGCATATCCAAATTTACATAATTCTTTCCTTATTGTTATAGAAGTCTAAGTCGACAACCTTAACTAGGAAAATGCGCAGTTTAAAAAAGCAAATATTTGTCGTTGCGGTTAGCAACAACTATTAGCCCTGGAATAGAATAAAATTGCTGTTCTTCCGAAAATTCGTCGGTATGAAATTCGATAAAGAATCGAACGGAAATAGGAGAGAAAGTCGAAGAATTTCGACGGTATTGATGCCGCGAAATAAAAAGTCATTAACGCGCAGCTGTGCACCTGAACTAGCCCGACAACAAGGTTCGTGTGAGTTATGGTTAACTTTTACGCATTTAAGTTCGTCAGGTGTTTTACTTTTTCATTTCAAGGAGCTGATTACACAATCCTTTTCGGTTTTTATTAAATTTTAACCCAAAATCAAACCTGTTTGGCAAACATTCGCAAATGTTGACAAACTACCATCACATCTCGGAAACACCCATGTCACCACCAATTAGCAAACCCACTCGACCTCCGAACACTAAAACCGCGGTTCTGTTTGAAACCCTAAACCTACGTTGTAGGATTTTACATAAATTGACTTATACATAACAGAACAAAACATAAGCATTAAAACCAATTTCGCTATTTACGACTTTCATGTCTCCCCACAGTAGTGGGCAACATCAAAGGACTTGTCAAGGAAATTTAGCTTTGCTTGTCAAATAGCGTTTAAATGACGATGACGATGACGATGGCATTCTCTTCTCCGTCTGCTTCTCAAGGCGTAGTAGTTCTCGTTGAAAGTAAAATTGTTGATCTACCGAAAATGCGCGAGCAATAATAAAATTGTTTGTCGGCGGAACAGGTTTCAGTATTAAAATGTTTGGTTTGACTTGACTTCCTGAGTGTTTGGATTGCCCAGTCGTGTTTGTTCAAATGTTTTCCCCGAGTGGCCTTAAGTAGCCTTAATGATTTTTGTGTTTTTATAATAAATGAGTTTGATAAATACGGTTTAAGCCACACAACGTTCGCACGTTTTTGCACGGAGCCAAACGACAGGTGTAATATTACTTCTCTGTTTTATGAACTTATATAAATGAGTTTGCACCAAAGCGACAATAAATTTCATGCATTTTTTCGGGTACGGAATTAATTGCATTTCTATACCATTATTAATAACCCCCCAGTAAACCAATACATATTTTACAATTAACAGCGAACCAATAGTAAAAAATACGTTTTATACGGCTGATATTTTATGAAATAACGACCTTCGTGTAGGCTACAGTAATTTTAATTAAATTAATATTTTAATATTTTATGAGTTCAGCAGCGTTTCTTGTCAGGCATAAATCAATGGTAATTGTTGTTATTTAACGTTTCATAAATGCTAAATTTTTGGAAAATATTAATGATTTATGAGATCGAGTTTTTTAGCTGCGATAATTAAAAAGCCGTCGATACGAGACAGAAGCAATGGGGCCTTTTTTCGTTTAATTGGAATTGTTTCCTTATATGAGGGTCATAATATATCAGGTAATTTAATAAAGGTGAATTTTACCGTAAAAAGTGGAAACGGCTGGAAAATGTGATCGACGTGGAGTGGTACCGGCAGTCGTAAAAATGCACCAGGATATGGGTAGTGATGGTCAGTAATATTATATATTTATAGGTGTTTAGCGTGAAATTCTAACCGGAACTGTCTTCTTCGCCAGAAATATATTATACTTTTTATACATCTCTATGTAGTTGCTATGTCGCCCGAGTGAGTTCAATAAAACCCCTTCTGACGCTTCTGGATTGCCGCTACGTTGCCGGATTGGTTTATCAGAGCTAAAGGGCCGCTTAAAAACTCTCACGCATTTACCATCCGATGACACGATGAAGACGATTCGACGAGTCCCATGCCATAGGGCATCACACAATTTTTAAGTAACTTTAACTTCGTTATTTGTCGCTCATTAGCTCACTTTTTTCGTCGATACTTACTTATTAACTAACTTACAGTTTATATCTGGCAATTACGAGAAGGAGATTAAAAAATCTTTCCTGCGATGTATCCGCCATCCGACAGTACAAATTTTCAGTCTTATCCGGTCTTTTATGTTTACAGGCTCACTTTCCTGTTTAGTATTTTATTTTTAATGAATTTGCAATTTATTTCGAGAAATTAGTATCGTAAAATACCGGATTCATCGCTTTAATGATTTCTGGTAAAAAGTGCCTCTCCAACCCACCCGCTACCATTAAAAAAAAAAGAAAATTCAGGTAATCAAGAAATCATGAAACAGTAATTATATAATTATAATCCATTATACACTATTTGACATCACAATTAGGAGTCGAAAGTCATAAAACCCCGATAAACCATGGTCATCTCAAAAAATTTTGTCGTTATCTTAGAAAATATAGACTTGTCAACTCTAAAAATTATTTTTGGACACCCCGTATGTTATTTCGCGAGTTTTACCGCATGCGCGGCTAAACTAGTGCTTTGTTAGCAATTCTTCACAAACTTGTAGGGATAAAGCTTTCGTTTTTCATAATATCACCAAACGAATCAACGACTGCGACTGTCAAATTGCATATCTAAGTGTAAATATCTCTAGAACGGTTAAAGATAAGGGTGAAACATTTCATATAAAAGGTGTTCAGAATTCATGGTAGGGCCTAAAAATGCAATAAAACGTAGGACATTTCGTTTAAAATAAGCAAATGCCGCTATCTTGAAAATACTTTTAACGTGCGTCCCCAAACGACTTAGGTACATCCTCCGATTTTCAAATTTTTTCAAATCATGGTTTTTTGGCAATCCATTCTTGGAAGACCACTCTGTATAGCTTTATCTTTTTATACGCCTTATTTGAATTTCTTTATAATTTTTATGTTTTATGATTTTTTTTTCGTTGTAGCCTGTGTTGTTAATATTATCGACGTTCATATTTTAAATAAACATTATATAAAACTTTTAAAAAAATTGTTTATTAAATTTAACTTTCCCCTTGTTTAAACTCCGCCACTGACACTACATTTCACGCGCACTATCGTTGTTGAAATTTTATGACTTGTTGTGTTTTTTAAGGGTCCACGGTGAGCACGAACACTGCGAGAACTACCCGTGCACAATGAACTGTCCCTTGTATTGGCAAACAATGACGGTTCACCTCATTAATATAAAATCGTGTTTATAGCTGTTCTGTGCTGCCAAACATTTTAAAATAAACTATAATTTCATTAATATTTATCATGATGGTGTAGTGTCAACTCACAAAAAAAATACATAGTTTTCTTCGACAAAATATAACAAAACAGGTTTTTTTAGTAAAAAAGATACGTCCGCTCTCTTGCATTCCTGTGAAGTAGTAAATACTTGCTAAATGTGACAGTTGAGGCGAGTTGGTGTGTGTCCACAGCACTCGGAGAGTGCGACGTTTGCCGCTATTGGCTGGGATCCATCCGAACATTGGAGAAACCTCACGAAAGGAACCTGTAAGGCGGGTATGGCCAAACTCGTCTACAGGTTTGAATGAGGTGCTTGGAGAATGTCGAAATTCAAACTGTCATAAGTCCTCCTTCATCGTTTGATTGAGCATTTGAGTTCTGGGTACTACTAACTTTTCGATCGCTGCGGCATCGAGCAACCGTAAACGCCTAACTAGAGTGTTGGGGTAACACAGAGAAACGAGTTCGCAATGCTGGTAATTTTGAGATTAACAGCATAGACAGAAGTGTAGAAAAAAGGAGGACTCAGAGGCCGTTGTTCGAGCTACGGTCTCGGTAATAATCCGGGTAAAAAATCAGCTCCCGTTCGGTCGTATATAAAGTAATTCAAGAAAAATACCGGCAAATCGCAGCGTGAGACAAAGTTTTCTTAATAAAGTAAGCAAAACATGCAGCCTTGCGACCGGTCCATAATTTAGCCACATGACAAAGTGCGGAATCCGCAAAATACACGACTCGCAGCGTCCTCTGCGGGGATATTCAAACAATCCGCGTCTGCCGACACGGTATCCGAAGAAAATGCGGGGCTACTGTTTAATATGACTTCTGATTAATTGCACTCGTCCATTATTAATGTTCAACTTCTTTCACTACCGTGCTCCAAGGTATTTCTACCCATTCGACGTAATGATTTCAGTTTCTCTCCAAACGACTCGAGATTTTTCCTTATCCGCTTTCTGAGGAATAATTGTTATGTGTCCGATTCATCAAGGTGTCTTCGGGGTATTTCGGGGATATTTTTGCTCAAGATGGCTTAATGGAACACATTATTTCTTATCTGAAAATCTCCGTCTCGTGTATTCGAAACTCTCACGGAAAAAGTAAGATGAGGGTACACCACATACCCTCCGTCCGGCATGCGAATACGAAAATATCTCAAGAGAAACTGCAGCGGTGTTATCAAAGGGTTAACGTGCGGACGAATTTCGACGCGTCCGTCTAACGCGCTTCGTTCGAGTTGTTTCGGCAAAGTTCGGACACTGCTGGTCCAATGAGAGCGGCGGTTGAATGATGCGAGGTTTTGGACGCATCTAATTCGTCGCAACTATCACGTTACGCGAGTTCGCTGTAAAGTGTGCGACCAAAATCAATAAAACGGAAGAAGTGTCTAAATTTACAGAACTTTGAGATGTTCCACGCTCGATTGATTTAAATAATTTTTAAAGCGTTTTTTAATCAATTTCCCATTTCCTTCTAACGGCAACTTTCCTCTTTGATGCATTGTACGTTCGGTCCATTCTATTGGTTTTCCATTTCAACGGTCGATATCCATGTTCGTATTCCACTACGTGCTTGCAGGTAGGTATAACGTTTATCACTTTTGCAGTTTATTAAACTCACTTTTCTCCGCCTAAAGAAAAGGAAGAGAAGATGCGTTTATTGTTTGATGTGGAGTAATCGGTGATCTGTGCATCTCGCCAATGTTGCGGTTTTATCCACCATCGTGGCGGTATTGTAAAATCGACCGTTTTAGGCCACTCATTCATTTATTTCGATCACTCGGACATGTACATTTGGAAAGATCGAGTCCGCTCCGGTTTAAACACGCAACTCAGGACTAATCGCTTAACTTAATGGAAACAATTACCCCCCCTTTATTGCACATCAACATGTTTTTCCTCGTTTAAATTCCATGAAGACTTTTAATAATCTGCGGATATAAATGGTAATGATAAAATTAATAAACGAAAACCATTAGTCTGTAATTTGTTTTTTGGGAAAAGGAGACTTAACATATGACTGTGAGACTTTATAGTCCAACGACTATAAAGTATAATTTATTTTTGATTTATTCATAATCAGGAAACAGAGCGAGGCTATAAAATATCTTTCTGAATTATTAATGATATTATTATTATTAAATTCACAACTTTCAACAAAAAAAATTAACTAATAAGTCTTTTACGATGTAGGAATTATATTGTGAATGTACCGTAATAGCTGTTGGAAGAATGGGAAATCAGTTTCCACCGAAGCTTTATCGGCATAGATTTCGATACTAAAAATTGACCTTAATTTTGGGGGGGACAAGATCACGAACATTTTAGATAAATCGCTGGTCCTAAGCCGAGACGTGACCCAATTCCAATCAACTCAACCTCCCGATCTTGACCGTATAATTAATTTCTAATCAAAGCAACATTTGTTTTATTAGTTCGTTATAAATGTGTTTCTTTCCATATCCTTACATTTTATAGCTTATTTCTGATGGGGCGATAAATTACATTTGACTAATAGTAGGAAGCCGAATAGGTAGTAAAATCAAAATACAAGTTTAATAGCGATATTAGCGCAATTTTTTGGAAATAATTTATTTAAAAAATGACCCATTAACGTCACGGATTTTAATATCCGTAATAAAATTATCCAAGATTTCACATAATAACTTTGATTAAGTGTATCTATATACGCAACAACTATTGAGCAAGTATATTGCCACAAGTTCTTTTTCATAAAAGCGCAAGAGTGGTCAGTTTACTGTGCTTTCTAGTCGTACTCAATCAAGGAATTCTTTTTGAGATAATACCAAAGGAACCGGTCCACTTCGTAGATGGGCCTGACCCATTTACCGAAAGTGAACTTAATATCGTGTCATTAGAACCGGTCCTGCGGTCAAGGACCAGTGCCAATGAGAACCCACTTGTGTTTTCGGGTTCATGAATTATGTACACAAAAATCTTAATTCCCTAGTGACCTCTATAAGCTGATGAATACTTAAATTAACATGTTTGAGGCAATTTTCATTCAGAACAAATTATCGCAACGAACAGGCCTTGTTAAATTTTCCTACTTGGGTGAACGTCTGTTTTAAAACGCGAATAAAATGGGAATTTCTCACAGAAACAAGAAAAATGTCGTGAAACGGCAAGTTCTCAGGATGATTGTTATTTCTTCATTTATATACCTAAGCAATTGCAAAACGAGCGTAATATTTTAAGCACGAACTTTTATTCCGATTACGTTTCTTTATTGCGGAGTTCAAAACCTATTAAGTTTTATATCAAATTATTCTCACATCGAAAATTCCTACGCAAATTGATCTGAAAGCACATAAAAAAAATCTTAAAATTACTAAGACCCGGTTATATAATGATAGCTTAACCTTGGTCCAGCCGAACTCGTACATTGCTGAGACTCTTAAGAGATTTGACGATGTTACAATGACGTCGATTTTTTTCGCTCAACCAAAGTTTACATCAGCCGGTAAAGTTGTGATTGATCATTCAGACCTATGGAATGTATCTACAAAACTGTAATTTTTATAGATATATTCCATTAACCTCCTTCTCCTTCTTCGATGTTTTTTAATCTGACGAGACATCCATCAATGGCATACTTCGATTTTTCCTTGAGCCCTGCACCTCCATCTTCCAATTTTTAAGTACGGACCTGTCATCTTTTGACTGTATTTCCCCAACCCAATCCAACGAACCGTCACACGATTGCACGTTGCGACTCTTCATTTCAACTATGATAAAAATTCTCTGCATGAAATTTTAAGTCACATTTTGAACTTGACTTTAAAAATATTAGAAAACATACTAAGTTTTTCAACATTTCGTAAACCAGACGAAATTTACCGGCACCGTTACCGAGTTTCAGTTTATAATTAACTTAAGCAATTTTTGTCTCATTTAACCGACCTTTTAACTCGGTTTAAGTTAAGAGCTACGAGGCGGCAAAAATATATAAAATCCCTGTACGTTCGATCATTTAATAATGACCCCATTAATTTGACTTTTCATTAACGTACGATTTCGCGCGTTTTGACGGTTGATGAGTAGAGTCGACAGCTGGCGCCTTACTCATCGTAACGTCAATTTTTGACAAATGATCGGTATCTGACACTTATTACTGTCACACATTTTGACATAAACCAACTGAATTCCTTGGCGACTCTCACAATTTTTGACATACAAGTTTGACATACAAGACAATACAAGTTAATTTAGTGCGAATCCACTTAGAGCGATTAGAGAAACTTTCAAATGAAGCGTAAAAATGATTTATTTCTAGGTTTTTGGAGATGCAGTTGACGTAAAAACGTTATAACTAACAAACATATTAACAAGCGATTAATTATTTACATTTTATTAACCCCTTAGCCGTGATTGCGCGTTAAACAGTCTCTATTGTTGCTCGTTGCCATTAATAGGTCTGTATGTTTAGCAATCAATTTCGAATCAATTAGGAAGAAACTCTAATATGATGGCGTAGAATTTACAACTTGATTCACATTATTTACGAGTTAATGATCATTGAAATTGCCTTGTCTTCTCAGAAGTGAATATACATTTAAAAATGTTATTATTGATAATGAGATGTTTGTAATTCTCTCACCGCGAACACCACAAAACCTACAGGAACAAGGCGATGATCATTCCCATACTGCCACACTGCTGTTAAGTACCACCTGTTACTGACTCATAGGAGTCGGATCCTGTTTGTCTTAAGGTGTTCCTGACGGAGAATTACGAGTGTCTTATAATTAACCGGACTCGCACACGGCAGAGCCTTCAGAAACAGCCACACTGTATATGTATAGCGGAACTGACGTGTTTTCTATCTCGTGCTGCTGAAAATGATAATCATATTTGTCATTTTCCATTCCATTCCATTCCATTTAAAGAATACGTTGTATATCAAATATTTTCCCATCAAGGCTTGAGCATATCTCCTCCGGTTCTAAATATAACCGAATCCCTCCCATTTAAAGCACTCTAAAAGTGATTTACATTGAGCTGGTGCAGTAAATTGCGGTCTAAAACGTATACAAATAAACTGCAAGTATGATTTAAGGGGCAAAATTTGTCTCTAATCGTTTCAAGAAGTCTGCCTAGGAGTATTTTTAGAGAAATTTGCTTAATTTATTGACTACTAATGCTATAATTGTTCGGCCTGTGAGATTTGAAAGTTTCAATTAGTTTGCAGCGGAAGTTATTACTGAAAAGGTGACACATTAATAGGGCCAATTTTGAAGATTTGCGGGTAAGGCATATGCGTCTTAATGTATTAACAACCTTAAAGACTCTATGAAAAGGCACCAGGCAATATGCTCCTGTTTCCATTTTACCTGCCCAATTCAATTTAATTAAATGGAAAACAAGTCATATGGTTCAAAACATTCAATAGAGCTTAATAGAGCGATTTTATGGAGGGATAAATTAGCATGAAGGTGATCAATAAACCACGCCTCACAACTTATGAGGACCGAGCTTGGGAGGATAGCTCCGGAAATACCGAATTTAACGTTTAAAGAAAACGCATTGGGAAATATTAATTATTTCGCAACGTGGTCTCCTTTGAAATCGACACACTTTTTCCAGCAATGTTCTACCTTGCTGATGGTGAGAAACTTCGAAAGTTTCAAAATAGGCTTCAACCTCAGACCCCGCCCCTTCGTCATTGGCCAACCTCTTTTCACCGAGCTACTTTTTCGAGTTCGGAAATTGAAAATAATCTGAGAGAGCTAAATCTGGCGAATAGGGTGGATGACGAAAAAATGCGAAACAGGTTGATTAATTTTCGTCATCACGAGGCTGGGAGTGCGAACTGGCGCGTTGTCTTGATGAAACAGGACTTTCTTTTTCACCAATGCAGTCGCCTTTCCCTAATTTTTTCGCTCAAACGCTGCGATAAATTTGTATAATATTTTCTGTTTATGATTTCTCCCTTAGGGAGATAGTCAATAAGTCTATAAAAGCATTCACTAAAACCGGCCTCAAAGCATATAATCACCGTAGCACTCTCGGACTTTACGCATAAGCTTTTTGTAAATGCAATATAGGAACATTTCTAGCAAAAAAATCTCGACTCCAAGTCAAGTCGGACACTTTTGGGACCGTCCCCGTAGGCAGTCTAAACCAGACTTCTCTTAGTTTTGAGCGCTCATTCAGGTCTCTCCGTAAAAATCTTTACTCCTTTTTGGTCTTCGTCAATCGAAACGAAGTATTCTGAGCTAATGGAGAAAATCTGCCACTGACTTTTAGGTACCTTCTAAGGCACCCAATATGCCCGTTCGTCCCGCAGCAGGAATTAACTTTCGCATGCATATCTGCCGTTTTGGTTCGGGTACCGGTACCAGTCGGGCGCCATGTGTGGGCCTGATATACAGGAGACAAAGTCAAACAAAAGGAGCTGGCGATTGGCTCTCGCAATCATGCACTTCGAGGAAATTTGATCCGGCATCGAGACAGTGTCCCCGCAATAATGTGCCATCTTGAACTGCGGTCGTGCCGCGATTTTTTGCCACCGTGTATATCGTGACAAAAAAAGAACCGTTTTTCTCGATGGTTATTCGCCCAATATTACAACACGTGAGGGGTTTTGTAGCAGGAACCTTAACGCATTTGGGTGACCTGAAAGGGAGACATTTCAATAGCACAATTCCTGGATACGTAATTCCCTCGTTACTTGCATGCCGACATACGCGTTTCAGAGGTTTCTTAATGAGATGCATGAAGTATAAAATAATTATTTTGCTATTCAAATAAAACATTTAAACACCAGGCAATGCATACCTGCACTAACACGTACATGAAGTATGTAAAAATAATCCATTTGTTGCACGCTACATCGATGCTGACTTTAAAGCATGGAAAAATTGATCAATAATCGGTTTCGGGGTATGATGAAGGAGTTAAATTTGAGCCCGATGGATCTCGTAAAACTGCTCAGATTAATCTTAAAAAAAAAAAAAAAATGAATTTATTTGCTCGAAGACGTTACACATTTCGCTACAGAAAAAATTGAGCCTAAAGAAGATGATGGGGACGGGAGTGATTAAACAAATGAGGGAAAAAAAGTACATGTAAAACTGTACACCGCGTACATTTTTAATCTCCCTTTGACTGGACGGACGGGACGACTTAAATAAAGCGGCAGATTTAATCCTCTATAAAAGTGTCTTAATATATTAATCATTATTAATAGCTCATTGAAAGCGTATAGTGGCGATTACCAGCTTGAGAACTCGTAAGTTAAGCGCATTAGTTTTCACAATATAATTTATTGTTCCGAACAGGTATACACACGTAAAAAAACAACTCATATGAATAAAATGACTTTGAGAATGGGGATTTTCAGAGTTCTTGTACGGGCAAAGAAACTGCTGTTGGAGCCCGTTTTAAGCGAAAATGCCCACTTGAAGGCACGTACCTCCAAAAGTCTTGCTATTTTAAATAATGAAGAGAAATTCTGTTAGACTATATGTACATGCACCTTGATATCTATCTAATTCACACTTGAAGTGTTAACTAGGCGGTATGGTAATTTCTCAATTCGGTTCGGGTATTCAGTGAAGAAACCGTCGAGGATTAGAATCATTACGCAGTTATGCGTAAAAAATACAAAAAATAATCTTTCTTTTGTCCTGCTTGGAGCTTACCTATAGTAGTCTTTTTTGCAGTAGATGTTGCCGTCCCTTGAGAAACACGTGATATCTCCGTCCAAAGTATTCCGGCACTGACAACACTGTAAACATTGGGCGTGCCACCGTCTTTCCACAGCTTGTAAAAAGTATCTGTCCGTTATTTTGTGTCCACAACCCGCACAAATTGCAATTCCACCTATTTCATCTGCACAGCTGGAATAAAAAAAATTATTAAAAACTCATTTAATTGCCGGTCGCTAAAGCTAGTAGCTTATATCCGAGTTAAAGTCGATTCTGCCTCCTGAACGAATTTGCCGAGCACTACGACGCGACCACTGGCGAAAACAAACTTTCCGCGCCAGGGCGAAAAGCAGTTTCGACATGACAAACAAATCCTGATCAAAACCGTAATTGGGTTGATCTACTTTATCAATGAGGTTTATGGCGTAAAGTATAGTACAAGCCTGTAAGGTATTGTCGTAGATCTTATAGAATTAACGTGATCTCCTTATAGATCTCTTGACTAGACCAGGTCGATCGCTAAGTGGTTATAAACCTTGAATTATATCGATTTTCATAAAATCAATGGCGTGGCTTTATTACAAACACGTGTTAAGGCACAGAAGTAAGTTACAATTATTCGTCTGTAAGTTCTCGTAAGATGCGCCATTGATTATCAACTGAAAATGAACGCGCGTACTTCAATAGATAACTCGTTTGATCAGTTCAGCAATCTCTGAAAAGTCATCAGCATAACATTGACATTAAGACAAAAATGATTTCGTGGAGAAAAAATGAATCATTTTGTCCTTTTCAAACTCCCATACGCGACAGCACTGGTTAACTTGAACCCCCCGCGATGCGTCCCTGACTAATACGTGTTGATGCACGAGAATGTACAAAGCAACTTTTCAGGGCTTTCCGAGTTTTCGAATTCTACGAAAGTGAACTGTCAGTTGCGGATTTTTAGTGCAGTTTTACAGCTTGAGCTCCCTGAATTTTCGGAACTTCGGAGTTTGAAAAAGAAATTTAAAATTTTCCATTTAAAAAAATGAGCAACTTTTTTAATTCTTCGAGGTCAGTAGCGTACATAACTCTGTTATAAGAACTAATTTTAGTACGAGTTTACCACTAGAAATTCCCTCATGGCATTTATCAAATGAGGATTATCAAACCTCTCGTATACCCCTATGTTTTAGAAATTAATCCACAGGGCTTAAGCCGTTTTCGTTGACAAGACAATTTTCAAACTAGGGGACCCCTCTGATCCCAGGTTTAACCACGCCCACTAAACTAACCTGGATGGAGGTGTTGGGGGAGTAGATGGAGTAGTGTCTGGCTCAATTTTTGGAATGTGGTGATCAAACGAAGACCCAGGTCTCCGTAGATCCGGTGGGGTGATCGGTTGGGGCGGTCGAAGGGGTGCGTTTGACGTCGTTCGGCAAGAATCGTGCAGACTAGTTTGGGGGCGGCAGGTTTCTGAGCCGCATGATTGGTGCACTGGAAGCGTTGAAAATTCACAAAAATGCACATTTTGTACAATTAATCATTACTTTTTTCAGTATGATTGTTGTTATCCTGGGTTCCAGTGGTGCCCTGAATATCCCCCGGGGGTTCTCCCTTGACTTGGGGTTCGCATGAGGGCAAGTTCGGTGACAAATCCCTAGACGGATCGTAGGCAGGTCCCAGGTACCGCTCGTTTTGCTGCTGAAACAAAATGTAACCTTCACTCTTTGACTAAGAAGCTTTTTTAATTCACAATAATCTCGAGCATGAGCTTAAGACGCCAATAAGAAGATTGAGATGATTTATTTTTCCTTATGTATCTCATGGCTGAGGCTACATTAAAACGACTGTATCGAAGACTTAACCTAAATTATCGTTAAGTATCGTAATTATATGGGCTTAAGATATTAATGGAAATGCTAATATATGGAACAGTTTTTCAGGCAACAGACGAACTTGGGAAGCACCTAGATTCTACTAGTCCTTTTTTGTCGCATATAATTGAAAGCGTCTGGTGAACAGCCATAGGAGTAGGCAATTTTGTTTTTACCAGACGAGATCGCCGAGTAAACAGCTTAAGTTATAAATATCCTTTTACAGTCGGATGTGATAGAAAAGTCTTAGTTTTTACCAGTTTTCTTTCGTCAAACCTAGGATTTCATCTGCATGTATTTCCTTTGATAAGAACACCTTACATGTTGGGCCTTTTTTCCTTTTCCTTTTCCGGTTGATAAATGGGCACGATTTCTACTCAAAAAGTCGCGCTTGTAAAAACGGATTTTGCATACAAGGAAATTTTCTTTTATATGGGCAAAGGACCCTAAAAGGAAAATTAGGGTCATTAAGGCGCAGTTTCATCAAAGAGAGGAAACTGAAAATATCATTTCGCCAAGCAGAACCGAGAACTATTTGAAAAACTTTATTTTAATGCTGGCAATTAGACTAATTCATGGCAATTGTGGCGAGGCAAAGCTGACATGACAACTTAATATATTGCCATACCGAGGGCATAAGAAAAATGTCTTAAGTGCACATCGGTATTTCGATTTTTTGCGTTTTTAATCGACGTAATTTTCAAAGCAATTTAGCCACTTTACGTAATGTCTTAAGTTCACTTTTATAAAAGTGTCGAGAAGTAATAGTTGAAACATAATCGAATATACATTGACATAATTTCTTTTCACACTTCATTTTTTATTATCTTTACTTAACATTGTGGCGATGGAATTTTAGCATTTGCGACAATAACGTAACTTGCGAGTTGGAGACCGACCGAGAAGTAGCCTAGAAGCCGGGTTCCCACGGCACATTTAAGGGGGCACTCGGCATAAATCCGATTTATTTCAAAATACGACTTGGATGTTGGTATGTCAATGGGTTTTCGTCGATAAATATCGATGTGTTTGCACGTACTATAAAGGCCCTATTTTATTTTCTGTGCTGGATCGTAATGTGGAGACGCGCGTATAACAAGAAACTGACGATTTGACTAAAGATTTGCCGCAAAGAGACGACAAATCGGCGGCCTTGCACACTCCTAAGGATCCGAAAGAAACTTTTTAACATTTTTTTGCAAAATATTTTTGAAATCGTGGTTGTAAAAAATTAAATTCGGAAACTTTGTGGCGCCATTATTTTTCGAAAAAATCAGTGGTCGGTTTTTGGATCGAAAGCTGCGTTTTTGTTTTTTGCCTCAATGATCGACGTAGCTTAGATTCTAGTAGCCATTGCAAATTGTTTCATATTTCGAAAATGTCTCTCGTCGAAACCGGCCGGAACTCCGCTGATGTGCGAGTCAATGTTAATTTATTCGGGATTGTATGGACTGCCATTGGTCGGTGCTTAAGTAGAAAAATTCCAAAAAAATCAATATTGTTTTCTCTACTTTTCACATGGGGAAAACGGGGCGCTTTCGCTAGCAGAACGACAGATCCTCATTTTTGAACGTGGTAAAAGGCAAAAAAACACAAAAATTTTTTTTTTATCTAACGCTACGACTCGTTTCCTCAAATGTGCAAAAATGCAATTTCGTGTCACGTATATGCGATCCACCCATGGTGCTTTCATCCTTCCGACCATTTCCACAAACCGATTTCAATTATCCTCACTTACTTGAACTTAACTGCTTTCCAGACCATAAAAATGAAGTACCACCGAGTCACGTGCGTAACACGGCGTTTAATTATTGACGCCAGACTATTGTTTATTTAGAACAGAAAAGTGTAGGAATACCTCGTCATGCAAAAAACGTGTACGGCTTATATGGTGTTAAATTGGCCTGGGTGCAGCCTTAATGTGTGGTATATGGTTCAATAAATAACGCGTCGTTAGAGCTTCATTCTAGAATTGAAGGAATGCAGAACGTCTATGGAGACCATTATGTTTTCTTGTAAGTGAAGCACGGTACTACCAGTACTTCTGGGTCATTAATTTTAGTACCCTCATGTTTTTAGTCAGAATTTTTATATATGCGCTGCATCTAGTTAAATTTGCTATATGGTATTAAAACAGTACTTAGTTCTCTGAAGAAGAGCAACGGAAAAGTATGTCTGCTCGTGCCATGTGCAGTACGACTCGAGTACCCAGGAGATATTTAACGGGTTTCAAGATCAGATTGTTTGAACTATACTTTAGCCTTACAACTGCAAAGTGGTCCTTTTGTTGTTGGTTCTGCGGATTATGCAACGGCTCGTCGTCATTTTTGCACTCGGATTGCAGATCTTCGAACCGTTTTCTTGCTTCTTCAATATTTGAAATGGGAATAGTTTAGAGTTTTATCGAAATGATAGCAGCGGTTACAGTTTTAGTGAGCAATTGAGGATTTGCTTAATGAATTATGTGTGGTATTTCAGGTTTGAAGATGCGTTAAGAGATTCTTAAAAACATTCTGTTTTCGAGTTTTTTTCTCCTGAAAATATGAGTTTAGGTTGAGTACTTACGAAGCTTTCAAAGCAAAATCGCATGTCTTCAACGTCTTTCGGCTTCTCCGACGAACTAATTCGATCGTCATCTTCTGGAGTTATACCGAGGAAATATCGAGGGATTCTGAGTTTTTATTTATTGACAAGTTTGAATGTAAATCGATGCTGACACGTAAAAACTTAATAAATCGTATGACCTACGTGAGCAACCTTGATAGCTCAGGCTGATATCGCTGGACTAATCTATCCTTCTAAAACTGACTAATAAGATTCCTTGACCTGTGCTTTTCTAGAACTGGTCTCTTCCACTTCTTCATCTCCTTAAAGCATTATTTTCCATTTTAGTCCTGTTGCGTGTCGTAATGGATTAATATAGATTCATGTGGACATTTACCAAAAAAAAAAAAACAAAACAAATCCATATTGCTGCTGACTTATCGTTCTCAAAACGCGCAACTTAAAATGAGCTTTGCGTGGGAGAAATTCGTATGGTTAGGCGATTTTAAAGGGACCAAGCCTTTCTTATACACCTCTCGAGAGGATCCAAGTTCGTCTCAATGGAAGACGGTAGACATCTAACAGCTCGCCTTAACAAAATTGTCCCCATTTAACGTGACGTTTCGTCTCAATTGGAAACTTTTCCGCCGCCTTTGGCTACTTCGGACCTATTGAAAACTCATACATTCTTAATCAACCGAATCCGGATAGTCGTAGTACTACCAGAAACCGTCGAAGGTCTTTTCACATCAGTCAAATACCTTAATCGCCATTGACCAAAAGATCCTATTTGAATACGTCTTTCATATGCCGCGGGTTTGAAAAAGTGGATTTTCTTATCTGGACGTTTCATCTGCGTTTTAATATTTCGACGTTGCGCCTGTTCGACAAATTTATGCAAATACAAATCTGTGCCAAAACACCTTGAATACAAAACACTTTACGGCGGTTATGAAATGCGACAGGTGCCAGCAAGATCGCCCTGTTTCTTCACTTTTTTAAATTTATTATTATTATTTTTTTTTGTTATTTTATAGAGACAACTTTTAAAGCCGCTAAAGTACCAAGTGAATGATCGCAGACTACCGACGTTAGCGCCTATCAGCCAAAGTGATGATAGGGCGGATGCTTAGCACCAGACGTACGGGTACTTTCCGCATCCGAAGAAAGAGCTAATTTATTCCAGCGAAATAATAACATAACCCAGAAGAAGCGTACATACACGCACCATGGCGTGTTACAAGTACTTAGTTGCGTATTCCCATAAACAGAACTAACATCCGCAAAAACGCATTACTGCAAAATTCTAAGTAGATTTCCTAATAATTTATTGCAATGCAAAGCGGGCAACAATAAATCACATTGTCCAATTGAATTTTAGATTTTTTTTCCGAGGCCATCGCCACACGATTTCAGTTTACGACATGCGCTCGAATATGCCACACAGATCGAAAGATCATTCAACAGAATATTTTGTGCTGGTTAGGTCATGACCCCATTGGGTACTCCTAGTGCCCCTTTTGCCCCCCGGGGGGCACACTCGCCCTGACAGCTATCAGTCTCACGACTGCACGACTCTTACGGCCGGCCGGTACTCATTACGTGCTTATGAAACGGCAGTGGTACCGCCGTTCGTGTTTGTTTAAGGCCTACGGTACAATTACGGTATGGACGACGTGGATATTGGAAAAATTCAACTGGGGGACGAAGCTGTTATGTTGGTTAATAAATTTCCGGAGAGGTCTAAGGCTTAGGAGTACGATCTGAACGTGTTGTAAATAAGTGAGCTTTGGGCATCAGTCGGCCTGACTCTTAATTTTACCGACTAAGGGCGAAAGGTGAAACCACCTATGGGCCCTGCCAGCTTGGTCGGCTCTAGAAATACAAAACCCAAATTCAGTATCGCATGGTAGCAGTACCTTCGAAAAAGTACGTGACTTCTAACGCTCCCACCTTCAAAGTGAAGAAGCGCAAGATTGGATAATGTAGGAGGGCTTCTATCGCAATTGCAGTGCCCAATTTTCCCTCACTTAAAGATGCTATTTACCATATTATGCAGGCAAAAAGATGGTTTTGGGGCTTAGCTGAGATTGCATAGGAAACAAAGTCCAACATTCCCAGACTCTCTTTTTTTGGACGCTTATAAAATCATATTCAAGAGGTCGTGATTGTGAGTTTCATTCCCAAATCGCAAGAAAGGGTGCCGTGATCATAAAATTCCCCGTTCTTGCCCCTCTAACACAGAAATTCTCAACGGCTTGGGGGGACAGAGAAATTATGGATCTGGATTCTTGTTTTGACGCCTATCAATCAGGATTAGATCTTTCGAAATAGCGACCGAACGTGATTGTGAAACCATCACGCATTTTGATCCGAAATCACAAGTTGAAAGAAAGCGGCCCAGCTGTGTCTTATGACAAAAATGTCAAGACACGGTCACCAGAAATTTAATTTTTTCCAATTGTTAGTGGCTAATTTTACAGACTTCCGAATTGGTGATGGATGTATTGGGGTCATAGAGGCACAGTTAACAGATGCCCCCTTGAATGGCGAAAGGCTTATGCCACAAAATTAGTGGGCTGTATAAGTATGTTAAATCGTTGCGATTTTTGAGAAAAGTTGACAGGGATTCAATGCCCAGATCGGCGTTTTAAAAATTTTTTTAAGTCTTTTTTGAGTTTTAAGTTGTTTCCCAAAAATTACAACCCTCCGTTTTCGAAAAATCGATGTAATTTTCCGAATTGAAAACGCTTTTCGAACCTCCAAGAACATTATTAAGGTTACTTGTAAACTTTCTAGAACGTGTCCCATTTCAACATTTCTCTAGCTCTTATAGTTTTCAAAGCACCCGCGTGCGCAAACCCAATTTGAGCAACACGGTATACAAACGTTTACTCTCAAAGCGCACACACACACGTGTTTTTTGACCTTTCGTATTGACAAAGAACATCAAAATTATTATTGCCGAAATAACGAATTAAAAAATTTATTCCTCTCCTCTTGTTTGCAACAATGTCCTCTTCTTCGCTGAACCGCGTTGATCGCAGCTGCCAATTACCATCAATAAAATCGAATTTTTTCGTTATTTTCAACGCGGCAGCCATTCCGACAGGCTCATTATTTTAGGTCGTAAACAACATTTTTCAGTTTCTGAGCTTCAGCATCGAAAGGAAGTTCTTTCAGTCGGGCTTCTGAATTATTCCTTCCCCTCGGTTGTTGGAACCGGCAAGACGCCGCTGGTGAGCGAAGAGGTGCGTTCCGCACGCAACACGAAAGTGTAACGTAGTATTTTGCGTCTTTAACTTATGTCGCCTCGACATGATAATAATTTACGCCTAAGGTTTAAATAGTACACGAGTGAAGGCTAAAGTTGTGGAGTTTATGGGGAATTGGATATCACGATTGTTGGACACTACTACCTTTTTCTCCTTCCAAGAAAATTCGTTGATCATCCACCAAGCGGTTGCGCGAACTCTTTAATGGAACAGTACTTGAGACCGGGTTTTTCTGGGGGGATTGGCCTCTGGCCTGCTCTAATTTCGCCATTTTAACGGAAATCGTCTCCCTCGTAAAGTTTCGCAATTGCGATAATTCTACATTGAAAAACCACACTCGTTTGATATAGGGTGTTCCAAATGTTCGCCATTACGTTTTACACATAAATTACGACGTCGCCGTAGAGATCAGCGAACATCTCTCAAATTCTGAGCAGTTAACATATATATAAGGGCAAAATTTCTTATTCGTCTGCTAGGTTCTTCTTGAGAGTTTACAGGAGTAGAGTACACATTTCCCTTCATAAACCCCCAAACATAAAAATCTAAAGGTGTTAGATCGGGCGGTCGCGGAGGCCAAGCAGTTGGTCTTCCCCGATTAGTCCATTTCTGCGGATGGCCAGTGGCTCACCACCAGGGAATAATGCGAAGAACGTCTGCCATGTATTAGTGCCCCGGCACCATCATCATCTTGACGTCGGAGATGTGTCGTGCAACGGTGCGATCGGCGCAAGAGGTTATACGCGACGACGTCGATCCTGGTCCGAAAATGGGGGGACCAAAATTGTAAAAAGATGCTTCGTCCACTTCCACTAGGTCGTTGATTGTAGGTTTCGCCGACATTCTAGTTCAATACAAACGTGTAACTCATCTACGTAATTTTTCCCTCTTGGATGTTCGCCTTTGTTCTGGTTTTTACAGAGGGTTCGACATGAGAAATAAACGCACTCACGCCATGAAGTCGGCTTCTTTATAATGTCAATAAATAAGATAAAAAATGGGAGCAAAATGTCGCGCGGCATGAGGCAACGTTGCTCGCTAGTTATTAAGCGATAAAAAAACGTTTCGTAACGGACGATTTTTTAATAAAATATGCGTTCGTTTTTAATGCGACATCAATATTCACCGCTTATCTTCTACAATTCTTAATGCTGCCTTTCTTGTCCGGGTTATCTTCGGCCTTCAAATTTCGTTAACGATTGATCGGTTTAGGAGGCGAGAATCTGCGTGCAGGTGATCTTCTCGTCCTCTTATCTTCTCATCTGACTTTCTTCCTAATACTTACGTATTCATGTTTAGAACTACTTTGGCCTTAATCTCCCATATCGGGGATTAGCTCTAGTGCCCCTAGCTTTATATTAACTTATCTATTCGACCATCTTCGTGTAGTTGTAATGTAATACAAACGCCAAGACTGGTAGCTAATAATCTTATTAACCCAGCACATGTTCGACGAACAGTAAATAACATCAATTGAACTTAGAAAACGACATCCAATTAATTCAACTTTGAGCCCAATACCTGTTTTAAACAAATTAATTTACATGTATGCTTGGATTAACTGCTAATAGGTGTATTGCTGCCTCTTCCTGCTCGGTAGTAAGGTGGCCCCATATTCGTGAGTTAATCAAATAAGACATCGAGGAAGCGAAATGCGATATTTCGATATACTTCAAGATAAACATATCGTGGGAAGAATTTTTCTTTCAAATTTTCAATGGATTAAGTCTTCGCTTGAAGTCCTTAAGGTCGTATTATTATATTGAAAATTACGGACCAAAGCTAACATTGTCAAACGATGCCATCGTCTGTTCATGGTTTGTCGTAGACCAAATGGTAATGACTATCATTACATAGATATATACAGGGCCTGAAGGCACTAAACGGGGATTTGTGCTGTCCGAGATTAAACTACAAATATGAATTTGTTATTGTCGATGCGATACAATTCGAGATGAAATTACCTTGCCTCAAAACTAGAGGCGGTAGAGTCCCTAAAAGAGGAGAGAACGTTTTTTTGAAATGTATTTTTCCACCTTGATGATATCTCAGAAATCTGCGCCATCGGTCTCGATTTTTGCGCATAGATTGAGAAAACTCACGAAGAGCGTGCGCATACAGGTACTTTATGGGAGATGTCGAAGAGATTGCACTTTTTCGTCGAAGATATTAAAGAAGACAATTCCGTCAGTAAGAGACAGTCAATTTGGCAAAAGGAAAATTTTATTAAAGAGAAGGAGGATGTTGAAAAAAATTGCAGAACTTGAAACAGCTGGGAAAGCCAGAAGACCGGCTCGTCCGAGGGTTGGCAAGCTTCCTCAGACGAAGCGATGGTAGGCATGACGATGATTTATGTGTACAATAAGGAGCTAACTAGTTTGAAATCTATGTATTAGTTTTTGTTCAACTCTGAAGTGATTTAAAACAGAAGGAGGAGGATCTGATTAAGATTAAACGTATAGGAGGAGTGGAAGGAGAATTAATACGAGCGATAAACCAAGACTTCCTAAGAGGAGATGAAAGGTTCTTATAAGAGGACGTAGATTAATTTCGAGGGGAGGAACCGGCCAGCTTAAAAATGAATGATAGTGTATAAAAGTCGTTAAGATCAAATCGATCAAAGGTGAAAAGATTATTATAAGGTGTACCCTGATCTATTTAATTTAATGTTTAAACTTGGGAGGGGCAATATTTAATTTGAAGAAGCAAATGCAGAAGCAGGAGCAGAAGGTTATGGAAAAGATGAGGATAACGGGGAAAAACGGTGACGGTGAATGGTCTTCATGTTATCCCTTTTCGAACGTTCAGCAAAATCGAATTATCTCGCGTATTTAAAATGATATTTTAACGTGGAAACTCTCACGACTCACCTCCCTACTCAAATCTGCTCTGAGTGCTTTCGTACACACGATTTAAGTTTCAATAGTGCAATATGCAAAAAACTAAACCATACGTGGTACCGCCTCCTAACGATCGCAACCCGAGATCAGACACAAGTGCAGCATCAATCTCTTCGCGATTTATCTGTGGGAAAGCTAATTCCTAACAAATTTAAAATTCCATGCGACTCTTCGTCCAACTTTTTTTCCCGTAGAAGAACCTGCCACTCATAAAATCGAAAAGTCATCTACGGTTAGGAATTTATTGTGCTTTGCTGTTTGCCATTTTGATATCTCATTGCATAGTTGCGGTTCTTTTTATTGGCCAAGTTGGAGTGGTAGGTACGACTTGGCATGTAACTTTCCTAACCTCTCCAAGGGATATAATTTTTTCGTTCCGATCTTAAAATATAAACAAAACAATCGTTCTTTTGGAATGATAACCGACAGTCATTATCGCTTTAGCCGCTAATCAATAATAAACTTTTAGACATAATAATGTATCTGAATTGTTCGCTTCGCTTGTAAATGACTGTTACTCTCTCTGCGACAAATACACAAATAAATAATTATGGAACATCATTTATGTATTGAAATCGCCGTGTTTTAGTACGGATGCCCTGATATCGCTTTCTGACCTATGCTTTGACTTCCTGAACTTTAGATAATAAATACTGTGGGTGTACTTACATCTACTAACATAGCTGCGAATGTATTTATAATTTAGCTACTGGACTTCTGCACATTTTCGACGGGCAACCACCTGATTTCAATGCCTTCAAAGACATTTTTGTAATATGGAAAAACCTTATTTGAACGTTTTCGGCACGTTTCATTTGAATCGAGTAACCGAATGACGGTTCATTTGCGCCATTTTAAGACCCTCAAATTGCATTAAAAAATTGGGGAGAAATAAGCGGGTTTGTGTCCTAAGCGTGTGCTAGCACCAAGTGGCGCCATCTAACCGGAGTCCGTCTACAGGTCTTTGGGGGCCGATTTTTTTGACCCTGTTAAATGTGGGATTCGCGTGAAGACTTCCCCTTCTGGTCATCAAAATCACCGAATAATTCCAACGTCTCTTACCGACGATCGAGAAAACTACGTCCTGCATCTCGTCCTCGATTTCCTAATTCAGTTCCTTTTGGCCTTTTTCGAATCCTCTTGACGCTGTTTTAATCTGTCAAACAGTGATTTCTGGCCGCTAGGACGTCATGAAACGCACCATTACAGGAGACGAGATCTACGCACACGACTCGGACATAACCGATCAATCGAGCGGATATCGTGCAAATGGTGCGAAGAAGGCCGAAAAATGGCGCCGAAATTGCTCAAAAATCAAGATCATGTTGACAGTTTTCTTCGATAGTGAAGCAGTGTCGCGCATGATAAATTTCTTCCCCCAGGCCAAACTGTTAACTGAGAACACTGTTCGAGTGTTCTGCGTCGCTTGCGCAAAGCGATCCGCCTCAAGAGGCCAAAATTGCGAACGGACAATTCCGGGTTTTTGCACCACCATAGTGCACCGTCCCACACCTGGAGAAAACATTTCGCCAAACACGCGACCCACATCGTTCCACGACCACCGCATTCGCCTGATTCGGCGCCGTCGGATTTCTGGCTCTTCAACAAACTCAAAACTCAAGGGCACCGGTTCGTCTCGATTGGGGAGATGAAAGCCGAAGAAAGTACTGAAGGCCGTTCCGGAAAAAGACCTCTCCGACTGCCTCGACGATCGGAAGGAACGATGGCTTGAGTGAATCGTATAAGACGGGGAGTACATTGAAGGCGATGAAATTTGTTCGAACGAATAAATAAAGGTTTCTCAATTTATAAACAAATTCACCATATTTTTTGACCGAAGCAGTACAACTTATAAAGCAGACCGATGTAGCTACAATTAACAAACTAATGAAACTAAAGATATATGTGCCACCAAAGGAAATGCACAGAAATCTCTCCTTTGATCGGCCGTTTAATTTGTTGGAACAATCTAGAGTGAGCAGGAGCGTTTCAAAATAAATTCTCAGTTCATTTGCTTCATTGCATATTCATAGAACTACCACATTAGTCCTCAGAGATATATTGTAATTGCCATTATCTGCCTCATTGCTCGACAATTTTATTAATAGGTTACTGCCGCATTGGCACGTTAGCTTTCTTGTGTATAATATCAAAAAATTTACATACGTACACATGATGTAAAATGAAAACAAACAGAAAACATTGTTTATTATCTATCTATTTCTGGCCATTAATAACCACGTAATTATAGTATTGTTAAGGCATTTTATTCAGATTGTTAATGACAGTTAGGTAACTAGAGCAAAAAACTGATATACCACTTTTCTTTTGCGTGTATTGCTGACATGATTAATGCTGAGATAATTTCATCATTATATCGTTATTGGATAATAGACGTTGAAATGGCTAAGGAAATTAAGATACTTGAGATCTTGGGTCGAAAATTGAAAATCGGTACCACCTGAGAGCAGGTAAAGTAAACGTGAGACGAAATCAGTCTAAAACTGTAAATTATTGCGTTAGTGAGCAGATCAATCACCGGGGCTTGACGTTGAACAAGAGAAACTTGTTACATTTCGGTGGGTCATAATTAATCTGTTCTATCCCATTCGAAGCAGGCCAGTATTCATTTGTGGCAGATTTATGGTTTGAGAGAATAAGTTGGGTATATGGGAGTTTTATCATGAGCTGAAACGAAGGGAGTAGCGTGATTGAAGAGTCGGTGTTTACTCAGATATGTCAAACAGGCATTATTTCAAGTTGACTTTTCGTAGTCGGAAAGTCCATCTGTCCGCAGTAGAACCGACCATGGAACCCCGACATTGTATTTTCAAATTGATATTGAAAACGAGCACGGAAGATCGAGAGCGCCTATTTTGGTCAGGTGGTACGAGCCAGGCTGCGCCAGGTCTGCTTCCCACGATTCCTGGATCGATGAACCTGTCAGACATAATTAACTCGAGCGTTAACTGTTAGAGGTCTATTGACACATTCGTGATTACCGTGGACTTAAATCTGGTTAAATCGTCGGTTTCGTCTGAAATTCGTAATTTATAACGTGTAGCCCGATAACTTTTAATGACGGTTAACAGAGAAATGGCAAATTCGGTTGTTTGAAGTGAAAAAATCTCGTAATGCGTTTTTCATCTCTTCAAGACAATTTTTAAGGCGCAAGCCCAGGGTTCAAAAATTTCGTCCATATAGGTTTAATAGCCCCCAAAAAATTCTCGGATCTCATCTTCGAAACGTGCGGAGGACGTGCTAAAGCCCTTGACGACAGTGGTGTTTTTCATTTTTATAAAAATCGATTTAGATCCTAAATTAACTCTACGTAGCTCAGTTCTGGCCCGAAAGTCGGAGATTGAGAAATCTTCATTTAGAGGCTGTTGACAGCCTGATTTGCACTGACTCGTAGAGTTCTTCCAAGAAATAACTTTAACATACTGTTTAAGCCAATCGCTAAACCGGTTCCCGAGATATCGGCTCTTGAAATTTGAACACGGGAAAAGGTATGTGCTACTGCTTTAGAAACTTTAAAGAAACGTTTGAGGTGCTGTTTTTGGGTTTGAGAGACTGCCATGGATTCTGTGGTGAGCGTTGGTGCACAAGTTGAGATCTTGAAATTTTGGAAATGTCACTTGAGATATTTTTATCTCAGAGGCAAAAATTAAAAACATCGTAATTTGAGCTTAAACCAACTTGGTCCTGTATCGACCGCCCTTGTCGTGTACGACACGACATTTCAGGACATTATGCATATAGCGGTGGTCACAAACTTTTCGCTCAATTTTCGATGACTCCAGCTTGGAAAGGGTGGATTTTAGGACGCATTTTTATAGGAGTAAACAGTCTTATTTTAATCTCACAAAAATCAACTTTGAATCATCCTGTATGAAGGCTACACGGGGAAGGTCCGCTTTGTCCGTTCGGACCAACGTCGAGAAAATACGATTTTACTGTTGGTCCGCTCCGGTTCTTGCCCGAACGGACATGTTGTTGCCCCGTTTGATGACGGCTCGTATGACATCATCATTTGTCTACGAGATGACTCGAAAATGCCAAATTCGACGAAAACGTGACAAATCACGTTTTCCTCGTGTACTCTTCACGTGTCTGTGATTCCCAGAGACCTTGCCTATTGAAGCGCGGCAATCCTTACAACTTACTTCTCAGTCTCTCTCCAAGTTGACGTGCCCCTACTTTACGGTCATATTTCGAGAAAAGTTTCTTGATTCAGTTGTTATCTCGAGGAATTTTGTTGAGATCAGTGGCGTGCTCAGCCCATAAATTCGTCCCTTTTAGACAAGCGGCCGTTTCCTGGACTAGATAATGCAGCGTAAAATTAACCGCAAACAAAAAGCGCAATTCAGCCCGACCTGGCTACTATATTTATGTATTTGTATTTACATTAATAACACGAAACAACTGCAATAATAGATATAATTGCCCAGATAAATTAACTTGCAATCTCGGTTAACGATAATGCACAATTAAAAGCATTACAATTCGCAATTTGCACTTGCCGCTCCAATCCTAGCTGTCATTTGTAAATAACTAAATGCATGTTGTACTGTTTTGTTTTCTATCTTAATTATATTCTAATTGCTAATGTTCCACCAGGTTTTTCTCTATCGTTGTGATGGGCTGCTATAAAGATCGCCTAAAATGGCCTGGGAGATATAACTTTGCAGTACCTACTTGCATTTATCTATGTATACAATGAGTGATTTTTCCCCGAGTCGAAGCAAGATATCACGCGGTTAACGACAAAAACCCTTAAGAAGTCGTCAACGGGACCGAATTAGAATTAAAAAACGAATGTTAATGAATTTTCAAATAGATATCTCGCCATTTTGGTAGAACGGACTGTCCGGTTTTTGTACCGGTCACAGATTTTTTCGTCGAAGACATACAATTTCTACGTATATAGCCACATCGGGTTTTTAGTATTCTGATGTCGCGCCGTATTGACATTTGTCCAATCAGAAATGCAGACTTGTCCTCTCGGTTTATTTTAAATGATATACAATTATTTTCTGAACAAGGTAAACGCTTCAGGTGATGCATGCGGTTTTTTTCAAATCGAAATTTCAATTGCAATTGCAGTAACGAGAATAATTCATAACTTAGTTATGATACGACATTTCAAGAAGCCCCCCCGACAGGTGGGCCGTGCCTACCGGCAACGGTAGAATTTGGCCACGGACTCATATTACAGTTATGAAAGTGGGAGAGAACAGGCATTCTAATTCGATCATTAATTGCTGGATAATAATGGCTAAATTATTAAGTTCAATTTATGTTTCTTACACAAGGTCGGGCTATTCAGGGCACCACGAAATAGACAAATTGCGGGTTATTTCGGTAATCGCAGTGCACAGGGAATTTGCAGCGATCAAGCACTGCAGCTGAAGAAGCTTGAATCAGCGCTTTTCTCCTGACAATTTGATTTGTGCGAAGGTTGATTCAAAATTGCAGCTTTGCAGCGTAATACGCCTTTCCGCGTTGAGTCGGCGCTACAGCGAAACGCTACCGCTGTAATGAGCGCTGCCACTCCTTGAATGCACCCATAAGTCATATTATTCGTTGTCAATTTTTCCGGAACATTTTGGATCTCTCCGGGACAGGCCAGATTTCTCCGGGGTAGTTAACGAAATTCAGGTGACTTGAGGAAGAAGAGGAGATGTGGACGAAGTAATCGTCGGCGCACACCGTTTAGCCCTGAGGATGCATCAAGTCGGGAGGAGGCAACCGAGTTGGACCCAGTCACTTGATCCATAAATTACCAGTACGATGCATTACTTCGATTTTTATGCAGATAAGTAAAGTCGAGTTTTCATAGTATAGGAAGTGCCACTGAGGCACATCCAATTAAAAGCGAATTTGAGGAAGAGAGCTGAAGAAAATATTCATAGAGCTGATGTATGTCACGAGTGTAAGCGTCAAATTGTTATTTTGTCAATGCTGCATGCACCAGGCCACTTTCCCTTAGAGGATGCTGAATAACCAGCAAATTCTATGGCACCATCGGAATGCAACTAAGTATTTATCCTCTTGCACTTGAAGGCAACGAGATGGAAATGATACGTGGAAATAATCGAAAAAAGGTTATTGCAACTCAGTGGCCACATCCCTGTATTTTTCTCACTTAGCCACTCGTGCAGTTCAGGTCAGTTGGGGTTAATTCTGGTCATTTCAATTTTCTATGGGCTTAGCAAGTGGCATTGTTGGTAAAATTCGAATCGGGACTATTGGAAAAAGATTTTTGAGTTATGGGGGAAAGGTACTGAAAATCATATAGCAGACTTGCGTGAAAGCTTGATGTTTCTCATGTCGATGCTCCTAAAACCCCCCAGGCAAGTTGGCTCAGTACACTAGCTAGTGCCTACTCTCTTGATTAGGTAGAGTCTTGGGATCTCCTGCGATTGGCGAAGCCCTGCGATTAAACCCTCTCTCCTCTGCAACCCCTAAGTACTTAACCGTCAATCATACCAAAACACGAACAAGAAGCGATCGTGGAGTAGAAAGCTTAGGTAGTACCGTTCCAATCCTCGTATAGCAGCTTGGTGCAGCGACCAGTTTTTCGATCGTCTTCGTATTGGTATTGTGGTGCCATAACTCGTCTTCCTGATTCATAATTCATCGGGTGTGTTGATGCCAATCCTCGATTTGCCCGTTTTTTCGGATGTAAGAGATGAAAATGGCGTCGTTATCGTTATGGAGGCCTGACAATTTTTTCGCTCCTGCCATCTGTCGCATTGTAAATAATTACCGAGACGCAGCTCCATTTTTTCCGAGCGTGCGGTATTTGCCTGATGAAGATAAAGCATTTTTAGAAGAAAAACTTCTTGCCGGGAATCAAAATATATAAATTTCAGGCATCCGCCGATGGCATAGCGTGCAGAATGGGCGGATGTAAATAAATACATAAATGAATTCAGAAACGGCCCGTTGATGCGATCTATAACACTGCGAGTGAGTTTCCCCGTACAATGGCTAAATTCTTTAAAATCTACATCCTGCACCCAACGGTGAAGACGTGATAAATTTCAACCATTAAACTCAGCTATGTTCGCTTCAATATAACGGTATCGCGACCATCTAGGCGCTTTGAACTATTTTAAGTCCTTCATTCATATCTGGAAGAACTCATGGAAAAGGCGTTTTTTTATGGACCTATTTCTGGTGAGGTTATAAATTACAAAAACAGTCATTTGTCTGCGGACGGGTCGACAACAGCGACACAGTGACAGCCGTGGTGGGCTCCGTAATTAACGACCTCAAAAGCACATTTTTCAAAAACGAATCGCCCTCATTTTTCATCTGGAATGAATTTGGGAAACGCCAAAGGTTTAAAAGTCGTTTATTTATATATGATTCTTGGTGCGAGTTTGCCACATCGTGTCTAAAATGTGTGATTTCTCTAGAATGAAAAATTGGAATTTCCCATATGAAATGACAATTTCTGGAATGGCACATAAAGGATTGCGGGGATTATCGAACTGGTTATCTACATCCCCTCTGAGCTTTTAAATGTTGTTTACCGAACGATAAATCTGACAACGTGTTATCCCGGTTGGGACTACATTTCGGTACCCACATACTTATATAATGTCACTAAAAGATAATAAATTAGGCCAAGTTATTTGAAACAAACTAGAAAACAACATTTCTTTAATATTTTGGATGCGAGAGTGGTGTTTAGTTTGGAATCGCTTTGATATTTGAGTCTGCCAATAAATAGCTGTTTTTGAAAATGGATGGCGTATGAATTACGAGATCTTGGCGAACTCTTTGGGTGGGCGTTGTGAAGCTTCATTCATACTGAATAAATCTACTTTGGGGATTTTAGCAGGAAACCTATTTGTGTCGTCTGCGAGGTCACACATACCTAAAGAAATCAAATTCGGTACTAGAGCCCAAGGAACTATACAAATGGCACCCTTTTCTTACAGATCAGTCCCTTAAACGAACTATTTCCCGTCGAGTGTCACTCTTCGTAACCATGTCGTGGATTTTTAACACGGGTGAACCACCGTTATCGTTTCAAACTGAACATTTACTTGGCATTCTATAACGACATATTTTAGGCACGTCACTGCTAAAATGCAGTGGAGTACCACCCCGGGATCGTGCACAATAATTTTTCAAAAATGTTCCCCATTAAAATGAGTTTCGTGCTCATATCTAAGGCGCGATGACTCGAGACGTCTACACCACTGATTCTTATCGTTCTACCAGACGTCCAGGCGAACCCTGGACGTAGGAGATTAACATGGGATATCGTTTTTTTTTTTAATTTTTTTAACGCCTGTACGGAATGTCCAGTTGAACGCCTTTTACGTGGAGGTCAGATCGGCCATCATTCCAGAATTTTGTCAATCTTCTAACTGGAACTGTTTTGGACCAAAGCTCGTCCAAATTTCCAAAACTCGAATGTCCCGCGTATCCGTTCGAGGCCATGATTGATAAGATTGGTCGAGTAATTGCTGGAAATGTTTTTGTAAACAATGTTAAAGTGTTTTTGTTTTTGCTCACTTGTTTGGTTAAACTTTAATATGTAGGTAGTTGTTTAATTTATTTGTTTTCAGTTTTTTGTCCCATTTAAATAAAAAGTCAAATAAAAAAAAATAAAAAAATCACTCGACATGGGATTTCGACGCTTATGATATTAGCGACTCTACGTTTGGTTAAATCTGACGTCGGTTCTGACCAATCGCGGCCCTAAACTGTTACGCGGGACATTCAAATGTTTTCGAATTTGGAGGCCTCTTGCGTCAAAACAGCTCGAAGTAGAAGATTGGAAAAATTGCGGAACAGTTTTACAGCAATCCGTGAAAGCGCAAAAAAATAAAAACCGATTTCAAACGGTAATCTCTCCTGTTCAGGGTTCGTCTGGACACCCGGTATTATGGAAGTCTTTTCAGATTAGTTCTTGTTCGTGGAAACTTGTTCGTTGTACGCCTATGATTTTCTGCAGCTCGAACTTACAATCCTTAAGTACGCAGAAAGCACTGTAAAACTTAAAACTCACGAAGTTTGCTGACTTACATTCCTCTGTTAGTCATCTGTAGCAGATATTTTTGCATTCGCTCTTATTAGAGATTGGAGCGCTGAAAATGTCCTTAAGAAGAAAATTATAAAGAAAGTGACGTACCAGTGATAACACGGTACGCGGACAAATTAATGTCAAGTTCTCAAAATTAACATCGCATTTGATGACTGTTTATATAACTACACATTAAGATTAAACTTTTTGCAGATAACAAGTTAACGTATCCCCTAAAATAACTCATTTGTCAGAGCTGCACAAGAAAAATGCCACCAGTCGGTTAATAAGCGCAGAAACAATAATTATTTGTCCAGAAGAATTTATTAATATGGTTGCAGTGTGCTCATTAAGAAATATTTGCCAGGTCTTACCATCTATGGATGGCCTTTTTTTCTCCGTTAACAGGAAGTTACTCGTTATTGATGAATAAATTGCCCATATGGAAAGATGCCTTTTTGATTTAAGGACGCACTCTTTAATTTTTATATGAGCCTCTTGTAAAGCGCCAATTAAATTTGCAGCAGAAGAAACACGCTAACAATTCATGTATCATGGAATCAGCTATTTCAACTTCAACTATTAAGAATCGTGTGCTTCAAAGACGACTAACAATGGTTTAAATTTACTTCTTTTAGTTTCGATGGTCAAATACTAGATGAAACCGTAGAATATCACCTCCCCAGTGAATTACCACGACTACCCCGAAGATCACATTCTCGGAGTCTTCTTTGAAATGGTGCATCGCATGTGATATCGCAAATTCAGTAACAGTGATGTGGCTCACTCGTAGGTATTCCCCGGACACCGTAGCCACTCTGACTGATTACCGCAACGTGAGGTAATGGATGATTACGACTCTTGAGATGTAAAGTGCGTAACGGAGTGGAAGAAAAAACGTACTTAGTACTAGAAAGAAGGTACATAAGACCGCAACAGGAATGCTCCACTTACTTATATTTATTATTATTGTCTGCACAAACTTAGTCCGAACGTCGTGTCATCGTGAGGACTTCGGTCACGAGAAAGATTCGTCTTAAGACTCTTCTATGTACTGTTTATAGGCAAAAATACGAATGTGAATGGAGAATTTAAAGCAAACACTGTTGAAAAATTACCAAACGAAAGAACTTGCAAGTCCATAACTATAGTCTCGGAGCTTGCTCCTCAGAAATGCATGAAACCCATATCCATGATTAGCATATTTTTTCTAACTTTTTTTAATAAACCTACCGGGCAATGTTTCTCATAGTCGTGGGAATCATTGTTTCGGTTTATAAAACCCGATTTCGCTCTGAATAATTTGGCTCATCTTACTGCATTACACGAGGTGTCAGAATGGCATTGGCTTGTAACCTTTCGTGATTGCTTATGAAGTCAGAGATTGTGTGTGAATTACCAGATTTAAATCTACATGAAGGGTAGCGTGCCATTCAGCAGAAATCTCAAGACTTGCATAACTGTTGACTCTGTCGAAGTCGGCCAATGACACGCATACGAGGATTTGATGAGATTTTTTCTCTACCGCAGACGGAAGGAAACACGTTGTGCCCGTGACATTTGAAGGAATACTGCACGTGCGATAAAGAGATTTTTGCAGAATGCCGACGAGTTGATGACGGTTGCTATAAGTACTTGGACCAACGCGAAAATCATCATCAAGATGCGTCGCGCACGCTCTAAGTAACGTTGACGTGTTTGACAAGCTAATTGACATTGACTAAGATGCTCGAGACAACTGACAAACTGGCACTCAAGGCCTCCGTCAAAGGCATTTTAGATAACGTCATTCGCGTTATCAAAGACAGTTTTTTTCCCTATTTTACGAAATCGTACACAATTAGAAAGGCAATTTCCTACGTGGAAAAAAACAATTAATACTCTACAAATCTGTCAGATTAGCATAGGCGAGCGGGAAATTTGACTATCGAATTTCGTTACAGAAACTTCATGCATAAAATATGAAGTTGCACAAAACGCAAATTCTCATTGGACTGATCAATCAAGTATCGCTTGTCGCCCAAGGCGTGTCAGAGCAATAGCCGTTTGCATAAACAGATTAACACCTAATCCACTTAAAATTTCATTTGTGTGAGTGTAAAAGTAAACTGATTTCTCTCTCGATGCCGAAAGAGGGAAAAATTGTGGGAAGTATCTTGAGGACTCTGACGGCGCAATATTTCCATATAAAGAATCAAGAGGAAGAGCACGGTCGTGTGAGGATGCCTAATACTTATGTGAAGAACATAATAAAAGTGCTCGTCTTATCTCCGATGGAATATCAAAAAGTCTTTACCGTTACCTTTAAGCCAAAGCAGACAGGCACAGTGTAATTTTCTGCATCTAAGTATGTGTACCGGGGATATGAAACAAGAGAAGATACATAATTAGATACAATTCGTAGCTCTTTTCAACACGAAACGTATATCACGTAAAAGCTTAAGCCTCGTTTATACACTGGAAGCTCTTGTCAAAACCGTCACCAAATTCATCATTCTAAAACCATTTAAAAGCGTCTGGCTAGATGAAGGGACCACCTAACGCTCCCTTTACAAAGCAGATGTTTAAGGCGATAACAATAAAACGCATCTTTTGAGTGCCATTATGACAATCTAAAGGAAAACAGTCTGTGTGACCGCTACCTGAAATATTTCATTTTTATGTAAAGCTGCGATCCAGAATGCCAAAATGAAGTTCTTGAATTTGCCTTGAAAGATCGGCGTTCAGTATCGATCAGGTCCACTCGTTTCTTAAATTAATATTATTTTGGCGTGTTTTCTCCTAAGCAATAAAATCTTGAATTCAAGGACGTAGCAGACTCCTCTATAGCACGTTTCGAGTTACAATAAGAGGACAATAACAGCTATAGTACTGACCTTTGTAACACGTTTTTCGAGTGTGAAATTCGGGCATTCGGTAGAAGATTAAAGTACTTTTGAAGCACATTTGAATTTTGAATGGCGTTCGCTTTTCAAAACATTTTAAACGGGCCATAATCCCTCCCCTGGTCGGGGGCTTCGGCTTTACGTGTATGGGCTTGCGGTGTATTATTTTTTCGTTAGGATATCGGCTTACTAAGGTGGTGTCGAGGTGTATTATTTATGAATGGATATATTCGGGTAATCCCTGCTTAGAAATAATGGTGAAATTGAAAAATAGGAGCTTAAGTATCTTTGCTGGTTTAGCTCGATTCACATGCACTAGATGAAGTACCTACGTATTAATGAAATTATTTAATTAATCGTGTTTTTAAATGTAAAAATGTTGTCGAAATGTACTTATTCGTGTACCTCATGTGTCTTCTAGAAATTTCCTAGTTCCTATCGTAAGTTCAAGGTTTAGCGCAAGTCACTATAATCACTCTTTCAAATTGGAATACAGCTACGAAAAGCCTTCTGCTGGAGCGGAATTGTTTATAAAATTATCATGTATTCTTCGATGATGTTGGGTCATACAGGGTGTTTCTGAATAGATCTAATCTAGCACATATCCATATATGTATGCATGAAATTGGTGCATATGGAATGTTAAGTGCGTTCTATAAACTAAAATATACTCATGATTTCCGTAGTGAACATGGCGTAAAACATAATGACAACATCGAAAATCCTCAATGATCTGCAAACCTCACGATTGGATTACTTACCAAACAGTAGCGTACCAGATCCGGGAACAAAATCTGTTGGTCAAATGGATTTTGCACTGTAACACCAAAACATTGTTACGATAATTGAAACGAAACACTCTTCAAATTCTCCAAACAACAATGTAGGCCGTAATTAAAATTTTGACCCTCTGTATCTCTGGAACGAGCACTTTACGTGATACAGAGTGTCACGAAAACGTTTTGCCGAACTTTTTCCCCCTTTTTCGACGGTAAACTACGCTGTTAAAATGATTATGCAACTTAATTTTGAGACACCTTATAAAAAAGATGCGAGACGCCTCCGATGGCCTTGATTGTTGTTATTATCATTGCACCATTCAGCTATTTCTTCAGCTTCTTCAGCAATGTTAAGTGATAAAGAAGAGAACAATTGCAAACAAATCAAGAATGTATCGAAATAGATTGCGATACATCGCAAAAGTACTTTTGGAACGCTGATAAAGGCGAATTTGTTATTTTTGAAATGGATGAGTAACAAAAACAAGATCGAAAGCTCAATATACGTTCCCTGAAGATAAAAGTTGTTTGTTTTTTTACTCCTTACAGGTCATCGAATACCATCGGACTGAAACATTTCTCGTCCTCTTCGCTCCAATCTCATCAGATATTTTCTTGACTTGTACGTCCTCCTTTCGGGGTCAACATTTCAAGTTTGTTGGACACCCTGTCTCTTTGGATTATCGCGATAAGCCGCGTCTCGCTTATATAGACTGAAGTGACTCTCTCCTTCTTTCCAACTGCGTAAGCTTTTTAGACTACAAGTTTGTTTATGAAATAATTTTTATGTGTGGGAATGCACAAGAGGTAATACACGAGCAGAAGACAGCGAAATTATAATGGAGGAGTATTTGTGAGTTGTGAGAGTACAGTTTACGATACTTTGGAAAAGCGTATCGTCACACGACTTAGGTGTTATTAAAAAGTCACGACTCGGGAAAATTGCATATTGTGAGGTGCTGTTGACCTCTGCAGATTAACAGGTAAACCGATTAAGATCGAGTACCGGTTTGGCGTTTCAGCCGCTTCGTAAAGCGATTTCACATGAGAGAATACGCCAGAAAAATATCCGGCCTACACTCATTTCTGGCCGGAAGCGTGATTTTGGCTTAATATCCCAATGAGATCTTATTACATGTCTCTTTTGACGGAAAACGTGTTCGGGATTTTATGTGTCGACGCCTTCGATCTACAGAATCTGTCATGACTGACAGAGAATCGAGCAAGGAACGCAAATCTTCATCACAGAAATATTATCGATCTGTATATACAGGGTGTCGCGGGATGGATGTGGCGAGAGGACAGAGGGACCAAAAATTTTTGAATTTTTAAATGACGTTTCAAGGTGGAGACCTGCTTGTTGTGAAACTATGGTATACAAAAAATGAGTTGGTTCTGTGTTGTACAGGGAGTTTTATCAGCAAATTTACAAGAATCACCCCCAATAAGGTGTTTTTAGTTTTGAAGATGCGAAGAAAAATCGACTAAATTTAGACATTTAGAATGCAATGTTACAGATCCTTTGGCGATAATTTTTAGAAATTTGTTTATAAAACACCCCGTATAACACGGAATCCACTCATTTTTCTGTATGACATAATTTTACAACAAGCACGACTCAAATCCCAAGCGTCGTTCATTCAAAAATTTAAAAATGTTCGGTCCATTTATCTTGTTACATCTATCCTAGGACACACTGCGTATATTGTACATAAATTTCCATTATAGGTATGAGAGTCTGTGTGTCACAGATAAAACTGAAACCGCAGGAAAAAACGCAGACATCGAAGAATTCACGAATTCAAGTAAACAAGCTTGGAGTAAACGAAACGTGAAATGGAGCTCCGAGCATCGGCACAAAATCAAGAATTCCCAGAGCGTTTCTGGATATTCACACATTTATTTTTTTTTTAAGTTTAACAATCCTCCAAACGAAAAGCCTTTTCCAATTGGAAATTTGCAACGGTAATGCGGTAAGTGCATCGACAGCTATCGATCATTTTTGGGGAGTTCGTGCGAGCGCAAGTCAGGATTAAATTGCCCAAGTGTAAAATTAGCAACAATTATAGATTCCGTTTCGCTGCACGAATTATTTTTAAGAAGAAATGTTCATCAATTGCATTCCCGAAGAATACGGCCGCAAGATTGAAATATCCTACTTGTTTACAACATTACTAGAGCAATCAAGAAAATTATCGCGATAATTGCACTAGTGCAAATTGCCTCTGTAATTCTCCAGTGATTGGCTCAACGCAACAATGAGAAACCAGTATTGCATTGTTAAAATATCAGCATTGACTGATGAACGAAATCAGCGGTAAAATTTTGCAATTCTCGAGAAAAACTCTTGAGGTGCTGTTATTGGCACGTGTCGGCCACTTTAGGTCCTCAATCTCTTAAACGTGTAAAATTGCAGGCTTCATTAAGATGTAAGGCAAATGGGATTAGCCTTTTACGGACCCAATTTAATTATATTTTAGGTATTTTTTGTTAGCTCAGTCTCTAATGAGACCGATGGAGAGGTCGAAATTCGGCTCCCGAAAAGGAGACCTTTCCCAATTTAACTAATCTAGCGTAACCGTTCTCAAATATAAACAAACAGAAGAATATTATTTGCGACCATCTATTAGAAATTTTAATTCGTATCGGACCCTCACGCGCAACGTGAGCTCATGATGCTGCTCGTTCAGGAAGCACTGGCCAGAATGTTCAGTTGTCTCCGAAAGCCAAAAACTGAACCAAATCGTACGTTTGAAAAATCCGAATTTTGAATTTTTTTTTATTAACTGGTTCCAGTCGATTTCGGTATAGATGTGGTATAGAACCATGTAGTGGATAAATTTAAAAAGCGTTACTTGGTATTCGTTACGATCTACGTATGTTATTTTGGTTATTTTTGAGTGCCATCTGATGATCAGAAAAGTTACAGCCAATAAGAGGAACTTCCGCTATGAGCTGGCACCTGTAAGCTCAGATGAGAAAGATAATATTTTATCGTTTTTTTCTTTGAGTTGTTTGAGCTGAGTAACGGCATTTTTCTAACAAATTTGAGCGCAAATTGTCCGTGGCGCTGAAATCGGGAAACCCTGGAAGAAATTAAAAGAACAATTCACTCATACTACTCATATCCCTAAAGGTAAGAAAATGGGCCAGAATTTATGTAGGCTCTTATGCCTTCTATATATCTATGTCATGCGACAATACGCAAATATATTCGAAAGCGCCTCTCTCGTAAACAAGTTCATAAAACTGACTTCTTCTTTTAACCTTAGATATTTATAACTTTACATCGGTAAAAATAAGAGTAAAATATAAATGACATAAATATTCGGACCACCGATTGCATAAAAATAAACCGTTTCACCTGCCTCGGTTTCGAAAGAGTTATGGACCATCCTGGTTCGGGACCCCGCTGGCTTACACATGTTGAACTGTGCCAAACGCCAGTTTATAATTTTGACACTACAAAGGTTTCGGAACCCCTAAATAATGTGTAATATGCAGTTGAGCAGGAGCCAGATCAAACGTTGATAAAAATTCGAAAAAGGTGAACGAACCTGTTGAGAACATTCCCTTGATTCATCACAAAATTCCGCCTCGAAAACGATGACTTGGTAACTGAAAGAGAAAAATACCTTCCTATGTATGTATTATCTAATGTGAGATATGGTCTGAATCTATTTATATAAACAGACGAAAATAAACCCTCACTATTGAGTATTGCGAGTATTTCAGTTCAAGGTTCGGACGTGTCATGTCTGAGTCCGAATATTATGAGAGATAAAACAAGACAAGATAAACAAATATTTACTGGTTATCGTTTGCTTAGATTAAACTTTGACATTACCAATGGCTATTTATGTCTTTAACGTTTGAGCAACCACAAAAACCGCTTTGTGGGTGACTTTTTTACATTCAAGCACACGTGACCAATTTGTGGTGAAAAAGCTGAAGAAACAAGAATATATCTTTTACCGAAAATTCTTCCATTCTCCGGGTTAACGGAAGAAATGAACCATGTAAACTTTTGCTAAATTATCAACAATATGAGGAAATAAATCACAAAAGATGCTGCTAAAATGCAATTTAAACTGAAGAAAATAAAGCGATAAATCTGAGTTGGTAGGGATCTGCGAAGAGAATAGGGAAAACACATTTGCTATCGAAAGATATTTTGCAACTTCCAAAATAATATTATTTTCAAAAGGGATCGTTCGTAATATCCGACATTCTATTCTCAATCATCAGTCTACCACGAGATCACGACAAACTCATCGGCGGGTGCCACAGTCATCCTTTATGGGCCCACAACTTCAGTTATTGACAGACGGTCGGTCTATCGTCCTGAAGGTACCGATTTGCCCAAAACAGTCTTAATTAAGCGTTTTTGGTATTCACAGGTACGAGATGGAATTTCAATGTAATAAACTAGAGGTGGTAGATTCGAGGAACAAACTATTGAAGATATGTGGATTCTATGTAAAAGACCCGAGAAAGACCTAATCTTCCTCATTTCCTCCCGTTCTATATTATTAAAGTCGTGCTTGGAACCATCACTTTTTCAAGTTGTTATTGTACTGTTCGTTATTCAATGTTTTTTTTCCGAATGTAATGGAAAACAAAGGTTCTAGTAAACTTAACTCAGGCTCGTGATTAAATGCAATTAAATCATCATGTATATTATCAATTATACAACATTTTTTCTATTGCATTGAATAAATATTCCTAATTTTCAATCTTCTTCAACATTCAGATAGTTTCAAATGATTTAATCAATTATAGCCCAGAACCATAAACTTGTTCAACTTCTGGTTAGGTATTCATTCTTCTATTATATCTTAATTCACTTTAATTATTTTCTCATTCCTCCGTTTTTTCCAGTTTGCTGGATCCAAATTAAATAGCCTAACCGCACGATTTACCTGTTTCAACCATGTTTACTTATTCCACGATTTTAGTCTGATAGAGATGGTGATCATGATCTGGTGAATTTCTGCGATATCAAATGTGTTCTATGAAGAAAGTGAGTATGATATAACTATCTATTTAGTTTCTGAAGGAGTGGAACGCATAATAATGCAGAGCATCATCTTGATATACCTAATTAGAGACACACTCGACCTGGGGCGAACTGATGGTTTGACCCTGGAAAGCGGACCACCCGTTCACTGCCATCCTGAGAAATTTCGGACATCCTATAACTTCGTTTAGGTTGGTTATGCGCATCTGATTTTGGTACTCAAATGGCTAGTCGGATGAGAACAGAAACACCAACACCACTTAAAGACTCTTACCCAGTGCATGCCAGGTGAGGTGTGCCTTCCAGCACTGTCCTCAAATATCCCCATCTGCAGGAACGACAGTCCGGATGAGCGGACCTCACCTACACGATCCGCGGACACCTTAACAACTTCGCCGACTCACCGGCGGACACCACAGTCTCAAAACAATTATTGCTGTGTCCCAGTCTACCCGGCGGAGCAAGTTCCTGCACATTTACTTCTTTCCTTCGTCCTGAAAATGTCTTATTCTCGGTGGTGGCCCCGGCATCAGAAACGTGTCATTAAGTCACCCCTTGATCCTTTCGTCACAGATCAAAAGTCACTTGTCGTTGTTGCCATGACGCCTCCCGATTACTCCACCGAGCACGAAAACCACTTGACAGGTGGGAAAGCGTAAACAACAAACAAAACGGTGCGCGAAAAAAGGCCTCAATCACACCACCACAAAAATAGAGTCTCAATACGTCACAGATCGCGCATGTCTTCGACGCACTTCTTGACTCAGAAACGGGTACACATGACAACCATGCGAGAGATCGCGCACTTGTGAGGCGATCATGTACCAGGCAACAGGGCATGCGGCTCGCGCGCTCGGGCCACGCCTATAGTGAGGGGTGGTGGGAAATGGGGGGAGCTTACGGTGAGGGACTCTGGGACCATGGCGATTAGAGAGGGGGACGGCACAGAAGGGATCTGTGGTCGCATATGAATGAGATTGACGATTGTGTCGTCGGCTTTTGGCTTTTTGGGAGAGAATTTTCATTCTGTGTTAAGCTCTTTTCAGTTTTTTGATTTATGGGGTGAAACGTGATTTTTAGGACGTAACAGCCATCCTGATATTAATAACGGGAGAAGTTTGGATGGATTAAATCGAGACGTTTCATGTTTAAGACATTTCGACCCATAGATTGGAAGGGTCAAAATATTCAAGGAAACGACGAGAGACTTTTTGCTCGCGAAGTCCCCATCCCCCTCAAATTTGCATGGATCTCACTCATTCGCTTTCTGGTTAGATTTTGGTTTAACTATTAAATATCTGGTTGCTGCAAAATCAAGATCCTCTTTAATACCTGGCACATGCCCCCTTTTGTCAAGGATTTCCACCGTATCGAAAGCTCAAAGAGCTTTCCGAAAGTATGTTTAACTGCTGGGTGATAAGCTCGAGCTTAAAATTCTTTATTGTGTGCCGCCCGTCAGGGTCTTCCATCCCATCTGTTAATATGCTTAAAGTGTTTGCTCCTACTGAATTTTACAGTTCTCAGAATGTGCTATTGATAATGAATTTTAGTTGATGATTTTATATAGCTGAAGAACTGATATATCTTGCCTAGTTTCGGTTGTAGAATTAAAGTTATTACTAATTAAAAAAATCTTTCCCTTACTATATAATGTATTACTCACGATGTTAGGAATGAGGTCCTCTGGCCATCAAAAATACGAATTTATTGCCTATTGGGAATATCGCAGTTCCAACACTGCCAACTTTCCTTATAGCCCGATGTAGGTACCCAAGGAGGACACGGACACTCTTTGGCGCCTCGTCCCAATCTTGATTCTCATTTTTACGGCTTTGACGCGTGTCTGCTTTTAACTCCCGCAGAGAGGGTCACAAGAACACTAATTTATTGGTTTTAGACATAGCTAGTGATCATCAAAAAAACTGGTTAAGCTGTCACGATGAAATCGATCTTTTTCCATCTCCTAGTCTTGTACCAGGTTGAGGCGCCAATGATCTGTTCCAACAGAAAAATATCGAAAAGCATATTTATTCCTGAATATTATCTCTAAAAAATTACCAAATATGTCCCATTTTACGTTTTTAAATCAGATTCAAAAATTGGGCATAGCAAGTTTTTAATAAGGTAAGATATAAAATTGCCAAAAAGGTAAGTTTTCCTCTAACTAAACCGACAATGGATATACATCCCACAGTTTCTGAGATATTAATACAAAAGTATTTTCTTTGCGTACTAACCTGAACCAACTTGCAATCCTCGAATCATTGTAGTGTGCAATGTATTCGAATTTCGTTGCTGGATTGATGTAAAATTTCCATTTATCAATAAAAAAATGATAATTTTGATGGAATTTATTGTGAAGCGCGGTTCCAATGGACGGCTATGACGCATAAGTGCACGTCTGTGTGAGATTTCACCAAGTTCGGTTCTCAAGCCTAACACGAAAGGAATGAATGTTAATACATTTCGCAAGAAAACGAACTTTAAGTAAGAAAATTATTAATACTCAATACTGTAACTTCTGCTGGTGATTGCTCATTCACCACCAGGAGCGTTAATTTTCTTTGATTTATTATATATGCGGAATGTGGATTATGTTCTATAAAATTGTATCCTTTATTAAAAAAGACATCATAAAAACTAATCTGAACTAACCTGCGGGTTATTACAAGCGTAGAAGGTCAGAATTTCGTTTAAACACCTGTCCCTCTGAAGTGAAAAAATATTAGCATGGATTAAAAATGGAAAAGGTTTAGGATGGCTGGGAGTACATGCATATGAAGAAGAGCTAAATTTACACAACTCAATTGCCCCACAGTTTTGTTCTAAATTTAAAAAGAGTAAGCACTTTCTTTGGTTCTATAGTGACTGGTGGGAAAAATTTGTGAATATTCCATTTCGGAGAATAATCTTTGAAAATGTGCGCACAATCTAAAAAAAGTTTTATTGAAATTGATCCGTAGATTTAAAAGTTGTAGATAAAATTTGGTTTGACACACGCCAAGAGAATAATATTAGTTCATTTGGCCATATTACTGGAACATACCTGGAACAAATACAATTGGAAATACTGCTTTGACCTCCACGCTCACCGGATCTATCACCTATCGAACATCTTTGGGACATGATGAGTCTCGAAAATTTACCGAGACCTCCAAACAATTTGGATTATCTACGACACCTCCTTGAGGTAGCATTAAATGAAAAATCCCAAGAGCATGTAAATCATTTGTTGCAAGGCATGCCGAGAAGAGTTGATGCCTGCAGTGCTGGGCGAGACAGCGTCATCCATTTTTAACGTTTTAATTGATAAATGTTGTGTTCTTTTACAGAAGCTCTGATCATTTAATACTGTTTTTTGAACCATTTTTTTTCCAAAACTACAAAACTTAATTATTATTATTGCTAGCTGGTGCATTTTATGGGAAAGTGAGTTCATGTATGTAAACAGAATTTACTCTTGTCGAGTGAACAAAAATTAAAAGGAAGGACTTTTGCGCTTTATAGGCCCTTGAACTGACGAACTTAACACCAACCAAGCCTGAAGGGTCTCGGTTTATCAGTTAAATTTGACACGAAATTTTTAACAATTAACGGCTAAAGCCAAAGTTCTTGCCAAACAAAATAAATTGATTTCTCAACCCCTTATAGGTCATGGTCAAACTTGAGTGGATGATTGCCAAAGATTACATTCCAACTTTGATGAACAACCGACTTTGAATGTATACCCACGTCAGGTTTGTTGGTGCAAATGACCACAAAACAGTGAAGTATTCACAAACAGGGGTGGGGGGGGGAGGGGGAGGTATTCATTCCTGATGCCCATCGATCACTTTCGTAAACACCCGTGTCATCGAAATTAGTCATGTGGCATGGCCTTGAAAAGATGATGGCTACATTTCCACCGACGGCCATTTTAATTAGCCGTAATTGAAAAGGTGTTGAATGGTCATTTCGAAGCAGCGTTGCCCCGGTCCTCCTGAGTGACGGACGACCATCTGTAACAAAAGAGAACAGCTTTAACAAGCTGCGCATGGAATAGATTTTCAAAGCTTTTCAGTGGCGTGGAAGCTCAATTTCCGCTACCTATGAACCCCCACAGTTGACACGTTTGCGGAGTCAAAATTCAAGATGAAAATGTTTACATATTTTTGTAATTCTTTTTTGTATGAAATTTTAAAGATTTGGAGCAACGGGCTTAGTAAAACGGGCGGTCAAAAATCCCTCCGCCACTGCAGTCATTGGCCTTCCCTTGGCTCAAACTCTTCACAATGGTTCCGTATTGTCTAAGCAAACGTTCCAACTGATCGAACGGTATACCGTACACCTTAAATATTTGCCGATAATGGTCTTTACACACTACTTAAATCTCATTGTTAGAGACTACCTAATGTTTAACTCTCTACAAATAGACAAACACCGATAAAATCTGTCAATCTTTAAACGGGATCCCATGAGTACCATTTACCATTTGTACCATTGTTTGTTTAAATATTTAATATTGTGTGTGTGTGTGTGTCGAATACTTTAGATTGGAGGCCGATTACGATCTGGTCAAGTACTTTCGATGTGCCTGATAAGGTAAATGCTTGTTTGTTGATACACAGCAGGGGGAAAGATGTTTTTGAAATCCAGCAACAAATAAAAACCAATTGATTTATTACTTATCAAAACAAAAAATGGCCACGAAAGGCCGAAGTTGCAAAAATAATAAAATCGAAATGGATATACTTGTAATGTAAATTCCTACGGGTATGTTCTTATCATTGAGCTAGTCTCTCTTTAAATCGACCAATTTGTTCCGGATTTTCACGTTCTTCTATTTTGCCAGACCCCTCTGTGTAATTGGAAGAAAATGTCCCTTTTAAAAAACATCGTTTGCCAAACAACCGCCCAATATGATTATTTACTTGATTAGTAAAGCATAAGGTTTACACCAACTATGAGAAATGGTTTGAAAGTTGACCTTTGAGGAACTAATCTTATTGGCTAATAAATATCATTCCCAGCTTGTGAAACTTCCATGTAATGGGCGACCTTCATCTCTACCCAATATTTAATTAGCTCCTCCTCCTCTAAACGACAATTTTGAGTAAAACTAATATGACAGAATAACTCCGGCTTTCTCACTATTACTCTCTTCCAGAAGCTTGTTAGGGATCACTATGCTATCATTATGCTTGAGTAATAATAGCTTAAACTTCAATTGCAGGCACGGCAGCATTGCCTCGAAGGCTCTCTATTAGGTTTATTTGGTGCTGGCTCCGGATCTGCTAGAGATTCGCGACCAAAAGATTTCCGGTTTGAGAGATGAAGCTCTAGCAGATTTTATTGGGACGAAGGTGGAGATGCCGGTGCTAAGCCGGTGCTAAGCCGGTTCTTTGCTCATCTTTGCAATTGGCTTGTTATTTGATGAGACCGCCATGATCAAAGTCCCTGGATGTGTAATATAAGTGGTATCTTATATGGTCCAACCTAGACTAACTTCCAGTTTAAACCTTTCCATGATAGACTCGATACTATACTAGGACTGAATAAGTAAACTTCGTGACCGCTCTTTTACGACGCTAATGGGTCGCCGAAGGTCTCTCAAAGTGATATGAATTAACAGGACCTTCCCGTGCTCGAAATCGACTACTCTTCTGAGGCAGTTTAATCTGCTGATATCACAACCATTGGCTTCATTTTTAGAGACCTCGAACTTTCATTGTCGAGCTCAGAACCTCTTCTGGCTCCATTTATTGCGCAGTTAGCTGAATTCTGACCCTGACAGTTTGCACACCAATTGTCTTCTGTCCAATTCCTATATACATATATCCACCCCATCTACAGAATTTATCGGGGTTTTTGAGGTTTTCCGCTTCCCAAGCGGAACAGGTGCAGATATAAAGTTGTAATGTAATACTCGACATGAGACCCTCATTCGTCAAGTAAATTATCAAGGAGTTTTCCGATGGTATGTAGCGGTAACCCCGAGCTTAAGGTTGCTCGCACACCAGAGATGCATGAGAATACATAAGACATGCAACGTGAGAGAGCAATGCATACTGCATGGAAACGTATGCAAGGTCGTACACCAGAATGCATGAGAAGACATGTAATGTGAGGTTTTCAACAATGCTCCTCGGTGTCCCAACCAACAAATTAGACGTGTACATTTTAAATAATCTAGCTTATATATTTTATTACTACTTTTGACCTGAGTCAACTTGAGTTTAGTTATATGACGTATTGTCAATAACGTGTAATATATGTAAATATTTTTTAAATCGGTCTTTAGAAGGTTTTCACAGGAGAATGATATTATTCTAACGCGGCACATGTAAAAATAATCGTGAACGTGTGTGTGGCATCTTTTATATAATATGATCGCTTACATAACTAAGTTGTTTTATTAGGTGTAGTAAGTTTGCCTTGTTCCGATTCACCTTGCGTTATACAATTGCTATAGAATTTGTAATTCAAGCGCCTTATAAAATTATTTTATAAATGAACCAATTTGCAACTATTAAAATGATTTGATGTAACTGCAGATTTCCCAGACAACTCTATAATTATTTCAGAAGACCGACAAGAGTGTAATTGTTTGCACTTTTTTTTGTAGGCATTAAACAGTAATATGGCGATTATATCAGTTTAAAGCTAATAGAAAGGTAGCAATAAAACGTTCCATAAATGCGTATTCATTAATGTAGCGATTTATTAATTTATACAAGGCAAATGTATGTGTGTGTGTGTGTGTGTGTGTGTGTGTGTGAACAATTGAATCGAGATTGTCCATCTTTACAATAATTCATTTCGTATTTATCCTGTGTTAATAACACGAGTTAGTCGGCCGTTATTTTTGCCTAAAACAATATTTCGTATTGTTCCCAAATAATGTGTGAAAAGGTGCAGAGAAATATTCGTTTCTAGAAGCGGAAAGAAGTATGAAACATCAATGACGATGCAATACCAATGAGAGGAACTGGTGAAAAATGTGACTTTACTTGAGCGATTTTATAAACACGCCTTTGTTGCACGAAACTCTATAGTAATGGTCCTAGACTTGCTTATAGAACTATAACCTCTCAGTCGGACACAATTAATCTTATTAATGTTGCATTAAGCGTCGGCGACACAAACTTATAAAACCGCTACGCAACACAATGGTGTTTTCGTCAAAAAGAACATCGGACATCTTTTTGAAAATAGTTATAATATTTCAAAGAAATCTTAAAATATTTTTAGAAACTGTGTAATAAAAAGTTTACTGTTTTTTCGCACAAAAATTAATTTCCAAACTTTTCCCTTCGAATCCCTATAAATTTCAACTTCGCCACTCTAACAAAGCTTAATACTAAAAAATATTTTAATTGACGATTTAGTGAAAGTTCTGTTCAATTAAACTAAGTATTTACTTGCTATTAATGAGAACGCACAAAATATTCCGAATGACCTGCGCCATGTTAAATGCATGTAATCAAAGTAATTTCAAGACGGAACCTAATAAGATGTCTGACTTTAATAGTAAGATTGATGTTAGCAAAACATACTTGAAATTGAACCTTGAAAATTAATGATCCAGTCATTTACCTAAACTGATTTTTTTTGAAAATGAGGTTAATACATGCCCCAAGAAGAGTTTTCTCAAGGAACTCGACATGACCGTTGCATGGGACCGAAACCATACAGTTTTATGTCCGTCCGAAAGCGGACGGCCACAGATAACATCTCCCGGCTTAAACCCGTATAAATCAGGATTTCCGATAATAAACACTAAATTTTACTCAGGTCGATTAAGATATCCATCCCTACAGTAAACCATGCCGTTACCGACTTAATTTATAAGTAGGTGCTCAAGAACACAGGTGCCAAAGTCGTTAATTGATTCTTTTACCTGGCCGCCTCCCATCCCGAAGAGGTGCCTCTTTATTTGTCAATTTGGGTAGGAAACTTGCGCACTCATCTAATTTCACTTGGGAATTATGTGTAACCAGTGATCATGGAACAATAATTATTTCGATTGGCATCCGGCGCTGCGTGGTGTTTTTCGATTGTCTCGCACCAGCGGTTGGGAGGCGGTACCAACACCGTTGCGGCAGTACTGATTCCCAATAACCAGTCATCGTTGATTGACAATTTATCTGCTGATAATAAGCAGTTCGATCTGTGAAAGGTAGCAGCGAATACCGGTAGTCACAGTAATTAGGGTTTTTTCAATTGGCGTCGATTCGGGCAAGATTACAGGCTCGGATCTGGCAAGTTTGCGTTCGAAAGCGCATTGTTTGAAGTTCGGGACTAAGGTGTAGATGGAAGGAAACCCCATTTGAGAGCGAATTAAAGTGTGGAATAAAGCGAGAGAGAGAGAGAGAGAGAGAGAGAGAGAGAGAGAGAGAGAGAGAATTAATTTGATTTGTTAAAAGCAAATTAACGTGGTTTTCGTATTCGTGTGATTCAGGCCAGTATCAAAATGTTGAATCTCCAAGGATGATTTAAGATCACGGTAATCAATTTCGGAGACCTTTCTCGTATTGAAAAATTGCATTAATCTAACCAACATTATGGCATTGAAGTTCTTGAAGTTAGGAGAGCAAACACCGAAAAAGCTGCTCAAAATTCAAAATATCATTGTCTCTTCTGCCTAGTGGAGTTTCTAGTATCAGTACTAGTTTTAGACTAACAAATTAATACCTAACAAATTCTAGTGCCTATCCTTCTGATTAAAGCGAGCCACACCACGTAAGCCTATTGTCTACGGGTGGGAAAATAAGGAACGCGAATTCTTACAGAGATGCCCCGTTTATTATACGACGTGAGAAAGGTTTTACGTTCCATGGGGGATAAATCAATACAGAGCGAGGCACAAAGGATCGCGAATTGCGCTCTCAGCACGAAAATCTGATAACATTTTCGCTACCTTTTTTCTTTTAACCAACCTCGATGACTTATCTACACAAAAACCACAGCTTTGAGCCACTTGCGTTACCAGAGCTTTCCGCTCTATTTCATCCTCGATAATAACTTTCTTACTCTAAACGATTTCTTACCAATTATTCATGCCCGCTACTGTTCACCTGAATTTTTCGCACTTCTTCTTGCAATGATTAATGACGCCGACGTCCATTTGTAATCATTTACCATGCAAATTATGCTAATGGCGGATTGTTATGGGGCTCGAAATATAAATAATTTGATTTGTTTCAACGTTGCCGCTAATGGGATGTTAATTTGCATGTAGTGATCAAATAATTGTAGTCGTAATTTTAATTTTCATGTATATTTTATTTCAGATCATTGGTGATTTTAATTGACTGAAATCAGTTTCTTTGTGGATGTGTTTTACTGTTTAAATCACGGTAATATTTGGGTAAAATAATGCTGCTGTGTGTGGTTGCTTCTTCCACCTTCGCCAATGGGTGCGCAGATGCCATATAAACCTAATCACGATATTGTCTTCTAGTCCAACCATCTTTACGAAGCATTTAAAATAAAGGAAGAATTTATTGAGTGAATAATGGAGGACATCAGGGAAATTTCTCTAGGACATAGTCCTTTTTCGGTAATCCTGGTAAAACAATGGATTCAGGCACGTTTTGTGTCGACCAACTGGGTGCCATCGATAGATGATATTGTGACCATTTTAGGAGAATCAAAGAGGATGTCAGTGATTTAATATTTTTTTAAATTCTTTAACAATAGACCGTTTATGCTCTTAGAAGCCAAACTGATTTTCAGCCAAGATTTTCAAGTAGCTTGCCTTTAGAAAATCCTTATAGGTCTAGCACTTACCACCATCTACCTGCCCCTTTTTTGCACACTTCGGGCTCCGTTTTTTGCGTCTTTTCTAGTCTTTCTATGCATCTTTTCAATCTTTTTACTCAGTTCCGGAACTTGTAAAGCCCCGTGATACTTCTGACATTGCGCTTTGATTCTCAATTGCCGTTCCTACACTTTTTCAGTTTTATCCCCAAATTTTTGTATTTTTTGTGTCGTTAAACGTCTGGGCTCACGGATAAAAACTATTCAGCAGACGCCGGATAACGTAAATTAAGTCAAACCAAGTGCGATTCATATTATCGAAACGTTTATAATAGTGAATGTGATTTAAATAATAAACGATTTATTAAAGAAACGTTTAATACATGTGTACAGCGTGACGTTTTAAAATCTTGCAATGGCTAAATCTCCGAAATGAAAAGAGGTTTGAAAAATTCCTCGAAACCTCTTCTATAATAAGTAAGGGGAAGCAAAATTACTCGTTTATTAACCTAATCACGTCTACCCTCTGACCCCCACCCACCCGAACTTTGTAATTTTCAATGGCAACGCCCCACTTGTAATATCTCTTTTTATAAAGCTCTTTAAAAAGACTTTATGATCGTTTTAACTAACATCGCATTTGTTCAAGCAGTTATCCAATTATTAAATAAAAAAGGAATATAATGTTTGCACTTACCGTTTATTTGATTAAGTGTTCAAAATGTTTTCCGTTATATTCCAGACAATAATAGAGTCTGTTTTCAAATTCCTGGCGAACGTTAGCCAAAGTTTTCGTTGATATATCTTGGCATGCTCGAATAATCCTTTCTCGTAATTCCTCAGTTGAGTCAGACTAAGTTTTATTGACGACAGATTTTAGGTGTCCCTATAAAAAAAAAATAAGTGGCGTTAGATCTGGAGGTCTTGGTGGCCACTCTATAGCGTGTCGACTACCAATCTATTTATTTGAATAATGTTCGTCTAATCATTGCCTTACTAAAATCACATAGTGAAGAGGTGCTCAGTCGTGTTGAAAATGTAGCAAATCCTTCAAAACCTCTAAATAAACGATAAAAGTATTATTGGAAATATTAGTGTGTGCTTCAACACGATTCTGAAAATGTACATTCTATTCTTTTTTTATTTAATAATTCGATAACTGCTTGAACAAATGTTAGCTAAAACGACAATAAAGCATTTTTAAAGAGTTTTAAACTTAGGAGTTGCAAGGAGGGGGAGCTTTTAAAATTAAAAAATTGGGGGTGGCCGGGGGTTAAAGGGTGGACGTGGGTAGGTTATTAAGTACATAATTTTGGTTCCTTAAAATATTCGTGTATGATATTTCTTTTCTTTCAGCTCGATGTAAAACTTGGTTAAAAACTTGTACAGTTCGCGCGTGAGTCACTGCACTTCTAACTTCAATGGGAACATCCTCATTATCCTCATTGTCCATATCTTCCTCCTTATTAACATCTTTTGTCTGGTTATCTTCGTTCCATAAATCAATATCAGCTGGAGTGCAAACAATGTTGGGATTCACTATTTCCAATAAATCAAGACCATCCAATGACGCACTGACATGAACATCAGCATTGGATCGCAGTTGTTCCCTAATTACGCTTAAGGGAACATCACCTTCATCTTGATCATTGGTACAAAACAGATCATTCCAACATTTTTGAATAGTTGAAATGCATTCCAGAGTGTATAAAAATGTAAAACAGCGTCTCATAATATTACCCGTTTCAAAGTCTCAGAAATGTTTTCAGGATTCTTTGATAAGAATGATGAAAGCAGAGATTTTTGGTAGTACAGTTTGGTGAGGCTTATTACGTTCTTGTCTATGGGATGAATTAATAAAATTACGTTGGGCTATTTGCACGTGACAATAATTGACCCATCCTCGCTCCTCAGTTGTTGCGGCGAAGGATGACTTGCCGCATTGTCTAGCAGTAAGAACGATTTTATTAGAAGCTTCTGTTTTTTTTGCGATTCTTTTTATCTAAACATTAAGCAATTCTCAAATTATGAATATGTAGAAATGTGGAATATTTGAGATTACAAATTCATTGTCATACCTCAGGCACACAGGGCTTGTGGAACCATTTCAGGTATGCTGTTGGTGATCCGAACGATTTCTGAACAATAATAATCAACAAGGAAAAGGAAATTTTTAAATAAGCGCGAATTTTTTTCCTTTTTCTTGATTGACTTCATTTTTCCTGTCGTCAAGAACTGTTTACACCATCGAGCTTACACATTGTTATCGCACGTCGTGCTTAGTACTAATTTTGCGTTTACACAAACGCAATACTTTCGTTATCGCGTGTTCACAATATCGAGCGCTTGCTGTATATTCAGGGGATTTTATGTTCAATGAAAGATTTTATTGCCATAAAAGGTCCTGCATAACTCGATAGAATTTTATTTCGAACGAGACGACTTTTAAAAACAACCGTTATTGAGTAAGTTATTAATGGTGCCAGCAACTTAGTACCCATAAACACATACGTTGTTTTATAGCTACCATCAACACACCCTCTCAATCAAATCATTAAACTTTAAGAACATCACAACGTGAAAGTTACAAAAACGTAAAATAGTTCAGTTTGATGGTACATTATTTAGCTACAGGTGCGTAAGTCTTGTAAAGATCATTACGATCCTGTTGAAAGCTGAAAGCCTTTAGTTACGATATGACCTTTATGTTGTCCGTCACTTTTCACTCTAAACTACTTACTCTCAATTACTTGTTTATGACTGGGGTATGACACCTCACTCCACGACTCACTTTTTTTTAACGTTTAATACCTTGCTATAGCTTCGTTCCACTGTTCTCGGTCATTAGTTTTGATTGCGCTGCATAAGGTAATGGATAACCGATTGTTGAAAGAAAACTGCTATCATACTATCCAACTCCCTGGGTGGCCATATTTCTCCGTATGTTCTATCTAATTCACTTATTGAAAGTTACTTTCTGTAGGCAAGAGATTTACCTCGGGGATGGAAGTTCCCTCACTTGAGCGTTGATCATTCTTTTCATCAGTACTTAAAAATGGCGCATCATCATTTTGCGAATCGTCTTGAACTATCTCTTCATTACCAAAATAAAAAAGAAAACTTTATCCTCGATTTTCTTGTTTTTCTTTTCTACTCCTTTTATTGCTCATCGTTGTTCATCATAACATTGTTCTTGTTGAAATATCATATTGTTGTTTTCTACTGTCTTCGTAAAATCTTCAAGTTGTTTCGCTGTAACGTAAGGGCTCTGGTCACAATTATTTTGTCGTCCGAGTTCTCTCCTAAGGGCTTCTAAGGGTCAGTGGAACAAAATCCAGGTAACTTTATTCAAGAGGGCAACATCCGTGGGAGCGTTAAAACAAAAGCAGAGCACTGATCAGTTTCGTGGTTTCCATCGAAGTTACGTGCCGGGAAAGCCAGTGGCCTTTGAGTTTGATCCGTCAACTCTTACCAGGTAAGTAATTTCCATGGAAATAGGCGAATCTATCAACGTTTTCCATTCTACTTTCATTTACGCAGGCGCCTACGGGGTGGCCCCACTAAGTTTGTTTACCCTTTCGCCGTAGATTTCATTCGAAAATAGAGCAAATGGCTCGAACCGTAAGTTCGTTCTCGACGATTCTCGAATTTTCGAATTAAAAAATATAATTTATTTATAAGTCCCCACCATCGGCCGGATTTTCTCAGTGAAACAATGTCTAACAACCCGAATGATTTATCAAAGCATTGCGCAGTGGCATCAAAGCCCACATTAATATTAATATACACGATACAAATACCTTGGACAAGATCCTGTTTTCGGTAAATTTCAAAGTAGGTGAAGCCGCATATACCGAGGACTTCCGTTACAAGGAAATTAAATTCATATATGCAAGCATTATCACTCGGTATGATTAATGTACTTAAAATAGCCGAAGCGGTAAGTGCATAAAGTGCATAAATAAAGAAGACGGACACTTAAGATGTTTGCGTAATGTTGAAGAGGTCGCTCAACAACTTACACAATTTACAGGTCGTATTTTCCACTGGTGATTTGCTTAAATGAAGACGTTGAAAGTTAGACAATGCCCGCTTCAAGCTGACGTTGTTATGAGGCGGTGGGGTTATGTAGAGGAACTATTAAACGCTTTATTAGTCCCGATTGAGGGCAACAAAATGTGCAGCATCCCTTGACCACCACTCTCACCCTTTGACAGACTGGTCAGTTTTGTTTGGCACTATAAAGTTCTAATCCCCTTTCGCCCTAAAGTAGCCTCGTATTTCGGGGCAGCGGCGTCTCATTAGTAGACTGACAAGGCAGGTGATGCTTCCGGACAAAGAAGACACACGCGACTGAATGTCCGCTCTAATCCCGATTTTCAAGGCAATTTGCAGTGCGGGTCTGGTAAACACGGCAATTTTAATCCTTTAATGGCGATTTCTGATCAAACATGCGAATGGACATTACGCCGGACAATAATTCTTCACGTGACAAAAATCTCGCGGTAATTAGATCATTAAAAGGTGTCCGCTATTAAACCGTAATTATCTGGAATTTTTGTGGCTAAAGCGATTACTTGGGTGCACCATGTTGGATCTCGATCAGGACACAGACGAAAAAATTACCTTTCAGGCTTTATCTGCATCTAATTTGATATAGCGCAGCCGGCAATGCAGAATCTGACAGATACAAAGCGATCTACTTTAGCCGCATCGCTCCAGTATTGATGCTTTTAAACCAGTAGCAGATTCTTCGAGTTGCCCGTAGAGCTAGAAGGAATTTGTTTTTACTAATAAGCGGATCATTACAAAGTTACAACTGGTCTTTTGATAGAAATAGTCATTAAAATGCGTCCGGGAGACATTAGCGCATGGGAAATTAGATGACTTCCAATTTCTCTCGGAACGGGGGTTTTTACTACTGTGGTCGAAAAATTGCGTGAATTTTTCACTTAAACTTCGAGGACGTTTTAAAAATCGTTAAGTCACTTTTTTGAAGGTTGGTAGCACCGTCTGCGACATCTATGCGAAGTGTCACGTCAACATATTGAATCGCTGCAGAGCTACACGTGTTTCTGTAATTATACAAAAGTAAGGTTTTAGATTTTTGCTCTGTCCGATTTGGCTGGACAGAGAATTTGCATTAAATTTGGTTTGCGGAATAAATATTCTGCCGCGGAAACGAAGATGTTACAAAAGGCCCTTGACCATGCTGCTATGTCGCAAAAAATCTTTACAAGTGGTCAAAAGTCTTTAAAGAAGGCCGAGAGGGAGTTCAAGAAGGATAGCGCCCCGGACGACTTTGAAAGAGATCAAAGATTTGGTAGTTCAAAATCGTCGATTGACCATTAGAGCCCTTGATGGTGTTGCGGACATCTCATTCGAATCAACTCTAACCATTTAAAAATATTTCTTGTGCCTCAAACGTGTCAAATCTCCATTGGGTCCAAAGAGGCTCAATTTTGTTTGGCGAAAAGTGTCGCATTGAAATTTGTCAAACAATGATTTCTGACTAGCGGGACGTCGCGAAATGCATCATTACGAAAGATGAGACTTGGACCTGTGCACACTAACCGGACACAACCGACCAATAGAGCGAATATCTTGCAAAGGGTGCAAAAAAATCCGAAAAAATGAACGTCACCTTTCCAGTTTTCTTCGCCTATCGCGGTGTTGCATACGGGGAGGGAATGCAGTCCGATACTTTGCTGGCGCTGTTGGCCAAATCTTTCGTCTCATGCATGAAAATGCTCGTCCACATGTCGCCGATATTGTGACAGACCGCTTGACCACCGAAGGAATCGCCGCATTGCCGTGGCCAGCACAATCGCCAGATCTGAATCCAATCGAGCACGTCTGGGACATGCCTCAAAGAAAAGTTTCGCCACATATGGCCAACAATGGCGGTGCCTTTTGATTCCGGGAGCCACTGTAAGAAGAACGAGGAAGGATACCACAACATCGAAATCGACAATATCATTTTAGTATAGACGACAGAATTGGGGCTGCGATTAATAAACGTGAAGGGGTAGCTTTTGTATTGTAGACTCCATCTTTTACGGTTGCTGAGAATGTTTTATTAAGCTAAAAGAATGGTGTATTAGTTGTGTTTACACCTTATGAATAGGTCAGTATAATTTAGAATCATCATCATCGACAAAACCTCAGTTTTGGTGTATATCAAACACTTTCTAACACTACACACGCATAACTTTATTTTCTAATTAATTTCAGATGAATTTCAATCTATTTATAAAAATATCCTTAGATTTTTCCGAAGTGCGTATCGTGACTGATTAACCCAAAATGATGATTAACCCCAGCAGTTTGTGCTCGAACTGTGAATACGGCCCGCTACACCTGCAGTTAAAAATCAATATTTCTCAGCCTCAGGTAACAGATAACCGGCGAAAGACATTTTTTCAGGAATCAACTTCGGTTATTTTGAGTTATACACTTAAGATTTGAATCGAACGAACACGTTGCTATGATTTGCCTGAAAGAAGTTGGTCAAGTTTTCCGCTGTTGAAGGTCTTTATGCACGCTGCACATCTGGGATTTCACTCTAATTGAGGTATAAATGTTGTTCATCGAAAATATTGTAATTTTTCTTTCAAACGGGCTTCAAAATGAACTTGAGAAAGGATTATAAGTCACATGCATATAAATCAATACGAGATAGCTCGTTGACTTAAACCCTAAGTCTTATAAGCTCTTAACATTGTACTCTTTTTCCTTTCATTTCCTGTGTATGGCATATTAATCCACAGGCATAATCGTCGTAAATTGCAAGTCGACGATAAGTTCTGTGCATTAAAACGAATACTGCTAATTATTATAATCTATTAAGAGCGGCTTTATCGGAAACCTGCTACCGATAGCATCAAGGCTGGAGGAACATGCACCTCTACAACTTTTAGACGGATTATAGGCAAAGTTTTTACGCATTTCGCAATAGTGTTTGGTACGTCACCATCATCATCATCGTCAGCAATTCAACGGAATCCATTAATCTTGTTTACATTTCTACTTACACACTTTACCATATATTCAATAAGCTTAGGCCTAAGGCGGTTTTCAACGCATTTAATTGAAATATCTACACCGTGGGCAATGGAGATCCCTTTCAGCAAATGAAGAACGGCCTACACAGGTTACAAGCAATTCTACATAACCAAATGAGCCGCCGATGAAGGATTTTTGGAGTACGTTAAATAATCTCATCCCGTGCAAATGTCGTCTGAAAAAAGTAATTCCTGGGAGTTTCTTATGCGATAAATGGAAGGAACTTTTAAGGAGTTAGCACAAGTTTGGCGAGTTTGAGTGGGAGTTCCATTCGGTTCAGGGGGAGCTCCATTCGTGCGAACTTCAGGACATAAATCAGCAAATCCAACGCACAAGTAAAGTTTGCATGGAGTAGAAACCCATAAATCTGGGAAGTTCCCGCTCAGTTTCGAATGATTTAGTGATTGTTGTCTTGTCGGCTTGGGGATTGGACGAGTGAAATGGAAAAGCAAATAGGTAGGCGAAGTATGTATGGGAAAATCGAAATTGACTAAAAACGAACTTACGGCAATTCAAAAGGGCTTTCTCCAAGTTAATTATAATTCTGTTCTCATTAACATCACCAAGTTGCAGAATGTGACTAGTAAAAACCATAACGATGTAACAGACATATTTCCCCCTAATGATGGAGGAATAATTCCAATATTTTCGAAGTATACGAGTGGCCTTTTTATAAGCAGAATGCAGCAGGAAAAATAAATACCTGAAAGTAGAAAACACGGTATCCATCATGCTAATCAGTGGCAGCATCGCTTTACTTTCAAACGACGTAGTGCTATAAATATACGTGAATATTTATAAAATGTCGTTGGAGACGTTTTTCGAAAAATATATGCGTGTATGATCGCCGGATAAACCGGTTGCTTTATGACAGTAAACGTACAAGAGAAATCATCAGATATTGCCCATTATTTTAAACCATTTTGGAGCTGCCTATCGGGTACTTGCCATTGATGGAATATGAGATCAGTTTTCAAAGACGCAACATTCGTAATTGGCCTTCGGGCCCAGCGCGGTACTTTCGGAGGTCCATTCGCTGCAATGAAAGTGAAGATTGGGAGAGACACCTCTCAACTTCGAACTTAACTCAGTTTAGGTACCTACGGATTGAGAACCTAAAACTTCGTTACTCTACTTTGAGGTTCAGTTTTAATGGCTTCGCTTCTTTCTTTTAGCTTCGTTTGGTAGATCTGAACGTTTTTTAGCATCGCATTTTGTTTTTTTTTCAAACCCGGCCCCCACACCCGTTTTATACAAGAACCAAAACTAACCGATATATCAGCTGAGATGGAATGGTAACAGATAAAAAAAAACCTGATAAAACAGGTATCAAAATAACTCTGTATCTCCGAAACTAAAAGAGATATTGACTCTCGGTGCGTGAAAAGCCTTTCAGTCAATTAATTTAACATGCCTAACACGTTTCACAACTTCGCTAGACATCAAGGGCCGAAGATGGTAAGATGGCAAAAAGCAGGCACCTTCTCCTTTTGGATAAACTCGGGGAGTTTCTGAAACCTAAATGTAGAGATTTTGGTGTCGAGGCTACGAAAATACAAAAAGTTATCAATGAATTTAAAAATAAAATTTCAACCTTTAACATCGTAATTCTGAAACACGTAAAATTGGTATAAGGTATGTTGGGTGCAATCTTCATATTTTGGTGTCTCCTACCCCGGGTTTCGCCACGTCCCACTCCCACTGAATAACCCTGTAGTTGATTTTCAATTCAGATTTTAAATTATCGAAGGGGCCACGGATTTCAGAAACTACAAGAGACATTAGAACTAGGTTCGTCCATCTTGTTGAGGTCGCTGAGGCGATTATTTTGAGCAGTGTCGTAGACAGTCTGGTACTCTCTAGATGTGAAGAAGAGTGTGATGGAAAATCTCTACCTATTTGGCCTCCTTCGGTCCATCCGCACACATTAGCCACCCCCATTCTTTTCCACTCTTCTTTGCCTGTCTTCGTGTTCATTCATCTAGTTCCAACGTGCCTCTTCAGGTCATCCGCCCATCTCATTTGGGGCCTTCCCTCTGCCTCTTTTGTTCTCCCAAGTTTACGATACCTTTGGTCCATCGGTCGTCCTCTTGACTCACATTGTGATCAGCGACTTTCCATTTTAATTTTCCTTCCTCTTCTCTAACGTCTCTTACTTTCGTTTTATTTCTTATACACTCGTTTCTCTTTCTAAATAATAGTTTTATATGTAACGTTTGCTTTTCTATTGATATTTGCGTTTTTGTAATTTTGGCCACGTTCAACTCTACAAGTGTCCCTGTTTGAGATCCATGTGCGAGGACCGAGAGTGCACGTTGATTATCGCCGCTCGACCAGCTGGCATGCTCCATATGGATGTTTTCTTAGAGAACACCGGCACAGTACGCCCTCAATGTTAAAAACAAGAGGTATTATAACTGGAGGTATTTTTTTAGTTTAGTAGCTAAATTACTCATACGTACATGTCCCAGACACTGCTACACAAAAATTATAATTCTATACATATTATCCATAATGAGTAATTTGCTACGAATTTTTGAAATTGGTTTTTAAAACTGCCATTGAAATTTTAGTCAATTCAGGGTATAATAATAAAGAAAACTTGCTTGCCGAAAAATAATGTACTGATCATAATTATTGTCATTTGCAATGCAACTTTAAGATCGATGCACATAAAGATAAGGAATAATTAGCCTTAATTTCGATCGAATTTTCGGCGAAATCGGCTCTAAATTATTATAAAAGACATCTGTTTTCTTTAAAAAAAATGCAAGATGTGTATGCAAGGCTTGTCGAGGAGACATTGTAGCAGAACGGATTAAAACGCAGTGGCGGATTCATGATATATCGGCAACTTGAGTGGGCTTATGAATATTTACTAATAGCCTCTGGTCCCTTCTGGTGAAGTTTGGCCCGCGCAAAAAAAAATTAAAAAAGTATATTATTTTCGGAGCAAGTGTTGCAAAAATATCGCATCGTAAGTAAACGAGGGCAATTTTCGATAAAAATATGTATAGTAGTGTTCCTGCCGAATTTTTGAACTGTTGATTCGTCTGAAGAGAGGAAATTTCCAAAAATTGAAAATCACTGAAGGATCCTTGAACACATCTCGAGCCGTCTCGGTTTGAATGTATTAATTAGGTACGGGCAAACTTGAAGTTTACTCGGAAGGAAATTTCTGCGTCCGATATGCAACTTCCAGCTAGAAGAAAATGTATTTAATATATAAAATCTTTTCTCCGTGGGAGTCCGTGGCAGAATTATTTGACCGTTGCAAGCCCATCTCCCTTGAAATATTACTTTTTTAAACCTTAATAAGCTCATTACATAAGGTAACTCTAAAGCAGAATGAGCTTACAATCGACAGTTACATCTTCGCAGCCATATTTCAGATATAAAAAGCCCCTTGTATCGTAAAATTTTACGTGCTATGCTCAATAAACTTTTTCTTTCAGTGGTAACATCTTTATAAAGAGCCGTAAAAGCCGAAGTACCCTTTTTCAAACTTAACGTGAAATTACCCACTTCTTTGGTTCAGGATTTTATGGTTTATTCAAATTATTATTAAGGCATGCGTTACGACGTAATACTTTCTGATAGTCATCCTGAGAATACATTTAAGTCTTTTTCTAGATTCCTATATTTGCAATTATCCCTGCTTGACTCGGCTTGTTTATTAGCTGCTCATTTTGCACTCAATTACAAAATTTCGCGCCTTGGCATGTCCATTAGTAGTTCGCAAAATGCAAATTTACCATTTTTCCAAGTTCAAGTTACCCGGACTATCTGAACATCAGTATTGTCCTAAAGCAGCCGTTTTTCTTCCTGAGGCTTATTTGAGCCTCGATGGTCTATTCTTCTTTTCCGCGGAAGAAACAAACCGCTTTCTAATTAATTCCTAATTATACGGGATTATTCTTCAGTTTTAGATAGGCAGGGGAAGGTCGATAAAAGTGGCCCGGGGAGCTGCTCTTCTTTAAAACCGTTGTGGAGATTACTTCGATTTCTTTTTAAACGAACGCGACCGTAACGTGCAATTAGTCGAAATACCGTAGGGGGTGAGATGGGCAAAATAGAATATTTTTTAAGTTTGAAAATATGGCCTTTTTGCCCCTTTCCCCGGAGCTCCCCTGATCAAACCAAATACAAAATTAAAGCTTTAACAATTAAGCGAATTACCATAAGTAATTTATAGGATAGTGTCTTTTGAACTGTGCGTTTTTAATAATAGTAGAACAACTTTATTGCTCCCATCTAGTTGTTGTTAATAAATTTTCGGGCTGCCCACTGTGAAATAGCGCTTTAGTTTAAATATTTTCCGTTATAACAGGAATTATGATTAAATGAGTTTTATTAAGGTATAAACTGCGGCTGCTATGAATTCGTAATATGGGATAAACCAAGTCTGGCCCCAACACGAATCTTGGGGGCCATAAAAAGCGAAAATAATAATTAAATGACAAATAAGTATTAAATTGCGGAGCTTTTCGTGCTTCGGGTGAAACATTATGTTACGCAGCACTATACAGGGAGCGTTCATTTTAACTTCTATTAACTGCCAAAAGGATCTGGGAGACAACGCTATTCAACATCCATCAAAAAATATTGTCTGGTTAAATTTTGCGAGGAAATATTTCATGGTCATGAAAACTCGTTCAGCTATCATCACGTCACATTTTATCAAGGAATTAACTCATTGTCGGATAAAATTTAGTGAGGAAATCGATCTCTTGTGTAGTGGATAAAATCCTGAGGAACTTCATTGGACATGGATTAAATAAATTTAGTGCGTCAATGAAAACTACTGAAGGTTTAGAAAATTTAAATTCAGGCTGAAACAGGAAAAAATATTCGATTTTCACGAGGAACCATACTTATTATAATGGACAGAATATCTTCCAATTTAACTGAATTTTAAAACGTCCTGGGTTGGGAAAATTAAAACGACCCTGCTGCCATTAAAACTTAATCAAGAATTGAATACATTTCTCATAAAAAATTTAATGTGGATTTTAACTAGTTTGCGGCGTTAAATCAATTTAAGAAAAAAATTCTTGCAGGAAATAAAGCTCATTTAACTGATATCCAAACTTAAATACATCGATCAAACAAGTTTAGTCAGGAAGATAGTCGTGCATCATCATAAATTCTAGAAGGATCGTTATCGCAAAATTTCAATTCGATCGGAGGTCAGTGATTTTTGACAAATTAAACCCATTTTCAAATGGCACTTAGTGTAAATTTAACTTATTGAAGTCATAACAGAATGCATAAAAGTTACTTAAGGAAATTTAATGAGGCAAATCAATTCTTAACGTGATACGACGCACACTACGCCCCTGCGTTAAGTGGCACATAAGAACATTAATTTATGATTTGCAGGATTTGCATTTTTCTTCCTTGAATATTAAGGGCGTACTAGCAGATTTGCTAACTATAGCAGAAGAATTTTTCAATTTGGAAAAACGGGAGTTTCTGGAAAATTCTAAGGCTTAAACAGCGAATACTACGCCTTTGGTCATCGCTCAATCTTTGACAGCAGTAATTTCGAAGAGACAATCTTAATACGATAGACGCTCGATAATGTAAACTTAATCAAACCGAGGGTGGTTCACATTATCGAAATGTTTACAGTAGCGAACGTGATTTAAATAATGAAAGATTAATTAAAGAAACGTTTAATGTACACAGAGGGTGGCCAGTTGATTTTGAGACACTCTCAATTCTCAACAACGAAGAATTTTTTGAATCGAACGTGCAAATCAGGGTTATTCAATGTTAGTGGTTGAAAAAATGGCAATGTTCATTTTTCATTTTAATAGCTTTTTCCATGGTATTTGAAGGTGACCTCTATTTTTTTAAATGGCAACGTATCGTTTTTATCACAAATTCATATTCTTCTAACGGAAACAAATAACATTTACCATATCTCAAACATTTTTTTATGCAAGCGCAAGTTAAGCATCGATAAGATGAAAGATCTAAAATGATGTTTTCATTTTTTGATTTCCCCTCATATTTTTCGGTTTAGTCGAAATTTCCTGATAAATTTTGCCCTCGAGATAACTCCATGAATAAAAGTCGAGGGGCGTTAGATCGGGTGACCTAGCAAACCACGCAACAGGACCACCTCTACCAATCGACCGATCGATCATCGATAACTTGTTTTTGCATAGAAATATGTTTCGAGTAAAAGTTGTTTGTCGCTATCAGGATCGTATGAATTTGTAATAAAAACCACACATTGCCATTAAAAAAAATTAAGGCCACCTCCGAGTGACCTTGAAAACGCTGTTTAAATATAAAATCGAAGTTGCTATTTTGTCCCCCCTTTAACACTGATTAGCCCTAAATTGAAAGTTGGGTTAAAAAATACGCTGTTGATGAGCTTTTAGAATGTCTCAACATAAATTGATCACCTTGTATATAAAAAAATAAACAAACATTCTAATGGTGATAAGTATTTTTGAATTAGAAGAACAACGGTGTGCAATTTTAGTTTGCGTAACTTGGCACTTAGCATTGTCTTCAAATGCCTGCGCTCTTAAGCTACGAAGAACTAAAATATTCGTGTATGATACTTCTTTACTTTCGGCCCAATCTCAAGCTTGATTAAAAACTTGTACAGCTCTACAAGTCACTGCACTTCTAACTTGAATGAGAATGCCGTCATCGTCCTCACTGTCCATATCTTCCGCCTTATTAACATCGTTCTTCTGCTTATCTTCGTTCCACAAATTAATATCAGCCGGGTGCAAACAATGTTGGGGTTCACAATTTCTAACAAATCAATTCCCTTTAATGACGTACCGACAAGAACATCACCGTTGGATCGCAATTATTCCCCTAATGACGCTTAAGGGCACGTCATCTTCATCTTGGTCGTTGGTACAAAACAGGTCACTTCGACATTTTTAAATAATCCAAAATGCACTTTACAGCATATGCAAATTTAAAGCGGCTTCTCGTAATGTTACCAGTTTCAAAATCTCAAATGTATTTTCAAGATTTTTTGGTAAGAATCACGAAACTAGCGATTTTCTACAATATAGTTTGGTGAGTCTTATTACGTTCCGGTCCATGATCCATGAACTAATGGAATTAGGTTGGGCGGAATGTAGATGACGAAAATTGACCCATCCTCGCTCGTCAGTTGCTGCTCTGGAAGATGACTCGGTACATTATTTAAAACTAAGAACGTTTTTATTGGAAAATATCTCTTTTTTTAAGAAATTTTTTACCTAGAAATTAATTAATCCTCAAATTACGGCATCGAGCGTGCACATTGTTCACTTTATCGAGGGCCGGCTGTATTTATGAGGTATTAAGATTCCTCACTAAATTCCCTTTGGGAATGGGTTTACTTCTTAAAAAGTAGAAACACGCTGAATCCAATTAAATGAAATGAATTACCTCCATTGAATTTCATTTGAATTTCATTTCCTTGGGAATTCAGTTGTGTCTTCTGTCGGCGAAGCTGTGTGCTCGCTACAGGATGACTGGAAGGTGGTGATTTGCTTGCTCTCCTTTGTAAACGAGTAAACATTTTTAATCTGTCCAAGCTGTTATTGACCGGTGCCATTTTCCCATGCTTTTCAAATATATTTGTTGGAATATAACTGAGTTTGCACAACTCGAGGCACGAGAACCCAGGGAACAATGTCCCTCTCCCCAATATCTAGATTCTGTAATCTAAAAAATAAAAACAATAGCCGCGTTCTCTCTCGGTTGCTGGAACCCAGATAGTGGTAGGTACCTGTCGGAGCCTGTAACTTTAACGGCGGGTCGTGATATAAATTAATACTTGTTGCATTTATTTAGCAGGGTTACAGTTCACGCAACTAGCGATAAATATCTACCAATTAGCAGTTTATTGGCTTGCTTGCTGGTTAAATTATAAAATGAACAAAAAGCTCAAGAATGTGATGCTTCAGGAACGGTTTGAGAGTTTAATTGAATGCGGCACACGAAACACGTCTGTCCATGAGAAGTGCATTACCAGAAATGTTTTTATTACATGTAGAAAATATCCCCAAGTTAAAGTTTCTGAAACTCTTCATAATATCAAAATTTATATTATAAAAATATACCAAACTACCTGTTCATAAATTTCCATTTATCATTGTAATAGTAGTACAATTACAATAGAAACGCTAGTTAAGGTTTTTTTTTTAACATAAACATGCAATAAAACTGATTTACAATCGAGTGGATTATAAACGCTCTTGCTTGATCGTTAACTAACTCGGCTTCATGAATATTTATTTCCGAAGAATAACAAAAGAATTCTTCTTGATCTAATGAATTCTTCCAAGAGATTCTCTGCAGAATGTGTATTCAACTAGAATAAGGTCTATTTTCCCTCAGATCTAGATGCTGGCGATACACTTCCTAGCATTATCTCTATCTGTGTCCATATTCTAGTCCATTCAAAACAGTTCCTTTACGGAAAAATTTATTAAAGAAGAGATAAACTTAAAACTTGAAAGAATTAGCACATACATATCGTGAATTCACCATCATCTATCACATTCGGTTTAGATATGATTGGTGCAAAAGCAATTTTTTCAAGTTTTCCCAAGTATCTTCTTTCCTTTTCTCGTGGCCCAAAGTAATGCCCCCCTCCAGCATCGTTTCTTTTCGTATTAAGCTAAAAAATTTATTGTTCGTGGACAATACCCACGTCCTTCGAAGTTTATTACTTCTGGAGGTCGCTTTGGTACGTACGATTTTTGAAGTTTCCATTTTTACTTAAGATTGACCGCACAGTATATCCTGGTCAAAAATGCGGCTTAACGACGCTGTAACCAATACGGCTGCAAACTATAAGTCTTTCAGAATATCTCAGGGATTATTCTTATCAAAATTTACTGGGGCTGAAAGTCTATAGTTGTAAAATGTTTTCGAAATTTTCAGTTGTTTGTAAGTTTTTTCTAAATTTGTGACCTCAACAAACATCCCCCCACGCCGGCATTTCTTTACCAAACTGCCAACAAATCAAACTATTTACTCAAAAAACTTAATGGATCGTTCCGTCCGAAATTCATTGGCATAGTTGGTCCACTGCGGCAATCACGATATTTCAAAATTTGCCGTTCTTTTGAAATTTAAAAAATTTAATTTGTTAAAGGAAATAACACCATACCACACCACTGCTACATTATGTAACAAACTGCAAAATTTAGTACTTATCACAAAACTTCGAAGGATTGAATGACCCAAAATTCATTGGTGCGAAGGGTCTGTTTTGGAAATTTAAATTTTTTAAATGAAGGCACCCCGAAAAGCAAATTTCCTGTACACCCCTCAAGAAAACTCCCTCTAAATTACCCCTATTATGTCAAATTCTTATGATTTAACCACCGGTCAGGCCATTTTTATTCTGTTTATTTTATTATTTTCCACTCGAATCTTCAGATAAGACTAAACACGCATTTCTTTAATCCTAAACCCACAAAAGAGGCCTTTATCTAGATTGAATTTGGGCAAGCCCATTAATAAATAATACAATGGAACAAGGCGTATCTGAAAACTTATGAATAATTTTGCATTTTCAACTTTTTATTTCGGGAATCCGATGCGCAGCTCTTAATTACTTCATATCTAGTTAAGAATTTGACTGAAACATGACGAGATTAATGAACGAGTATGACGGACTTCCGTTGCTTTTCACTTTTATATTCAAGTACATACCGGTGTAATCAAGAGTTTTCGAAGAATAATTTAAAAGTGAAATACTCCTGTACTACGTTCAAGGGAAGACTGTTGAAATAAATGCACTTCCCGCTTAAATGAAGGGTCTAAGGTAATTCGCATCACTTTGATGTTAAACAATCATTGTTAAAGTCGCATAACCAATGATGATCGTATCGTCCACTTGAGCAATGAAGAGTCATGTCGCTCCGGGTTGCCACTATTCAAATTGGGCAAACCAGCACCTTTCTTCGCGGCATGAACTTATGCAAAACGTCAGCGATCTGATGGCGAAGCTGAAGCGATTGTCATCATCTACAGGAGATTCTAATTCAGTGTTAACATACAATCCATCAGTCTTTGTTATGATTAAAAATCATCTAAATTTTCCTCAGTTCAAGAACGTAAACCTCTGATGTACGAGGATACATTCAGAAATATCCAACCTGACATGTAGATGGCGATTTTTTATTAAAATTTACCAATATTATGAAAACTTAAAATATTTTTAAAAATAATTATTAAAAACTTGAGTCTAAAGTTTAACGTTGCTACGTTGATTTAAATGTGTTTTGGAGTTCTCCTTAGTGAACTCTTTCAGACACTTTGTGAGCATGGAAAACGTTGGTCGTTGATACTCGATTGTATAGTTTCATTTGAAAGGTCTTATTTCATTCAACGTCAAAGAGGATCTAAATTCTACTCCGGGGGAATCTGGTCCTTCGTTAACAACAGTAAATTATTGAGCGGCAGAGTTTAAACGCAGTCGTACCGGCTGTCGAGACGAACTCCACAGTGGTCGACCCAATGACACTCCAGATTTGACCACTCCTGATATTGTGGTGAAAATCGAGGAAACTGTCCTGGAAGACCGTCGGCTAAAATTGAGCGATTTGGTAAACATGATCGGCATTTCAATTAGTACTGGACATCACATTTTAACCGAACAAATGGATATGAGAAAACTGTGTGCAAGATGGGTGAAGCGATTACTCACAATCGAACGAAAACAGTGGCATGTTTCAAGGGAGCGTTTGGCAAAGTTTCGCAGCAATAAAGTCGAGTTTTCGTCTTGATTCACGCCAACGACTGAAACATGAGTCCACCATTTCACACCTGAGACGAAAGAGTAGTTAAAACAATGGACTCAAAGGGGGAATCGGCCCCAAAGACAGCGAAAACCTTTCCGTCTGCAGGAAGGGTGGTGGTGTCCGTTTTTAGAATGACCGTGGGACAATTTTTATTGACTCCCTAAAGGAAAAACAATGCACGCAGGACATTATACAAATTTATTGCAGGGTTTGCGCGAAGAGGCTAAGAAAAAGCGAGCGCATTTGCCGAAAAAGATAGACTTGTTTCAACAAGACAACGCACCAGTGCACACTTCCGTCTCATCGTGACGACCAAAATCGATCAACTTGTTTCGAATTTTTTCGTCGTCCACTCTATTCGCCAGATTTAGCTCCGTCAGATTATTTTCTATTTCCAAATGCGGAAAAATGGCTCGGTGGACAAAGATCTACCAAAAATGAAGAGGTGAAGTCCGAGGTTGGGTGTCCATTTTGAAACATTCGAAGCTTCTTACTGCAAACGCAGTATCGAACATCGCTCGGAACGGTGTGCCAATCTCAAAGGAGACTATGTAGAGAAATAACGTAATATTTTCCAATGTTTTTTTCTTTAAGGGTATGGTCGAGTACTTCTGGGACTATCCTCGTACAAGCAGTCGAAACCGATTGCTATAGCCATCAAAGCACAGAACGAAACAAGCAAACCTGAACACAAAGTCATCGATTTCAGATGTTCATTCACATCACCGGACATCGATATGATCAGAAACATTTGGGATCGGCCTGTCGAAACACAGGCTTATCTTGACTGTTTTAAGAGATACAACTTTATAAATTTTAGCGAAGGAAGTACACCGGCGTAAATAACGTAACTTGTTCGTCTCGAATCTTGTCACCTAACTTTGATTGGACGATAAGGCCGAAGTTAGAAATGGCATAAGGTAAAAAAAAAATAATGTGGAGACACCGGAAATGTATCTAAAAGCAAAATATTTGCTTACCTTCTGAGGGTAGCAACGAACGCAGGAATACGAAGAGGTATTAGTTAAGTGGCAGGAAATGGACCTTCATGCGAGCGGACAGGGTGGACAAAGGGCACGTCTACTTGACTGGACAATTACGTCCGTTTGGCGTCAAAGATAAATAGATATGAAATATGAGGGGTGCCCGTTTAATACGCACCTGTCGATTGACTTCTGCACACCAAGGAAGCTTAAAAAATTTATTTTAAACGTTATTTAAATAACTGGTAGTTCTGCGTGTGGTCGGAGATCTTGCGGTAACCTCTAGTAAAATATGTATCCTTCTACCAGAGGAGAAGATTAGAATCTGTAAAAATTCTCACAGTTCATTGAGAAACCTTTCAGACCGAAATATTTTAGTGCCTTAATTAACGGTGTCGAAAATATAAATGGGTCGAGGAGGTTTGTTTTATGGGGGCATTAGGAAGAGCAGATCCATTCTAGGGTTATGCAAAGGTTATTGCAAAGGTAATTACACCAATAAACGTAGAGCGTAAAAGGGCTTGTCACTAGCCCTCCAATTCAACCTTAAGGCTGTTCCGAGTCCGTATCAATCTTGCTTAACGACCAGCTGCAAATTTAAAACTGCAGTGATGTAATTTTGCTAATTCGTCAATGAAAAATGACCATTATTTCGTTCTTAATTTCATTCTTAATTACATTATTAATACATTAAATAAGTAGATATCTACTGGGGTAATTACAAAATTTTTATGCTGATTTTGTTAGTGATGGATAGCTAAATAAAAAGTTATACTCGGTTTTATTTTTATTTGCCCAAGCTGATGTTTATCATTCTGTAAGATTATTTATTACATGTGATATTGAACTAAATTGAGTACAGATAAAATTCGTTTTTTTTTTCGCATTTCTTCATGGAAGTTTTCCCGTCATCTTACAATTGTTTTGTAGATGGGTAAATGTATTACTCCAATTAGTCCTAATTGTTCCCAAATCGATAAAGATAAAATACAACTGAAATAAAAGTTTTCTGTTTGTTAACGTTCTGCAATATTATTTACTCTTTTGCAATAAATTTGAACCCGCTTCATAACGCAAGACCTCATCTAAACGCATAAACATTGAAGTCAGTCTGAAAACCCGTTATCGTTTCAAATTTGATCATGCAAGAGTGCCCTTTATGCACCCACAGGGAGGCCAAAAACACAAATTCCTTAACCCGAAGTGACCTTAAATTGTACATTATTCATCACAGTTTTCGCCTTTTCGGGGAAATACGATTAAATTACGAACCTTAAAATGACGAATTTTACTCTTGTAACTGAGTTATTACTTGCCAAAGGAACGACGCGAAGAGTTTTTATCGTGTGTGAACTATGAGGTGAGACTTCTGGATCAATTGAAGACATGATGCGATTTTTACGTTTTGTTAAATTCCATACCAGCCGAGATATTTCAATTTTCTTTCTCATCAAACGATCTGAAACTAAGTGTTGAAGAGAGGTTTTTATCTACCCAGGGCGATTCAAGAACATACCGACAACCTTTGAGAGGACGTAAAGCTCGTAAAAATAAATAGTTAGATAGAATAAAATTAGGTCCGAAATCATTTCCAAGATATAGAGTGTTTAATCTTTTTTTATATCTTTTAAATATTTCAAAGTCGGTCAAGGACAAGAACATGAAATTAGGGACCCGCTATGGCGGGATAAATGTACACGTTCTGGGGTGCGCGGGATATTTCCACTTGCACCAGTAGCGTCCAGCGTTTCTACATGTTTAAACAGTTCAAAATTTAACGGAACCACAACTTGCAAGGAGAATATTATTTTTGCGATGAGACATGTTTCACACATGTGTGTCTTCGTGTCCTCTATCACTACCAAATGAAACATAAATTAATTTCTCCTAAAGAATTTTTAAAAGTCGCATTTAGAAACCCGTGTCAGTTTTGGAGTAGACGTAGGAATAAGAAGTTATTTTTTATCTTGGAAACGTCTACTTAAGCGACAAAACACTAAGAAGTATTTTTTTTTATTAAGAATTCATGGAATATTAAAAAATCTATCCGTACTAAAAAAAACCAGTGGCGCACTTCTTCATTAACAACATGCACAGTTATCCCGCCATAGCGGGTCCCTAATTTTATGTCTTTGTCTCAGCCCGTTTTTGAAATATAAGGAAATATATATTGTGAAATGAAACACTCTGTATCTTGGAAACGAAGTAATTTTGGATCTAACTTCATTCAATCGAAATATTTGTTATTATGATATGTGCAAGCAGCCGTATAAGGAAGGAAATTTTAAATATAATGCCAAGCTCAAGTATTGCATGGGAGAGACAAATACCAAATTCAACTTGCCGGTACAGTGATTTGCCTTTGCGTGCAAAATCTGGAAAATTACTATAAAGAAACAATTAATTATACGTTCATATGTACGACAATAAAGTCGAGATTTCCAAGGACTAATTTTTTACTCTTCCTGAAGGTGACAGAAGTATCAACGATCTCTGTCGATCCAAAATTCCGAATTCTCTAAATTATGATACTATTACAGATAACAATCGCATTCAGAAAGACCTCCGCAATTAATCAAATCAGTATGACAAGCTATTAGCCATTTGAATAAATTACGAGTTTTTTTCTTGTTCTTTAATGCAGTTTAATTTAAGGATTAACAAACATCAAGTTTTTAATAAATTCCCGATGCATTATGGGGGGACAAGGCGCAGCACGGTAGGTCTCAGTTCAATTTACGTAACATGATGAATGGCTAGTTGTTTCCGTTTCAAAGTTTTATATGAATTACAGGCTTAAGTGATTTTTAATTGCGAACAAAAATATTATATGCTAAACCAATGGCTATCTTTTTTATTCTATGAATATATCAAAAAGCGTGCAAACCATCACCACTCGGTATTGCACGACTTACCTCGAGTTAAGCAATTTACTTGGAAGTTTCGTTTGAGAAAGAGAGTTTTGTTCCAGTGTTGAAGGTACTGCAAATATTTCAGATCTTAAGGATGAAAATTTTCTCGATCAAATTGGCCAAAACGGTGATGGTGATGGTGATGAAATTGATAGATTCAAAAAAACATCAATCAAACTAGAAGTTACGAGTGGTCTCCTGCAATGTCCTCTACATATTTTTTTGATAATTATTGTCATGTTTTTCCGTCTTCCTTATAAAAATATTTTCATTTTTTCTTTTTGTCTCAAATGGATATCGACTGAACTTGTTCCTCACACAACTTTAAATGACTCCCATTTCGAATATCTAAAGCTCCACCCATTTGAATGTACAACTAAGACTACGTAAAAATTTTCCGTATTTATTGGCGCGATTATTCATTAAATTTAATCAGTCGCATGTAAATATCAAGGTAATGGCAGGCCGCTCTGGATTCGCCATGTTCATCGTTAACAACGTCTAACAAGGTGTAAAATTAATCACCTTTGCTTCAATAAAACGCAGAAAGAATTATATAATTGAGCTCGAAACTTTGAGCAGAAAACTTGGGGAGTTTAGCATCGTCTGATAAAAATTTCATTGCAGTCAATGCAAGCAACGTGGACCTTCTAACTTTCTAGTTTTGCAAGGATATTTGCAATTGAAGTTTCAGAGGACTTTCGAGTGCTCTTAAAATTGGCAGGAATAAAAAAAAATCCAGTTTTCAATCATGTAAATTTTATATATAAACAAATTTCAAACCATATAAAACATTGATGAAAACACCATGAAATTCATTCAACAAGAAAACAGATTATAGAGAATTCATTCATCGAAATAATTATCAGGTTTTCTACCGATGGTGGACATGAGCACGGATAGGCTTCCACAGATCGTCAGCATAAACGGTTCCAGAAAGTCCAAAAGTGGTAGCAGGAACGGTAGGAGGTCCGGCAACGGCCACTCCGTGGGCAAGATGGCTGAGACCCCAATAGGCAGCTGGAGCTAAAAAAACAAATATTAATTACTAGCATATATTGGTAGACTTTAATTGAATTTTTTTACCTGAGACCACACCACGTGCAGTCGCTGGCCCAACGATGATGGTGTCTCCTTTGGATGGTCTAAGAGCAGCACCGTAAGCGGTGGGTCCTAAAATTAAATAAGGTTAATCATCTGCTAAGAAGGACACGTTAAAGTGCAAGTCTACCGATAATAACAATATGTTACAGGTCCAACAACATACCTACTACAATACGAGAAACCAGGTGAGGGTTCATCAATCATTTTTGAAAATTTGCTTCTTCTAAATTTATAAATCCAAAGCTCAGATTTTTTTCTCGGTCATAGGCTTTTAAGGCTATTGATAAGTTGAGCGAAAATTATGTATGTATGTTTTGGAAATTTATGGGAAGACGTTGCTGATTATCGTAGCAAGACAATAAAACTACTAAGAGAAATTAACGTAATTTTTCACCTTCAATAAATAGAGAGAGAAAATCTCCAAGTCATCGTCGAGCAAGAAAAAAATCCTTTTCAATCAGTTCTTTATTGAACACAATTCGCCTAATACAATAATATAAAAAACTATATACATTATATATAAAACATATGTAGCATTCAGACTAGCTCAACTATTGCTGAAAACTTTCTAAAATATCCTCATGGAGGAAACAATTTTCCTCTAAAAAGATATTCGAAGATTATTCATCAAGAGAGCACTATTTGTTTTGAGTGTTTTTATAGACAGTGTTTTACCAATGGTGGCCGTAACCATGGATATGGGTGGGTCCCCAGAGACCTTCAGCATGGATGGTTCCGGAAGGTCCACTGATGGTAGCTGGGACGGTGTGGGGCCCGGCAACGGTCACCCCATGGGCAAGCTGACCATGTCCCCATTCTACAGCGGGAGCTAAATTAAATGAAACAATTAATTAATGATTAATTATGTTTGATTATTAAGATTTTTACCAATAACTGCATGATGCGCCACTGGTGCGATAAGAGCAGCGTGTCCAGCATGTGGGCCTACAATAGTTGCTCCATGGGTGGAAGGTCCTAATATCGTTGCATTACAACAATAGTGAAGTTATAACCGCAAATAATTATGTTAGTAAAAACTAATAGAACAGCGAAGAACAAAGGCAAATATAAGTCATAAATAAGTTCCCCAATGATTAGCAAATAAATTTCCAACCACCAAGGTTACCGATATCCTCTATGATAATTAGGTCAACATCCTTACCAACAACGGCAGCGTGGTGGGCAACAGGTCCAACAACGGAAACATGCCCTTCACTTGGCCCAACAATAGAAGCTCCGTGTTCTACGGGTCCTACTACGGCGACTCCATGACTGGATGGTCCTAATTCTCACAAAATAAATTATCAAAGTTCCTTACAGGTGAACTTTGGACACTTACCAACGACGCTAACATCATGAGAAATGGGCCCAGCTAGGACAGACCCATGGTGAGCAACGGGTGCCACAAGGGCCAAACCTTGTCCATGTCCCCACCCGCTAGGGACAGCGTAGGCGACCGATAGAGTGGCAAGAACGACGATCTATACAAAAGATTTGTTTTTCTATTACATATAAAACATTTTAAAAACTGAAATGGTAAAAACAAGAAGCGCCGGTATTAGAATGGAGGATTTTAACATTGTTTACGATAAAAAAAAATTAGACAAGATCTTATAAAAAACGTCCCTTAAACTTGGATAAATCCTACATATTTTCTCATAACTTTGACGGTTTTTGAGATTGTTAATTTAATTCGTTTTTTTTTTTTTAATTAGTTTTACATTTTCCATTCGTACATCTCAAAAATTTCAAAACTTACCAAACCGTTCATTTTAAAGGATTGTATCTTGTCTGAAGAGCTGAACTTGACTGTACCCTAGTGAGGGGGCACACCTCGTATATATAGATCGAACTATGACCTTCAGTTCAGTACACACGGAATTGAAATTGCAGAAAAAATCTAAATTGGTAACAGTACCTATCGGCAGTCAATTACATCATTGAAATAATAATAAGGTACTACGCCCAGTTCCTAGATCGGTACGGTAATAATTTTCGGGGAGAACGGAAAAGTGAGAAGGAAGTTCTTTCACCCGGGATTTCAAGGGTACGATGAAGGTACGAAATGAGGTCCAAAAACGCTAGTCATTCATGATTAAAGCTTAAAAATTCAATTTACATGCCAGTTTTTAATTTTAATTTTTTCGCAATAATTACAGTGCATAAGCTACCTTATTATGTATATTATTGTATATCATAGTTGCTGTTGTTTTTGCGTCAGTCAAGCAAAGTGTAATGTATATAAACACAAAGAAATAGTAATTACGCAAAAAGAGTACAATTGAAAGGCGCGTAAATTCATTGATTAAAGATATTAATTAAATTTAAAAGTTTGAAGCTTGTGGCGACATCTTACAATTGTACTTCCAATATATTTTGAATGTTTTTGCACTTGTTTTATATCTACTTCGACGATGAACTAAGTTTTACAATATAGCGGATAGATGGCGAAAGGTATTTCTCGACAACCTGGTGAACAGAAGATTATCTTAACGCTCTACATAAGTTAAAATGTGTTATACTTTTGTCTTTTAATGCCACTCTTTACAACTTCTGGTAACTTTACCAGTGAGATAGTCTCCATTGATACAACAAAATCAGAGCAGAGTATTGGTCAATATCTCCATGACTTTATTTCTATTTATTAAAATAAAACATCTTACCGGCAAAGCTACCAAGAATTTATAACACCAGGTAAGACCTAATTCATAAAATAAAATGCACTTAAGGACTCTTTGTAGCGAGGAAATTTTGCTAAGATTTTTTTGACTTCTATTGTGTGCATTATATTTGATCAAAAGTATTTCTATCAGTGGTATATATTTATTTTCAAGTGACGATTGGTTATTCAAGATTTTTTGAGGAAACAAAATTTCAACGGGTTTTTCCGCCGAAAAACACTTTATTTGGTTGAGAAAAACATTTTAAGCTTGTTTGGTTGCTTAAACCAAGAGCGTCATATTAACTTATTCCAAAACATATCAGGCTTTTTAAATTACGGAATGTAAGAGAGCCCGCACATATGCATAAAGCCTATAAGTGGAAACACGTATTCTCAGGTTGCTCAACGTACTCCTTCCATTTGCCTCATTCCATTTACAACCTTTTTGCTCAACCGCACTCACTTTTTCCATTTCCGATATTATTATTCAAAAGTATGTATTACGTCTCCGACTTTTTGGAGGAACGGTAGTCTTAGATAAATTTCCACTAGTGCTGAGTAAAAAATTGAGATAGATGAAAGGTAAATTTTGTCAAGGGTAAATAAAAACTAAAAAAAAATCACTTCACGAGTTCTAAAATTATCCTATTGCACCAATAGGATTTACAAACATGATCCCCCTAATTATTATTTCAAGCATCTTATGTCACTGCCTTTCATTTTGCACATGAGTTTTAGAGATTTATGATTTATATTATGAAAAAACAGTAGTAAAATTCGAACGCGTATCAACCACGTATTTAAAAGGGACACTTAGTCTATGATCACGATGGTAGAGCTAGTCCACTTATTACAATGTTTTTGAAATACTGAACTAGATTCTTCAAAAATGAATATTAAATAGGTACCCTGTTTCGTATATACAGGGCGATATTTGAGTTAAAAATTTTTTGACCCTCAATTGTGTTTTCAAGTTTTTAAGTATTCAAAAAAGTGAAAATGGGATCTTGAGGATTTTGTAAATATTTGGAATCCACCACAGTCACTAATTTCTTTCAATGTAGTATAGTTCAGCACTATAAAGGTATTGATAAAAAATGATCTTGTACTTGTTACGGCGCATTTTTTTTAAGTAGAGAAATGCATAGTTTTAATCTCAGATGTACTAAAAACTTTATACTTTAAAATTATTAGTTTATTTTCAAAACAGCCTTCAATAATATCATGAAAACAACGTCAACTTCATGATTGAATCAACAATCTTTCAAACGGACTGATGAACGTCCATGTCGTGCAGTACCACTTTAACTCGGTTTCAAAATTCTCATTTTCGTAATTTACCTTAAGATTACGCAACATCCAGGTGAGCTAAAACGTATTCGCTCCTAACCACTTCAAACCTCATTGATATTTCTACGGGTTCGACATTCCACCGTTGATCTAATTGTATCATTACCAATAACTTACTGTATGATCGATATTTGCTAATTTTAGGGCATAATAGATGATTAATGAATCCCAAATCGTCTTTAGGTGAACTAAAAGGCTTTTGTTTGCAGGCCAAAGTTTCCTGCTGTAAGAAATCGATTTGTGATGTCTATTGCTTGCCATAGACATCAGAGGATAACACAAATTTCAGGCAACTTTAAAAGGCATTTTATCGATGTATCTCAATGATGTGTTAAGTGGCTCGTGTTTTTGTTGCCGATGCTGCAAGTTTGAAAAGTCATTATGTAAACCCCGTAGCACTCTTTTTTTATCCAGAATGAACTTAAAAAGAAAAAAGATCTGGCATTTATTAATTTTTTCAATAAATCGAGGACCTCAGTAATTAGCGAACTCACGCCAAGGACAGACTTGGTTGTTGTTACATGTTCTTCTCATACACCCAAACTCCGTGATGCATTTCAAAGCGCCTCGGTCATGCAATAAAGCATTTCATATATAAATTAGTATCACATATGCCGCTTGGCTAAATTGAGGCAAAACGAACTTGGAAATATTTCTCTGTAGAAAGAAGTTTTTAGTTTTATCCTAATTGGGGGAGGTACAAATTAGGTTCAAAGAGATAATAATTCACCACCTGTTTGTTTCCAATTTTCCAGAGTTGGACGATTGAAGACGCAGGCGCAACGCCGAATACGGCGCCAAAGACGCCTCGACTCTCTGGATTAACAAGAAGTTCTTCAGCTGTCGAACGACGCGGTTAACACGCTCGGACTAGACCGGACCACGTTCTCCGATTGCGACGACGGAAGGTGATAACAGCTTCTTCGTCCACGATGACACAGTAATTAAACCAATGCTTTCCTTTTTGTTATCAATACGCACCTAGGATGGGTTTTTCTTTCCGCATTAGAGCACTCTCACACGTGCCTGTAAATAGGTTTGCTTTGAGGGACATGGTGAGTTATAATTTAACCATTTGCATGCTCAACAACTCATTACATTCCCCAGCAACTTATTTCGTCAGAAAGCGAGGTGTTCCCTCAAAGATATTTATGCCAACACTATTTTTAGACGTAACAGTTCCACTTCTTTAATTTCGCCCCGACCAATCCTTTGACACACCTTAAAGGTCGCCGTTTAGGGTCTTGGGGATGGAATCGGCTAAATATAGGGCGGATTAGGGAGATCTAGGTTTGATAAGCGGGCCTGATTGTATCGGTCTTTATGTTTCTTTGTGAAAGCAAAAAAAGCGTGAGGATTGTCCATTGCGTTAAATTATTTTTGCCAATTTTTACTAACATCGATGTATGTATGAACATTTTAAAAAAGAAAATTTGATGGAGTTTTTGCTGGAACCGGCGAAATTAAGTTTCAATATCGAATTGTTATGAAACGAGACGCAAAACTGCAGAAAGAAATTGTTCCAACAGTCTTGGCCTCGATCGCTCTAGATGATGCGTATACTTTGAAATTTCAAATTGCAATAGAATTATCTAAATGCAGAAAAGGCCGGAGAGAAGTAAGCCCTAAATTCATTTAGTCTTACTTGTATTAACAAACAATTCTTCGCTGGTACTGAAACCAGGCTCAAAGTTTCAGTTTTTTTCACATCGGTCTAAATGTTGGAACTTGAAATTCGAGCTTACGCTCTCAAGTATGTGAAATAATTACAATTTCGAACGTTGTGGGATTTAATCATGACGCCAAAGCTAATCAGGTTGAAATGGGGTAATTGGGGAAAGGGTTCAATAAGTGTGATGGTGAGATAAGGAACGCGAAAATTAACTTTAGGAAATGCGATCCGCTTGGAAATTCTTAGCCGCGTTCAGGCATTTTTCCTGCATAAAACATAATATTTACGTACAAAGAATGATTGTTCGACAAATGTACTAATAAACTGGAGGTTTACGACTAAAATTATTTTTCTACAAGAATTAAGATAAATGACAAACAGCATGCGACTTGCCGAAGCTCCTTTTTAGAATTTCAAATATTTTAAATTCAATTTTAAAACATATTCATTCCACAAATCAACTTTGGAACCCTAAAAAACAGATATCTTGATTGACAAAAACGTTTGGACAATTTTCACAATAATTTGAAAATAACGTAATCCGGAGTGTTCGACAAGCTTGCCCGCATTACGCAACTCTATTTTGAAACATTGTTTTCTATGATAAAACTTACAAAAAAATAATTTTTCTACAATATAATTGAGACGTTAAATAGGAGCAAACGATGGTCATCTAAATAATATAATTAGAACTATAAAGAATTAATACCTTTCATGACCCTTATTTTGCTTATAGCCTTCGATTATTAATGGGTTTTTTTCTCATTTCGAATCGTACCACGAAAATATGAGATTATTTTTGTGGAAAATTCCATGGTACATGTTGCTTTTAGGGTAACTGCACATTTCTCAAAATTTGTAATAAAAGTCGTCGTTTCACTTTTAGGCCCCTGATTTCAATTATTCAAAGATTTCGTCGGTCATCTTAAACGTTGTGAAACGGAATTAAGGGTCAGGTTATTACACTCAGAACTTCAGTGGTATACCCAGTCTTTAGGCGTGGCTGCAAATGAAATAAAAAATAGTTTGGTAAGCTGAATGACACAAAACCGGCGTACGTCGGCACATGCCCGACGAATCCTTGCTCCCAAAATAGCATCGCATATCTTATTTCTAATGTGTTTTGCATAGCCAAAAAACCATTCTATAACAATCAATTTGAAAATTTATATTTTTGTTATTCACAAAGTGAAAAAGATATAAATTTTTTTTTTTGAAACGTTGCGTATTTTAGTTCATTTATTGTACCTTTTGATAATGTTATGTGAAGTAACGCTTGAGTAACATTTGCATAACATTATGATTACGTTACATTCAACTACGCATTTTTGGGAATTACGTACGTGAGTATAGATTTGTACGTAAAACAAATGTTAATAAAATGTTGCCATTTATTAGGTTAATCAACAAACCAATCAATCCAGACTCATTTTCGACTGTCATGCATTAACATCATGCATAAATCCGTTCAATTTTGACGTATCTACCGAAATCGACTGAAAGTTTTTTTTTACGTGCTTTCAGCTTTAATCTTGCTATTGAACTCAAGTTTCGACTCGTTCCAAGGTCGTTGACATCACAAATCACTTTTCCAACCTTCTTTACTTGCAACAAAACAACACACCTCTAAATTGTGCTTTAGCATGTCGTATAAGTAAATTAAAGATCGTTCCTGGAAATCTGAATTTCAGTGTTGATCGTCTAATCGATTTTCTTAGAACAAACATCGCGTGTTCTTTACGAAACATTGCCAAAAAGAAAAAACCTTATTTCTAATGATCGATTCAACCCATAGCTTGCATTATTAAGTGAAAGGAAGCTCCCTTTTTGTTATCTTTTCAGGTTTGATAAGTTTTTGGATTGTTTTGAAGGTGCGCGAATTGTTTTTCTATCCAGAAAAGTTAAAAGATAATTTGTAGCTTAGCGGTCATTTACAATTCAAGGGTTAAGGTTACAGCTAGCAGTGGGTTGGACTTAGTTGTTTTATATAATTAATTCATAGATAGACTGGAATTCAGCTTCGAACAGGTGGCACCTAATTTATTGTGTTCACATTTGCATATCACAATTTGACTAATAATATAATAACGATACTTCGATAATTTCACATTTTGCATGCAACGACGATACCGTACTTTAATGTCAAGGCAAGTTTTGCACGAGCTTATCGATTTTATTCTAGAATGGGCAAGTTGATAATAAATAGAACACCTCGCTTTTATTCTATTTAAAATGTGTGGGGGTGAAGCCGAGCACTCAAGTTGGGTGTATTCATATTTTAATGTGTTGCGTATATTGAGATTACAATAATAGGGCGAAAAGTTCGTTTTGACAGCAAATGCTAGAGACATGTAACATGGGGATGGATTATTATTTAAGGATCTCATCTCGCGTCTCTAAATGTAGTCATGCGCATTGATAAATCATAATAATTAAGTAAGAACCGGTGCCAATTCCGTAGTAGTTGGTATTATTTATCTCCTTTTCACCTTTTACCCCACAAATTTCGATTTCGCAAAAAAGGCACTTTTCACATGCTTATTAAATGCGCCAAAGTGCAAGATTATTACTTTCAAAATTTCTGTCCCGCATGCTCCTTTTATCTGGATGGCTACAGATCAATTTTTTCTTTTTAGCTAAAGGACTTAAACCCTTTCAATTCGTTTTTTATTATTTAATAATTTCGCTTTCTATTCTCTAATCTACTGCCCGCGCCAATAATTTTAACTATTCTTTCCCTAAACATAGTTTGCTTTTAGTGGGAGGATTGTGTGCTTTTAAAATAGCTGCTGCAAGCCCTCAAATATTTTAAACACACGTGTGTCCTCTAATTCAATTACTCCTTATTTATTATTTTATTTTTAGATTTATCAATAATTGTGTGTGTTGTACTTCTAGTTTATTTATTCTTCTCTAATCGTAGTTCGATACACTGAAATACCAGGTTTTCATGATCTCGGTTTTAACGCTGGAAAATACAACTTCTTACACATATTCGATGATGTCTAAATATTTTCTCTAGTCCATTTTCTATGCTTCCGAATTCGGATTATCAAAGATTTTCTGTCCCTTCTTCTCCTCCAAATCTAGTCAATGCAATTAAAACGTGATTTCATCGCTCCAAAAATGTTAGTGTCACGTGGTTCGCTTTTATGGGGCAACGGTAAATTTCTTTAATGTTGAAACGAGAATGTGTTCTCTATTCCACTTTCTACGCACCTGATTTCAATTACCCGAATATTTCTTTTCTCTTTTCTAAACCTCGATAAGCACACCGACGTGTCGCGTTTTTACTTTGGGAATTTTAGCGGCGCCTCCAGTCCTTATGGGTAACTACAGGTTAAAACACAACTCAACTTGGGTGTTTTCAATTCACGACTTCATGAATCATAAAGCCCCACTTTGCATACCCCTGGTTTTCAACATAGTTAGATGGAACTTAGATTTCCATTTGAAACAGTGGCGTAGGTTTTTATATGAATTTAGGAATACTGTTGTATTTGACCAAATTAAATTCTTTAATTATGAATGACTATTTTTAACGTCCCTCGAGGGTCGAAGGGTGTCAAAAGTCTTATGTTGATCTTCGGCTCGTGCCGATTTTGCAGACAAAACGCACTGCCTATCCTGACCTAAATTCCTGATTACATGGATTAACGTACCTACACGAAAATCAATTACTAACCTATTGAAGCTGGTTTAAATATTTATTATTTTCTGTATTTTCGCAAATGGTTTTCATGCATAATAAATCTGCAACAATCGTAACGCTATCAACGTTTCCTCATTAGTATTACACAACACTTAGAGCTATTTTAAGAACGCTTTAACACCCTTTTCAAATCCGAATTTTCAATCCTTTCTTGAGCGCTATCCAAGACTAAAGCGAACGGGTAACTCTTTAAGAATTAATTGTAATTCTAATAAAATATGGATTCATCAATAAAATTATGTTCTTTAAGCGGATACGAAGGTGACGAAGAGTCAGGTGCCAGTTCCTGCAGTCTGCAACAATACACCAGCCCTTATAGAGAGATACGAGCCCTTCGATTAGAGACAGATCGTTGTGGCCTACCATGGACTACAGATACTTCTGAGAAGTTTATCGTTTGTGCCTTGCCTGACCACAATTTCAAATATATTGAAGATTTAAGGATTAGGAAGGATCCTATAACTCGGTAAGTTAAACCCTCAGTCCTTTTTCGAATACATTTTATAAAAATCCATTTACCATTGTGGGTTTATTGGCAGTGTACAAACAAAACCATTGTCCGGATCCGTCGGTTTTCTTAAGAGCTTGTAAAACTGTTTATTGATGCCAATTTCTGAGTAATAACTAATGCAAAAAATATGCTGGTCCTTTCATTTTAGGCATTTGTATACACAAAAACATTGGCACAATTCACCTTAAATGTCTTTTAAACAGGATTAGGACAAGCGCATTTTATTGATGGCTATAGTTACAATAGTACTGAAAAGCCCGACTTCTTTGAACATTTTTATTACTACCTAAATTTATACCTCCTTGCAGACAAGGATAACCATTTGTTAAATTAGGAGGTGTTACCAGGATATCAAAACGATGGCTGGAAGATCATTTAGTGAGCTCTCCTATCTTAAAGAACCTAGGAGAGGCACGATCGAAAACCAATTTAAAATTTTAGTTCCTAGTCGATAAATAACGAATCATTCCCCGCTCTATGTTTATAAAGTTTTCTCGTTTTTTTTTTTATAATCTGCCCTAGAACTCCTTCAATAACATTTTGCAACACTTACAAAAGACGAATTACGATTAAATTTAAAATTCGAACATAAAAAAGTTCCTCTAGAATGCAGTTGAAAAATGAATAAAAAATAGGCCCAATTATTGCTCTCTATTGGTCGTGACTCGACCACGACATCTTTTTTATGCAAATAAACTTTATGATATTATGATTCCATACCAAATTCGTACATTTTTAAATGGACCGGGAAGTAGAGTGCAGCTTTTCTTGATACGTCTCTGGATTGTACCCTTCTGCTGAAATTTGCCATCTATTAACTCAAATAATGGCTCATGCTGGGATTCATAGATAATTAACATTAATGCAAATGTTTCGAATGGAATAATCGATGCTTAAAAACTTAAAACCTAATTATGTGTCTGTTTCGGATATCTTCCACCTAAGTATAACAGGTAGTGTCAACGATGTAGTCATATTGAAGCGCTCAAATCTCAATAAGGCTATGTACAATTGTTTTTATCTTCGACACCATAAACTCCTTAAACACATTTTTAATAACTTTTGTCTTGCCACATGTCTCTATATCTTAAAATAAAAAAATGAATGGGGGTGCTCATTACCATTCCATCCCTGTACAAATCGGTCGAGAGAGAGAGAGAGAGAGAGAGGGAAGAGCATTCAATTCGTCAAACGCGAGCCACTAAATTTGGGTACTACCTAAACAAGGTATTTATTGCCCACCCTGAATTTTGACTAAGGAACGGAACAAATTGAAATACAGGTCATTTCGGCAAATTTGAGTACTTTCGGTTACTAAGTGGGGACCTTGTGCAAATCTAAAATTAGGATTTATGGTCATCCCTTGATTCCAACCTACCACTTTTGTCGTGTCTGCTGCCGTGAACGTTTGTGATATTCAAACCCGATTTCCATCTCACATTATGACAGTCATTAGATTGGATGGTGTCATCTACAAAAAACATCACGACTTGATGACCAACTCTGGAAGCGTGTTTTTGTGCAAAGTGCCTGGATGTTCTGTGAAAGTGATAATATACTACGAGAAACATGAAGTGCGGAAGGTCGGAAGACACAACCACATAAAGTGAAGTAAGACAATTACAGCTCGAGAAAGGTACATGATGGTAAATTTTAAGGGACAAGAAGCAAATGGTACAGCACCGAAAACTGTGATTTTGAAAAGAAGTTGCGTGCTTTGGGGCAGAAGTCGCACTATTTTAATTAGGAGCTATTTGGGAACTGGTGGATGTTATGGCGCCAAGAAAATGTTTAGTTTGTAACAAGGCCTTTATTTAAAAATTATTATTAAATAGTAGTTTTGCAGAAATGTACCTATCCTTCATGATTTACATTACTAATACTCTTGTAAATATTAATAATATTAAGAATAGTAATAAAATATAATTGTAATTTTAATTTTGTCTATTGAAATAAATGAATTATTAATTTTTATACGGAGCAGCTCTTTGATATTGACCATGACATCGCCATTGCCTTCGATATTGACCATTTTCCCCTATTAATCTTCACTGAATCAAATCAATGGCAATATGTGAGATTCAATGTATCATGTGATGGTTAATACTGATTTCAAAGACATTACTCCGTAGAGCCTATTTTTAGAGATTAAACATCATTAAACCACATACGAGTACAGCATGGCTCTAGATTATGTCTCCCACCCTCTCCTCCCGGCATTTTTATAAATTATAGTATTAATTTTCTTATTTTTTTCCCCATTAATAAACAAGTTTTTTAAAACTATTTATCTATAAAATTAAATTTGGATTATATTTTTCCAAATGTAGTTTTGAAACACATTTAATTTGGGGTGTTATATGACCAATGCTTCAATTTAAAAAAATCGGCCCTTTTGGCTTCCTGGTGATGTAAATATTTTGAGAATTCAAAAAACGTAAAAAAAAAAATATTTTTTGTCTTATTCAATGCTACTTTTGAATTGTAAGAGAATAATAATTTGTTAAAATTGACAGAGAGGGGGGGTGATAATTTAAAATCGCGCTGTATATTTCAAACCAGGATGATAATCTGGTTTTCAGGAACAATAACATTGTAATGGATGTTAAAACAGCAAATTCAGACACAACTTACGATGTAATTTATTTCACTGTTAAGTAATAATACACCTTGATCAAGCTATAAAATGAAGAAACTCCATTAACGAAGCGGACATCAACGCGACTATTCGGCCAAAAGGTATTTTAAACGTGTTACAGAGTTCTTAAATACTAACACCCAGACCTAAAACTCAGAGGCGTACTATGGCTAAAAGGTACTTATTGGCTAGTGCATTACCAATATCTGTAGAGCGGAACATTTAGATGAATAACAAAACTGGTCTTCTAATGGGGTGTTATTGTCAGACGCATTTAACGAACCTTGGCCTTGCTTAGATGCTATATATTCCAAAAACAAACGGGACAAATTTTATTATACAGGGTAACTGCATTTGGGATAGTCGGTGCTATAACCTTGCCATACGGAGTATATTACCTAAAAAGGTGGTAACGTTCATGGGCGTAACATAAGGGCACGTTACTATGTACCGGTAGTCCCACTTCCATTAAAAAAAAAAAAAAAAACAAGTTTAAGTGTTATCTCAAAAAGACAATATATATACCTTTCGATGTGACACAAGTCTCTCCGCCTCTAAATAAAATATGATAGTTAAAAACATAAACGATCTCGAGTGAATCCTGTGCAAATCGGCGTAAAGAAACCGAAGAGCAATAAATTCCGACAAATATGAGTCATAAAATTTGGGTACTACCTAACAACACATTTATAGCCACCCCTTGGTCAGGACCAAGCACTCTTGTTTAGTCAGCTTTCGACGTTTCTAACAGTCAAGTACTTTCTCCAGCTTATAAAATGATAATTTTTAAACTCAATGGTTTGAGGTACTTCAAGCGGCGTAACGTGAAATCTAATGGGAGAAGTGTGTTTTTGTGCAGTGTGCCTGGGTGTCCTGTGAAAATTATCACGTCCGTTAACAGATATGTGATAAAAAAGATCGGAAAACACTCCCATAGTATGTTAAGCAAGAAACACAATGCTCTAAAAAGGTCTGTGGTGCCAAAATTTAAAAAGAAACAGATTAGCATACCGAAGGTGGCTAAACTGAAGAAGCCGGAGGTCGAAGCGAGGTACAACTGTACACTATGCGAATATGATCAGAAGATGAGCGATTTCGGCAAAAGGTTGTACGATTTTGAAAAGCAGTTGCGAAATTTTGATCAGAAGTTATTCTACGTATTAAATGATATGTGCGAAAATAAGGAGAAGGTCGCAGGAAAATTGGACTATTGAAGCCGGGAGAGTGTTCAGTTTTGTATAAAAATATTTATTTAAAGACTCATATTAATTTTGCTAAAATGCACCTTTGCATATTTTACATTCCTAATATTTTTGGAAATATTGATAATTTTGTAAACTTAATATTAATTATTGAAATAAACTAGTTATAAAATTTTATTTGTAGTAAGTCTTAAATATTGACCATAAGACCACATTTTCTTCACTATTTACTTCTACTGGATCTCTATGTGCTTCTATTCAATCAAATTAATGGGAATATGTGAGATGCAATGTGGCATGTGATGTTCAATGTTTATTTCGTAAACTATAATTGTCTTTTAATTCTTTTCTTGACGCCCTTGGTCAAAGCCTAAAATTGCCCAACAAAAGAAAAAGAGTTTCTCATGACCTACAAATTTGTCTCAAAGCGCCTTTAGAATATCCACAAAGTTAGACGATAGCTGCGTTAAAGCGTCTTTTAAAATTCTAACTAAAATTTTAATTAAGCCCCATTGAATGATTTAAAACATCTTGTTTCAGACCGTTTTATTAAACCTACGGATAACCAACAAATCATTAACACTTTTGTAAACGTCCGATCGAAAAATCCCTTCAAAATCACCTTTTAAATATTAATGTTTCATCTCTAAAACTACCTTGGTGATCCATATAAATCCAAAAATTTGACTTTAATCAACTTAATGTGCTCAAAAATGTTTTTCTACCTAAACGAAACTTAATAGCTGCAAAAAAGTAATTTATGTAACTTATATGAATATTTCTATTTTAGATACAAAGAAACATTCAATATTTATAGATTAAAAAACAATGAGAAAAATACATCACAATTGAAAAAAAACCACCTATCTTGTTAAAATTCACTCAAAATCTCTGTAAAATTTCCTGCGCATGATTAGGTAACTTCAAAATTCATATCTATTTTAAACACCATTGTGTATCGTGAACGATCATTTTGAAATACTTCTAGCAATTTTTACAGGAATATAAAAATAATCTCAATAACCCATGTTTAGAAATTCCCTAGAATGAATAATTATTAAGAAAAAACTTTTCCCAAGAAAAAAGGTACGATATTGCAATAAGAAAAGGAGAAATATAGACAGTCAATAACCTACTTTTTTTAACAATTGATAGATATCTCAAAAAATCTAACACAGCACTTTTAGATTCAATTATTCTTTGGAAGATATGGTCAATGACAAATGGGCATTAAAATATCAACACTTTAAATCCTGATTTTACGCTTTAAATCACACAATTATTGGGCCAATAAGGCATTCTCTTAATAGATCAAATCAAAGTCCAAGGCAAAAGCTGACTGGCTAGAAACCTGATATCATTAAAAACAAATGTTTATCGCTAAACCGACATTTAGTATATTCTTTGTTAACTGAAAAGAGCTTACTATTGACCTGAATTCCATCACATTTTTGTCCAAAACGTCTTACATTACTCAAAGTGATAGTATCTCAATCAGTTCTATATACCTTTATCCGCGCACTTTGTCCCATAAAATTAGATTCGTATCTATCACTCATTAGTTTGTTTTTACTGAATGTATTCTACAACAAAGGTTAGGTATTAATGGATAGTTTAACACTCGAAGGTTATAAATATCTCTATCACTACTTCAAATCAAGTGGGTATATCGTTTGGATATGCGATATTCCGGAATGTCGTGTTAAAGTGACCACTTCTGTGGATGGAATAATGATAAAGAAAACTGGCAAACATGTGCATGTCCAGATGGGAAGGAGTGTTCCAGGACGATCATTACTAGCTGACTACAGAAGGAAGAAAGGGAAAGAGTTGACTGAAAGGGAGAAAATGTACAATATTAGAAAGCAAGCAGAAGCCGAAAAAAGAAAGTGCGATTTTGATCGAAAAATGAGGGAAACCATTTTGAGGGTGAATTTTTTGAATAAAATTTGTGATAGTGAATTTCGTGGAGATAATATGGATTAGTAACCGATTTATATACCTACATGTTACTTTATAGATTGTTTTGTATTTAATTAAATTGTTTTCACATTATTTACATATAATATTCTGAAATAGATAATACTTACCAATGCTATATTAATCTTTACTACAGTATATCCAAAAGATATCAAATCTGCATTTAAAATTGCATGGTGCATTAAATTATTTGTACCTTTAGATCATAATAAAGCAATTTAGTTCTTTTCTACGTGAGTTTATTTGGAATATTTGAATCATTGCTCATGAAAAAGTTTAAATAAATGTCGCAAAAACTCTTCGAGTACTTAAGAATACATTTAAAACAGTTTTAAGTTCTCATTTTAATAAAATCAATTGTTGTTCGCTATACATCTTTTAAAATTGGAGTCTGATTTGAGCTTATGTATATATTATGAAAAGTCGCTCTATTTTACCTATATATTATATTGATTCAAGAATCAGTACCATAAGAAGGAAAAGACCTCTTTATAGCAGTATTGAGTAATGATTTCAACATGTGATGAATGAACTAATAAATATTAATTACAACTGAAATTGACAAATAATGAAAAAAAATTGTTTATTATTGCAAATTCTTGATTGAATGGTGACTACAATTTGTATATGAGATTTTAAGAATTAAAGGTAATCTATGCTGAAATCGAAAGTCCAATACTAAAATAGAATAAGAATTGTACTTTACGTTTAATTCATGTGTTGGCAATTTCACATTGCAAATGTTTTGATGCTTCCCAGAATCCAGAAACCCTGGAACTAAAGTGTTTAAGTAGTTTCGAAATTTCTGAACAAGTTTCTTTTGAAGATTTTTGAGATAAAAACTCCTTAAAGGTTTGTAAAAAACTCTCAGTTATGAGTTTTTTTAATTGTATTCATTTCCATTACTAATTATAATATCAAATATCCTATTTATTAAGTTTCATATAAAACATTTAAAAAAAACTGAGTTTGTTTCAGTAACAAATTCAAATTATGCACTAGGGAAAAAATAAGGAAATTGAAAATTACTAGGAGAGTTTAAACATGCATAAATATTTTGCGAAAAATAAAATTTCCATATGTTTCTCATAGTTTCAAATGTCTACTCAAAGATAACTAAAAAAAAATTAAAAATTCTAAAAAAATTGTATTATTTCTTGCTTCCGTATTAAACTAAAGTTTTCTTTATACATGTTAATACCAAATTAATTTTTATAAATGTCGATACCAACGCATATACTATAAAGATTTTTTAAACTGGAACCATAAGCTTATGAATGCCACAACACGAAAATTAATTAGGCAGAAGGAGGGATAAAGAATGTATTTAAAATATAGTTAAATGCAAGAATAAAATAATTAAACATTTTTAAATGTTGAAATAAAAGAAATTCCCTAAGGCGACAAATTCTTGATTGAATGGTGACTAGAAACTGCATTAGTAATTCTGTGAATAATGAACAATGTATGTTGACGAAAACCGACAATCCAATACCAATAGTGGATGGAAAGATAAAATGCTGAAAAATATACATATCGTAGGACTTATGCAAGTATTCCCAAATTCATTTTTAGTATAGAAAACCTTTAATCCAAAGACAAAAAATGCTTGAAAAATAAAAATAATAATTCTCATTGCCATAAATCCTTAGTAAAAATGGAAATATCAAATGTCTGTAATACCACATCAAATTTTCATCTGGTTCTAGCCTATATAAACCAATCTAGGTCCTTGGGTCCATTTATATATAGACCCTGCATGCATGTGTGTTCTCTTCCCTTTTCTACTATAATAATAAAATCCCAAAAATAGCCTTTATTTTCTATTCAGCTACATTGGTTTAAACCAAATTAGCCCCCATTACTGTGTTTACTCTCTCCCGTGTTGACGTCAGTGCCTATCGGAAATAACGTCATTTGTATCTTACCTACACGGAGGACCAAAAATCAAATCCGTGTATAAAAGACGTTTGGAAAAATATAGATATAAGAGCTTTTTCAACTTAATAAAATTGGCAAAATACACCAAGCACGCAACTTGTGCAAGAAACAAACCAATGAGTCACTATTGCTCTAACCTACGACACCCTATATCCGGACGCCGGGCCCCGGAGTATTTCAATGAACAAGATCATGCGCCTTGACCGGAAAATCTCCCCTTGAAAAGTCCGGTTTTCTCATTAAACCGGCTCCTACGTAGATCCAGGAGCTGGAACGATAAGAACTATAGATCTGGCAGTTAACAATAACATAATTGTTGTGAAGTTACCTGTTAAAGTTGATGTGAATAGTGCTGGAAGGGCCGCAATACTAGACAGGTAAGGGATTGTTTCTCGATTTTTATGGTGTTTATTCTAGAAAATTGGAGCAAATTTCAAATAATTTAAATAATTGGTGAAAAAATGAAGGTATAATCTATACACTAAAGGCAAAAACTTACAACCCTTATTCGGTCAATCTATTAAAAACCTCAATTAAGGGCTATTCCAGGTTGCGGCGTCAGTCTGACGTCAGTGTCTGGGATTTCTGATATCAACAGATTCTATATTGGTCAACGAATCAGTAATTTAGTAATTGAGTTTTATCAGCTTTAGTTCTACGATTTGTATAAGGTTTGCGTTAGGAATCTAAACAATAATAAAATATCATGTTTACGATATTTCATTATTGTTTTTAATATTACTTGAAGAAATTACTTTTTAGAATACATAAACTTGAAAAAATGCCAAAGGAAAAATAATTATCTTTTGAAGTCTGATTTGCTTATAAGAGAATTTCGCCATATTTAGAACCACCCTGTATATCTAAGCTGTTTAAAAGGACGAAATTGTTGATATTTTCAAGAAAAGCGAAACGTCATAAAAGAGAATTAAAGCTGCGTGCATGTGTATCAAAAAGTGATTTTGGTTTTATTTTCTTTGGTACACTGTGGAAAAAATAAAATAAAAATTCAAGGTATCCAGTTTTTTTCTTGAAAGTTTGAAGTGACTATTGAAATTTACACAATTATCATGTCAAACGTCTTTAATTGGAACATACTGAATAATTTAAGCAAAAACAAATTACCGACTGAAAACTACTGATTGAAATTTGCATATTTAATAATGGCTTAAGTAAATATTTTTCCTTAGTTTTGAACCTTTGTTGTTCTGATTTGCATACTTCTCCGCCTCTTAAATCAATTTTTTTTCACCGTAACGCAAACGAAAACCTTGAACTCATATAAATTTAATTATGAAATATTTTTTGTGGGTTTACCGAATAAATTGCCACTAACTCACCCAATTCCTTTAATAAAGCAGATAGATAACCAAGGCCAAATTGAGACATAAAATAATTTATTACAGCTGTTTGATTCGTTGAGAAACGAGACATTATATTCATCTACTTTGTGTATTGTTAGCAGCAAGTTATCCACTTTTCTGGATGGAAAATAATACTTTTTGTTTCTGTTAAGTGATCTTCTAATTACCTTTAAATCTGCTTTAAAGCCCTTTTTCGATTTTTCCCATTATTTTAGTTAGTATATAGTACAAGTCTATTAACTTGATTTTAATCATGAACATGTCCACTCTGGTGCCAAGAACACGTTTTTAATCATCCTTTTCACACGCCACGGCGGTCACAATAGTAGACACCCTCCCCAAATTTTAAACTAATCCATAGACTTACTGTCAAGACACCGTTTTGTGTGTGCTATTTACAAACATCAAGACAATTAATGAATAGCAAAATTTCCATGAATATGAATGAATGTTTATTAAATATCATGGGCACCATTATCTGCTCTGAGGAGTGAATGTGGTAATAATCAATATTTAACTAAATACGTCTCTGTATGTGTTGCTAATCTGACCCCAATTACCTCATTTCACCACTAGGATGAATAATCGTATTATTTCCGGATAAAACCTTTTTAAAAGTTAATCATTTTTGGGTTAATGTCTAACGCTTGTCCTTTATTATATGGAAAGGCTCCGAATTTCCTACATCTATTTATTGAGCTGTCTAGTTGGAGGCTCTAAATTTATGGTCTTCCATGTCGACTGCATATTTAAAGAGTCTAAGGAAAATTCAGGATGCATTGACATGGATTTCTTTGAATGGGTTTGGAAGGAAAAATGCCTAGTTGTGGTTCGAGATAAATTGGTGTTGAAATATGCATTAAAAATAAATAATAAAAGTGAACTCTGACTTGAAACTGAAGGAAAAAGAACCCTGATTAGAATATCTTAAAAGAAAACTTCTTCGAGAACGAAAAATTTAGAGATTTTGCTTTCAGTTTGCCTTTGTCCTGTTCAAAAAACGACTAATTTATATCGTTTCTCCGTCTCGTGAACATGAAATTATAGATAAAAAAAATTCACTTAAATTCTGACAAATATTCAAATGAAATATGTTTGACTGCTTACTAAGAAATTGTAATTCCGTTCCATTGTTCAGTAAGCGTTGATTCGACAGATATTTGCATCATTTTAAAATTAATTTATTTTGTTGATGTTTGCCCAGGACATTTTTCTGACTTCGGTTTGATCTTCAATATTTGAAATTTGCCCCATGTGTACGAGGTGTTCTTAATATTAATATTAAGATGACAAATACAAACAAACAGCTCAGAAATGCTGATAGAAACGTAGATTGAAAAAATCTTTAATTTTCAGATATAGAGTGTTGAGAAAATGAGTTTAAAAGATTTGTATAAGATTCGTCATATATCATCCATTTCATAACGACGTGGAGATTCGAAACGATTAAAAAAATCCAAAATTTTACAAAACACTTAAAATTCGTATTGAATCGAAAGCTTCAAGAAAGTATTAATGTTAACATCCTCTGCATCTGAGAAACAAGGACTTTTGTAATTTGCGATTCTAATAAAATAATTTTTTCGTATTTTTATTTGGATTTTTGGACGCCTTGTACATCCATTTTTTCTTGAAACTTAAGTAGTGTCTGCTGTTATTTTGTATCCTACCAACAATGCGAGTTTTTAATTCTTCTTCAGCTTGCTTGAAACTCCCGCATACGAAACATGAAACTACAACTGGTTGTTGTGGAAACTGGAGACAAATGGAGAAAAGCATTAATCAGGTAAGTGAGATTCTTCCTACTTACAGGAGGAACCTATTCTTGATAAAATTAAGAGTATACGCAAAATTTGTCATGATAATCAGTCTATGTAGACCAGATTGGTTTCTAATAAAATCACTGATAAGAACCCAGGAACTGTAATTCTAGACGCACGTCCCACATTAGTATCGCTGATATCTTTAGTACTTACCTCTACATATCAAAAGCAGGACATACGAGGAGAGTACCTACCTAACGGTGTCTGGTAAACGTTCTGGTTTAGTACTACATCGTATTTAATATAATATTTGATATAGTGTGTATAAATACTTAAGACAATTAGAAATAGTCAACGATGCCTCCTCTAAAGAAGTCCATCAGTGAAAGTGTCATTACCTCTCATATACACTCTGTAGTGTTCCCGAGATATGAAAGAAGTGTCAGTGAGGGTTTTGAAATCCCAAAAAGGACGTTGTATTCATTTGTTGGAGATGGATTCATATATCATGAGTGAGTGTAATACACAACAATTATTATCATCATGAAAAAATTACATGTTTGTTACGTTATTATCTCTCGCGATGACTAAATGGTAGAAATGAGCATCGCCTTAATTATTATCGTTTATAAAGAGCTTCTGGAAAAAGCTGTCTCATATATACACATAAGCACAAAGAGGTGTTTGTTTTAAATGTCTTAATTTTTAAATATTTTAGTCTGGTTTATTAAAGTGTAATCGTGAGCAATAATGGCGAGTAACGTCCAAGAAAGGGATAATTTAATTGGGTAAGTCTTTAAGCAGCACTCTGAACAGCGTATTCAATCGCCGCAAAACAACTGTTTATGTGTTAAAATGTCCTCATTATCTGAGAATAATAACTTGAAATGTGCGAAACAATAGTACGTAATATCATCGAGTTTAATATAAATAAACTGCCAGACGTCTGTTTCGTGTCAGATATGCAAAATATGTAGGAATTTGATTCAGCTTTAATATAAATTAATCGAACTGCTTCAATAATGCCAGAATCTATTTTTACCATAGAATAAACTTCGTCCATTGATAAAGGGAAAATTCTAATACATACTTCCATAAACTAACTAGATACTAATTTTTTCAGAGAAATTCATGATACGTTTTGCACAACGAAATATATTTTACGCGCAAGTTAACACTATAAAAAAACTTGAATGAATCAGATTCCCTTAAGTACGTACTTATTCCTCGGAACTATTTAATTCCGGCTTAAAAGGTATTTAATAAAATTTCGTACAACTGTTAACGTGAAAATCAGAAAGCCAGATAACCTTGCGAATGGGATTGGAAATAACGTTAGAATTTGCATTTGAATTATTCAAATAAGTCTAGTGCCAAATTATTGGAACATAATATTCTATTAGTAAGTTTGTAATACAAAAATCTTCAAAAATTCTCAATATGTCCAGGTATTTCTTTACGATCCCGAATATGTGAAAACCCTTAATACTTTAGATTTTTAGACTTTGAACAGCTCCCCTTCAAATAATATTTAAATTCGCAAATATTTATTAGATTACAGATTTGCATTCATCGAGTTTTAATATATATATATATATATTGATAAATTCTCCTAGAACGTATTTAAAGACCAGAATAGGAAACAGATGCGTGGATTCTCCAGATTTTAAAAATTATACATGCACGAGCTTGCCACTCAACAATATTTTTTTCGGAGATTTTAAAAATAATTTAAAAACAAACTAAACACTTGATATTTTGAAGTAATTCCTGTAATGTAATTCGCAACTTTATGAATAAATAGATATGTAAGTATCATGATCTAATATCTGGAGAAATATAAACATGACTCCAGTTCGCAAATTAATTTTTAAATACGTTTTATTAGCACTTTGTTGCAGACTACACCACTAATATTTACAGGAACTTAATGCCTGAAGGTTTTTTTTGGTTTCTCTAGGATAGACAAATACGATAACGGAAAAAAAAACAAAGGTGTGCTTAACTCGAATCAGCTTATCCCAAAGAACCGAATTTCAGTACCAAAGATTTATCTGCTTACCTTGAGATTATCAAATTGGTTTTCAAGAAATCAGGAATATACTAAATAACGTTTTTAAAAGCATCAAAAAATTTAGAGAGCTCCCCTAAAAACGCTCTATTTCTGAAAAATTTGATATATCTATAGATGAATCTAAACCTAGATATTACTAACCTGAACTAACTCAGTTTAGGGAGTTTTTAATTTGAAGATACTTCTACTAAATCTGATATTGTTGGACCGATTTCCAAATCACATAAGTTTTAGTATTTAATGATAAAAAATTAAAAACAGAATAAAAATAATTCATAAACAAAAATTATAATTTGATTTGTTCGTAACTTATGGTTGCTTTTTATTCATTTTGATAAATTAAAATAAATTCTACCGAAAGGGTATTTATTTTGCTTATGAACGAATGCATTCAACTATTCAAAGAAAGTTTCAATCATTAGAGTGTAAGTCTAATCATGTTTTAGTGAATTGAGTGTTATTATATTTTTAATTATATTTATTGCTAATGTATTAAAAACATTTGTTTATTTTTTTTACTTTAATTTATTCAATTTAATTTTTTTTTCATTTTCTTTTCGTATCATGCAATATCCAGGCTGAAGCTAAATATACACACATCTTTGCACAATATTATATTTCGCATTGCTCTCTAAAGATTATCCATATTTATTTTTAGATATGTAATATCTAGCAAACTTGGTTTTTGGCAGATTGCATCAATAAAAAAAATATCATAATATAAAAAAAATAATTGATAAAAATTTACAACGAATAACCACGATTTCTAATCATTTTATAAAGCCCAAAATGAAATGGATACTTCCTATTTTCTGCATATTTATTCTGAAACATTATTTATGCATACAATATCTATTGCAAAAACGCATTTAAGAACAATTCCCGATAATATTTTTACCGATAACCTTGTAGGCTCCATATTGAGGCGAATGTTTATAAATGTATATATTTCACGCCAACACAATAAAAATATATTTCTCTGTTAATGTTTTATCAGTGGTGTTGTGACGAGACGCAAATAGAAAGAAACACATGTTAAGTAGCTAAAATTCTCAGTGAACGCAGAGGAATTTAAGAAAATAAGAGAGTGGTTTATAATGAACAAATGGATTGAAAATTTTGTGAAAATCATCGTTTTACTTGCCTTAATAGCCTCGATCATAAACTAAATTTATATGAGAATCAGCATTATCAGTATGTAAATATATAGTAGTTCAAATTAATCATGGTTTAATTTTATACAGGAAATTGAGTTAGCAACAACATTGTGAGATTCCCATGCATAAGCAACTGTAATTGCCTCGGTTTTTACTGACTCATCAATCAGTATCACTCCCATAAGCACCCTCCCCATCCTGCGTCATCCCCTATCGAGCAATCAGCCCTGCAATCTTTTATAGGTGAAGAAAATGATAGCTAAAATTTATTATTGCAAAACATCGGTATGAACATACACAAAGGAATACTTACTTTTCCGACGGACAGAGCATCAAACTTTTACTTGTCAAATTTACAATACAGTGTTAGTTCTTGCCATGTTCTTAAGGTTTTCATGAAATTTTTCATACAAGATTCACTTTTGCTATAATAAGCTTTCTTGTACTACGCCACTATTTTTTTAGGAAAACATACTGGAAATTCCATATTTCTAACTTCCTAAGACCAAACTGCAAGTTTAAACTTCAAATCTTATTTAGGAATGGACAGTTGTTTATAGATATCAAAGTTTATGCTTTGATAATAGCATTTAGATTATACTCGTATAGATAGGATAACAAGTGAGACACGAATAATTCAAATAATCAAGAGCAAATTGAATTAAAGATCTATGTATGAACAATGATTTTTTAAACAGATTATGACTTTCACTATATCCTTAAAAAACCACGTTTTACTATTTGCGTTATATAGTTCAAACTAAAGCAATTTATAATTGAGCTCCCAGAAGACGACAAATTTTACAATTTCGATAACTCGAATGTTTCGAATGCACACTAAGTGGATTATCTTAATGAAAGAAAAGTATCCGAACGGATAAATCGAAGTTAAATGTAAAAGAAAAGAAGGATGCAAATAGAGAAAGAATTAAATTCAACGTACGAAACCCTTTACAAAAAAATTTACTGCTTTTGGTGTTAAATCTCTAATTTGCCACTGCTGGGCAAATGTTATCAAATTATATTTAGCCCCATCTACCCCGTATCATGTCCATCTTTTTTTATTCCATTATTATTCTATTCATCTATGTTCTAAGACAAAGACGAGAGCTGCTGCATTGATCCTATTACTCAACACACTAAAGTAGACTATGAATCAAGTTGCGGGCCGTCAATGTTTTATCTTCATTTAAGCGCGTGTGATAGAAAAGAATGGTTATATGTTACGTAGCAAGTATCACTGGTTTTAGCTCATAAGCACAGTTTCAGAAAATCACAGTTGAAAAATTTTAAACATAAAAATTGTCTTTGAATTTTTAAACATCGATTTGGAATGATTTTATTGATAATTTTTTAATTTTCGCAAGTGCTTATATAAAATTATTTTTCTAGAAAAACGCAATTATATAAAAAAAATGTCCAGAATGTAAAAATTTGAGTAAAAATTCCTAAAATAGTTTATCACTATGCTTTACTTTCTGTTGGGTGAAATCGCGAATTCAGTTCTATAATAGTGTAGTACCGGTTGTTGATCAAGTACCACTATCATTTTCTGTGCTATTACAATTGCACAAATTTCGCAATATGAGTATTTCAAACGCGAATGTTTGTGACAATTTAAGTAACACCGAATACGGTTATTTAGTTTTGCAGTAATTGCACTTTCTCATATTCTTCATGGGAACAGGTGCATCGATATGCATATTATCAATGGTTTAAGGGTCACCGAAAGTAAAAAGCTCCTTTGTTAAGTTGCTAAAAAGAAGTAATAATATGAGAGAGATCATTTTAATAACTCAATAATTATCGATAAGTGAAATCAATGAGTTATCATTAATTGTACACATTGTTTATAAATTCATGGATGATTAATACATATTTCAATCACTTGTTTCCCCAAAATTTGTTAGCAATCTTCGCAGAGATTTTCGTGTAATAACGAACCATATTTCAAGGTCTTTTGGAAAATCTCATTTGAGTTTCACGTTAATTTCGAAGATTTAATGTAATTTTCCCGACATCAGACGTACCCTATGAGACGTCCAGTAGATCGGACTGTGATATTATGTAAAACTGACCTTCGCTAACAGCTTTATAAGTTGAATATGCATGTTTTCTCACCCTTCGTATTATGTGTTTTGATTCAAACTCGGCATAGCTGATACCTACAGTACGTAGTGTTAATTTACAATCCAACTGAACTTTATTGTTGAGCATTATTCAATTTATGAAACACCTTCTCTCTTGTAGATGGATAAAAGCCTTACTTCCAAATACGACATTGCAAATTTCAGGAGCAAATCAATATTTAAACACTTTGAAATCTTGCATATTACAGTGCCTTCCCCCATGTAAATTACAAAGTGGAAACTTTTGCTTTGAGTGTTTGGCATCAGTAAAACTGGAACAAGGGCTGAATTGAAAGTTCTGAATTTGAAACGAAGTCGAAAGCGTGATATAAATATAAAATATGTTCGCCTCTCTGTATAAGTATGGAGTTATTTTGAACAATAAGTAGGTATCTACCATACTATATTATTTTTAACGATGAAGCTCACAGAAACCAGAAATAAATAGAGAAATAAACAAGGCTATAAAAAGGAGAATTTCGAAATACCTTCATGTGCATATTATCGAATGTTACGACTTTACAATCAATCACATGAGAGATCTCCTTAATACACTTTTCTATAGCTTTTAACAGTCTTCAAGCGCAAAAAATATTGGGAAAATTATTGTCTCTTAATTTGGGGCATTAAAACTTAACTCTCTTACATAAAACCCCCTCTATGTATATTTACGTTGCATATGTAGTAAAAAGCACATATACAGATTTTTAAAAATATTAAAACATGCAATTCCTGTGGAAATGGTACTTATGTAATTAATTTTTTAAGATGAGGTATAAAATGATGATGTGAATGTGAATTTGGTACTGGCAAGAAAAAAACATCTGAATCCCAATGAAATGTTTATTGGCCTCGGTCACCTGTCAGTCACCCTGTTCAGCCCTGCCCTGAGATTATTTACCTAAAAAAAATAATGGTTTTCGAGTAAGATAAAAATGAATCAGAACACGTTTTCAATATGAATTTTATGAGTTATTTTGGACTTGAATTGAGCGTGAACTGAAAATCTGAATAAGAAGCAAATTCCACTTGTCGTTTAACAATCTTCAACCTGAGACCACATACTAAACCAAATTGTAGGTCAATCAACATCACCTTCCATTAACGCACAAACTGCGGGAGATGCAATGATGTAATTCAGCAGACCAAAAAATATCGGACGATTCGAAAGTACCACTCGGGTACGGCCTCCTTCGTGGACGCGTTTCAAAACACTGTCGGCGCCCACAAAGATCGCAAAATCCGTGGTAAAATTACCTCACCCAATAAATTGCTCCAGTGATATAGGAGTGAGCATAAGTGATTCACAAGTATTATTTATTCTAATTTTGTGACTAACTACACCATTTTCAATAAGCGCCGGCCAGTTAGTGGCCGCAGTTTCGGACGCTCGGTACTCCCCTCGGTACTCTCGATAGTGCGTGTTTCGGACAAACATCATCAGGACCGGTAGTTCGGTTAGCCATTAGTATTAAGGTGATTAGTGTGCATTGTTTTGTTTTGACGCAACTTAAAGTTGATGTTGCACGGTGTGAAGGTCGCGAACGTGAACGGCAGTTAAAAATAGTTCCTAGTTCGTAAATGCGCTTATAGCTGACCTTAATCGTTACTTACTAGTTTATTTAGTAGATATCCTAACCGCCCCATTTGCTTAATAGCATAGATTTAGTCAACTACCAAATAATGTTATGGAGCGCTGATGCTTAACCACCGCAAAATTTAAATCCAAATGCCAAATTATTGATGGATCTTCGACTAAGTTTAGCGAGAGAATAAAGCCTGTGTTTAAATTAAAATTGAGCTGCGTTCCTCCATTGCCATGGAGTTGTGCTGCTGCTAAGCTTACGATCAGCTTTTTCACCATTTGGTTTAAAATCCCAGTTATCTTTACCAAGAAGGTAATTCTATCGGAATGTTTCTAACTAATCTCCATAAAAAAGCAAAAGCTCGATAAAGTTCTCAATGCTGTAATCAATTAGCCTGAAACTAGTTAATCTTTTATGCTGGATAGGAAAGCACGAGTAGGTACATTTTAATTCAGTAGGACAGATTTTCGAAGAAATCAACATGATAAATTTAACTGAAACATCACCAAAATTACTTAACGTGAACTAACGAGAAATAGTTTAGTTTAGCAAAATTAAATTAGATCTGGAGTAGAGCTTAACATCACTTAAGCAGATTTTAAGCAATGTTGTGTGGTTGTTTGTATTTACATGTAAAAAGGGTTAATTTCTCAGAAATGAACAAAGAAAATACGCAAAATTGGTCGAGATGATATTTATTTTATCATTTTGATAATTATACATGTCGCCAACGATCCGGAATTAATTTTTTCTTTTGTTGGAGCAAAGGGTATAGTTTGCGAAATACCGGGTCTTTTTGTTAGCCAATTTCGCGTTTTTGAAAGTGTCTTTAAATGGATGTAAGGTCATTCAAGTACTGCATTTCTAAGACTAACCTGACCTAACCCTCAATGTCGAACGGCATTTTTTTAATTTGAATCAATTGTCAAAAAACAACACTCTTAAAGCTAGAAAGAACCCAATGTCGCTTAGTTTATTTCGGTGACCAAAAGTGAGCCTAAGCAATTACTGTTATAACATCTTAAGATATCCAAATATTTACATTGTAAGATTTGCTTGTAACAACATTCTCATCAGTACTTGTAACAACCAGATTTATGCTCTGATGTGCGTTTTGTACCGTGGTTGACCTACACACAGATCACAGTAAAAAAGCATGAGTCATAGGCATACATAGGAAAGAAGAAAGTGTGACATGAGGATGATGACAGTGCATTGGCCCCAAATGATGTAACTCAAAGACTGCAGGGGAAGTTAATATATTTTGCGTGAATTTTGCTCAAATTGGTAACATTTCAATCAAGTAGAGGCTGATTCTGTACGAGCTCAGCCAATAGTTATTTAATGGCCCTTGGTTAAAATGTCACAAGTGAAATGCGGTTCTTGTCTGTGTATTCCAACACTTTAAGTTTTTGTAAGCAAATTGTAGGTTCTCTTGCCAAAAATCAAAAACTCTCACCGTTTCTAATAAACTTAATTATTGCAATAGATGTACAGTAAGATCCATCGTGTTTTATTCTTAGATTTTAAAATTTTGCGGAATTGATGCCAAGTTTCATAACAACCATAACTATCTCAAGTACTTTCCATACCTCCTTTAAGTTTTTGGGAAAAGCTCAGTTCGATTAAGATGTGAGAGATAAGGTGAAATTGATTCAGGATGTAAATATGCTAACACATAGACCGAAATTTTATCTTATCGTTAGAATAATAAAGTATAGTGGATATTTACATTTTCCAGTATAATAGCATAAACCAAGATTATACGGTTAAAATTTTATTAGCCGACATTTTATGTAAATATTATTTAAGTAGGAGAGTGCGAATGCAGCATCAATTAGTACCTAAACTTTTAACGTCGCTTTAAGTCAGCTGAGAGAATTTTGAAATACCTATACATCCGCATTAATCACCTTAATTCAACAATTTATTCATTCTCGACAATACACGAAAACAAGGAAATTGGTTAATTCCTACCTTTACGGTGCTTTTGGTGTTTAGAACATGATTTAGTTTTCGTTAATTAAGATTTAAACTATGGCGAGTGCTGCTTCCAGAAAAGTAAACAAAAGACTCAGTTCTGGGGTGATTCTCGATAACGGTTTAGGTTTTGGAACGGGTTCAGATCGGATAAGGGATATTCCGGTGAAGTTGAATTTAGAAACTTTGAAGTATATCGATGACGTGCCCGAAGAAAACAATAATAGCGAAAAATTGCAGGAGACTGAAGTTGATGGCGAGTAAGTTAATAATAGCGATAGGAAAATTTATACGTTCCCGCGAGCCGGTCATTGATTTCAAAGCATGAGCAACCAACTTTATACAGCAGCGTATTGCCGGTGGCCTACAACTCGAACTACAATTATACACCAACTATTGACTTATGACGATGTTGATTATTACAAAGATTTACGTTCGGTTTGCGTACCGGTCAGCGTGAATATTTGTGTAAATAATAACTATCTCTCTCTGGACTATGCAAATTTCTTTTTATGTCTCAGTTGTTTAAGTTTTCTTACCAAAACTAAGCGTCAACTCATCAACGAAACTAACGGATGGGATAAGAGAAGGGATTATCTGTCTCTGTCTTTCTATCTCTTCCCTGTTGTTATCCTCCTCTCCTTGTCAGTGTCAGTCTTCTCGTTTCCTCTGTTCTTGGTGCGTTGTTTGATTGTTTGTGTATTGGGACTATTTTAGTAGCAGATTTTGGTAATTAATTGAGTTTAAAAAGAAATTAACTATTGCATCTATGTTATTAATTACAACAAAACGAGTTAACACGTAATGACTTAATTTAACTTTCATTTAGTACATCATAACACTAGTTTTAACTTTAACAAATTAACTCCTCAGGTTCATGTTAAGTGTGTCACAAGAAGTGGTGGAATTTAACTACGATTGCAACAGAGTTCCTAATTATCTAATTTAGTTCCCAATTTATTGTTTCACAAGAAAAGAAAGTTATCCCTGTGGTGAGAGATAGCTACATGATGTCTAGAAATCTAAAAATACCTCAATAATTGAATGGGACCATGACTTTCAATTTCTGATATGACAATATTTACCACGCCACACAGAAAGGGAAATCTGTCTCAAACTCCTGTGTCCTTAAATAGATTTGATCATTGACCATCCAAGAAGTACATAATGAAGATGAATACAAATAGTCGTAGGAAAAATCTAAGAAGTTTAAGGTGTGTTATGACTTTGTGCCTGAAGTCCTAATAGGTCTTAAACTTCCAAGAAGTACATAGTTGGATATCAAGTTGAGCAGCTATGATTACCTAGCGCTGTGCTTTGAAAGGTGAGTATCTGCCTGTTTTAGCATTTTTTGAGCCATTAGTTCACTGTAATTTTAAAGTCTTTAAGGTAAAAGTACATATATCTCTGTAATTAAAAGTAACTATATATTTTATGAATTGTATAAGTACCTACTTAAAATAACAACTTTCTAAAGATCTGCCATTTAAGCTGTTATTTTACCAGTAGTGCCAATAATTTATTCCAGTTCCTGTTAAGTATTAGAAAAATGGGCTAATAGATCAAAGTCTTGGCTACTTTACCTAAAAAATAATTTCCATTCAAACTAATAAAGAGCCATTATTTCATTTTTATAGAAATTATCTTATGTGTAAAATGACCTATAGACTATTAAAAAATTAACTAGGAGGCTGTTTGATTTTTTCACAACAAAGTTTCAAATTTTGTTTCCAATTTTAAGAGTATCATTATTAAGAGACATATATTACATATTGTTTATGTTTATTCAGTTTTGATTCATACAATCTGTCAACTTTTGATCTTTATTTTAAACCAAATTTGACTATGAATTTTATTTTTTGACATTTCAATGGCAATCGAACGAAAAAAAAGAAATAGTTCTGTAATATTGGTATTTTTTTGTATTGATAGCAGTTCTAAAATAAATTTTCTTTCGTGGGACACGCAATATATTATTGGTACATTTCATAGATTTCTTTTAACAGATTTAAGTTATAGAAGGGATAAAATTTTTATCACTAATAATATATGATAAATTTCATCATGCATTTTCAAAATGGATTAAGTTAACCCTGAAATAGTCGCGCCATTAAATAGGAAAAGATGCTGTCAGATTTCAGCTATCTATTATCATTTTGTTTGAGATTCCATAAATTCATGGAAAAAGGTTATTCATTACAAAGGAGTGTTCAATTTTCATTCCCATAACCAAGCTCCTTTCCCCAGAGTATCTCTATAATTTTCTAAAATTATATATTTGAAAACTAGAAAAAATGGAAATAAACTGTTTCAAATTTTGTAAATTCACTTAAAATTCAGTGGGGGGCACTTGATTTACTGGAATTCTCTCTTTGAAATTTTGTTCTTCAGGTATGAAATAGATTTTAATCAAGTAGAAGATTGTTATGTGCTTCATCAATGGGACAACATGTATTTTATGTACTTTTGACACCGATATATAATTTTCCTAGTTCCAACATACTCAATCACTAGATTCATATTTTCGCTGTTGCAAATCTGTATATTTTTTCAATGAATTTTAGATGCATTTCTTGGAAGCGTTAAACGTATTAAAGAATATGAAAAACCTTTAAATTTATAAAATTTAAATATCTTTCTTGAAGGTTCCAGTAATAATCGAACTGCCTATATTTAGACTATAGATGTGCACGCTACATAGGTATATGTTTTATTAATTCCTCAAGTCATTTTTTAAGTATCTGCACCCGGTTACGGAACCGCCTGTAGAATTAATTGGAATTGGGACCACTTAGTATTTACTCAAACGTTAAACTTAATCTTAGATATAATCAAATCGAAACTGTGCCTCATAAATCCCAGGAGTCCCTAAAAATAGAGCTCAATAACACACAGTTACACTAACAATACAATTGTAAATTTCTAATTAAAGCACTCACGTGCATGTTTGTGTGTAGTCTGAGTGATTAGAAATGTGTAGCAAATGCATGATGTTTTTTAGTTGGACACACTAAATAAATCTTTTATGTTTGTGTTTTTGATCAGGATTGTGGTTGTGAAGGATACATACATACGTAGGAATTGTTCTTTTAAATTTTTCATAAAAAGAGTTTCAGTCACAATTTCTATTATGCAATCGGTCCATGTAGTAAGTAGTTTCTGGTAACTGAAAGAACTAAAAGAAAAAATATGTATGTAACCTTCAAGAGGGCATATCTTATATTCGATCATCGAATTCTCAACTACCTGAGAATACATTGAGCATTTACTAGGAGCTCGAACGGAAACCCTTGTTAACATTTCCACCTCCGCAGCAACCGTTACTTGTGTGCGAGGCGTTATTTCCAAATTAAATAAAAGAAAAAAATACAGCTTGACTATTTAAGTGGCGTGGAAATATATTTGGTCATATCATCGGAATTAACGTTACATACCCGTGCGATCATCGCCGGTACAGAGGATTTTTCCATCTCAACCTACAACTGTAGTAATCTACGATCATGGCCAAGGTCTTCGAGTTCTCCTTACAAGGTTGAATAATTGAAATTTCAAATAATTGGCTAACATGTACAGTTTTTTTCAATAGTGTAACATAAAATCATTTTAATGATCATTATACACTGGTCCTCCTGGATCGCTTACATACTACAGATTAGGAGTACCCATTTATCATATTCCATAAATGCAATGATGGCCGCAATAAATCATTTAATAAGCGCCCTTATCAAGAGTATTAATAGTATTTGAATAGCCCACGTTAGCATTTTGTTGAGCAGCTTATTCAACAATCATTTGTTTTACATTAACTCGAACAACAACCATCATTTAATATCGAACGGACATTAGCCCGGTTAATCGTAGACGGTGTGCTTGACCACCACCAAAATACTAGTGCCATGGTCGAAATCGTCAGGGAAACATCGCTGTTAGTTCGGTTTAAAATTAAAATATGTTGTTGACCATGCTTAAAAGCTGAACGATGTAGTAATAGTTTTGACACAAACTCTTTGACTGGGAGCATGCAAGTCACTAGTTTGTATTCATCGTGGAAAGCTGGGGGTAATTTGCTTCCTGCTTAAGCCGAAGACGCTCGTAGTGTGTATAATTGATACGAGAAAATGTCGGATAAACCAGTATGCGGATGTGGTAAGGTCTTTGTCGTTTAGTTGATTGATATTGTCGTGTTGTTGGCGGTTTGCCAGTAGTTGTGACTTTAGTTATATGTCTTGATGTTCTCCACTTGTTTAAAATCAGATTTCAATGTTAGAACCGATCTTGTGTTTAAGTTTCGACGTGTTCACGAACGGTTATTTCGATATATTCGTCCGAGCAGAATTTACTAATATCCGAAAACGAATTTTGGCTTGAACACCACCATTAAAATGTTCTTTGATAAGTTCCTCAGGTAGGGCGTATACTATGTTTTTTACCCCTCTCTAATGCCTAACTACGAATGACATTTATCCCTTAGTGAGGGCTTGGGTGGAAACCTTTGCACACGTTGCCGTGACTGTTCTGTTCCAGCGTTCAGAACCTGGCAAAAATTATTAGTAAAACGAAAATTTGCGCTTGAGTAAAGGGTGTGGAAGTTAAATGTCTAAAATGTGTGAAACCATGAAATACCTCTTCAATATCAAATAAATCATTAATTCATGATTCATGACTCTTTCATTTGACAATAAATGAACGGTACACAATTGATATGACTGAATGATTGAATTGGGAGTCTGCGATTGGGAAGCTAATTTCATAGTGTTTCACATATTTTACGTATTCACCATGCATGCATTTTACTTAGCTGTTCTCGTTTTTTGTAATAATTTTTTCTTAGGATCTGAAGATAGTGATAGGTCTGCGACCAAAACGTTAACAAGCGTTTTCATCCCACCCGTAACTAAACAGTAAATACTACTTTCAGCCTGGAGTTTTTCTTAATCCCTAAAATGATCTTTGATCAGTTGCTCATATAGTGTATAAATTATGTTTTTTTACAATTCTCCCTATTTCGTAACTTTGGTTTGTTCTTCCGTTTATTTTGTTTATTTAAAAATAATTTCTATTTCAAAATGTGTTACGTTGCTATGGAGAATCAGATAAAATTAAAATCGTTCAATCTCACTGGACGCTGTATTCATCTCCCTGACGTCAATATTTTTTGTTAAGTCGACGTTAATGTGTGCAATTTAATTCAACTTTAATGATTGAATATGGGTAATTTTTATTGTGTTTAAATGGTAACAGACAGAAACTATCTACAAGCATGGTATCAAAAAACCAGTCAATATCACTTTAGTTGTATTGATTTCATTGTTAATTCTAATCAAGGTCGGAAAAATTGTTGTATCATCGCATGACAACTTCATGCCCGTTATTTAAATCTAGTTTTAGTTGAAAATTAACAGAGAAAGTAGCAGTCATCGCAATGAATTTCCTTATTAAGTGTGCTGGTCCCTCAGCTAATCTAACAAGTGGTTTGCGATGTCTAGGCCTAAGATTAATTTAGTTCCAAGACGGGCGATACATGGCATGTTGCCAGATGCTTTGTAATAGGCCTATTGAGAGTTCAGTTTATTGAAAGTTTAATGCTTTATCTCCCGCTTTGGTAGTTTGACGGATCAACTGGATTTTGTATTATAATCCTGTATTTAAGTTAATTACACCAAAAACCATAAGATTAAAATGATTTTAAGTGTGTTCAAGTTAGTTCAGATTAGAACGGCGGGGGAAGACAATAGGTCCACGCACGTCGTGTTGCGCATGTTCTAATTTATACATTTATCAAATTACGTATAAGTACAATTAATTTTTTTTAATGACTCAACTATTAGAATTTCATCTTTTTTGGAATATGGAAATTTACATTCTCTGCTATTTATTCAGACAGTCATTAAAACGCCCACCCATTCGATAACGATGTTTTTCTGGAATAGCGAGCGTAATTACTATGAAATACTTAACAAGAGTTTATTTTGATTGCTGTTGTAGATTCTGCGATAAAAATCTAATTCGTTTGGGTAAAAGTGTTTCTGTTTATCTGAGTCTTGACAATATGTCTGTGAACGACATGGAAATTTTTATTGTTTGAATACTCAGAAATACCTACTAACATGCGATTTTTTCGTGCAGAATGGTCTTGGAGCCCAAATTCGTGGATTATGGCAGCATACATCCCACTCCCGACGGACACCCCCATAGCCATCACGGCGTAAACGGTCCTCGATCGTCGTTGCTGCCACCCCTAGACGACGAGGACGCAACCGCCAATACCTCTAGTGGCACAAAAATGACTCAAGGTGAGCACTAGTGATAAATAGTGAAAATTCATCAAATTCTATCCTAATGAGAATTTAAATAAATGCCGAAGGTGATATAAGCAGAAACCTAAGAAATTTGGTTTCTGCTTAAATTATCTCCTAAACAAAATTACCTATTAAGTTTTGAATCACTGGGTCTTAGTTTGCCATAAAATTTATTTCTCTCGTTAATTTTTTTAAAAAACCTCAATTTGAAAGATTTTTTGATTTTGCATTCACTCACAAATTTCCAATCACGTAGAAAACATGGCGATAAGAATTTTCATTGCATTATTATGATTACGATCATTTTTGAAGCTTTCACGATAATTATTTTTGTTTATTTATCATTCGTAAAGACCTAAAGTTCATCTGCTTAATGCAGGAATCTAATGTTTGATTTCGTAATGAATTATTACATTGTACTGGGACAATGTTTGTATCGTTGAATTACCGATATTTTTAATCGTATTTACTCGATAAACGTGCAAATAAAATTATAATTACCTTTATGTGTATTTAACATCCCTCGGTAATTACGGAACTTAAGTACACACGGCGTTTTTGATTTGACAATCTCAGAAAATATTATAAACTACGATATGGAACCAATGTTATGCAACTGAAATCTATTGTTATCCACGTTTAAGTTCGTTTTCTTTCCTATGTAGTGGCCACATTTATTCTGATAACATTGTCATGTGCTTCGTTAATTCCAACAGGTATATTTTATCACTAGCCAAACAAAACGCTGTTCTTTAACATTTTCGCGTTGTGTGTTGGCACACACATACTTATTTTCATTTCAGTTTTGCGTAAAGTGTTTCTGATCCTGCATGTGTTTCTACTGGTTCTTTTGAGGTTCAAATAGGTATACAATAATATTGAAATTATTAAGCAAAGTCAGTTGCTCTCATTTAATTTTCATATACCTAAAAATATTTATCTTACCACGATAACATTATCATGGATGATGTAGTAACTACCTCTGCTACCCTGTCATAAAAGATATATTTTTTTATTACCATTGCATCTTCAAATGTCTGACAGTCGAAATGAAATCATATTTGCAGAACTATTGCATTTGTTAATAGATATCTGCGTTTCTACGTTGAAAACTGACGTTTTGCGCTAATTGGTACTGGTGAAAGTACATCGTGTTGGGTGAATCATTGCTGAGCAGTACCAAATAGATATAGTATATTTTGCAAGATGGTGACCGGTTTCAGGAGTGAATTTGACGGTAAACAAGGCCAAATGCTTATCCTCAAGTATAATTAAAGGACTGTTATCGTGGCCAGTAAAATGTGACCTTGAAAAATTATTTATTTTTTAAATTGTTTGGTTAAAGTTTTACTCATTTACGTCAGTCGGTACAACTTGGTTCGTTGTTTAGGAGATTTGTATCAACGTCAACCATTGCTACCAAATCCTAAGGGCAACGATCATTGGGCCCATAATGCTCACGGCGCCACTGGAGCCGAGTACTACGCAGATGAGGATGATATAATGGAAAAGGACGCCAGTCGTAACGGTGACATAAAAATCGACATTCCCCCTTCCAGAGAAGAGCCCCGATTTCCGCAGGAACGATGGAAAACCCTTTTAGGTGAGTAGTCACAACATACGGTGTGCAGTGAAATCGAAGATACAGAGTAATTCAAAATTTAGGGGACAAAAATATGAGATATAATTAACAATAATTTAATTTAAAAAGTGTTTTAGGGAGGTTTTTACTAAAAAAATGGTTTAGTTCGTTTAAGTTGCTGCCTCTATATCTAAGCTTGCAAGCATGACCATCGCAAAATATCTTACAAACTGTAACAGCCATAGAAAATAAACCTTAAATATGTGAAACTTCTTCCTGTGACTTGAAATCTAAGCATTTCGGGACTTACATTTATACAGACTTTTATCACTTCAATTTTAAAACACCCGATGTGCAAGATTTAATTTGGAGTTCCTATAAACTTTGATGCAACAATGTTTCCTGTCGGGAATTGACTTGGAAAATTCGGTGACTACGTAACATTGGCAGCATGACTTAACAAATTAAAGGCAAAAATAAGGTGTGTGGTCTACTCGACAAAAGCAAATGTATAATATTGCTCTATTAAACCTAAAATTGTTGCCACATTGTAATTCAAAAATTACCTTTATCATTGGCTGATATTTGAAAATCCCCACGTTTTTTAATTTCAGCATTTATCATAATGTGCTTCAACTTCATCTTAACTTTGACATCCCTGAGCCTGGTCCATGATAAAGTCCCCGACAGAGCAAAACACGGGCCCCTTCCGGACGTTTTCCTGGCCAATGTGCCACCCTACGACTGGGCACTCAGTGTGTCCGAATACATAATCATTTTCTGCATAAATTCCTGCATGATTGCAATGGTCTTTCATAAGCATAGGTAGATTTTTGCTTTCAGAAAATGAACCGAGTTTACATTGATTGATTTGCAGGTTCATAGTCTTCAGGAGGATCTTTCTCATAATGTCGTTGCTCTATATGTACAGAGCGATAACGATGTATGTCACTGTCTTGCCACTTTCAAGTGAGACGTACGTGTGCTCGCCTAAGTCGAATACCACTTCTGCTCGATTGATAGTCAAGCGGGTACTGCATTTGATGAGCGGCTTCGGATTGTCAGTGAATGGAAAGCACACGTTCTGTGGAGATTTTATTTACAGTGGACACACTGTTATTTTAGTGTTTAGTTACCTTGTTGTATCCGAATGTAAGTATTTTCTTTTGATTACTTTAACAGTTCTAAATGTCGTGAGTTTAAAACATTTAGGAAAATAGTTATACATATAACTCTCAATGAATTTTAGATTAAAAATCTTTAATAACTAAAGAATAGTAAACACTTGATTTGGTTGCTTTGATAACCGATAATTAAGAAAAAAAGTTGTATTTTCGGTTATTTTTCAGACACGCCCAAGAAATTATATCTTCTGCGGATGGTGCATTGGTTGTACTTTGTGCTGGGCGTGATTGGAGTCATAATGCTCCAATTGTCTCACGGCCATTACACCGTGGACGTCATAATTGCATATTATGTTACCACTAGGATATTCTGGATATACCATACTTTAGCTAATAATGCAAATTTAAAAGTAAGTTCGTAGTGTTAGATTGTGACCAAGTAATTTTGGATATAATTCATGAGTAACTTGACAGCATGAAACAAATGTGTAATGGCATATTCGGATAACCGCTTCAATGTAACAATATGGTCGACGTCTCCAGCGCTCGTTTTATTATGACGTGTTGTAATATGTTAGAGGCGCATGGCATTAGACGGCCATGTTGGCACATTCAGGCCGCAATTGTTGGATATCCGAATTAGCAATCAGTTTCTTTTGAAATTCCAGCAATTCTCATCAAATAACCTTCTGAGCCGCTCATGGTGGTTTGCCCTCTTCCTTTACTTCGAAGGCAACGTGGGGGGTCCGGTACCGCGGCAATTTGACTGGCCATTGCCGTGGCCTCGTCGGTGGCACTCTAAAGGCAACCGGGATAGTTAGTGCAAGTTCAAATTCGGGTCGAAACTGTTTAAGAAATTTCAACATAAATGTGATAATAAAATAAGTTTAGCGCCTTAAAGTGACTTTCGAGCGACCGTGGTGTTTCCCGCCTTCTGGGGTTACACCTCATAATAAGTAACCTCTATCCTATACAGGCTATGCAGTGTCTTCATTCGTAAGTTAAATTATTATAGTGTGAAACACTCAACTTAAATCAAAATCGTAGCCTAAATGATGATGTTTTTATTTCTGTAATTCCAGCCTTTCCTCAATACTTATATTTAATAAAGGAGGATTTTTATATTTAGTAACTTTTTTAAGGGACTAATAAGATAGTTGTGAAGCTATAAATATGTATATTTAGATAAAGAAAATTATTGATGAATATTGCTGATATTGATAGATAGGTTTTTAAAACGGTTTATTATTTTTTTATTTAAGAATTTATAAAACGCGTGTTTTACAAGCAGGTAAGTTGTGTAGATTATTTATTTTTTGGGAGAAATAGTTTAAGTGATGAATCTTTACCGTTAACGTAGAAGCAGGTACAATGATAATGACGTAAGTATTAAAATTACAAAACACAAATTTACACTGGTTGTATTTGATTTTTACAAAAATCAGACTAAATCCAAAATTGAGCGGGTAAGGTGGCAGAGTTCTATATTAGCATGTTGACCAATTTCAGTTATGCCATATTGCCAATTCTCTAACCGATTTTTTCATAATTTACTATAATTTTAATTGCATTGAAATTAATCTTTTCATTGTACCTACAGTAAAAATGATATGTAGGAATCAATCAAGGCTGAATGTAAAAATTTTGTTCTGCTTATGAACTCCCCTGTATGATACCTAAAAAAGCAAATTTAAGCACCTGACACTCAGCTTCAAATAAGATATTTTTCGAACCATTTTTTATCTAAAGGTGTTTAAAATTGAACACTTACTTGCCTAAAAGTCCCTTATTGTCACCTTACGCAAACCGATGGATATTAAAACTGTGCCAAGGCGCCCATAAGAGGACGTTTTCGCGCACATACTATATATAATTGTTACTATGTATATTTAAGGGAGGAATTAATACATTTATAAGAACGTTGTATACGCATTTCTCTCTCTCTCTCTCTCTCTCTCTCTCTCTATATATATATATATATTTTTTTTTCTCCCTTTCTCTCTCTTTCTCTAAATATACAGAAATTGCAAAAAGTACCATCTAATATTATAGCTACTTATTATTATTATTATGTCCAATTGGTGATAATTTTGTTCTCAATAAGATAAGTCGGTGTTTTATAGTGAATTATTACCGAGATTGAAGAAAAACTCCCTACAATAATTGATTTATTGTCTGGGTTTGTAGTCAAGTTCATTTTTAAAACTTAACAACAGTTAATATCCTTATTGCCCCTTTTATTTGAAATTTAGGTGGAAACATGGAGATTCTATATTTCTTTACTGAGTTTTCTAGAAACATCGTTTTGTATATTTTAATTTGTTAAGTGAATGGATATATTATTTGATTTTATACTTATCAATGCAGAATATTTTTTAAATTATTTCAAAGATGAAATTTATTTATATGTACACATAAAAAAATCGATAGGATGAATCTCATAGAACGTGTTTATGAAGCAATTAAGAATCTACGAAGTGCAGAGTCTGAAAGAGAGCTAGTTACTGCGTGCTTTTGCGTGTACGCGCTTAAGAATCAAAATTTTAAACGCTTTATTTTAAGCAAATAACTATTGTTCCTAGTTGAGAATTAATGCAATAGAATTCACATACGAGTGTTTTTATGTAGCCAAGTCATTGCTGGCCTTAGTGATTTGCTGGAAATGAAGACATATTCCATGGTTTCAGTCCTTTGTTACAATTGTATATTTTAAGACAGTATAAATTTGTTTAAAATTGATAAATTCTAAAAACAAATTGAAAATATAATTATTTTTTTAAGTGATTGTGTGTATTAGTATTTCAGGTATTTATTACTTAAAATGTCATAGGCTATATTATTTGAAAATAAGGATGAAGATCCAAATCACTCCCATCCCACCAAACCTATATTCTCCTATTTACTAAAAATTCTGCACGATGACAAGTCCACATTTACAATATGCTTCAAAAAGACTCTTTTCACCGTGTGTTACACCATTGCTTTCCTTTCAACGAGTACGATCAATTTTAGCATAATGCCGGCAATTATTACGTCTAGCCCATTGAGATCGTTGGTCGATTGTACGTTGAACGTCATCGGCGTGTAACTAACATCCGTCATTATGATCTTTCACTGTCCAAGAGGGTAATATAGGTTTTGGAGAATGAAGGTGATTTGCGCCACAGGGAACAGTATGTTTTGTCAGCTTTTTTAAGTTCTGCATTATACAGGGTGTCCCAGAATGAGGAGGTCAACGCTTAACCACATATTCCTTGGTCACAAATATATCGATTCATGGTGATATACTTATATACGAAATTGTCTCCTTCTGGAGATACAAGCTCTTAAAGTCTCACTTTTTTTAAAGTTTTGCAGATAAATCGAAAACGGCTAGATGGATTGCTACAAAATTTGGTGTATAATCTTTCTGCTTCTTGGGGCACATTTGACGGGGCTTATTATGGTAAAACCACCAGGGGTAGTGGTCAATTGCTACAAGGTCGAATGTTAAATACACTAGAACTTTTTTTATTCGTTCATACAGACGGTTGTTTTTTTTATGAAATTCCCGGTCAGTTACGCAACTTTTTTTAAATCTCTTATTGAATTTTGATTTCTGGAAAACAAGTTACAATGAATGCGATGCTTATGTTGTGTAATTGACAAGAACGCCGGCAATTGTTGATAATGCCAGTGAATGCACGTGATTGATTGGATTTGCCAGGTTTTAAGAAAATAAAAAAAAATGTGTACGTTTCGAGAAAAAACAGATATGTTGCATACATTGAGACTTTGTCAGGAAAATGATCGTAATAGTGTCAGAGTTTATGCGGAAAGATTTCCGAATTGGCATACTTCAAACTGGAAAAATCAGGGTGGTCACGTTGAGCACTTATTAAATGAATTGTTTATTAGAATGTATGCTTTTATTTCCTTCTGAAGGGTATGTATTGACTGACATCAACAATTTTAATTTTTTTTTCGTCTAATGGAGGCTCCAAAGCAAAATTTAATAACATTCTCCAGAAGGAGACGATTTCGTATATAAGTATATCAACATGAATCGATATATTTTTGACCAAGGAATATGTGGTTAAGCGTTGACCCCTTCATTTTGGGACTCCCTATATAAAACCGAGTTTTGCTTAAATCATATTAGATCTTGGGAGATACCAAATATGTAGCAACGAGGGTCACAAACTCTAGTTTTTTGTTAACAACTTGGCAACAAAACACAATTTTAGTTGAATGAGAATTAGATAGACGTTAGGGAGCGCTGCTGCCGTGTGTTTTAACCTTAGTTAGTAAAATTAAGGTTAAGTTCAGATTTTATTTTGCAAAAAATAATTGAAACTTAAAAGAAAATCAGATTATTCCGATTTTATGTTACCTGTGATTAGTTTTTCCTTTTATATTATGAGTTCCTTTAATAAATAACGAGTTCCTTTCACAATCCTACATAAGACGTTTTATAAATACTCACAAGCCCAATGTTTTCTATTTGCAAACAGTCCCATCAACCCACAGGGGTTGAGCATGCAATCAGTTGTTTTTTCTTTAATAAAACGGAGAGAAGCCTGATCACAGCAGGTGCGAACGTCCTTAAAGTGTTCCGACTAATTCCAGATGTGGATCAGAAAACTAGACATGAGAGATATTCAGGTATCTTAAAATGAAATTGCAAGAAGTAACTTTATTTAACTTATATTTGTTTAGTGTAAAGTTGTATTTAAAGTACAAAGTTTGATTATATACCCACAAATAATATAAATTTCGAAATTAAATGGCCAAACTTAGACAAAGCAAAAAATGCATTAAGTTGAAATTTACAAAACAATTATTTCAACCTATTATATGTTTACAGTTTATCCATACTAAATACCATCAAATAATAATTTCTTAATGCACAGTGCAGGTCTTGTGCCTGAAAGCTGCCAGGATTTTCAACTAACCTATATAATAATGCAATGCATCGCATTCCAGAATTCTTCCCTCCGAAATCAAAATTGGAATGTATGTCCCAATATCAACTCTTTGGAAACATAATGGCCTTACAGAGTGTAACACTGGCTAACTCTCCGCGAGATTCTCTTCTTATAGGCTTTTCCGATGCCAAACTTTCAGTTGTAGAGTATGATCCTGAAAACCACCAGCTGAAAACTCTAAGTTTACATTATTTTGAAGAGGAGGATATGAAAGTATACTTAATTTATTTTATTTTTCTGGGAGGTTTATTTGTATTATTCAGGATGGCTGGACCCACTTCCATCATATACCCATAGTGCGTGCAGATCCAGAGAATAGATGTGCTGTTATGACTATATTTGGAAAAAAATTGGTTATTCTTCCCTTTAAACGGGAAACCGCTATAGATGAAGGTGATTCTGACATAAAGCCTACCTCGAGTTCAGGATTAGGAGGAAAATCTGCGATTTTGGCCTCATATATGATTGAGGTCAAAGACTTCATGGACAAAATAGATAATATTATAGATATACAGTTCTTGCACGGATATTACGAACCTACATTGTTGATTTTGTATGAGCCACTTAAAACTTTCCCAGGGTAAGTTGTACAACTTATAAGAAATTTGCTGATTTAGCCATATTAAATAGGCGAGTAGCAGTAAGGAGAGACACTTGCGCAATGGCTGCAATATCTATAAATCTGCAACAAAAGGTACATCCAGTCATTTGGAGTGTTTCAAATCTACCTTTTGACTGCATGAGAGCCGTACCTATTAAAAAGCCAATAGGCGGTACTTTGATATTTGCAGTCAACTCTTTGATTTATCTAAATCAGAGTATTCCGCCTTATGCAGTGTCTGTTAACAGTATTGCTGAAACTAGTTCCAGTTTTCCAATGAGTGAGTATGATTAACTCTTTCAAAAATAGACTGAACTAGTTCTTTTTCAGAGTCTCAGGAAGATTTAAAAATAAGCTTCGATTGCGCGCAAATTGGGTTTTTAGACGACGACACTTTGGTTTTGTCCTTGAAAGGGGGCGAATTGTTTGTTTTAACTCTTTTAGCAGACAATATGCGTTACGTTAGAAATTTCCATTTTGAAAAGGCAGCTGCCAGTGTTTTGACTACTTGCGTATGTTTTTTTCACAGTTGTAAATTTGACATATTAGGGCATTAACGCTTTCTAGGTTTGCATCTGCGAGAATAATTTTTTATTCTTAGGGTCAAGATTGGGCAACTCTTTGTTACTGCGCTTTACAGAAAAAGCAAACGAAGTTATTACACTTGATGACTCCGAAGAACCTGGTGCCAAAAGGGCACGAGAGAGTAAGGTTGATGATATTGGGGATATAGTTTCGGATTCTTTAACTGATTTTATCGCTAGTGATGTCTTAGGTTTGTTCACTAGACTCAAATTTTTCAATTATCATATCGTTTTATTTGGAAAGACATTAGGGACCCAGAAGAATTAGAAGTGTACGGTAATCAGAAACAGGCGGGTGTTCAAATCTCGAGCTATATCTTTGAAGTTTGTGACTCCTTGTTGAACATCGGGCCTTGTGGCCAAATTTCCGTGGGCGAGCCCGCATTTTTAAGTGAGGAATTTCAAAAAAATCCGGATTTGAATTTGGAACTGGTTACCACTTCCGGATTTGGCAAGAATGGAGCTTTATGCGTACTCCAGAGATCCATAAAGCCGCAAATTGTGACTACATTCACGCTGCCAGGGTGCTTTAATATGTGGACTATTAAGAGTGGGGAAGACACGCATTCTTTTTTGATTTTGAGTCAGGAGGAGAGTACAATGGTATGTTTTGTTGTTAATTGTGAAGTGAGTGAATTTCAAGTAGATTCTAGTACAGTCGTCATGTACTTCAAATATCTCAGTTTCCATGGGTCGTTATGGTTTAAAAAATTCATTATATATAATTTGATATTTTCGCGGCCCGAAAGATTCTTTACAAATATTAAGATGACCATGTCATGTAAAGTACTCCTTTTTTTCCCTGGAAGGTTTTGCAAACTGGCCAAGAAATCAACGAAATTGATAACACTGGTTTTTCAACACATCAACCCACCGTGTTCGCGGGAAATTTAGGCAATAACCGATTTGTAGTCCAAGTGACCACAATATCAGTGCGCTTGCTCCAAGGAGCGGTGCAACTGCAACACGTCCCTATGGATTTAGGCTCCCCTATAGTGCAGGTGTCTTGGTAAGTCTGAGTAATTGATCTGCATTATTTTAGAACTGAAAGTGGTTTCCAGTGCCGACCCGTATATTTCTCTTATGGCGGCTGATGGACAGGTTATAACTCTCATGTTAAGAGAGGTTCGGGGTTCCGCCAAATTGGTCATCAGTAAATCCACCTTATCAAACGTAAATTAGTGCCTAATAAATATTTTCAGTGTAACACTGAAATTTTGCAGAGCCCTATGATTACCACAATCTGTATGTACAAAGACACTTCCGGACTATTCGCCAACAAAATCCCGGACGAGTTCACTCATATACCGCAACATCTCATCACTGATATGTCGGACTTGACAACCGACACACAGAACGAAGAAGATCTGCTCTATGGCGATAATGATTTCAAAATGCCCTCGCTGAGTGGTGCTATCCCTAAGCCTAAAGTATTTTATAACTGGTGGAAGAAGTACATGACGCCAGCTAAGTCCACATATTGGTTGTTTGTCGTAAGAGAGAATTCCAATATGGAAATTTATTCAATTCCGGATTTCAAGCTCAGTTTCTACGTGCAGAATCTGTGTTTTGGCCACAAAGTGTTGATCGACTCCTTGGAGTCGGTTATGCTGAATGTCACGGCGCATATCAACGAAACTCAGATTCAGAAAGACTATCAAGTAAAGGAGATTTCAATGGTCAGTTTTTATTGTATTCAATAATTTAAGGAAATACGTCCTTAGCCATAATATTTTGAAGTGTGTGTTAGGTTTTCGGAAATTTTAGACGCAAATAAAAATACAGAAGTCAGAAAATTTATGCCGTAACTTAAGGAGCGGAGAAAATGACAGATATAACGCAATTATATTGATAGAACAATTGTTTCGCAGTTGTCGCGTTTTTCAAGCCAATCGAATAGCTTTCTTTTAATTAACATAACAGTGTTACTGTCATTTTTACGATTTTTTAGATACACTAGTAGCGTTGTTAACATTTAAAATTGTGATTTGAGATTTACTTTAGTGATTTAAAGTAAATACATAAAGTTCAATGCTAATTACGTGTGCAAAAGCCAGCTGTGATTTCTGTTTGGAGAGTTTTCTAAATTTTTAGGTCGGCATGGGAGCAAACGGATCACGACCCATTCTTTTTGTCAGATTGGACAAACATCTTTATATATATGAAGTGTTTAGATTTTACAAAGGCAACTTGAAATTGAGGTTCAGACGAGTTAAGCACGAGATAATGTATCAACCGAATGTAGCTGGAGTAGTCGATACTGAAAATTCTGATTATTTCACATTGCAAGAAAAGATATCTAAAATAAGATATTTCGACAATATTGCCGGCGAGTTGAAAGTTTCAGGGCGCAAAAGTTTTTATAATCAAGGACTTATTCTTTAATTTTAGGCTATAATGGAGTATTCATTTGTGGTGCAAGCCCATATTGGATTTTTCTTACCAAACGTGGTGAACTAAGATATCATCCCATGATTATAGACGGCGAGGTGATTAACTTCGCCCCGTTTAATAATGTAAATTGCCCGGAAGGTTTCCTGTACTTCAATAGAAAGGTGTGTGAACTGCGTAAATTTAGATATAACCAGTTCTAGAGCGATTTTGTAGTCGGAACTTCGTATTGGAATTTTGCCGACTCACTTAAGCTACGACGCACCGTGGCCTGTGCGAAAAGTACCTTTGAGATGCACACCTCACTTTGTTACATACCATTTAGAGTCGAAAACTTATTGTTTAGTAACCAGTTTATCTGAACCGTCAAATTCCTACTATAGATTCAACGGTGAGGACAAGGAACTAGCTGTTGAAGACAAACATGAAAGGTATTGTAGGACCAAATGTGAATGTTAGCGATTGTCTGTTAAATTTTGCCTAACTGGTGTAAATTCTAAACATTAATTTAATATAGTGTGATGAGCGGTATTCTTTGGATCTTAGATTTTTAGGCACCACCATCGTATAAAAAAATGTAACGAAATCTTACAGGTTTCCTTATCCCCATCAGGAATCGTTCAGTCTCATGTTGTTTTCGCCGGTTTCATGGGACGTGATACCGAACACAAAAATTGATTTAGACGAATGGGAGCACATTACTTGTTTGAGAAATGTTTCTCTGGAGTATGAAGGAGCACGGTCTGGATTGAAAGGTTATATCGCCGTAGGGACAAACTATAATTATGGAGAAGATATTACCTGTAGGGGGCGGGTAAGAACCACAGTATACTGAACATAAAAATTTTACGCTCTTTTGAGCATAATTTATCTGTTTTTGTTTATTTGTTCTACTGAAAAATTATTTAATAACAGCAAAATTAAGTATGAAAATACTATCTTTTTTATTTTGATATAATAGAATTGCAAGGAGGCTTAAAATGACTACTTTCAAATGCACCCTGTGTTTATAACCTTTAGAGTTGGAAAACGGTTTAGAAAAAATAACCAATTAACAAACAGCCGAAAATATAAAATCTAACATGGGACACCGTGTTTATTCGTAATTTACTGCTCATGGCTAGTCTAACGAATTCTTAGTTAAATGGTAATTTGATTTTTCTACGATAGACTTTCAAACTTTATTTTTATTTTAATGTACTGTAACTTTATTATGTAAAATATTCTTTGAATGGTGGGGTGGCTTAAAAAATGCGATAGTATAGACTTTTTGGCCATTTTTACTGTAACTCCGGTTTGTACAAATATTTTTAAAATTTCATCTGTTCGTAAAACATTGTCCAACTTTTCATATATAACCTAGCATATTTTGTTTCCAAAGGTGATACTCGCTTGTAAAGGGGTGGCTCTGTTCCAACGGTTAAGAACGATGTGGGTGACACCTAGCAATTAACAAAACTCTACTACATAGCTTTTAAAATAAGTAGTCTCAGCTATCCAACTTACTGGCCAATTAGAAAGCTCCACATATCCAATACTGTTAGACAGAAATAAATTATTAAATTCAATATTATTCTTATAATAATTATTAATGTCATTGATTATTTTTTAATTATTCACACGTATGCCTTACCAAAAATTTAATGAAAGTCGAACAATGGATTTTCATTGTCGAAAAAGTATAAAAAGCCCCACGTTGCGCAAGAAGGCCATTATTCTTATGTTCTTCGAAGTTTTCTATAGAAGCTCCTTAAGATGTCCCTATTTAAATATTCGATATATAGTATGTTTGTAAGCGGCATGTGGCCTTTTCCACATTTCCAACAATATCGTGTTAAAAAGTGGTATTTCTATTTCGCAAAATATTGCGATATTAGCTGTGTTCTTGTATGTGTTACGTTGGCTATGGATCTCCATAATCTAATATCGACAAAGAAAGCAAGTTACAATGAGTTCAGTTACGTCTTATTTCAATTATTTATTCGTTTGATGGTTTTAATTAAAATATTTTTGTTTCAAACCAGAAATTTCTATGAAGTTTTGTCAGAAATGTTCAAAGAAGAAGAAATTATTTTGTCTTCTAAAAATCAAGAAATTCGTACCATACATGGGAGCCTCGTAAAACGCTACAAACAACTTATTTTAATAATCCTTTTACAGATCGTACTGACGTTTGCTTATATAATTTTATTTATGAACTTATTGGAAGGATCAGATGATGGATACGTTAGCGAACCCTTTAAATTTGAAGCATTTTTTAATCAGAACTATATTAACATTTTTATTAGCCACACCATATAGTTTACGTTTCTTGATGTTTCATATTGTGTACATAAGTTCACTTATGTATGTAAAAAGTCAAATGAAAATATTGGGCTATAAGTTCAGGAATTTTGGCACGCAAACTAATGATTTTCTAGAAAACATGAACGAAATTACACAAATTATTCGGAATCATCAACATATAATGCAGTAAGTTAATTTTTAAAATATATTTTATATTTTTATTTAACTGAGTTGTATCTTTTTTACATATGTTAAACAAAGTCCAGTATTTACCACGCTAACTATTGGCAATGGGTCGTCTAATTTTTTTTAATGATTGTTTTTAAATATCAGCAATAATTATTTTATGATATATATTAATTTTCAGATTTGTTCAAAAACTGAATTTGTCTTTTAAGTATATACTTCTTCTAGAGATTTTTTCCAATTCTCTAATGTTCGCCTTCTCTGCAGGTCAAATATTTGCAGTAAGTGTCTATAAAGAAACAACATTATAATCACTCTTATCTAAGCCATTTTTATTCCATCTAGGGAAATAGTACCAATGATGCCCTGATGTCTATCAATTATTCCCTAATGTTGTTGCTAGTATTTATGATAATAGGTTGGTATGTCAACGAAATTAAAATCCAGAGTATTAAGTTGGCCGATGCGATCTATGAATCATGGTGGTACCAAAAAAATATTTCAATACAACAAATAGTGCATATAATAATGATGAGATCTCAGAGGCCTTTGGTGTTGACTATAGCATCTTTCAAACCTATGACTACTGAAGTTGTTACTTCGGTATGTGTTTTTTGAGATTGATACGAGTTCCTTTAATGTTAAAATTAATTTATTTTCAGGTGATAAATACCGCCTATTCGTATTTGTCAATCATGGCTAATTATTATAAGTAACTTTAATAAGTACTTTTATGTTGGTTAAGCTGAATATCAATTTATGGTTTTGTTTTTCCTTTGATGCTTTTCAATAATTGCTATTGCAAAAAGTGACACTACGACAGAAAATAAAATATAATAGTATCAAGTCCGTTTCACGATATTTTTTGATCGACTTCATCCATGGAAATTTCCCCGTCCAATAGAGGTTACAATGATTGAATTTTCAACAGAAACAATGGCGATGAGACGTACCAATTACCAATTACCAAAACCTTGCTGCATAGCTTTTAAAACAAGTAGAGTTTCAGCAATGTCATTTACTAATCAATCCGAAAGCTCCAGATATCCAGTAGTGATAGCCAAAAATACATTATTAAGTTCAGTCATGCAATTCAGTATTACTAGTATATTCATTATTAAGGTTGTAAACTAGTTTCTAATTGGTCATCTACACGTATGCTTAATCAAAATTTTATGGGAATCGAACAATGGATTTTCATTGTCCAAAAAGTATAAATAGGACCACCTATAGCTAAGAACCGCATAAGCACAAATGGTCGTTTATACATTTCTGATAATATCGCATTAAAAAGTGTTATTAATATTATATAAATTATAGCAAATTGTGCCTTTGTATATAGATTGAGTTTTATGGTCTTTTTTTATGAAATTCATGTAACGCATCACTCATTTCATCAATGGAATTCTGTATAAAATGATGACGTTATGTTTTTTCTTATGATTGAAAAATAACAGATTTTTTGCCCACATATTTGATTTCCCGTGCCAGCAAAATTGCGACATATTTCTAAATTTGAGCGTACTCTAATAATTAAACCTAACTTTTCCTATTTCAGATTCTAATCTACGACGTTATTGAAGTGGTGCCCGAACCAGGTCAGCCCTTGACCAAAAACAAATTCAAAGAAATTTATGCCAAAGAGCAAAAAGGACCTGTAACGGCCCTTTCGCAAGTTAAAGGGTTCCTAATTTCCGCCGTAGGCCAAAAAGTAATATTTCGGGTCTCTTTTAATGCCAGTACTACTAATATTGATTCGTATTTTTGCAGATTTATATTTGGCAATTAAAAGATAATGATTTGATAGGAATCGCGTTCATCGATACCCAAGTTTATACCCATCAGATTTTGACTATCAAAAATTTGATATTAATCGCGGATGTTTATCAATCTATTTCCCTTTTGCGATTCCAGGATGAATACAGGACTTTGTCATTAGTGTCTAGAGTATGTTATTTACACAGAGCGTTTAATCTTTGTAAACGTGTTTCGGAGACACTCTGTTTGTACTCTTTTGGTTGGATAATTCTGTAACAAAAAATTTGCAGGATTTGCGTGCTTGTGAAGTATACGGTATAGAGTATATGATAGACAACTCAAATATAGGATTTTTAATGTCAGACAGAGAAAAAAATGTTACGATTTGTATGTATCAACCTGAAGCTAGGGAATCGTTGGGAGGTATGTAAATATTAAACGTGTTTTTGAAAGAAAAGAAAGCAACTGAAGTTATTATTAAGTGTTTACTGTATTGTTATTATTTTAATTTTGGTAAATCTTAAAGTAGGAACTAAGCTCTATCACGTTAATTCAAAATTTTTGTCGATTTTTATTCAGGACTGCGATTGCTGCGTAAGGCAGACTTTCATCTGGGACAGGCTGTTACTACTTTTTTCAGAATAAAATGTAAATTAGGAGAGTTAGGTGAAGACAAGAAAAATATGAGCGGAGCTGATAGGAGACATATTACAATGTTTGGTAAGCATTCAATTGACTACATTATGGACTAACTTTATCATTGCTGTAATTTTAGCAACTTTGGATGGAGGTCTGGGCTACATTATGCCCGTTCTGGAGAAAACTTACAGAAGACTTCTTATGTTACAAAACGTAATGGTCACGCATGGAGCACATATCGGCGGTCTGAATCCAAAGGGGTTTAGGTTAGATATTAATTTAATATTTAAGAATATTTAGAAATTATCTGTGTTTTAGGACATTTAAGAGCTATAGGAAAATGTCGAATCCTGCTAGGAGCATAATCGATGGAGAGTTGGTATGGAACTTCATGCAGCTTTCTATAACTGAGAAGATTGAGGTATTATGGAGTCTATTCAGTGTAGTTTTGACTTTTGAATTATTTTTTAACGCCTTTAGGTCTCCAAGAAAATTGGTACTAAATTGGATGAGCTTCAGGATGATTTAAGCGACATCCAGAAATTAACAAATCATTTCTGATACAATAAATATCCATAAGAAAATGTAAATAGTTAAGATAATAAATTTTTTTAATCTAGATTTGTATTTCATTGAATAGAAGATTTTTCTTTTACAAGAAATAATTTTTGCAATTTCTAGCGCTTACGCAAGAATAGGTACAATGAATACGAAACAAATTCTATAAATATCTAGATTTATATTAGATTTACAGTTTATTTACACAAGTGACATTCTATGAGTAATAAAAATCAACTATACGGACACAATGTAAAATTGTATTACACGGAAACACGTAAAGCTTAACACTGATTACACCGTAATAGGTCCAAGTAGAGAAAGACAAATCGAATTTTTTTTTTGGAATTGTAGAGAAATATATAATTTTGATTTGGCTTAAAATAAATACAGAGGACACATTCTACATTTCACAACTACTAATAACGGTTACTAAACATTTCAAAGTAGGTAAACATACAAACATTAATTTAATATAGTGTGATAAGCGGTATTCTTTGGATCTTAGATTTTTAGGCACCACCATCGTATAAAAAAATGTAACGAAATCTTACAGGTTTCCTTATCCCCATCAGGAATCGTTCAGTCTCATGTTGTTTTCGCCGGTTTCATGGGACGTGATACCGAACACAAAAATTGATTTAGACGAATGGGAGCACATTACTTGTTTGAGAAATGTTTCTGTGGAGTATGAAGGAGCACGGTCTGGATTGAAAGGTTATATCGCCGTAGGGACAAACTATAATTATGGAGAAGATATTACCTGTAGGGGGCGGGTAAGAACCACAGTATACTGAACATAAAAATTTTACGCTCTTTTGAGCGTAATTTATCTGCTTTTGTTTATTTGTTCTACTGAAAAATTATTTAATAGCAGCAAAATTAAGTATGAAAATGCTATCTTTTTTATTTTGATATAATAGAATTGCAAGGAGGCTTAAAATGACTACTTTCAAATGCACCCTGTGTTTATAACCTTTAGAGTTGGAAAACGGTTTAGAAAAAATAACCAATTAACAAACAGCCGAAAATATAAAATCTAACATGGGACACCGTGTTTATTCGTAATTTACTGCTCATGGCTAGTCTAACGAATTCTTAGTTAAATGGTAATTTGATTTTTCTACGATAGACTTTCAAACTTTATTTTTATTTTAATGTACTGCAACTTTATTATGTAAAATATTCTTTGAATGGTGGGGTGGCTTAAAAAATGCGATAGTATAGACTTTTTGGCCATTTTTACTGTAACTCCGGTTTGTACAAATATTTTTAAAATTTCATCTGTTCGTAAAACATTGTCCAACTTTTCATATATAACCTAGCATATTTTGTTTCCAAAGGTGATACTCGCTTGTAAAGGGGTGGCTCTGTTCCAACGGTTAAGAACGATGTGGGTGACACCTAGCAATTAACAAAACTCTACTACATAGCTTTTAAAATAAGTAGTCTCAGCTATCCAACTTACTGGCCAATTAGAAAGCTCCACATATCCAATACTGTTAGACAGAAATAAATTATTAAATTCAATATTATTCTTATAATAATTATTAATGTCATTGATTATTTTTTAATTATTCACACGTATGCCTTACCAAAAATTTAATGAAAGTCGAACAATGGATTTTCATTGTCGAAAAAGTATAAAAAGCCCCACGTTGCGCAAGAAGGCCATTATTCTTATGTTCTTCGAAGTTTTCTATAGAAGCTCCTTAAGATGTCCCTATTTAAATATTCGATATATAGTATGTTTGTAAGCGGCATGTGGCCTTTTCCATATTTCCAACAATATCGTGTTAAAAAGTGGTATTTCTATTTCACAAGATTTTGTGATGTTAACTGTGTTTTTGTATCTATTACGTTGGCTATGGATCTCCATAATCTAATATCGACAGAGAAAGCAAGTTATAATGAGTTCAGTTACGTCTTATTTCAATTATTTATTCGTTTAATGAGTTTAATTAAAATAATTTTGTTTCGAACCAGAAATTTCTATGAAATTTTGTCAGAAATGTTCAAAGAAGAAGAAACTATTTTATCTTCTAAAAATCAAGAAATTCGTTCCATACATTTGAGCCTCATAAAACGTCACAGACAACTTATGTTTATAATCCTTTCACAGGTCATATTGACGTTTTTTTATATAATTTTATTCATGAACTTATTCGAAGGATCAGATGATGGATACGTTAGTGAACCCTTTAAAGTTGATGCATTTTTTGGAGAAATGCATTTTTTAATCAAAACTATATTAACATTTTTATTAGCTGCACCATATAGTTTACGTTTCTTGATGTTTCATGTTGTGTACGTAACTTTACTTATGTATGTAAAAAGTCAACTGAAAATATTGGGCTATAAGTTCAGGAATTTTGGCACGCAAACTAATGATTTTCTAGAAAACATGAACGAAATTACACAAATTATTCGGAATCATCAACATATAATGCAGTAAGTTAATTTTTAAAATATATTTCGAAGAAAATACCATAAATAAAAAAAACAATTAAGTTCAAATATTTGTCAGGTTAAGTCTATATATTTTATATTTTTATTTTATTGAGTTGTATCTTTTTACCTATGTTTAATAAAATCCAGTATTTGCCACGCTAACTATTAGCAATGGATCGTATAACTTTTTTTAATGATTGTTTTTAAATATCAGCAATAATTATTTTATGATATATATTAATTTTCAGATTTATTGAAAAACTGAATTTATCTTTTAAGTATATACTTCTTCTAGAGATTTTTGCCAATTCTCTAATGTTCGCCTTCTCTGCAGGGCAAATATTTGCAGTAAGTGTCTACAAAAACCAACATTATAATCACTCTTGTCTAAGTCATTTTTATTCCATCTAGGGAAAGAATACCAATGATGTCATTATGTCTATCGATTATTCGCTAATGTTGTTGATAGTATTTATCATGATTGGTTGGTATGCCAACGAAATTAAAATCCAGAGCATTAAGTTGGCCGATGCGATCTATGAATCATTGTGGTACCAAAAAAATATTTCTATACAACAAATAGTGCATATAATAATGATGAGATCTCAGAGGCCTTTGGTGTTGACTATAGCATCTTTCAAACCTATGACTACTGAAGTTGTTACTTCGGTATGTGTTTTTTGAGATTGATATGAATTCCTTTAATGTTAAAAACCATCTATTTTCAGGTGATAAATACCGCCTATACGTATTTGTCAATCATGGCTAATTATTATAAGTAAATTTAATAAATACTTATGTTGGTTAAACTGAATATCAATTTATGGTTTTATTTTTCCTTTGATGCTTTTCAATAATTGCTATTGCAAAAAGTGACACTACGACAGAAAATAAAATATAATAGTATCAAGTCCGTTTCACGATATTTTTTGATCGACTTCATCCATGGAAATTTCCCCGTCCAATAGAGGTTACAATGATTGAATTTTCAATAGAAACGATGGCGATGAGACGTACCAATTACCAATTACCAAAACCTTGCTGCATGGCTTTTAAAACAAGTAGAGTTTCAGCAATGTCATTTACTAATCAATCCGAAAGCTCCAGATATCCAGTAGTGATAGTCAAAAATACATTATTAAGTTCAGTCATGCAATTCAGTATTACTAGTATATTCATTATTAAGGTTGTAAACTAGTTTCTAATTGGTCATCTACACGTATGCTTAATCAAAATTTTATGGGAATCGAACAATGGATTTTCATTGTCCAAAAAGTATAAATAGGACCACCTATAGCTAAGAACCGCATAAGCACTAATGGTCGTTTATACATTTCTGACAATATCGCGTTAAAAAGTGTTATTAATATTACGTAAATTATAGTAAATTATGGCTTTATGTGTAGATTGAGTTTTATGGACTTTTTTAAAATGAAATTCATATAATGCATCATTCATTTCACCAATGGTATTCTGTATAAAATGATGACCTGATGTTTTTTTCTTATGACTGAAAAAGAACAGATTTTTTTCCCACATAGTTAATTCCCGTGCCAGCAAAATTGCAACATATTTCTAAATTTGAATGTACTCTAATAATTAAAGCTAACTTTTCCTATTTCAGATTCTAATCTACGATGTTATCGAAGTGGTGCCGGAACCAGGTCAGCCCTTGACCAAAAACAAATTCAAAGAAATTTATGCCAAAGAGCAAAAAGGACCCGTAACGGCCCTTTCGCAAGTTAAAGGGTTCCTAATTTCTGCCGTAGGACAAAAAGTAATATTTCGGGTCTCTTTTAATGCCAGTACTACTAATATTGATTCGTATTTTTGCAGATTTATATTTGGCAATTAAAAGATAATGATTTGATAGGAATCGCGTTCATCGATACCCAAGTTTATACCCATCAGATTTTGACTATCAAAAATTTGATATTAATCGCGGATGTTTATCAATCTATTTCCCTTTTGCGATTCCAGGATGAATACAGGACTTTGTCATTAGTGTCTAGAGTATCTTATTTACACAGAGCGTATCAGAAAACATCGTTTAATATTTTTGTAAATGTGTTTCGGAGACACTCTGTTTGTACCCTTTTGATTGAATAATCCTATAACAAAAATTTGCAGGATTTGCGAGCATGTGAAGTATACGGTATAGAGTATATGATAGACAACTCAAATATAGGATTTTTAATGTCAGACAGGGAAAAAAATGTTACGATTTGTATGTATCAACCCGAAGCTAGAGAATCGTTGGGAGGTATGTAAATATTAAGCACGTTTTTGAAAGAAAAGAAAGCAACTGAAGTTATTATTAAGTATTTATTGTATTGTTATTATTTTGATTTTGGTAAATCTTGAAGTAGGAACTAAGCTCTGCCATGTTAATTTAAAATTTTTGTCGATTCTTATTCAGGAGTGCGATTGTTGCGTAAGGCAGACTTCCATCTGGGACAGGCTGTTACTACTTTTTTCAGAATAAAATGTAAATTAGGAGAGTTAGGTGAAGACAAGAAAAATATGAGCGGAGCAGATAGGAGACATATTACAATGTTTGGTAAGCATTCAATTGACTACATTATGGACTAACTTTATCATTGCTGTAATTTTAGCAACTTTGGATGGAGGTCTGGGCTACATTATGCCCGTTCTGGAGAAAACTTACAGAAGACTTCTTATGTTACAAAACGTAATGGTCACGCATGGAGCGCATATCGGCGGTCTGAATCCAAAGGGGTTTAGGTTAAATATTAATTTAATATTTAAGAATATTTAGAAATTATCTGTGTTTTAGGACATTTAAGAGCTATAGGAAAATGTCGAATCCTGCTAGGAGCATAATCGATGGAGAGTTGGTATGGAACTTCATGCAGCTTTCTATAACTGAGAAGATTGAGGTATTATGGAGTCTATTCAGTGTAGTTTTGACTTTTGAATTATTTTTTAACGCCTTTAGGTCTCCAAGAAAATTGGTACTAAATTGGATGAGCTTCAGGATGATTTAAGCGACATCCAGAAATTAACAAATCATTTCTGATACAATAAATATCCATAAGAAAATGTAAATAGTTAAGATAATAAATTTTTTTTATTTAGATTTGTATTTCATTGAATAGAAGATTTTTCTTTTACAAGAAATAATTTTTGCAATTTCTAGCGCTTACGCAAGAATAGGTACAATGAATACGAAACAAATTCTATAAATACCTAGATTTATATTAGATTTACAGTTTATTTACACAAGTGACATTCTATGAGTAACAAAAATCAACTATACAGACACAATGTAAAATTGTATTACACGGAAACACGTAAAGCTTAACACTGACTACACCGTAATAGGTCCAAGTAGAGAAAGACAAATCGAATTTTTTTTTTGGAGTTGTAGAGAAATATATAATTTTGATTTGGCTTAAAATAAATACAGAGGACACATTCTACATTTCACAACTACTAATAACGGTTACTAAACATTTCAAAGTAGGTAAACATACAAACCCGTAAATCTTTTTGTCTATAAAACAAACTTTAAAGTGCAATTTTCGTACAATTAAAACCTCGAAATGCGTTTGCAACTTTGTCACATCAAAACGTTACAACCTAGGGAAAACAGTCAAAAATGAGCTACGAGTACTATTCTTTAGATTTTTGCATTTTTTTAAGCACAAGTTTACATAAATAACAGCGATATGTGTTCGATTTCTTCGAAGAGAAATTACGAATGTTGGTTTAGTTAAAGCACGAATTCAAGCGTTTTTTTGGCAAAACTTGGCTACATACGAAGTCGAGTATCATATTGCACTAAGTATTAACGATTGGTGGGTGCGGCAAAATATACACGTATCCTAGCGGTTAAATAAGTTTGTATCAATAAATAAATTCTCTTAAGGGACGTTGCACGACAGTTTGCTCCTTGTTAGGGGGATAACAGGAAATAAATATCACAATAACTTGACAGCGTAATTCGAGTCGAAAACACCGGTTTTCTTTAAGAGAAAAATCGCGCAAATCCCGAAAAATTGTTAGAAGAAGGTTAAGAGATAACGCAATTCGTATCCTTTGCGGGAAGTTCTATGTGTGACAGGTCTTTTTCTATGATTTCATCGTCTTCGATACTGAAAAAATATATTCAACAAACTTGAGAAACTGAAAAAAAGGACCCACTTACGCTTTTTCTTGACTATCCAAGTGATGAACCAACTCATCCCTTTTATTAACAATCTGAACAAGTTCGTCTAAAAGCGCCTGTTCTCTTGTTCGTTGCTCTTCAGTCTTCTTCCAATCCTCAATCGACGCAATCTGCCTTAATTCTTCGTTCAACATTTTGTAGCGCGTTTCATAATCGGCTTCTTTTTCCCTGCAAACTAAATTTAATATCACTTAGAACCGTAGAAAAAAACTTACAAAATATTAAGCTGCATCTGCCTTCTGAGAAGAGCATTTTTTTTATTGACGAACATGAACCATTTGGCCATCAAGGCCTCTTCTTCCCCATTGCTGTTACCCGATTCCATCACCGACCTCAACTGCTTTTCAAGTTGGGCCGCTTGTTCATCGATGGCACCTTGTTCACGTTCCAAGTCTTCCATTTCTTTGTCTATCCAAGAATGGACGTCAATGCCCATCTAATAAGATATTCACTATGAGAAACTTTCCTAGAGTGGATTATAATACTTACTTCTTTTAAACCTAAATCGTCGGGCAATTTATCGGGCGTTATTCGATCTGTCCTATCGATGCTATTAGCTGGACTAAATTTCTTTGAGTATTCCTCGATTTTACTTACAGATACATCTGAGAAAATATTTCCATTCTTTTCGGATCCTGAAAACCAAAAGTTCCTTCCATATTTTATAATGTTTACCATATTTGTTAATACGTTTTCAAAATTTTTAAGATATACATTTCAAAGCCCTAGAAGGTACCTGATTTCATTAGTTGCTACTTCTCAGCAATCTTTACCTGTACTACTTTGCCTCTCCAAATGTTCAATTTCTTCGCCTAACCTATCTAACTTTTCCTCAGCTTCCGCGTATGCTTTAATGGATTCCGGACTAACCCTAATGATTTCTGTAGTAGGCCCCGACCCTCTCCTCGCCTCAGCCAGCAATCGCCTCGCTCGTTCGCGAAGCTGACTCTGTCTTTCGTCTTCCATCTGAAAACCATGTTTCCTATGATTTTAATACTTAATTTTTCTGAAAAATTCAACCGCAAATCACCACTAAAAGCAATAAATGACATACCTTACTCGGCGACGTGGGAGTGGACCCGTTCTTCTTGACCTGCTCCAACAGTGCTCGGGCCCTTTCCTGCTGCTCCGAATGTCGCATCAAGATTTGCTGCACAGCACGCGTAAAAATGTGTTTAATTCTTTGCCACACCTCAATCAAACTGATTGTTAGTTACAAGTGATTAAAAAAAAAACCTTTAGGGGATCTGCATGAACTAATAATGTGATTTGCTAAAACTGCACCTCAGAATTATAGGGAAAACTTACGAAGTTTGGCTTGGGCAGGTCCGCGAATACATCTTCTTTATCTTTGCTTTCAGAGCTGCTTGAGGAACCGTTAATATCGCCATTTACTTTTGTGCTAGTGGGTGAAGCTTCTTCTTCTTCGTCTGAACCGAAAGGGTCGGAAAATTCCCTGCGGGTCATTAAAATGGGCTTTGGGACTTCTTTTTTGTCTTCTTGCTTTTTCGGACATTGAGGTAGCGACTTTTCTTTTGTAGGCGAGGACACCTTGAAATAAAATCAAAAGTATTCGTATAAAATATAAACATCTAAACCCATAAATTTTTAAATTAAAAATCAATAGTTTTACACTGCATACTTTATTTATCAGACTTTTAGATCCTCCAAAGAAGCCTTCTTTAACGGCAGTAGGCGATTGTTCTTGATAAGGTAAAGGTTCTGTGGTAATCTTCAATGGCAAGTTTAATTTAGATGCATCTCCCTTTCCTCCCTCCTTATTTGCAATGTTCATCTCTCTTTCCAAAGACTTGCGCCCTTGCTTCGACTTCCTGAGATTAATAATCTCCTGCCCGAACACTTGTTTTGTAATATCCGTGTCTTTGTCGGTGTTAAATTTGCCAATAACGTAGTTGCTTTCGTCTGAAGTACGACCGATTTGCTGGACTTCCAGTTGATGTCCTGTGAAATGGGCTCGAAGTTGGTGTAGATATGTCATTACGGCCAGTTTATCGGGGACTAAAATGGTCATTTGTACCAGAGACTCACTGAAAAGCTGAAGACTTATTCGAACATCTTACCAGCTAACATATGCATGTCCGAAGGTTCGATAACCCTGGGAATTCCCAATTTATCGCCCGCATCAAAGGCAGTTTTGCAATTGGCTTTAATGTCATGAGGTGATAGTGCATAGAAGCTTCTAAAAAATGATTTACTAAAACATTCAAATATTATATTCATATTTACATTAAATCAGGTTTAAAGTGATGGATGAGGGCACAAAAAGCCATTCCATTGCGCCAACTCGTGGTCAAATTGGTAACTTTGACACCGGGGTAATCTTTCGTCATTTCTTTACACCATTCAAGAAGGTCTTGACCTGAAACAAAACAAAATCTGAAAAAAACACAGGAAATTTACCTTTTGGTGAGATTAACAGAAGTTCGAAAATCTACAATCTGCTCCTTTTATTCTCTTAATTTTTTTTAGCGGAACATCCATTACAATTTTGTGTATTTTCTTTTTTTTTGGAATAACGCCTCACGTAAAAATAGGAGATTGCTTTTTTTTACTAGGTGTTCTTACCTGGCGTAGTCGATTTCTGCTGACTCTTGGGCGTGTCAATCAAATCCTTATTTAACTCCAATGGCGGCAAATTCGTCGCCATTCTCCCTCCTACATTCTCTTCTCTTCTACTGTTATGGGTCATTATATCCGCCTTGGGGATAAAACTGGTAACTTTTGGTAAAGTTGGCTTATCCACCGGCTCCTCTTCCTCCACATCCTCCAACTGCTCCAAGAGTTCGGAACACGTTACCGAATAAATATCGCTATCGGACTCTAGAAAATCCGAAGGTTTTGGTGCCGGCAATGCCTTGACTAATTTTGTTTTATCCGTTACAGGTGAGAGAGTGGTTTCTACTACGGGAGTTTTGTCGTCTCTCGAAAGAGATTGCACGCTGTTTACTGTAACAAAAAAGAAATGAAATGAGCAGATAATAGTGTAACTAAAGATTCTTGTGCTCATCAAGTATCAGAATTAACTAGGTTTTTAACGCGTTTCGCATATTACACTAATGAGTGTTGTAAAACGTAAAAGGGTAGAATAAACAAAATTAATAAAATAGGACTCAGAATATCAAATAGATGACAGTTGACAATTAGTATATATTTTTTTCTTTATAGATGTAAATGCTCAATTTTTATCGATCATAAGTAAGATGGTTAACAGTACGGTGCATCGAAAGTCGCATATTGCGCACCTTTTTACGACAATCTTGATCTAACAATAACGTTATCATTCGTCAATTTATAATTTCTACTTGATCCGTATCTATTTTCCCGTAAACCATACTAATTCTTCGCTCAAGTTTATGACACTTAGAGTGCACAAGACCTGTAATTACTAACTGCTCATGGGGGTGCTGGCAAAATCAGACCCGCTCAACGAGTTGGTCATCTGCTGCACTACGTGGGTAACTTCGTGTAAACTTTTCTGCATTACATTGTCGTTTTGCGAATAATCGTCGTCGTCAACATCGTCCAAAGGCGCTATGTCATCGCTGTTGTTATTGACCGACATTAATGACGCCATTGATTGCATGTCCTCGTCCCTAAAACCATAAATTTTATTGCAGTTAAAGGCGCAGCCGAGAAGGGCAAGCCCTTACGTCGCCCTTCCTTCCCGTAGGAAGACACAGGATAGGGTCAAGTCCAATTTGGCACCCGTAATTTTTTTTGTATTCGGTTTGAACATTATCTGGATTTCTATTTGAGAGGACTCCACACTGGCGTATTTGCGCATGTTTAGGTGAGCTGTAGCCAATTGCCTGCGTTTTCCTGCAGTGGGCACCTATATTCAGAAAAATTATTTATTATTTAAACTACTATTCAAACCAGATAATTGTTAACCGCAAGATGTACGGTCTCAGACTTAAACTTCATGAGTGTAAGGAACATATCATGTCAAAAATCACGAATTCAAGTTCATATAAAAATAGTGTAGTAACCAGACGTCATCACAGACCAAAATAAATAAAAATAAATTCTAATTATTCCTTGAGTAGAAAACAAGTGGGCTGTCTGGCATTTATTAAAAAACAACGAATTGAATGCCTAGTAATCGTTTGTTGGGTAAACAGGCTGCAAATTAATTAATTATTGCTTTAGTCGAGGCAGGTCAAATATGCTTTATGCGACTTATTCTTAAAAAGATTAGCTTGACGATATAGTAAGAAAATAAAGAAAAAACCTTTGTCTCCTTTAGCAATTTCGCACAATAAATTTGTTTAAGGCGAAGTTAGAGCCATTTAAATAATCCTTAGTAATCCTTAAGTTTACATTGTTATTGGGTGAGTTTCTCAAAAATCATAACTTATGATTTCTCTTTGAAAGGTTTAGGAACGCCTTAGAATTGATAGTCACCAAATAGCCTAATATATTTGAATAATTTTAGGGCAGATTTTCGAATTATTTGACGAATCCCAGTCTTAATACCAACCTTCTAATAACCTCTAAACAAATCTCAACCCTGGGCAATCACTTAAAAGCAGCGCTCGATTCGCAGAAAAGCATGATTAGGTTCTTGTATCGCAATGTGGGTCAGTCATGCACCTATAAATATCCACGCCACTTACTTCCTCATAGGAAGACTGAAATAACCAGTTAATCTCTGCAAATATCGGGAGAAATGCCTAAGAATTTTTACTCTCATTGAATTCTTTGTTCAAACTTTTTACTATGACATAGTTTTAATTACCACTAAGTGTTAGAAAAATTGTTTCTTCGGAAACTACTAAGAAACACCTAATACTATGTAATTAAAAATCAGCTCCGCGTGTGGTGGATTAAGTGAGAAATGGCTTACATATGCCCGTTAGCAGCTGAACAACTCGTTTAGGAAGGTTTTAATTAGAAGCGCTACAGAGCGGTTATTGTTTCTGAATATGGGCCAAATACCAAGCAACTATTCAGTGGGTTTTCACGCAAAGTATCAATTTTTTAAGCAATTTGTTTGCACACGTGTTTGTTGCCCCATAAAAGGGTTCCCACTGTGTGTGTGCAATATTACTGATTCTTAATCGCAAATGTAAAATTTCGAAAATATATTGCCAGCAATATGGGGCACTTAAACAAATATTTATATAACTTTATATCTCATCGTATAGTCACATTTTCTTATATTTCACTTAGGCTTATCGCTAAGAGTTCATGCCAGAAAGGAAAACAAACGATAAACTTACATCTTCAATAATAAAGGTCCAATCCTTGTCCTCCAGCTCATTAGTTCTGGGGTCTTTGAATAGGGTAATGGCGACTTGGTGGTTCTCTGGAACTGGCCAAACTACCAGACCTTTGTAAGGGTTCTGCAGGGTTGGTTCCCAGGAAACAGGATTCGAGGTTACTCGTCTTGACCTTCGAGACCATACTAGTGATAACCGGTGAGGTTGCCTAAATGAGAAAATCTATTATAGAACGAAAATTTCTGAAATGAATAAACTGAGTAACCAGTAACTTACAGATAGTTCAAATCAGTCAAATTTGACATGAATCTTATTAGGTCATTGATTTCATATGTGAGAAATTATTTGGCTACATATTCTCTATCGATCAAAAACACAAACCGAAGGACCCTCCGACATATTTACTTTATATCTCAATTTTTGATATACATATAATTAATTTAAATATCAATGATTATTTATTACACGTTTTTAATTGACGGAATAAACTTACTTTAAAGGTTAAGGCAATTCTAAAGAAGGATAGTGTGAAACTTCAAATCTTCCCAACGAAATAGATCGGTACTTAGATATTGTACATTTTAAACTTCTCAAAAATCACAAACCTCATTACAAAATTTTAAAATTCAGTATCAAATAAAATTTTTGTGTTTGTAAATAACTTTTTAATCGCTTTTCTTATCGAAATTTTGTGAATGTCCTCTACAGAATTATTTCCCAACATGTGATGTAATTTGTGCATCTACTGCATCTCAAACTTTATACTTCTGAAACTTCAATAAGGCGATTTCAATTTAAAATATTTAAACTATTCAATTTTCAGATATATATATATTGCATTTATTTTGTTATTGACAAAGACATCTTAATTATGAAAGTTTCAAATTCTTTTCCATAAACTAATGTATTTGCAATGACTTCAGTTGGGATTCTATTAAGCAACGGTAAACTTTAATGTTTTGATAAAATGATTTCCTTGTATTACCTAAGATACCATAATCTAAAGTGGCTCTTATCATTCTATAGACGCAAGCAGACGTTTGCTCAGGGCAGAAAGGGTAACACAGCAAAATTTAATTGTGTAGTTTTTTGATGCCATTATTGCTGTCAATATTTTATTAATTTAACATTTTTTGACTCCCCCGATTTTAATTCTGAGCCCTAATAGCATCAGCTTATTGGGGCAGGAAACTTAACAACTTCCTGTGGCGTGTGCCTAGTACTCTTCGAATTTACGTCTACTTAATACCGTTCATTTGTAGTGTATTGACGTGCACACATCCTGCATATTAAGTCAAACTGTTGAATTATTTATGAAGATATATTGTGTTGTGGGAAACAAGGTCTGTTTGACTGGCAAAAAATGTTTTTTAAAAGCTATTTTAAAATGGTTTTCTGGTAGTAATAGTTCCTAAAGAAACATTGACAAAGTCAAAAAGTTCAAAGACGAAGATCTCCTTTTGAAGAATGCCAAGATTTGTTTTTTTTATAGTGATTTCCGAAATGGTTTCTTATGATCCTAAAGTACTTAATCCAATATCTCATATCTTGCTAGAGATTTCAAATATTTTTTTTAACTTTGAGGTGAGGTACATAGTATAAATAAATTTATGTTAATAATAGATCTAGAAAAAGGTCAAACATTCAAGCTTACTCTGCTAAAAGTTTTTTTGATAACATCACAGACACTGACGCATGAAAACATATTACTTATAAAAGATAAGCAGCGAAATCCTTATATTTCCATAAATTTAAGCTAAGCGATATGGGCATTAAAAAACCATACCCAGGCTAAAAACATCTGTTAACACTTAGCTGCAATTTTGTATCAATAAGTTCTGGACAAAGTGATAGACATTAATATTAACTTTTTAGGAGAGGAGGTAAAAAGTATCTTCTTGGGAACCTGGTTTTTACATCAAAACGATTGTTCATGTCGAAAATGGCCAACAATAGGAGCGCAAAATGCCGCTATGTAAAATATTTTTTTAAAATAATGCACATATGAAACATTGATTTCTCAGAGTATATTTTCTTGACTCAGATATGTTTACAGTTGGTTACATGTATTTGTAAGAAAATACAAACATAAACATCATAAACTTAGAAACGTCGAATTCGTTTTGATAACGGTGACGTTTCTTTGAAAACTTTCCTAGCGGTGGTTTTTCCCTTCCCGGGAAGTTTCCGATTTTGGAAAGTCTCCAACCCGGAAAGTTTCCACGTGCTCAAAGCCAGAAACTTCTTATAATAGACTAAATACCTACCCAATTAATTTATAAGAAATTTATAAGAAACAGGGATATGAAACTGGGGTCTAACACCAAAAGAATATTGCCTAGAGATCGAGAAATCTATATATGTAGACTCTATTGTGTTTCATATTCCCTAAATTCCAACTTAATATTTCAAAAATTGTAGAAGTAGCCGAATTCCGCCAGTTTTTCTCGACTCTAGAAGACTTATGGTTATTACCTTAACCTTGTTTTCAGGACACTCTGTATATGTTACACCATAAGTTTAAGCCTGGTTGCATACCTTTAGTTTAACTTCCACCTGAAGTGAAACTCCAGGTTGTCACAGGTAACCAATGGGATATATGTCAGTGCTTAAACTTTTGGAGGTCAAATGACTGTGCATATATCTGATGTTATTCAAATATTTGCTCAACTTCAATTTAATAGTTTTTGAAAAATACTGTAAAAGAAATTTTGTCAGGTAAAGTTATCAAAGATATGTTTCTAAAATTCGTGTTTTGCTAATCACAAAATATTCTTGGAATTTTTTTACCAGATTTAACAGATCAGCAGGAACTAGGAACAATTTAACCACCTACAATCTTATCAACAATTTATAAGTAATTTACTCTGTAATTTATTACTGTATTTTCTACTTAATTCTATTTATTAATTGATGACAAAACTAGGTTATTTTCATGGTATTCTAATTCATATTAATAATATTTAAAAACTTCCTTGTGTGCAGTTCCGCTTTCCCAGCCCCAACAATGAGTTCAAGAGCAGGGGACTTTGTTATATTTTTAGAACTCTACCCTCACAGCAAGGGGTCATAAAGTAAAAAATAGCACCTGTTAATTTTTTAACCCTTTTAATATAATCACTGGGTATAATATTATTCTACTTGCATATAAAAGATTAAAAAAATATAATTTGCTCATGGAAAATTGTATAGGCCAGACAAGTGAAAAAGGAATTATGCTCTTGATTAAATGACAACCCTCTACTTCTCATTAGGTCTCAAACTTCTTCTTTGAACTCTTTTCACATAAATGATGATGACAATGATGAAAACCAGGAAATGGGTATAAAACAATCACTTACCATTTTGAAGTAAAATCTATGGACAGCTGATGATATGAGACAGTAAACTGGAACTTGGCAGCTCGTTTATTAACCCGCTGCAGTCGTTTCCACACTGAGCCCATATTTCGGCCCTCCAATCCCACACAAGACTGCATAGTTAAATGTAACTTTGAATATAGTATAAGGCTACTTGTTTTGTTAGTGGTTGGACTCTAGACTTCTACATAGCCAAATAATGAACGGGTAAACCATGCATAAAATAAAAGAAACAGGAAAGCCATATCATATGGTTGTTTATCAGTTCTTTGCAGTCAGGAAGCGGACACAAATATCCTTCGCAAGCAGCCACTTATAAGAGCTCGGAATAGATTAGCAAGTCAAGCGAATTGCGCTATTTGGGAGTACTTTGACACTAAAAAAAACACATTTCAATTGAATTGGATCACTTGACAATGGCCTCAAGGATCGGAGTGTAAGATACGAAAGGGCAAAAAGACTGCGGACACAATGTCACATGCATGCACGTACCTTTTAAGAGAATTTTTGACTAATTATGCATTTTTGAAAGATGTTTTCTTCGTGTTGTTGTTGATTTTCGAGAGTCAAGGGCCCGTTTGGTGTCACTTATTTATAGAAAATTATCCGATTGATGCATTTGGAGATTGGAAAAAAAAATACTAGTGTCAATGTCAGCGAAAACGACACAAGCGCATTGTCTACAGCGGTATCTGTAGATGAGCAGTGTCAGTAGGTCATGCGGTATGCTGGAAACTGCAGACATAACTATTGGAAAAGGTCAATACGTAGAACAACGCATAGATGGCGTGAAAGAGGAAGAAAAAACAATATTTCGTGGGATTCACCTGAAGTTGACTTTATATTGAGTGTTCCGTTAGGAATTTACAATATTGTCTTGGCAAGTATGAATGTTAGTAATTCGAAACAAAAATATTATTAAGAAACGTATATGTTGTCATCAGAACGAAATTAGTATGTACTGGGGTTTAAGAATCCGAGGTTTGTCGAAAAATTGAACATAGATATCTTGTTAACAATAAAGCGTATGTATGACTGTATTTAAATCTTATATTTAAAAATTATGCTATAAATATCAATAAAACCCTAGATACAATAATAAATGCTAAAATTTAATTTGAATGAGACAAACTATGATCATTTATTACTAAAGGCTTATAATAATAATAAATTTAATTTATAAACAGTCTTTGGTTAAACAGTATGTTTTAAGGGTAATTTGAAGTAAGTACATTTAAAAAGTGAAAATGTATAGTAACACGTAAAAAGGGTTATAAGTGAATGGGTATTTAATAGTTTCTCTTATAACGTATCTGGAAAGCATATCTATATAACATTAGAAAAAAATAGAAAAATCTCGCATAAACTTCTGATAACAAAAATAATTACTTCCACGTATTTGAACAATTTTAGATGAATTCGACGTATTTTAAACGAAACCGACATCGTAGTTTCTAGCGGTTTTTCGCGTAAGTTTGTGATAATTATCACTAATCACAACGCGAGTCCACTTCCGTTAAGTACAATGATAAATTTTATTGTATCAAAATATTCGCTTTACACATAATTTTAACTCAAGGCTCAAGCTCCATTCTCTTGAAACATCCCTCGGGTAAAGTATTAACAATTTGCTCAATATTATTCACATCAGCTTGTAAAATTCTGATCTGTTCTTTGTAGCTTTCAATCAATTGATTTTGGTTTTTATGCTGCTTTTGTAACTCCTCTAACCGTTCTTCAAGTCTAGTTTCCTTCAGTCTTGCCTCAGTTATTAATAGCTCTTGTTCGAGTCTATCCAACTCGTCATCGCTTATATCTGGAGTGTCTTCCAGTTCCACTAAGATGCTTTCTACGTCATTCAAAAGATCAGTTACTCGGGTTTGTACAGCATCAGTATCTTTTCCTGCACGACCCACCTGAAATAAATTATTGAAAATGACAAACGATACAAATCTTCTCGTCATTTATGTATTTCTTTCATTTTTCTAAGAAGTCGCCAAAATATATACATATAATGAAGTACCTACCTTTTCTTTGGCGTCATGCACTAAAGTGTTGTTACTCCGAGCTTTTTCCCATAAATTCTTCAATTCCGCCTCAGTATTGAAGACTCTATCATACATGAATCCAGCCTCATCCCTTAAAAACGTGCTATTAGTATTTAAATCTTCAGCCTCAGATTTAATTTTCTCAGTTTTCGCTGACGCATTCTTAGCCAAATCATTAGCATTTTTAGCTTTTTCAAAGGCGAGATCAGCATTTTCTTGAGCGTCCTCCAAAATCTGTTGTGCCTCGTTTGTTTTCAAATTTGTATCTTGAAGAATTATTTCAATATTTGATATAGTTTTCAACGATTCTTCTGCCCTTTGTTTGGACTCCTGAGTTTGAGAATCAAACGCTGTTAAAAGCTGAAAGTTTCCTTGCGCTCGTTCATGGATTTCTTTCCATAATTGTATGGCTTGAGCGGTTTGCGCACTGGAAAAATCCACGTCATTTTTCAAATCTTCTACCTCTTCCTGCTGCTCCAGAGCAGTATCCAGAAGTTCCTGACCTGTAGATTGCTTCTCTTCAATTGTTTCTTTTAGAACTTTAGCATTATGGAATAACTCTTTTGATTTGTTGGTCAATCTAATGGCTTCATCTTTCAAGTTTCCTGAATGAGCCTTGAGTTCTGGGATTTTTATTTGGGGTATTATGAGATGGGTCACTTCATTTAGCAGAGCTAAAGCCTTTTCTTTTACCTTTAAAACAAAAACGTTTATTAATTTTATTATGTTAATACATTTATTAATAAGTTACCTCTACAGCTTCCTCTTGAACATGTTCGGTCCACTCCCTAGTTCGATTTAATTTAAATTCTGCATTAGCTACCTCAGAATTTAAACTCCTGGCAGCATCGCTAATGTTTTGTTGTAGTGCATGAGTACTTTTTATCTGTTCATAAGTTTCAATTGATTTATTTTTGGCATCTTTGGCTTGACCCACCAGCGCCTCAGCTCTTTCATCCAAAATGTCAGCAAGTTCACGAGCTTGCTGAGCTATTCCAGTCATTTTGTCTGATTGCTGGCCTACTGCCTTAGACCTAGAATATTAGCATTGTTTATGAAGAATATTTATTTAGGGTAAGATATAACCTCTCCAAAGCAGCTTCATATGCCTTTTTAGCCTGCAGCTCAAAATTGTCCTCTATTTCAATTAGTCTCTCTTCTACTTCAATCAAAAACTCCTCGGCGTGGTCCAAGTCATGTTCCGCTTTTTTGGATTTCTCATTAGTAGTAAACACGTTCTCGTATATTTCCTCCAAAGTGCGGCCTACATCTTTTTCTCTTTCAAGCATGCTCAGCACCTCCTAAATACTTATTACAGAAAAAACAGCCTTGAAGCGTTAACGTCATACCTACTTCAAAAACACTGTTTTCTCCAGTAGAAGCCTTGACCTGGTCGTGAAACTCGTCAATCTCAATTTCCAACTTCCCTAGTTCATCTGGGAACTCTTCATCATCTATTACAGTGGGCTGATTTTCTACCTCATTAAGAATTTCGTTCAACCTATCAAGTTTGCTTGAATGATTCTTGTAGGCATCTTGAACGAGGTTATAGCAGTCTGGGCAATCTAGAGGCAGGAAAATATAAGCCTAGATGGTTCAAGAAATATTAGAAACTCACCTATGCATCCTTTTTGCCTGTTATACTTATTTTCTTTGCATCTATCACATTTGCGACCTTCAACATTGTCCAGACAAGGACACTGTCCAGAAGCATCACATTGCAAATCTCTAGATCCAATTCTGTCACATTCGCACTCTTTGCAACCATCTATTGAGAATCCATATTTTCTGGCCTCACAATGATCACATCTCAACCTTAAATCTTCCAATTATTTTTTTCCAAATAGCGAGAATGGAGATATACCCCGTCACTCCAAGTCTGCAGAAGCACTGTCCAGTATAAAGATCACATGATTGATTGAAAGAACCAATAGGGTCGCAGTTGCAGCTTTGGCAGCCTTCACTGCTGAGTATGTTAAAGTAGCCGCTTTCGCATTTGTCGCAGTTGGTACCTATGACGTGGTTCTTGCATTGGCAAGCACCGGTGGTTTGGTCGCAGATTGGTTCGCCGTCCAGATCGTCGGTTCCAGGAGAGTAGCACTGGCACTTTTTACAGTCGCCTTTAGGAAGGACTAAGGCATTTCCGAAAAATCCTGAATAAAGAAAAAATATATAACAAAGAAGCAAAATAAGTAAACAACAGATATTAGAAAAAAAGCAAGAACTAGTAATTAAAAAAAATATCTGCAACAAAAACAAAATGTAATCTGAATGAAATGCACGTCCAGTTAGGACATACCCGATTTTTTCGCTAGGAAAGGCAGTTTCCGCAGCAGACTTGCAGGCAAAACCAATTTTACGAAAATGAAAAATAATTATTTTTGCATATTTCTGTATCGACTGATAAATTCTTAGGATTACCAATCTTTAAGAATAGAGTAGACTGGAATTTTGTAAATTATAGGCCCACTCACCAGGCAAACAGGCCTCACACCTCGACCCTGCAGTGTTATAAATACACCTTAAACATTCCCCGGTGGTAGTATTGCAATTCCCAATGGCATTTAAGTCAATATTTTGATTACATGCGCATTGTTGACAAATGGTAGGTTCCCCAAACTTTCCAGTGGGATCTCCATAGAATCCATCGGAGCATACATCGCACTTAAACCCAGAGTACCCTAAAGGACACTCTGTGCACATTGTGATGTTGTCTCCTATTTGAATGCAGGCACCACCGTCTGGGCACCCACAAGGCTGACAATCAGTAGAAGTTCCTGTGGTAATAAAATCAGTTATTGATAAATTACGAACATCTTGGACTTATTAACCAGCCAAAGCGTTCCCATAAAAACCACGCGTGCATAATTCGCAATTTTCCCCACTGGTATTATGCTGACAAATGCACTTTCCAGTCTCAGAATCGCAAATACTTGCATGATTGTTACAGTCACATGGAATACAGTTCATAAAGGGACCCCCCATGGCTGGAATATGCCTGTATCCAGGTTCACATGATTCACAGAACTGCCCAACATATCCTAAAAAAAGCTATCGAGTTTGAAAACTTTCAATAGTTTTTTTTCGTACCTGTTGGACATGAACATAGCTCAATCCACAAAGCAGCCTTGCCAGCAACTCCCCTGGAAGCAGTTTCCAGTTTGAAATCATCCAGAAATCCCACTCCCTTCGGAGCGTAGGTGCCCTTGACTTTGATCATTGTCAAGTTGGATAAAAGAGAGATAAATGATCTGGAAGTGAGACGAGGCTGCCATCCATAGTCTGGATGCTCGTGCAGCCTGAATTTATAATTCTGAGTCTAAAATTTATATTCTTTAACAATCATTTTCCACGCAGTATGCTACGAGTAGGTACCTCAACAGTAGGAACTTTATTGCCTTGAGCAAATATGGTGTTTGTTATTGATAAGTTTCCACTCTCTAAGATAACATCTGTCGCAGTTGGTACGGCCCGTCCATCCCCTAGTCTTAAGGAAAAATCTAGAAGTTGATTGTAGGCTGTACGTTGATCTCCAAGGAATCTAATGAATTGAAAATTACGGAAATCTATATATTAGTCAATTGAGAATTTACCTATCGGGGGCTATTAAATAAATAGACTCATCCCCATCAGATTGCACGCCAATGCTCTGACTAATAGCTTCGTATTTGATTTGGTGAGGACGATGATGCTCGTCTTCAGACTTCCATTTTTCCGGGCCTCTTGCAAACGTTGATTCGATAAGATATCGGAAATAACCTGAGGAAGCGATAAAGACGCACTTTAATGGATTTTAGACCAGTTAGTACATACATTTCTATTCAGTTGGGAATGTCCATGAATGGTCAGGTGGATTATTGTCTCAAAACACGCGTTTTGGTTATCACGAACGTTGCAGACATTGACAAACTGGTCTAAGCTTTTACGGTACTTGAGTGTTAATGGTTTTTGTGAAGATGGTGAAGTTTTTTCTTTTCTGATCTGTTCCTTTTATATATAGGTACAGCATAAATTTTCTCGCAAGTTTTGACTAACCTGGTGCCGATTTGCATTCCGAGGAGTGCCCATAGCAAAAACAGGGTGTGCATCCAAATTCGTTATCGCTGTCTAAATTGAAAAATCCAGGTTTGCACTCCTTACACTGCCTCCCTTCCACGTTTTCTTTACATTGACACACTCCAGTACTAGGATTGCATCTCGCAGTATTGAATGCAGATCCGGCGGTCCAACATCCACAATTTTTACATCCGGATTTGGAAAAATCGTAATGGTTTTCTGCACATCTGAAAAAAAAACATTGTTCTCTTGTCTTGAATCAGTCGACCCCTCATTAATTTGGAGTTACAGAATTAATACAATACAATGTAACAAAAACATAACCAATTCATTTCGGCGTCTAATAATTTAATTCACAATCGATACTCACAAACACCATATAAGGAAACTACCTGTAAATTGAAAGACATGTGGCAACGCTGTTTCAAGCTAGATAATTATTAATATGAAAGTTCATGACATGTTCCTACTAACCTTATGGGGCGGCCATCTTGGGTGGAAAAAATCGCAAATCGCCACGTTGCCATTTCTTTTGGATGTATTGTATTAATGAGCTCTTAACGAGTTCAATCATTATGAATCACCTGATGGTGATTTCAGACTACTTATTAATGTTAATTACGTAAAATGTCTATTGTGGGATAAATGTTTTACAGCAGATGTCGATCCTTTGTGATTTATTAAGTTTATTACTTTTGAGCCAGTTAATTAATTTTTTACTAGATAAAGTAATGCCTTTTAAACATATTTTGGATTAAAAATTGATCTTATTTATAGTGAGTTTCAGTATTTTAAATATCGTGTAAGGAGGTAAAGTTCAAAAAAAAATTCCCACAGATTATAAGGCGACCGCGGCACGCCCATATATAGGTTCATAATTTGAACATACATGGCGCCACGTCTTAAGACAATAAACCTCGGTATAGGTAACCGCTAATTTACGACCCACACGCCTATCGAAGCTAATTATTGAAGAAAAGGCGAGTGTATTGATTTCACTATAACTACCACTTATAAGCAATAATTGAATCAAGACATGGTTCCGTTCAAATTCAGAATTTTTCGTTCGATATGAGTTTCCGATCGGAAGAATAATCCAAAAGTAGTTGTAAAAATAAAAATTGTTTGTTTCCACGAACATGAGCCGAACAGAAGTTGAAAATTAGTAGAAATTCGTCGTTTCGTGAAAAGCTCAGTTGTTCATTAATTTTGAAACCGAACTGTAATCTAAAATCCAGACTCTACATAAAGCTTATTTCGACATGTGTATATTATCAGGCATTACTCTCAATATTGTGTTTGTAGATAGATACTATGGGAAGTTACAATTGAACCAAAATTCCAGAAAGTTGCAGCTTTAAAAATAGAATCCGAAAGATTAAGGTTTCTGCCTCAAATCCGACAAGTGACACTTTTTCTCTGCTTTGAAGAGTCAAAGACTTTTATTAAAACCCCAAAGAACGCCAAATTCTCTTTACAACAATACCAGCGTGAATGTCTTGATTCCAAAATCCAGAAAATCGGGAGTCATAAGGCATGTTACGTCAGTTTTAAGAAAACTCACGTTCAAAAAAAGGTCTTTGAACATTTCACAACACCCTACAAATGGGTCTTTATGAAATCACACAGTTGATTCACTATGTCACTAATTATTTAATCATTTATTTTAATTATATATATTAATTAACACCACTGACTTTAAAGCGAGTAATTCTGGATTTCTGGGCAGGACGTCCAGGAATTTCTAGGGAATTAAGCAACGATCTAGCAAAAAACATCTTGTTCTATCATAAGATGGCAAAATCACTTATTTCACGGAAATGTTCAAAAACTTATCTCAATATGAGTGTGTGAGTTTTCATCACAAAATATGAGATACCAGATATTTTAAATTGTGAGTACGAACTGAGAAAGGTCACCCTTACCTATCACACTTCTCCCCAGTCACCCCAGTTTTGCACTGACATTTGCCTTCGAAATTACACTGTTGAAATAACGACCCAACTTCATCGCAGTTACATGCAGTGCAATAACCATCATCCCTCATGTAGTAGTTCGGTCTACATCTCTCGCAATTCGGACCATCCCTATTAGCCGAACAGTCCAGGCAGTGTCCACCATGTCCGGTAATTTCGTAGAGCTTTGTATCGAACATGCATCTCGTAGAATAACCATTACAGTTGCATTCTATAAGAAAATAAACGCCTTTAGGTCATAATCATCACCTGGGATTTGAGTAATTACAAGCAATTAAGCTTCGCGTGTAAACGATTGCGTTAGCAGATAATTTATCGAGTTGCTGACGAATAGTAATTAATCAAAAAAAGCATGGTTGTTTAAAGGGAACAACATTTAATAACAGATGTTTAACGAAGCCATCGTTTCTAGTTCAAATAAAAGCCCATATCTTGTTCTCCTATGTACGTATGATGGCATAATTTTATTCACCTCTCTTATTCCAATATTGAAATTCCATATGCGATGAAATGGTCTCGTTGGAGCCTGCTTTAACATGTATTATTCAGATGCAAATATCGAAGTAAATGGACATCTTCTGTTTATCGAATCGTCGGTAAATTGATTCTTAATTGAGGTGTACGGCACGTCCCGTACCTCGTTAAGGGGACGATGAATTCAAAGTTCTAAGAAAAATTTATATTCATGTGGGGGGTGGTTATCTAAACTATGGATTTTGCCTCGGATTTGTCACGGCCCAACAAGAATAAATCTAATTGAGCTGTTTAAATTGTCTTTTTGTCTATTAGTAATGGATGGAAACTACAGGTGTTCCATGATTGAACTCATTATGGATGTTCGGCAGAGTTAAGTTTTGTTTAAAACAATTTTTACGTCCATTTACCAGAAACTATTTCTGAATTACAATTAGGGAACAGAATTCCGAGATCCCGGACAGTGGTCTTGAAAATTTAAGGATTCGAATTGTAAACCCCTGAACTTTGGAGCTTAAAATTTAAACGTTCATCCTGGAATTTTTCGACACAATTCTGGTTTTGAACACCGCTAATTGAAATACAGGGTGTTAAAAAAGTATGGAATATGACAAATTAGTATATGCATTTCTAAAATTGCTATATGTAGGTGTACCTATTTTAGAAAGTTTGTATGACATTTCATCGATTAAGAACGTATCTCGCGAGGGTTTACCAATATATAGGGTGTTTTCTAAACATACGGCTCAAGACAGAATTAACTCCTTTTCTTTTATTGTACCTTTTGCTTCTAGCCATGTAGGAAGTCAATGCGAAGTCTGAAATATACGAAGTTCAAAATAGTGTCTTTGATAAGGCGATGATGATGAATTTCGGATTCGAACGGTAGTTTGAATCCGCCTTCAAATGAAATATTTAGCAACCCAACAAAAAATTTATTGGTTCTTATGAGGGCCCCATTCCTGAACAGAGAAATTCCAGTCTTTCATTATCAACCACGGGGCAAATCTCTAGAATTTTCTTACGTAAGTAGCTACCTGCATTGAATGTTTCAAGCTATTCAAAGTTGCGAATAAGGTTTCCTCTCTCTGCATTGCATGCTCATATGTATGATTTATGTTTCACACACATATTTTATATAGTGTTTCGGCTTGGGAACCTTCATTTTCTTGCAACTGGAGTTATAATATTTAGATATATGAGACATTTTAATAAGCATTCCCTTGCTTTGCAAATCCTATTACTTACTGAACATTTCCTGCTCAAAACACCACACTCCAAAATTAAATTTCATCCTCATTTCCATGGTCTTAAACTTACTTCATTAACCGCATATAAAGCCTTGATGGGAACCTGCCTTGTTAACCGGCCACCAGCACATTGTTTCCGAGATTTTTTTCGCATCACGCAGCTAATGATGCCGATATTTGGAAAGAAGATTCTGCTGACTGACATTTTTTACTCATTTAAGATGTGAATAAAACATGGCATCGGTTTACGGTTTGCTTACACGAAGCAACGTCGTTTTACGTCGTGTTTTCTTCCAAGTCAGAACCAATTAACCGCAGTGATACGAGAAAAAACTATAATGGACGAACCGTTATGCAATAAAACTGATGTGTGTCTAGTACTACTTAGTGATGGTCAATAGTAGCAATAAATGAATTTGATACAGCATCAAGAGAGATTCATATCGGGCCACTTTAACTTTTATCCATTATCTACCATAGATGGTTGCAAACGTAAAAGGCAACGTTTTAATGGAATATTTACACTCTTATATATCTGAAAACCAATAGAGCTTCTTGTGAGAGTTGCCGAGAAGTAGGTACTTACGCGATCCCGTGAACCAAGGCGTTATTCCGTCCCAGTCGGTACCACCGCAGTTCGTTAGAAAAACAGTCGCTGATAGAACTTTGATCCAAGCAAATTCCATTTCTTTTAAGCAGTCAAAAGAGCAGCATCAGTATGAGCTAAAGGCAAGTTTAGGAAATGTGGTAATAATTGAATTCAAACGAACCAAAGACAAATTGCCCTCATTTCCTGTCTATTCATTCTAAGGCATGAAGTTTATCGTATTCATCTACATGTACCTTACGCACATAAGACTCTTAAGTTCAATGGGAGACCTCACCCATTTCTATTATAATACCGAAGATTTGTAACTCTGTAAGATTAAATTTCAAGTCATTTCTATACGAAGGCGATTAGTGTATCTAAACGGCTTCTCCAAGTGTGATTCATATTGGTGCCATGATCATATAGAAATATGAAAAATTCTAGAATTAAGAACTAGACGTTAAAACTTTATCATTTCTAGTAATACGACGCGTTGGTTGTTTGTGATCAAAAGAACAGAGAATACATTACCCAGAAATGTTACAAATGTGAGAATTTAAGTGCCTATATATACAGTATTGATTTCTCAGTGCAACAAACTGGACAATATTCATGTTACAATCTAGTAATCGATATCTGATGAGAGTAATGAATGGGTGGATCAAGAAATTTTGGAAGTGAGAAAATCTAGCTCACAGCAATTTCAGAAAGCAACAGAGATGCTTTAGTAAGTAAACTTGTAATTTAAGCCGCAAATTTACTTGTCTGAGAACCATGATGTTTAAAAAAACGGTCAAGGATGAAATAAAGTATATCTTTTGACATGGGTATTGTTCATGTAAAAAACTGAAGGAAGGCAAATACTTTCAAGAAGGAAGAAAATTATCTAAATTCCTATATATATTCCCTCATTTCCCTTACTTCACTAAACCTAATAAATCAAAAGTGAGTTGATTAAAAACTCCCTAACTATAACTCATCGCCTTTGACATATCCAATATCTACAAACACTAAAATGGAGTATCGAAACCAAATCTTCGTTTAATTTTCTGTTGTTCTGACACTAATTCTAATTTATAGGTAATCTTGGACGATGGCAAACCAAATAAAATCGAGAATGAGGCGGGTTTAAATGGAGAAATAAGATTGATAAAGGGGGGTCAATTATGAAGCAACAAGTTACAGTTATATCGTTAAAATCATTATCAATTTATAGTAAATTGCCAGGAGGTAACGAAGTGGGAAATCGTGTGAATTTTTCACTGAAATAAGGTGGACTGATGCTGCGAATTCGCGAGACTGAGACAAGTTAAAATTCTGATTACATGGGAGATTCCTTTAGAGCAAGAAACGTCGCGAAGGTACAGTAAAATTCTCTAGAAGTACTCATTGAAGAAGATGGATTACCGATTTGGATAAACACAGTTTCACTCAGCTTTAAACGTAAAATGATATGTAGTAAAAAACTTAAAATAGTTTCGAAAACTTCTTAGAGATTCTTCTGAGAAAACTTCATAATTTTTAAACCACCTTTGCTCATACAAAAACTACCATCAAAATTTGTTTTGGTGCCACTACGATCGATCACATTATCGTTTTGCTCACACCCATTTAAAGTCAGCGATATACGAAGAGGTACCACGGAGTACCACGCGGATAAGGTAAGACACGGACGCGACACCAGATAAGCACTGACTCACCATCGCGGATACCGCAGAGGTACCCAGCGTCTTCCGTGGGGGCACCAGTATATGGTGCTGCTTTAAATTGGGCCCCTAATGATTTTATTGTGGGCGGATTTAGCGTTGGGTAAATAGTTGAGGGCTGTTGGGTTTGTTTAGATTTTTAAATGGGGAGAATGAAATATGGGAAAAAGTCTGATTAAGTGATGTCTGGGTGTTAGAGTTTTAAAATTCTTGGACTTAACAGTTGCCGAGAGAGAGAGCATTCACAAGAACCCATTTATTTAAGTCTGGGTACTGAAAAGCGAAATGGTCCGGTTCGGCGACATGCGGTGGTACCGCAAGTGGCAGTAACAATACTGTTTCTGTAAAAGGTAAGGCGGTTCCGTCGCTAATTGCCCCCGTTATCGGGCTATTAATTATTCGGACAATTCCATAAATTCAGTGTATTTTGCATGCTCGGCTTGCTTAATTGACATTTCGGCAATGCGTTACCCTTTTTAGTCATTTAATTGTTGTCGCCTAATGCCAATTAATTTACGTTTTTGGGTGGTGGAAGGGGGACGGGGGGAAAGAGACCAGTACTAACTTAAATGGGTATTTGCAGGCACTAATTAGAGAACGTTCTAGATCATTCAGGTCATCGCGTTGGGTTGATTCAGTCATTAATACTGAATCGAGCATTTGAACGGAAAATCTAGTACCTCTACAATTCTCTTTAAAATTTTATGTTTTTAGGTATCAGCAATTTTTTAAAATTATTTATTAGATTCAACTTTTTTCGCCCCCGATCTCAAATGAAAATTGCATTTAGTACGCCGCTGATTTTACTACACATGTGGGGAAATTTTTCAGTTTACAGAAGAATCTTAAAATTAGAGCACCCAAAATATACCGAATCGTTGGCCTGTTAAAAAAAAGTTAAATATGACAAAGATGTATTCGCATTGAGCGCGTTGTTAGCTGGCTTCATGAGTAAATTTACCTTTGCATTCATGGGCGTTTAATATGGTGGCTCTGGCCCATGGGGCGTCGTTGTAAAAGGGGAGACATTCGCCGCAGTCCGGTCCTGCCGTATTGTGTTCGCACCTGCAAACCCTGGTTCGCTTTTCTGATTCACCATAACTAGTAACACATTCTGATGCATGTCCGTTGCACTTGCAGCGAGCCCCTACAGCTATGTCAGCTATGGCATAAAAGTAAGAGCGGAGAACTTGAGGATCGCCGAAGACTTCGTCACCGAAGGTGTTGAGTCGATCGAGGGTGATCATTATTTCTGTAGCTGTTACCCATTCCTGGAAAAAGGTAATGAAAGTCAATTATAGTGGGGTAAAAGTTATCAAAATGTAAATGGTTAGACTTTGGAATTTGAGGACTGGGATGCTAGAAATACGTCTGAATGTCCGCTTAGTATCATAAGTTATAAGAACTTAAATCATTTTGACGTCACACTGGAGAGATGGCTTCTATCTTCCCCATTTGGGTAAAGTGCCAGAGCCATAGGAATGAAAGTTTTTAAGACAGCGTTTTTATGGGCGTAACGTAAAAATTCCCACAAATTTACGTCAATTTAACGTCCTTACTGGGAGATGGAATGACATCAAAGCAACGTAATCAGACTCAACTCTTTTCGGCCACTTTGACGTCATTTAATTAATTTATTAAATATAGTTGTACCTGTAGTTCGGGGCTGCTATCAAAGTTGTAAGCAGACGGTCTTCCTTCCAAAGTACCAAAGGCGACGTTACCGCCACGTAGCGGTGATATATCGGAGTACTCCGAGGTACATAACGCGCGAGTCTCTTCCCCGCGCTTCGTGTGAGTCGAATCTGGTAGAGCGTAGGTGTCTCGACAGGTGGCGCTGCAAGTGAAGTGGTACCACATATTATAAGGGGCACTGCTCTATCCCCAAGTGAATTCGGGTTATTTAAACGATGATAAATTTGAGACGTGGAAATATAAAGCTTTCAATGAATTATGATTACGTCGAAAGCAAGATTCAAGTTCAAGGATCTAGTAATACCTGTAATATTGGTAGGGAATCCACTCTCCCTTTTCTTCAGTTTTCTTTGATATGTAGAAGCTTTCGGGACGTGGTGAATTGAACCATAATCTCACATAAGTGATGTCAAAAGCCTTCCCTAAAAAAATTGATTTTTTTAATTTCTCGTCAAGTGTTTAATTTTCATTTATAGACAGTTTTTTCATTGGATCTAAAATAAATTCCGAACTCCTTAAAAATAACTCTTTTGTCCAGTGGTAGAACAGACAAAATGTGGGCGACAATGGGCATTTGCCCCACGCTTCCTGATAAATTCTGATTCATTTCTGTCATGGGTCAAGAGATAACGGTTTTCAGATAAAACGCAGACGACCTTTCTTTGAAAGGTACTTGAACTTGAATGTACCCTATGATGCCTGATAGCATTATCAAGGATGTGATGGCCAGAAACAACAGCTCTCTCCCTCGTATTATTTCAGTGAGCTTTCAGGAAAAATATTAAAAGGTAATAGAGCCCCGAGACGTTTCCTTATACAAGCTCAACAAAACGTTTTCATATCCTTTTAAAGAAAGCCAGAGCCATATTAGTAGGATGGCAGCATAAAAGACGGAAAAAGTCGAGATTAGGGATGGCAACGATATATCGATATAATCATATCGACTTTACTGATCGAACGATCTGATTTTCACAGTTTTTCAATGAGAATGAGTAAGGGTTTGGCGCTGCCCTTGTGCAGCCTATTATATACCCGAGAGAGACCGGAATTCATGCCAACACATTTTTTTATACAATTCTTTATTTTATTAAAAAATTGTTTAAAACTTTTTTTATTAATTTAAATAATTTTTTAAATAAAAAAATAAATAATGCTTTAGATATATCGAATTAACGATTTTATCAATCTTTTTGTTGTTGCAAATGGCGATAACTTGTTCACTGTTATGTGATACAATATATCGATACATTTTTAATTTTTTCCATCCCTAGTCGAGATAGAGAAGGTATTGTGCGATTTATATGGTTGTATGAATTAAGGATTGAGTTTTTATTGTTTTCTCACGATTCCACCAAAGCTCTGAGATCCATTAGGGAACGCTGAAACTCAAATTAATCAGAAACTACTGAAAAACAAGTTCTCGAGCAATTTGTCCACTTTTTGTGACATACACAAGGAAAATGTCATCTGTGATAATAGTTCTTCGAACTTACCAAATTTTAGGGTAAGATTGACTTGATTGGGCCATTGTATCCCTTCCAGCATAGTTTCAGACTGCCACCAAGTGAGGTTATTGACATTATGGAAATCAGTCAAATACACTGCGTGATAGTCCTCAGGGTTACACACAGCACATTGGGATTTGCGTACTCCAGAAATTCCAGTCTGAACACAATATTCCTGAGGGCCTTCATCTCCGCAAGTGTTTGTCACCTCCACCAAGAGGTCGAACGCTGCGTTTTCGAATTCCGGGATGCACCTCTAAAAAAATTACGACAGAATTACGGTAAAGTCCCTAAGGCATGCATCATCAATTTTCTTGCGTAAATACTCTTTATTCTTACAGGCTTTAATTTACATTTATATTAAATTTCTCGGTGTATTGCGTGTGGTCCTCTTAAATTAGCTGCCGTTGAAAGTATTTTGATCTTACCAAAGTATGATTGCTTTAACGGACCGATCTGTGGCACTTACTGTATGTCCGCAGGAAATAAGTAGGTGCACCAGGCACAGCTGATCAATACGTTCATGGAATTATTGATGAAGTAGTAAAAGGCGGCAGCTTTTTGAGAAATTTGGACCTGTAAAAACCCGCAAAAATCTTGTCTTTTTTTCTTTGGAATTAAGTTCTTTATGATCTTAATAGTCTTGGAAGGACTAAAGTACGTCATTGAATTTAGCAGTGCAGTAGTTAAGAACGGTGGGTATTCGAGTTACATGGTGTTCCACAGAAATATTCAACGGACCATTTTTGTGGATGTTTCCAATTTTCACTAGAGTTCGCTGGTAAACTTTCGTCTTTTACATCACTATACAGCATGCAGCAGTGCTGAGTATCAGTATGAGTCCAGATTTGTTTGTGCGACTGAGACTAAAGATTTGATTCCAGTCCTTTACTATATCTCGACAAGAGGGCAATATTAATTAACCGAGCAGACAGATATATCCGCGATAAACTGACCATTCAGCATTCCCTCGAACGCGCCATGCGGTCTCCTTTTAAGAAATCGCGCCACAGTACGTTCCATCGAACATGAGTATTACCGATGATTAAAGGGGAATGCAAATGTAAGAACAAGAAACCTTTACCTTTAAGACGTGAAATATTGCAAAAAGTATTTCACTCAAAAGTGATTTAGCTGCCTCGCATAGTGGAATAACCGGACATGCATCATCTACCATCAAGAGCGCGAATCGCTAGAGATATACCCAGGAAGTTTCTTCTCAGAGTTGACGTTGAGATATGCCTTCAAATGCGCATTGTTAACATGTTAATTAACATTCCATCAATTATTAAAATGCTGAATGTGCAAGACAAAGCATTATTTTACTTCGAAAATCTTCGATCTTTCGTACTCAGAGACCATGTTTGATGGTTCCCATTCAAGAAATCACGCTCTTTCATGCACGTCGTGATTTAGGAGTTCAGGTTAACCTGTCTGTTAAGATTTCTGGTCTTTGCTAGTATGGTAATTGATATTGAGGCCAGGTGCATGGGGCATTTTAAGCACTTGTTCTTGAAGTCGGTATTTTGCGTTATCTGGTACAAGGAGGTGTAAATTCTTTTCGTTTTGATTGTAATTACTGGGCACCAATTGGAATTAAAGCTTTAAAAGATAAAAGAAGCAACAATTGACAGGTTACCAAGAAGATCGAAGAACAATTTTAAAGTGACATTTGGAAATAGGAGGCTCATGAAGTGAGTCTTAATATAGTCTTATATCTATCATGATCTTGATTGCGGTAAGAGATGTGAGAAGTGTGTTTTAGAACCCTTTATATTTTCCTTCAGAAAACTGAAAGAACTCGTGTCCAAAGAAACAGAAGAAACTCGTATCGGTTTTAGAAATTGCTCACATTTTTGTCTTACCTCTGTTACATGAAGAATAACAATTTATTAAAATGTAAAAATCTCTAAATCGAAGTTTCCCGGCTAAATTCCATTCTCCTGTTAAATGAAAACTTTCTGAACTCAAACAGGTGTAGACCCAATTTTAGACTCATATGAATATGTGAATTTCGTAGTGGTTGTGACATTCATTTTAGTAAATTTTCAGAACATGCTAACAATCGAAGTTGGGCCATTCTAGGCTTTTAGGATTTGCCAAATCTTGAGTATCAACATTTTTTCCTCTTACTTCCTGGAAAACCTTTACATCTTAGACTTCTGTAACCATACTTTCAGGCAAAGGCCAGCGTAAATTTGACTAATTTACTTATTTAAGACACTACTTTAAGTACATTCTATCAATCAAATTCGGTTTCTTTGAGACAATGTCCCTCTCAAGTCAAAGATGATTTTTTCATGTATTTCCCTATATCATTCCTTTCTCGTTCTTGTTGGAAATTTCCAGATTTTAAAGTTGTGTAGTCATAAATTCACCCCAGGAACCCTGTATGCTTCACACTCGCGAGTTAACTTAAAACTATTCTCCACGACATCCTAGTAAATTTCATATTCCTATGGCAACATTTATAGTTGCGAAATTAATGTATTTACATTTTCCAAAAAATCTTATTAATGAAACAATTTTTTTTTTGGAATTTTGAGAATTTCTAAACTTTCTAAACATTAAATTCAGTTAAATAAAATAATTTATCTACAGAATGAGAAGTGTCATGCTGAGAAATTCCAGAATATGAAGGTTTAAATATTTAAGTTTTTGGCCATTTCCCTCACGGATTGGTAAAGTGTTCACATCCTACGAGACGTTCGCAGCACCTGAATATCAAGATTTGAAGGGTTTCAGATCCAAGGTCCCGAATGTTTCCCGTGTGGTTAATATGTATGCTGTAAACATTTTGTATTGATAACATTTCATTTTGCAATGCTTATGTTTTTAATGATATCGGTATGCCACAAAAACAAGTTATTTTTAAATTCCCAATGAATTTCCATAACTTAAGTAATGTAAAAAAAGTAATAATAAAGTTTTAGGAAACTTCATGCAATAACGTTCAAGAAGCAAAATTAAGTATAACAGACGTCCGAAAATTAAGACAGGAACTAGAAATCCTTATTAATTCTCTGAAACATATCATGAAAGTTTATCAAAAATGCGTTGAGCTATAGGATGTGCACTTTCAGCAATTTGTCAACAAATAGTAGCAAATAATTAATTGTAATTTGTTTTTAATTGTTAATAATTATTTGAATAGTTACCTAATAGATGTGTAATAAGAAAATAAGTTTATGATGTTGTAAAAGAAAAATCATTTCAATACCGTGTTTTAATTCTATTGCTGTTATTTACAGAAGGGAAATCACTAACTCAAATAAGGTCATTTAAGCTAGAGACCGTTTTATATGAAAACTATTTTCAATTTTTAAATTGGCTTACTAAGCTAACGATAAGAGACAGACCTACTCGGTGTTATATGAAATATGTTTTGAATTTTTCTGAGAATACGAAAATTTCAGATTCAGCTCAAAAGCCAATAGGGTGAGGAAATACCGTTTAAATATTCAGTTGAGAATTCTTAGGCGCCTCAATTTTAAATTTGTTGATCTTAATTTTTATTCGTTTAGTTCCGATTACAGTTTTTTCGGCTTGACTTTTTTAGTTTAAATTGGTTTAATGTGCGTTTTCACTCAGTGAAATATTAACACGACGATTACGACCCGTCCCTTCTAATCTCTTGTATGTTTATACTGCGCAATGACCAAGGCAGAACCAATATTTACCTAGTCATGTAGCAATGTGTACTTTTAAGCCTTCAAATCACCTACACAAAAAGGCAGTGACATTTTCAAGAAGAGAAGAGCATTAGAAAAGTTAAAATGACTGACTTTCGCACGCCCACAGGGCATGTTATGACTGCCTGAGCATGTATTGTGTGATAGTTATCTTAATGACAAAATTATTATCGCTATCACTAGAAGTTTAAGCGCCAACAGGTTAAAGCACTGGAACGTTATGTGGGTATTCAAAAAATATATTTCCAGAGAAACTAGGAAATTAGCCCGCATTCACAATTTTTATCAATTTTGCATAGTTACGTGTACTCTTGCGGCCCTCGACAAGGTAGTCTCTTACCTGAGGTATGTTGAATCTATCATAGCACTTGCTCAGCTCCTTTCCCCCTATCACTGGAGTATGATCGAACTCATGCAGTTCAGTGGCACTGAAAATTGGAACAAATGTCCATAACACCCAACACAGAAAAGACATCATTATTTCAATGTTATTGCTAATGTTCACGTTTTAGCATGATGTATAGATAAATTGATGATGGTCAGCAAAAATCTAAATCGGGCACTGTTGAAATTTGCAATAAATTCTTCGAATTGCAAAATTTGAGTCACGAACAGTCTTCACTGTCACCCATTGGCTTTGGCACAAATCTAAACTTAGCCAACCTTCGAAGGTCCTATTTTTGACTTAAAAGCCCCAAATCGAGACTTGAGCGCGCCGATTTTATTATACCGAGTGTTGCATGCCTCGAGAGCCCGCTTTAAACCAGAGACAACTTTAAACTGATCTCTTCGGTTGCCGGTGCAGCGTGTCCAGATGCGATGCAGGCGAGAATGAACGTGAAGATTAGAATGGTACTTTGCGTCTTTTTGGTCCTTTCTGCGGGAAGTACTCCGAGTGCTGTGCAGTGGCGTGCATCTTTATCGCATCTGATGAAGCATGCCACTAAATAAAATTCCTTATACCCAACGTGTTCATGTAATAATATTTTTTCTTTAATATGGAATGTCAGCTAGCTATTTGTTGCGCCACTGCACACTGCTCAACGAATTTAAGAAAACTGTAATAAGTCAAGTTTTTTTCAAATTTTTAATTTTTAGTTACAACAATGGTCACAAATGGTCGAATTCATTTGCGGCTAGTAATCTAAAATTAGGATCATATTTGGGCATTATTTCTTCCATATTCGTAATTGATAATCTTCGGGTCATAAGTAGTGTTTCTGCTATTTATCTTTCTCCGACTTAAGTGGTAGACCTAAGTTAAATAAGACTTTTCTTAAACTTGGCAGTCTTAGTATAGTTTTAAATATTTTAAATTTTACGTAGACAGTAGCGTACGGTAATCGCGTTTGAAACTATGAGAAGGTGCTTTCTCCGTAACCGTATCAAAAAGAGAGAAAGTTTTAAATGTTTATAACGGTCAACATGTACGATCTACGCCTATGATTTTTGCGTCAAACGACCACGCAAGTATTGTGTAAAACCATAAAAATTTACAGTTGATTTGCCAAAAATGCAGTGGCATACGGCAACCGCATTGCACAGCATGATAAAACTTGCTATGTCAATGATTTTTGGGCCAAACGACCTTCAAGCGTTGCGTTAAACCAGCAAGATTTACAATTTTTTGTTTGGTAAAGAAACAGTGGCGTTTCGTATTCCAAGTCATGAGAGGACACCTACGAGAAACTATCTTAATTTTTAGAGAATTTTGTCAACATACAACAAATTTAAAGTAAATTTTTCCTGTTTCTTTAAAATCCTGAACCACTGTGCGCTGCCGAGAAGGAAAAATTGAATTGAAAAGTCATAAAGGAAAAGATCAAAATGACCGATAAAGGTGTAATATTGTTCCGCTATCTATCCTATCATCACGGCCTTTCAGATATCGTTCGTGGTCAGCGTATCAGATTACGACTTTTGCCCGTATACAGTTTCCCATTACAGTAGCTTACATCACCGATAAAGTAGTAGAATTTCTATTATTCCCAGGATGTAATGAATGTTTGAAAAACTAGGATTTTAGTACGCCACTGTTATCATATTCTAATCTTCAGTTTGGGCATGTGGTATCGACATAATAACGTAATAAGGGTCCTAAAATACAGAGGCCACCAATCATGAAATTAAGCGCGCATCTTTACAATATGCTAAGAAGTTGTAAGCCATTAAACGTGACCATAAGGCATTTGTGTCGGTTGGAAGAATACAAGAGAGTTGGATAATGGTTTAGAGAATGACCATAAAATTTAATAAGAAAAGCAGTCATCATTTTTAGTATGGAAATACACATGCAAAACCCTAATTGTTTTTTTTTATCTGGAATGGAAATCCGCATTCTAAATACACTTAAATACATTAGTTCCTTTGCTTTTGGACATGCGAATTGTAGAAAATTGATGAGTTCGCTAGAGGTCCAAAAGTCTCACATAAATTAATTAAAAATTGAAGCAAATATTTTTGATAAAAGTGCTGTAAAAGTCCATGGGGATGAAGTCAGGCAAATCAGCAAGCCACTTTAATTGCAAATATATCAATAACTGTTAAGTAATGGACATGTGTCTTGAAATATATTCAGAATTTCTTAAAGAAAGCAAAAATTTCATAACATATATGAAGTTCCGTATGAAAAAAATGAAAAAGTATATTTATCTACTACATAAATAACCCTCTAAACATGTCGGTTACGTCAAAAACTACACAATTAAAAACAATATTGGACGTGTTCCAGCATTTTCAGAGAAAATATTTCTTTCAATTTTTAAGGAATTTATGCGCGACTCTTTTTCCTTTATGTATAGTTCCAGTCATGTGTTTGTTATGTGTATACAGTCACTTTAATCCATAAATACTAAAAGCAGGAATGTCAATCATTTCTCAGACTTTTAGCGTTTTTGGAAGCTCGAAAAATTACTAGTTTAATTGAACTTTCCTGAAGCGATGTTCAATCTTAATTACACGAACGGCTTGCTCGTGATGAGTGAGAGTGATAAAATCCCTTACCCACCCTTAATACCTAATTGACACCGGCTTCTTTTTAAAGTCTGTAAGGGCACCTGCCTATAGCTATATTTGAGGGAAGTAAAGAGGTTCTCGTGAAATTTCTCCATGGGAGAGGTTTTAGTAAAATACGCTTCTAAAGTTTTCACAACGCAGTGAGCCGGATTTGAATTAAAATAAGGTACACAAAGTATCGGATTTGCCTTTGAAAACCTGAACGTTTTAATCTTAACGTTAATTAAAATGTCATAACCACCTTGAGTTTGAATGGTATTTTCTACTGCTATTAGTGAAAGGGTTTGAACTTTATGAGCCCTTGAAATAGCTAAAAGGGGTCATCAATTTACAGGGTAGCAACTTGGGACACGACGTATCATGGGGGATAAGGTTCCCTAATAAGTTAAAATACTTTCGGATTTCAAGTATAATCGCAACGTTACGGATAATCGCATCCCTTTGAAAAATCACTTAATTAGAATTTGAATTTAATTCTGCAGGAAAGTTTTTTAAATTGCCTTCTGGACTTGTTGCTGCAACAGGTAACTTTCTATTTATTTAGGATAATGCTGGCACTTGAACAATTATATACAATATTCCATAGTAAGGTATACATGTGTAATATTTGTTCACAAGAAAATGCGTTTTTACTGTGTAATATTATTATTATTATTCTCATACTTCTTCATCGTATTTTTACTCGTTCAATTAATTTATCAAATTTAGGAGTAATTGACAACTAATAAGCACTTTAATTTAATAACTTTTAATGAATTTGTGAGTCAAAATAATAACGTTCCATTCAAGAACAGGCAATATTAATGCAGACTTTAGAAAATTGAGCATACGTGGGATAATAACATACAAATTACAAAATTTGCATTAAAATTCGTAGAGTTTTATAATCATTGGGACAACGGCTCGACAGTTCAGTGCTATGATGATGATTTAGTTATCAGTGACACTTAATTAAAATCCTGACTCCTTTGCTGTTAAGATACTACAAACACCATTTTAAAATGTAGGAATTTATTCCAATAAAACAAGCAGCTCTTGATATAGTGGTGAATATTCGTAACTTGAACCTCTAATATAATTTAATTTTATTGTTAACATCAAACACAAATAAATTTATTAACTTTCTTAAAGTAAAAACATGTAAAGCTTTTAACTATTGTTTATACGAAGAACTAGATTCTATTTGACTCCTGCTGCTGCTCTTTATACCACCACTTAGTTGCAGCTTATCATTCTCGAGGTTCTCTCCATTACCTTCCGACACACTTCCAGGACTATTCTCTTCGATCTCCATTTCTCCATTCCCATCAAAATCCTCATCTTCCTCGAAGAACGGAGCATTTAATATTGTATCTACACTGTTATCATCTCTTAACTCTGTTTCTTCGGACGTAGATTTGTCGTTTGAATCTTTATTTGCCTCCTCCATCTGGGAATTGATCAAATCAAAAACCATCCTCTTATTCGATTTAGTCTTCTCTAAGTCATTTCCAAAGTGAATTATAACATCCTCATCTATGGCATTTTCTTGTTTCTGCAAAAGACATTTTACTCTTGGCTGGAAACTTGTAGGTTCTTTGAACTTATTCACCATAGTTTTTTTTTTAATTGACATCGAATCTTCTTCATCACTTATTGAGGTTTGCTCTTTGAAAATAAACTTTCTTTTAGTGGTTTTCCTAATGGTTTCTACTGAAGCTTTGGACTCATCTTTCTCCAGTACGTTATCATCACTCAAAGTTTTACTAATAGTAATCACAGGAATGTTGTCGGACCAAATGGATGACGAGGAATCTTGTCTTTGTGCAGGTTGGTCAATTATGGGCTCAACTTTCTCATCAAACACTCCTAGCTTTTTAGCTTCAATAATCGTCTTCAGAAATGAGTTCTCCTTTCTGGATGGCTGTTTGATGGCTTCAGATCTAGAACTCTTGCTTTTGGACTTAGGAGAAGGATCCCTGTGTACTGTGACGACTTGCTGCAGAATGGAACTATCGTTTTCCGTATTATCTGAAAAATAGTATTAATTTTTACAGTGGTAAAGTTTGATAGGGGTTTTACCCTTCTGCTTGCTGGGCCTCATCATTAATGATGTTCTCATAACAACACTCTCTGAAGCTTCAGTTTTGATTATTGGTTTATGCCCTTGGACCGTATCGTAGGGCAAAGATTCATGCTGTTCTGTATCGGTAGCATCCTGCTCTTCATCGGAAAGGGTGGGTTGTCTTAAGGCTTTTTTTATCAATTTGGTAAAAAATACTTTCCCTTTGTTCTCCACTTTATCATCATATTTCTCTTTCTGGCTTGGAATTACATCATCAGACTCCTGCCGAGTATCATCGTAACTACGAGTACTGGGGAGGTTTCTCAGCACCTTTTTCCACTTATCAAATGGTGTTTGCTCTGTAGATTCCCCAGACCCTCCACGCCTTCTTCTCACCGCTAGTTGGAACATCTTGCGCCTCTCTTCAGTTCGTTCTCTCCTCAATTGCGCCTGGGTATCGTTTTTAAGAGTGAGGAGAAATAAAACTTTTTTCCTACCTTCAAATCGTTGTTGGCCTCCTTTAAAGCTTTTGTCAAAGACACCATGTAATAGATGATGAGTACTAAGAGCAGCAAAAGCGGTATGACAATGCTTGGAGAGGCTACATAATCTAAAACTCTACAAAGATCTGTTTTTCATGAAAAAGCTGCATGTGAAAAAGAAATTTAGAAGAATTACCTGTGCATCGATACGGGTATATTAGCTTTGATGGTCTTGGTAAAGATATGGAAGATTTTTTGGTACTCCGAGAAGGGTCCACAGTGAGAAGAGGGCTCGATCCAGACGATGGCGTACCCTACTGGAAGTACGCAGAGAAAAAGCATTACCAGTAGTAGTGCGTAGTAGAAGTTGTTCGATCTGGAATAGAGTAGGTATAGTAAATGGGACACGTAACTGAGTCTAATGAGGGACCTAGAGGCTCTGAAAATGATCTCGTGAGGGACGTTGCAGGTGAGGACTGCCCAGGTACGTAGGTACATGAGGGCGTACAGTTTAATGACATTCAGCACTACTAGGCCTGGAGAGAAGAACATACCCATCCATACCATGCCTTGGTTGTTTACTGTGAAAAGAGTTAAAATCGTAGGGTCACCAGGGATACTCATGCGATTAGTCTAAGAAATATATTTACTGGGTAGTTGTCAGCTTGTTCCCTGACGATAATCTCGATCGAAGACGTTTTCTCTAAAAAACTTTCTTGAGACATATTTTAAAATTATCGTTGATAACACAGGGTCGATTATGAGTTAATCGTATAATAAAGTGAAGATGTTTTAATGAATCACTCTGTATATTTAGCGGAATTTCTAAATTTTGCATATTTTCGAAATTCCTTTAAATCACCAAAGATATTTTTAAAAATGTTCGACTCATTCGTGGGTACAGGTTGTCCCTTGACTAGAGATTTAGGAATTTCATCAGATTATCTAATTTGCAAGTAACATGATATTTTTCATTGCGAATAAAGTATTTTAAATTATTAATGGTTTTTGATTATGAAGGGGAAATAATCAGGCATTCCTAGAGAATAAGTGAAAATATATTCGTTTATTTTCAAATTATATTCGGTTATTCCTTATCATCTGCTAATTTTCACGAGCTTTTGGGAGACTTTTAACATCTATTTTAATTATTTTTGTGTCATTCATATTCCTTAATGCCCGGATTTTCCGAATATTTTTTAAGTTTTCCTAAAAACTTCCCATTTTTCACCCATCAGAAATATAATGCCGTGGTTTCAGCTTAATTTTGCATAATAGACAAATACAACGCAAAGAAGGCTTTTTGACGTGAATGATGAAGCAATGAATATATGTACATAGTTATTACGCAGGAAAATACTCTGTAATTTATTTTTTATTGATTCTATATACATATTTTTAGTGATAATATTCAAATTTGGGTAGACAAACACACGATATAAAAAGCAAAGCATGCGATTTCTGCTATACCTGGTTAATAGGAGCTCATACAAAAATTAAATAATTATTGCGCCGCAGTTTCCTTACTTTTCATATTTTTAAACGTAAATTTTGATAATCGCAAATTGTTGGACTTCAAATGAAATTATTTTTAAGAGGATTTTCCCCTTACACCATCACTTAATTGCGATCTTTCCTGCCAATCTGACAGCTTTTCCAAACCCGGTCCAGTCAGGCATAGCTTCACTGGACTATGTGTGAAATCATGGCAATGCTTTCACTTACAAGAAGCATTGAGCAGATAATAAACCTACCTAAATGTAGAATATTCTCTGCTACCTTGAAGTCCCCATACTGAGGAAATTTTTTCTCCAAATCCCAGCACCAGCATCTATTCATAACTCTGACGAAAATACCCCTGAAAGTGAGGAAATATTAACTTAGGCATTGCGAAACAGGGAATTTTCTGCATCAGAAAGTTGGATATTCTTTTAAAAGGGCTCTCGCCTCATGCATAATTCGTTTGCTTTAAATTAGAATACCTGAAAAGTTTTCAACAAGAAAGTTTGAATTTAAATTTGCAATTACGTACCTGAAGAAATCGATCATAAGAATGGACAGTCCTGTCATTATCAAATCCATCACAGTCAGCTTAATTAACTCTTGGCCGAACATGGTTTCCCAGCAGTGGCTCCTGAGTTTAGCTTTCATGGTATAATTAAGGGGAACTGAGTTAATTGTTGGAGCTGCAGTGCTAGGGACAACCATAGCGACAGAAGTGGGGTTTGCGCAATAGATTTTGCAGTAATCCTCGGTAGCTGCCTCAGTTGTGGGCATTTCATTGCTAATAGAAAGCTCTGAGGCGATGGTGGAAGCGACCTCATTATAGAGAGTTCTAATCTCGAAATTAAATCTCTCATCTGGCTCAAATGTGGTTGTGACATCGAGCAGGGACAAAAGACTTGATTTGAAGGTGTCAAAATCATCAATGGTGGGTTCTGAGTAATTACTATAAGAAGTTACGCTGTTGTTTTCTGACGGAGTATATGGAGTTGAGCTAAACCACGTGGAGTTTAAGTAACTTTCAAACATGTCGGTAACGTTCTCTGAAGAAATAGTTGATGGGAAAGTAGTCTCAAATGTTAGGGTGCCATTCTCATCAAAATCTGTCTCAGTGATGTTGTGGTATGTAAAAGTTTCCTTAGATTCATAATAAGAAGACGTTGAAGGGATAAAGGTGCTATTAATCAAACTGGCCAAGGTATTTAGGGAAGGAGTGACCATAGTAGTGAGAGTACTGGCCAAGGTTGCTATATGAGTAGAATCAGTTGGGCTGACGATAAAGTTTTCACTGCATATGCAGGGAGCATTTGAAAAACTTAAATCAAAATAGCTGACTGAGGTGGTGCCTTGAGAGTTCTGTGTAGTGTAAAGTGCCACCTCAGTGGATTGATTTCTTTTATAGTCCTTGAATTGACTAGCATAAGTCATTTGCTGTAAAAATGTTTTGTTTTTACCAGATAAATCTATTCGAACTTATACTTAATTACCATATCGTCAATTTTGTCAAAAAGAGCGAATATGAGCGAGTAGAGATTCAAAAGATTCAGGAACATAATTCTGAAATATTGGCTATCAATACAATAGTTAGTTTTGCTATTTACCTACCTACCTTGCAAGCTGCAACCTCAGCTGCTTCCTCGGGTGATATTGTTCGGCAAAACCCAGTACCTCAAACAACATAGGAAAAAAGAATGTAATCAAGGTCATGACAACGGTAATTTCATTCCTTCTCCAAACAGTACTGGTTGCTTCGGATTCTTGAGATCTTCTTACCACCACTATCACAGCGAAAGCAGAACAGGTGAGCAGTCCTAGAACTAGAGTGTTTACGAGCACTCGGAAACAGATTACTTTCCAACTGGAACGAAATGTAAAGACATGAAGTTGAGATACATGCTGAAGAATATATTAGTTTGCTTTCATATCATAGTTCTGGTAACATAGTTAGCATGTTTTGGTTGAACTCAGATGTAGTTAATTCAAGTAGGGTGATGCTCTGTACTGTAGATTGTTTTAAAAAAACGTTTTACGTGAATGGAATTGGAGCAATTTTTGTACATGTTCGCGTGATACTTCTCCCGAAATATTAATGAAGAAGATTTTTAAAATTTCTGATAAATTTGAAGCAACCATTAAAAAGTGAAAATTTTTGGAAAGAAGAAGAAGAAGACAGATTGCAGCAACATCTGCAGTATAAGTTTTAATCCTAGAGACTAAGACTACAGATCTCATTGATGCTTTAATTTGAGCCTTCGAGTCACTTCACGTTTACAGAAGCACACCGAAACGATTCAGTCGAAATAGGAATTTTAGAAGGGATAATTGACCTGCTTGGTAAGAAGATTTGTCGGTATAGACAATTCTGTTTCTTAATCCTATAAAACATAAAAAAAGTTATTAACTCAGTTTCACGGAATAGCATTGTTCGAAAGATGCAAAAAAGGAGAATTGAGAAATACATAGTTAACATGGTCACCTAATGCGGTTCTGATGGGAAAATTATATGTCCAATTAACAAAATATACATAATCACTTATGAGGTCCTATTAAGCTCAAGATTATGAAATCCCCACTATGATAAAGTGTTACAGATCGAAAAGGAAGGAATCTTTAATGGCGTATGCAGATGAGATGATCATAATCGTACCGGCGATCCAACTGAAATTGGATGTAGGGTCAAATCAAAGGGAAGCAAGCCAAGTCTCTTTGATAAAACCCATGAATCTGGGTGTAGTCTTATCTAAGATTCAGCTAGTAGGCCTGATGTGGTGGCACACAGTTGGAGAAATTAATTTATAAATAGGAAAAAACAAGCAATCTCTCATAAAAAAAGTGAGTGTGAGATATCTCGGGGTTGGATAGGAATATGTGCAAGATTGTTAATGTTTAGAAATAGTAAAAACATTACGTGGAAAGAGGAACGACTTAATATGAATTTTACCAAAGGCTTGGCGCTTCAGAGATTAAAAGCGAGCTGTTTTAGCAACCTGACTATAATCGATGGTATAGCAAGAATGTACAGGATGGACAAATGGATTATTATAGAGAATATTCTTGGAGAATTATTGAGATTGGCTTGTGCTTATGAAGATATTCCATCACATTTATTCAAATATTATTAAAATATTTTGAAATCAGACTGAAAGTAATTCTGGTCAATTCACCTAAGATGGGTATTATAACAACGTTATTGACGTTTTACGGCTCTTTGAGAACATTCTGGCAGGTATGTAAATTGGTTTAGAGTCAGAAGCGTGTCTTAGAATATTATTCAGATTTTATTTTAGAAGGATATATTTTTCAGAGTATTGTTGAGAGCAGAAAAGTGATGCCAAGCGAAATAAGGTTTGCCTTATATTGGAAATAATTTCTCAATGTGAAATTCAACTTTATCAGAATGCAACTGAGAATGTTTTCATTCGCTTATATTAAGAATTACAGTTTAAATATCGCCGCGATTATAATATCAAAATAAATAACAAGTTCGCAGGGGTTCACTTTAATAAGACATTCTCAGAATGTTGAACGTTGGAGTGTCATTGCCTTAAGTCGAACCATGCATCAACTAGGCAAAAAAGCAACTATGTCTGTGTCTAAAATAATTATAAATTACTTTCTTGACTCCCTCTTCTTCTCGGCTTCCTCCAAAAGAGCCTCTTTGAATCCCATCACAATAGAAGCGACTCTATTATGGGCAGTTTCAGCATTTCCCACCATATAGTCCCAAGCAGTGAACAGTTTCCACGAAAAAATACATTCATCATCTTTTTCGGATCTCTTTGACATCCTGGAGTTTTCAGCCATTCTGTTAATACTCAAAGATAAAATTTGTGCCGAAAAGTATTGAACTCTCACTTCCTCAAGGTGGCAAAGAAGCTGTAAGCATACACGACAAGGCCTGTGATAAAGTAAGCAAAAGGCAGGCGATATCCTCGTCCATGACTACTGAACACCGAAGAGTCGTTGTAGTCTCTATTAGAGTACCAGCCATAAAACAGAGCTGAGTATTTGAAAACTCCCTCGAAGTCCCACAAAGTGAGGAAATTAGTGGAGTTATATTTTTCTTCAGGGAGAACAGACTTGCGTTCTCTAATGGAAAGTGTATCTGCCTTATTCGATGTGATGATCTGGAAATTATGGTAAACATAGACTTGCGGTTAATGTGTCTTACAAAGAAATGCATGTTAGTTATGGCAAACACAAGAATCTGGAGAACAATAGTGGCGGACTGGGCCCCCTTATCGCACGTCAGTTACGTAGAAACCAGGATACACACATCCGCAGTGGCTAAACAATAAGCATAAAAGCTTTTAGCATTGAAACGGTACTTTCATAACTATATATTCTTCTTAGGCATGAATTTATAAGTGTTAGATGTATGTCAATCAACATGGTTTTAGTGCATTTACCAGGACACAACATGAGGGGTCAAATAGCCACCTATGCGGGCTTGCAAATCTATGGAAAAATCATTGCAAAAGTCGTTAAGTGAGTGAGATGATGTGGAAAAGCTTTAACCTGCGCAAAAATTACGAATAATTACAAGCATGGGTTCAGCATGACCTCTACACGAATAGTTCCATATGGAGTTCTGGATCCAGGTGAGCTGGAACCTGTAAACGTTATTCATACAATGGGGGGAGGGGATGATTTCTTCAGTTGTATAAATGGATTTTTATTCTAAGGGAAGACATCCCGAATGCCAGACATGCCAAGTTATGCTTAATTCTCTTTGGTTTTCATCTTACTAAATTTCCTCAACACCAAATCGAAATACTGAAGCTTTTCGCCTGCCAGCAGGAGATTCCTATTAGTTGTAATGTGGATAAAGTCACTTAGCTACATTCCATCCAGACAATCTTTATGAATGGGTCGAGATCGTGCGTTGAATTCGGAATGAACTCCAGGCTTGGCTCGACTCAGATAATGTTCGTTTATGGAGTTTGGCCTTTTGAAAAATTGCTGATAAGAGCGATTGTTAAATAAATGGCGTCGGTTAATCATTTCCGGGAACTGGAATTGATGCGAAATCTCAGAGACACAAAGATTGTTCGGCTATTTGTTTTCGCTAGCAGAGAGAATGTTGAAACCTTGGAGCTTTGCAAATTTAACTTTTCATGTAATTGCTATAAAAACCTTGGTATTTGTGGGTAAAATTATGGTTTCTATGCATGTTTATCAAACTTCTATCATTACCAGTTAACTCATGGTTAAATTTGTACATGTCGGATTAAGTGAGTGCACTCCGGACTTTCCCTAGATGGTCAAATGAATTGTAACCAATCATAACTCTTCGCGGTTAACGCACACTCACTGGATGTTTGTAAATTCGTGTAGTTTTTTCAACTTTAAAAATGTATGTTATTTCATTTGTGTTCAAATTTGCATAGATTTTGTTTCCTTAAATCGCTTTTTATTTTCTTTTTGAATTTTTCTCCAACTAATTATATCCGTATTTTGATTTATCTTGCTTATGATTTTTTTTTTATTCTGAGTTTTTTTTTAATGTGAGCTATTCTATCAATTATTGGCATAATATTTCTAAAAATGTGCGAAGTTTCCTGTTTCACTATTTTTTATACTATTTTGAATATTCTTAATTGTGTATAATTTCCATAGTTTGTATTATAATCCCCCTTTTATCTCCCTTTCTACAATTTTTTCTCATTCCCTTGAAATCGCCTTGCTCTGAATATTCTCGGAGATTTTTATTTGAGAAATTTCTATTTTCTCTCAGACTTTTACTTAAATCTGGCCATTTCCAAGGTTTGCCTTAGATCTGGACCGTGTGCATAAGAAACTCCACTTTTATTCTAGGATTTTTCATACAAAAACAGAATCCATTACCAAGAACGACGCATCTGAAGCATTCCCTCCTATCCCATGAGAATTTTGGTCAATAAAACCTTCCTTCCAGGCATTTACTTATGAGAAACTAACTTGCAGCTTAAGCAATATGTTGAAACTAGGACGACATTAGAAAATAGCTACTTTCAATGAACTAATTTTTCATAAGTTTTTTCTTTTACGCCCACCTTTGTATCTTAATTGAAGGGATTGATTGGGAATAGCGTTGTTTTGAAACCTAATCCAACCGGAAAGCAATGAAATTAGCACAAAAAGGCTACGAGAAACACGTGTGCGAAGTCATTTAATTGACCTCGGCCCCTGGGACCCTCGTTTAATCAAGCGAGGTCCGTCGATGAATGAAAATTGTTTCAGACTCGCTAAAAATAATGAAATGAGGTGCCATTTGTTGATGGAAAGTTCTCAAAATAGAGGAAAAAGAGGAAATTTGTTGCAAAAAATTTGGATGAACCGAGTACAGGACTTACCTCAGGTATGGTCACAAATGAAATGATGGCAACTGCGATGACAATATTGACCCAGAAGAGCCATCGTAGAAAAATAAAATATGAGGCCACGACCGAACCGAAATGAGATTCAATTTCTTTTATTTTTAGTTCCCAGGGGATGAACCACATGGACATGTTGGTGAGTTCACGTTTCCACTTTTGCCATTTCTGCAAATAATAAAAGTTGTGTTAAAGTTTCCGTCTTTCTCCGAAAAGTACGTAATATGGAGAGTAAATTGTTTTAATACCTACGCAATTTTCTGCGGCTATTACAGGGCTATTATTTTTGGAATCTAGTTACAGAAGAATTTTCAAGTACAATAAATTGAATTCTAAATAATTTTGTGGAGAAAACTCTATTTTCAGTAGACTTAAAAGAGATCAATAGTTCCTAGGTTCAAGGAATTTGAACCGAAAGAGTTTCTACATTTTTCTACGGGATTCGTCTACCTACCTATCAGAATACTCAAAGTTCACGTTATTTTTCCCCCTGTTAGTTATTTAGCAACAATTTTCTCTATTTTTCAGTTTATTTGTTCTTCCTATTATCATCTTGTAATATCGGACCATTTGCGTAGCTGTCACCACTTTTTCTCCGATAAAGGTAAAATGGCTTCGTTCCACGTCCCTGGTCAAGAAAGTTTTTCACACAAACAATAAGAATTCTTCAAGAAAACCCCCCCGGACAAAAAGGAAATCCGTCGAGGAAATGTTCCGTTAACAGTCTGGGGGCCATCTATCTTAATAAACGCGAATTTAAAAAGGAAGTAAGAGAATTTGGAGGCGAAATTCCTAAGAAAATGACTTGAGTGTTTAATGAAGGTTTTTGGTCGGACCGTTGCATTGTGCAGGATAATGGAAATGGGTGGAGAGTACTGGATGAAAATGCAGTGGAAATTTAATGATTTTGTAATTTCGACCAGACTGGCAACAATTAAGTAAAACAATTTGTTCTTTGTCGAGAGAATTTTGAAGCCTCTCAATGAAATAGTAATCGGGTCAGGAACAAGGACGCGAAATGAGACTGAAATTGAATACAGACTGGAAGTTTGAAGGGCGAAGGAGCACCCACAACGGGTTGGTAGAGGATGGAATAGTGATCCATATCGAAGAATTTATTGCAATTCGTATTCTTTGTAGTTTTCTGATGTGAAAAATTGAGAAAATGGAGAAAGAACAGAGAAAGAAGGAGGAGAGACAATAAAGAATTAAAGAATTTCAATAACGTGAATTAACTGAGAAGTGATAACCAAGTTAAAGTCGTAATCGGGACAGATATAATAAAAATATGTTGAAACTCTACTGGCGAAAAAAAACTTGTCCTGCCTCTGATTCTTAAGTAAAGCAACAGTTGTAATTATCTGCTAAATCCACAAGAAATAAAAATTCGGTTGTCTAACAGCCAGAGGCGCACCAAGTGAGTAAAATGTGTGTTTTGCTCCTGTTATTTGTGTGATATACAATAGGTAATTGTGGTTAAATTTACAAGCCAAGCACTATACGGAGAGTCACGAAGTTGCTTCTAAATGTTGATATGTTTCGGCAAAAGGTTCCACCTTAATTTAAGGAATATACCATACCTGAAAACCAGCTTCCTAATTAGAATCTTAATTGGAACAAATCCTTGAAGGGTGAAATGTAATCTAAACCATTTAAATAATCTCTGACTTCCTCTCTTTGAAATTTAGATCTCTGTATACTTACTCAATTTGTCTAATTTTCATAATTTACCCCGTTATCTCGATGTTATTTTCAACATAATACAAAAGTAATTGTACAAAGTTGCAAATCTCGGGAAGAGACGTTAAATTTAAAAACGCAATTTTACCTTGTTTGCCTCCGAAACTCCCCCTCCGGCCATTCTTTCTAACCCAGTTCCGAAAAATGGTTTTTACACTTCATCGCAAAATTTTAACTTCCACTAATTAGATCGCAATTTAATTCCTCCCTCGCCTTTTCCACGATACGATAATCCCGCAGTCTACATTATTTTTCAATTCCATCAGCTAATATAAATAACATCCAACGCAAGGAAAGGAAAACGGACTCATTTTGAAGGTAATTTAAAACCGTTTCTGAAAGGCAACTTGGCGTCTATCTTCGAAACGTCTTTATCTTTAGAATTTTGCGGAGTAAAAGTTTAATTAACTTTTGATAAATTACCCGGAGTTAATTAAAATCTCATAATGGTAACGTAAGAAACAGGAAATTTACAGGCAAAATACGCGAGGTAGGTATTTTGATATTTCTAGGGTCTGCCCTAAGAGAAATTTATTTGCGCAACCACGATATTCATATGCCCAAACGCGATCCTCAATGCTTTAGTGAACCAAGCCCTCTATTTCTAATATTAATGGTGGGAGAGGCCTGGTCGAACACAGCAATTACTGCCTTATGAATGTCCATCAGTTGGTCAGCGATGGTCGACGTTTCATTCCAGTTGAACTATGAACACAATATTTTTAATTTGTCATTTCAAAAATTCCTGTGCCGCATCCGAAAATCCCAAGGCGGGCCTGAAAATACGTGACCTTGTGTCGCCTGGTGCCAGATTCGAGAATCGCACACAATATGACCATTCAGTGAAAATGACGTCAAAATGGTTTAACCAACATGGGGTAGCCATGTAAAGGGTCGATAAACACACGTCATTTTGACGTCATTCGCAGGAATTTATTCTACTCTACCCAGATTCAAGAACCAGATCCTTGAGCATCTTAAAGGAGTGTGCGTACTAATCGTTAATCCAAAACTATCAATTGTGCCAATTTTCGAAGTGCTGCTTATCGCTTTAATCGGACTCCACATTGACCCTGGATATATCTGTCAAAGTCTTGGAACTTTACAAATTCACTTGGAACGACGTTCATTTCAAGGGACATTCAAAAACACGAAAATCAATGTAAAAGCTTTCCAATATCTCGGGAACGATAAGAGAGCTAGCAACACGCCCAATGCAGGCTCCGCATCTGTTGACAAGCACTAAGCAGCATATCAGAAATCTTGTAATTGTCATGAAAATTGGCAAATCTAATTTTTTACCGCTTCGCAAACTTTAAGTGTCGATATCTCGAGAACCGAAGAGGCAATTGCACTAAAGAAGTAGTATCATATTAATCGCCTGGCTGAGTTCTATAAGCGGGCGTTGGACGGGCTGCGCTATTTCTTATAGTTCCCAAGATATAGGGTAAGGTTCATATTGATTTTCTCAATTTCGAAAGAGCCTAAAAATGAAAATTCGTCAAACTGCTCGTTAAAGACGTAACGGCCTCAATAGAGTCATCTAGGGTCAATATATGTATGTAGGTCCATATATATCCATTAAAGCGATAAAGAACACTTCAAAAATGTGGAACTCATTTGTTATGCGTCGGGTATATTATTATGTTTATTTAACACAAACAGCAATAATTGTAATTTACAGTTTGTAACTCATTTTCCGAAATACATTTAATACATATTACGAGTGCATTTACAGTAGGCGAACTTTCAAGCCACATTTTCATTATTTAATTGGAGTGTAGTTAATTTAACCAAAATTGGAAGTTCACGTTAAAAAGACAATAATTTTATTGTATTTTGTAAAACCTGCATGTGAGCTAGCCCAAATCAACTAAATCTGAATGTACTTTCAATGGGCAAAATTTACCTTCAGATCTCAACCATATTGCAACATTTGCAGTGTACTTAACTAACGTTAACTCCTAACAAACCTTTCAAGGCTTACCTTAATCAGAACAATATTCCAAGTAGCTAGCATGTCTTTGGTGGAATGGCTCTGAGCTAGCCTTTCATGCAGCTGACCCTCATGCTTCTTGATGTAAGCCTTGGCTTGCACTACCAGCTTCAACTTTTTCCTCATGCTCCAAGGCTGCATTTTCACATTGCTGAGGACTTCTTTGTGTAGTTTAATGTTTTCGAAGATCTCTTCTTGGGTCACCTCATTCACTGCATTGTCATCTACTGTGATGGCAGTGCTGCGGAGGAAGGCGATTTGTAAATTATTAATAATATGTAGATATGTGTGTGTGTACCCCATAATGATAATTATGGTGTATAATTTACTGACTTACTCTCCAGAGCTGGTTGTAAAGACCGACGATCTTCGTCTCTCAGGTCCTGGTGCTTCTGCTAAGAAAGGGCTGCTGGGTCTTCGACTCTGCTTTTTCGATCTTCTGGTTGAAGCCCTTCTTTGAATGATGGCATTCACACTAGCCGAATAATCGTCTTCGTCGGAAATGTTGCCATCTTGAATTAAATATGTCGTGCATTTTCCCACAGGAAGAATCTTTAATTGGAATTTTAATGGATGCACTCATGCAGGTACTAATATAAAAACTTGCTGTTGGACGGATGGTAACGCACTTTATCTGTGGTCCCGTGGAGCTTTTAAGCCTCTCAGATAGTCCAATTTGCATAATATGTTTTTGTTTCCCTGCGGATCAGCCCTTTTCACGTAAGTGGATCAAAATTAACTGCGCGGAATGGTTTTTGTACCCGGTTTTTGCCCTTCGAGGGTTACAAGCGCAGCCTGTCTTTACGAGATAATTTTGATATTTCACATCCCTTTCTAAGGGAATCGCTAATGTTCTTAAGGGGAAATTTTAATGCTATCGTTTCAACATAGAAAGCGACAAATGTGGGTACCTGCTGATTGTTCTGGTAATTGCACTCTGTCCTGCGGATGGTGTTGACGCGCCTGCATTCTTTTTGGGCTGTCTGATCGGTTGGCAAATTTCACTAATAAGCCGTCTATGGAAAATTGACGAGACACTAGTTCCTTCTAGAATTTCGGAAAAGGCAAGTAAGAGTGAGCATTAGATAAGTTAAGGGAAGGGGATGTGAAAAAAAAGCAAGAGATAGAGAAGTACAGAACGGACTATTGGCGGATATTGCTGCGTGGATACTTAAAAAGTGAACATAAGAAATAAAAACATTTAGTCTAACTTGACCGTAAAAATGCAGTTTTTAAGGCGAATTGTCCTAAAATTTATTATTTAAAGCATATTTATGGAAGTTTAAGGCTATGGCTGCCTATTGTAGAAATTCATGTAAATCTCTTATTTCTTGAGCCGTAAAGAATATATATCATTGGTATTAATTTCCGTTATTTCAGAATCGAATATTTCTAAATATAAAGTCGGCTTCGAATACGTTTTGAACCGGTTTCAAACTTGTTCATTTCCCACATATCAAAATACCCCTATCCCCTCAGGAACTAATGGAATTTCTGAATTAAATTAAAGGTAAATAAATGCGAACACACAAAAACTTGTTTTACCGGATTTAAAGCCGATTTTTTAAAAGGTTTAAGCCGGCTTTCTGCTTCTCATTTCCAGAATTTTAAATGGAGTTTAAGAAAGTTTCAAATTAATTCCCTAATAATTTCCAATCCAACACAAAGCTTTTCGTAATTTTAAATCGTTTGCGAATAGATTTTAATCCGTTTTCAATCCAATCCCTGAATTATCAGTTTAAACTGGAAGATTCCTAGAAAAAAAAAAAACATATTAAACGGAGGTCCACTTTTAATTTATTTTTGTCAATTTTAAAGAAATTTAAGCGTTGACTGCTAGCTGCGTTGTTCGATCTTGGAGTCTCTGAATGTTCAGTTTAAATGGAAAATTTCTAGGTTAAATAAAGGCAATCCGCATTCCAATCCATCATCTCCAATAGATTTTAATGCGATCGGCGTCTTTCTTTCTTTTCTCAGAATATCAAAAAGTGAGAAGTTTACATGTATTTGCAGCTAAAAAAGTTCGACTTACCTCATCTAGAAATACCTAAAAATGACCTTTGGAACACGTTAGACAACTCGAATAGACACGTACACGATCACGAACAAACCTCACTACATAGAAAACGACTTTCTTATATCACGGCAGGGGCCAGTTAGAGGGTGTAAATACTAAATGAAGGGTTATAATTTAATCAGAACTCTGAAAAAGACTTGGAGCACGCATCTTAGGGCCGCACCTGCATTTCTTTCTAATTTCTTTGTTTAGCAACACGTGTGTAACGCAAAAGTCAAATTCCAAAAACGCTAGTTATAATTCGCAATTGTATGACACACACGCATTGTTTTATTACATAATGGAAAAAAAGCATGCCATAAATTAGCCTGATGCACCCTATATCTCTGGGCAATTATGCCGATTTTAATGATGATAAATGGTGGTAACGAATAGTTTCTCTGGATGGGAATTATTGCCCATTGGGTGTCATGATAACCATGAAGCTTGCACAAGTCAGTTATTAATACTAGTAAGTCCGACATACATGCATGATAACCTTCTTGGGGAACATCTATCAAAAATGTTAGGCTTGTCCTTTTTGCATGGCAATTTAGGGCCAGATTAGACTGTTAGCCTTTTAATTTTCCTCGAGCAAATAGCTTTTATCTCGGATGTTTTAATTAGAAGAAGTGTCCATTAGCGCTCAAATTGCTGACCGTTACTACTTGTAGCGAGGCTTGTATTTGGAGCGTGAAAGCTGTTTCTGTTTAGTGTTGCCAGTATAAATTGAGACTAAAAAGGTTGCAAAGCTACAAGATTTTTAACCCAATTTATTTAATATAATGCATGAAAATCGCAACGCTTTAATTGATTCGTCGCAGCACCCAGTATGCGACTAGATTAAAGAAGCATTACTCACCTTTATCTCTGCTTTATGGACTTGCCTTTTCAAAATTCAATCTAAGTCTAACTTGTTTGAAAACATATAGCTTCCAATAAAAACAATATCATTGAATAAAGAATCATCTTTCTAGAGGCCACAACAAAACTGACCAACGCCGTTCGGCCATATTTCGCTATATGGGCCTTGGATAGCCGAATATTTCCTAGAGGAGTCGTGTATTCCACAGCCAAGAGCAGTAAATAAAAACAAATGGAAAAGCATATGAATTAATTGGGGCACACCCTAGAAACCCCACGATGATTATTATTAATGGAGACCATATAGCGTGCCTGCGAAGAATCTAGAGAAAGCAGAAAGAGGAAATTTATATTTATTGTCACAATGTGCATGATTTTTTTATTCAGCAGTAATGTTTGTGGGATCATTCTCTGTTCATTCTAAAATAGCAGGGAAAAGCTGCGAAATTTTTGCGTTTGTTGTTTAGCGTGAAATAAATTTAATACCTGATAGATTTTCAGGTCAGATCCTGTTAGTCTGGAAGCCTCCAATCGCAGGATTCTTGCGGTAGCCTCTTTAAACGACCTGGTGCTTATATTTTGCAGTTCGGGATTCCGACGGATCATAGTGGGGCTTTGTTGCGGATCCATGCGCGTTATATTATTTTATATTACCTAAAAGAATTACCATGTAGCTGTATGGTTGTTACTCAAAGAGTCAGATTTCCTGCGCAGAAACTCAAGTGTCCCGACACTCGGGACAAGGTGTCTAAAGGGATTAAAGAGATACAAATTCATACATAACACTGATGAAGAAATATCAACAAATTGGAAAAAATTAACATCGATACAAAGTTGGATGTGCCTAAAAAAAAATTTATTAAATTACCTGATCGTAAATAAATTCCTAAGTGAACCAGGTATACTTGACAAAATGGTGAAGACTAATAATAAATTCATTGAAATTATCTACTTTATAGAGAGAGTCCAACCTGTGTGACAATAATTGCAAAAAACGCTATAGAAGGATCAAGACCGAGGTTGAAGTTGAGTTGAAGCAGGTAGTAAGAGAAGTACCTACACGTCGAGATGTGCCTCTGTAATGAAATGCGAGAAGTATGTGTCATGCAATGTAATCGAGATATGTAAGAAAACTGGCAAATCATAGATAAATTGCTGTAATTTATATCTCTACATGAACGCTTTCGGTAACCATGACATAGTCGTCAGCACAGAGCATTTCCTTCCTGCATAAGACACCTAGCTTAACCTACATATTAGGAAAGTTTATAACGGTTTCGGTGGTTTAATGTTATGAAGGAAATCCCTGGTAGTTTAGTTTCAGTATAAAAGATTATTTTTAATAAAGCTATACGCAGTTGAGGTCTAGTAACTTTGAAAGGTTGCAATATTCCATCCTCAAAAAATTCATTTAAATTCTTAACAATCACTTCAGATTACATGACTATGATCTTGAAAACAAAGAATATACGTATATATATAGGTCAATTGAAGATTTTTCATTCTAATACTATATTCGAATCTTACTTTTTCTCACCTCATAAGCCTTTCCATATTGAAAATCAAGTATATCAAACATCGAAGGAAAACTTACTAAAAAACTCTCTCCCAACTCCCATTTACAATATCACTTATCCCCTATACTTTTAATCAACAACAGACTTTATCACCCATCGCGGCAATAATTTAACAATGGGGGTGCACTAATTGCTAATTATTTTCTGAAGGGAAAGCACGGAAAAGCGCAAATTATCCCGATCCAAAACTGTATATGATGAGTCGTTAGCGGGATTACACTAGTTGAGCAAAGAGCCACACCTGTCGGAGAAAATGTATTTATACCAACCCGGTACAGGTTTTCCCTTATTAATAGCTTGCGATGGGTCTCCCATTTATCCCTAGATCGCCCATGCTTCATTGTGCCATTTCTATGATATGGACACCTATACAGGGGAATTAATTTTGGTCAATCAGCGCGAATAGAGGTGATACAGTTTTAAATTAATCGGTCCCCATGCAGTTATAAATAAAACTGAGACCTGTGGTGCGTTAATCATACAGATTCTAAAAATCCAAGAATGATCCATCTTTCTGGGCTCATTACGCTAGTTTTCCATTAACAAGGACCGCAAGTCGCTCAAAGGCAAAGGGCTTCCCCGGGGATGGGAAACAACCCCGAATGGCAAAAAGATACTTTTAAAGTGATTATTTTTATACGAACAATGCGGTTCGCCCTTTGTATCGTTTGTTGGGGAATACTTTATCAATGGCAAAAAATGGCTTTGTTTCGGTGGATTAATTGAGGACCTTTGAGGGATTGAGTTGCATAGGTGGCATTTTCCTTGAGGACTTGCTTGTGTAAATCAGATGAAAATTTGCGGTCAAATCAGAGCAGGGAAGGTGATGACACTTGAATTGGCGCTAAAAAATCGGGAGGAATGGAACAATATTTTATCTCATTGTTAGCTGTAAAAAATTAAAAAATACAAACTAAGACATTTACATGAAAATCGAAGCTTCACGCGATCTTGAAATAGATTCACTATTGAAATTGATCACTCGATCGATGAATAGCAGATTTCACAATGGCCGGTCACCTTTTAAAAAAATAACATTTAAGTGTGATAATACCCAAAGAAGTGTCAAAAATGCGAGGCTGTAAAATTTCACGCAAAAAGGACTTAAAATCAGAATATTTTCGACAAAAGACTTTTTAATTTTTTAGCACCAAAAGGTTTTGAAAACGGATCACTATAACGGTTTAACGCAGAACTGCAATTAAGTAACCTGAAGAATAACTGACTAAAACAAAGAATTTCTATGTAATTTCTTTACGTTGTTTAATTAAAATGAACTTTGCAGAGTGAAATACGTGACCGAACCCTGGCTCAACTTTCGGAAAATAACGCTTTAAACGATGCGAAATCTCCTTCCTCCCTCCCTAAACTCCCTCCTCCTCTCCCTCTCCTAAAACTAATCTAGAATGTTTAGGAAGATTTCATACAAACCAAAAACCCTTTGTTATTAAAAATTGTTGCAAACGAATCAGTTGAAATGTAATGAGTACAACTGTGTCACAAATTTCCATTAGATTACAGATTGATTTCAGTGTTGAAAGTGTAACATTTTTCTTCCTTTAACGGTTTCTTCCGATTCCTCTGTCTCTCATCATGACAGGACTGAAGGATAGTCAAATTAAGCATTCTGCATGAAAATTATTTAAATATTGCAGGTTTGTTACTTATTTCATATTTACGAAGGTAGCTTTAGAAGCACTCGACCAGACATATAAATGGAGTTTTTTTTATTCCATTACAATAAGTGAAATAGGTCCATCATTTCACATCAAAGACGAAAAAGCAGTTAAAACAATGGACTCACGGGGGAGAAATGGCTCCAAAGAAGGTGAAAACTGTTCCATTTGCAGGAAAGGTGATGGCGTCAGTTTTTTGAGGTACACGTGGGATAATTTTGTATTGATTATCTCTCTAAAGCAAAAACAATAAAGAGAGAATATTATACACTATTGTGGCAGCGCTTGAGCTAAGAAATTAGGAACGAGCGAATTTAACAAAAGAGAACGAGTCTTATTTGATCAAGACAACGCACCGACATCGCGATGGCCAAAATCAATAAATTTGATTTCGAACTTCTTCCGCATCCACCCTATTCGCCAGATTTAGTCCCTCCCCAGATTTTTTTTATTTCGAAGTTCGAAAAAATAGCTCAGTGAAAAGAGATTTGCCAATAATGAAGAGGTAAAGTCCGAGGTCGATGCCTATTTTGAAACATTCGAAGTTTCTTACTTTAAAGAAGGTGAGAACATCGCTTGGAAAACTGTGTCAATCGCAAAGGAGATTGTGTTAAGAAATAATGTAATATTTTTAAATGTTTTTTTTTTTCTATAAATGCTACCTTGAGTACTCCTGGGACTACCCTCGTATTATTTTTACTTCTACGTAAATGCTAAAAATTCGAAGCTCGAACTATTCCTCGCAGAAAATAAATCTCCGATTAAGAAATTGGCTGGTTGTTGCCAAACTACCTCGTCCCAATTCACAGCTATTTCTGGTACCTTTTGATCTTTAAAGTGATTTCGCAGGAAAAGTAAAAAGCAACACTTAAGATATGTTTAATGTATATGACACTCAATTGAACAAAGATCAAAATAAGATTAGTCAGTCAGACGTTTCTCAATTATCGTAAGAATTCTATATGAAAAATAAATAATGGCTACCACTAACGTAAAATTACCTAACTAAATGTTTCTAGTGAAAACACGTTTAAAGATTGGTTCAGCCTTTGAAGACTTCCTAAAACTCATAGCAAAAGTAACAATTTTTTAGACGTAAAGTTAATCCAAATTTCAAGAGTTGATTTAAACCGAAAACGAACAATAAATTTTGAATTATGATTTTACAGAGATTATACTTTTGCCAAACATAACTCTTCATTCGTAATAAGTATCTAATTAAATATGTGTATTTCGAAATAAGTTCTTTCACAAGTTCTAATTGACAGATATATACCCTATGTATTTTGGCGGAAAAGAAGCCTGCATATAACATCTGTATATAGCAATGAAGACATTGAAAACAGACCTAACGTAGTCTTGCCCTACCCCAAACATAATTATAATTAATTGAGCTTAATTATAAGATGTTTACTTTGGACTCTAAGTACTCATTAGCACCAAGATTAAGACGAAGCTGCTCCTCCTTGCTCCCTGAGCTCTAATCAAAAATAGAAGTGAAATTTAGTCGATTAGGCCATTTGAATTAAATCTCCGAAGGATGGATATAAGTAGTTGTACGGCTTAGATGTCTATAATACATGGTTAAACTTTTATTGATTAGGCTAATTGCTCTGCGTCCTGAACGAAATTGATCTACTTCTTACGTCTAAACCTACTGAAAAACTTATCTAAACTTTTCCTTATTTGTCAGAAGGTCGTAACTTTGCCCAGCTTCAGGCCGAGCAGCTTCCGTTGTTTCCTAGCGCTCAGCTTCGAGAGCAGGTTTCGCGTTCCCTCCAATATTTCCTTCTCATCGTCAAATTCTTCTCGATCGTTGTCCTGACAGGACACAAATCCGCTTTCTGGACGGGATATGGATAGAGGCTCCAGAAGCTCGAACCAACGTTCCACTTTCGCCGTAGAGGAGAGCTAATTAAACAGGAATAGAGGGCTTATTGAGGACAGATTTTGGCATAAAGAGCGTTGTTGCATATAGAATTTTTAACCCTTGGAAATAGTCTTAACATTTACTAACTGGGACCACTAAGTACAGAAAATAATATCTAATGGCTAACGTCAGCAATCTCAGCTTCCGTGAAATCGCTCCCCTCACACTGAATTATTCAGCTTCCTAGCAGCAAACTGGGAACAGTAAATATACAAATTCTGGCATCAATCCAGCCCAATGTCATTTCCTGGAAGTGTTATGTTAACGCGAAATTACTAACTGTAATTAGACCATGCTCATAGCTGATTAGTGCGGAACTACATGAAATGGACCGAAATGTCCCTTCATAGACATGTCTTCAGATTTTAATAATCTTTTGATAAAATTCTGCATACTGAGCAAACTTTCTTAATTTGAATCTCCCAGCTCAAAGAGGTTAATCTTTAATGGATCGTCAGCTAATTATATTTCGACTTTAGGACCTGGATTAGGTCCAAAAACTTTCAGAAAGGAATTAAAAAAATTACCCTCGTCTGAAAACTTTTAATTACAAAACTGCCGCCTTCTTGGCTTTAAATTAGCAATTTTCGAGATAATGAACACCTAGTTAATGATAACGTGAAATATCTGATTATGTTTGGTCTCGGTCTGGAAATTTGGCAGGTCTATGGCACATCCCAAGAGGTTCCATAGTTAATATATTTTCTAAATTAAAGGAAACTAATACAAATAAGTTTATTTATAAAGTTAAACATCTGAAAATACAAAGCCAACTCAAGAGAAGGATAATATACGTATTTACACATAAACAAGTAAATAAATAAAACTCTAGTGACCCTAATCACCGAAAACATATATCATCTACATACTTCCATATTTACAGGCACAAATTGACACTAACATGATAATATACAAACTGTATTTATAAATATGAAAAACTCGCTTCGAATCTTAAATGCTGTTGGTATCTTACTAAGGGTTTCATTATTAACGTGCTGATAAGGTTACCAGGAGTATAGCTCTCATCTTGGTAATCCACTTAGGCGAAATCTACAACAGAGCGCCCAATTAGGACCAAATTATTCAAATGCTTTAATTAAGCATTGAGATGATCAAAATGGGTATTCGTTTATTGGTCAATTTCACGATCTTCGTTGGAGTTAACCTCCTTATTAACTTATCAGCACATTATTAGTAATGTTGTCCTTTGACGATGAATCAAGTGAAATTTCCAGTTAACCTTGTTTAAAATCCGCAACATCAAGTCTGTTTTATTGAGCATATCACCTAACAGAAACTTTTTGAATAGGCCCTAAAAAGGTTACACAAATTAATGTGTTAATAACCTAAATTAGCCAATAAAAACATCTCGATAGAGAAATCAGGCAAAATTCGACTCAAAATGAATAACCAATTGGTTTGGACGCAAATAGATGATAAGTGTTGGCATTTTGTTCTTAGTAGACAATTTTGACATGTTTGGTTTTGTCGTCACGTTTTGGGACAGAGAACGTCATGACGTTGTCATCGTCATTCGATAAATGTTTATTAAATCAAGTTCAGAATACCTATTCGCGTCATTTTTTCGAATTTAGTTTCCATGTTTTCGTCCCCAAGGGCGGCACTCTCTGACGACATTTTGTCAGGACCCAATGATATCACTATTATCAGCCACAACGTATTTTTTATGTTGAACTTCACAGGGATGCTGATGTTATTTGCTTGTTATAGTGTAACTGAATAAACCTCTTTGGCTTCTAAGGAAACGTGGAAAAGACGTAATTATCACCGAATTAAATTACATCCGAGATATTAAAGTTATTTCGACGTCATTTTAACATCAGTCGTTATAAATAGATTGACGTTTTTGAAATCTTGGGTAAAGCAAAACTTCCGTCGCCTCTTGTTCAGTTCAGAAACTTGTCATAATTTTACAAGTATGAGCCTCAAATGGTGATATTCGAATGTAGATTTTGACTTGGTCAATTTTTAGATTTAAACTTTTTTGAGTAGTTTTTTAAGCAGTTGTGTTATCATAATAAAGCCTCTATGTGGAGACACGTCGTAACTCCAGAAATCTCCAAATAACTCTAAATAAGACATTTCTCATATGAGAAGCCCTAAATAACAGATCTTCTATAAAACGGATGCGAATACTCTTTCTTTTCACCAAGATACTGAAATATATATCAAATTCCGTCTTAATAGCGGACAGAGTAAAGGACATCTGCTGCTTGGGTGCACTTCTGCACGTGCCGAATTTTAAATTCAGATAAACCTTATGTTTATGTGTTTATGGTTATACCTGCTTGCAGTCTTTACATGTAAATTAAATTTTAAGTGAGCAAATAGAAGTTGAGATTTCAGAAGAGAGAGTAGTTAGCGCAGTAAAATATATTTGAGAGGCGCAAAAATTTTTTTTAAAGGTATTGAGAGAGTTCGGACAACGTTGACGGCATTTCCGAGCAGAAGAACAAATTCTTAAGCTGTAGTCAGTTTAAGAACTCAAAAGGTAGTTTTCGTGCTTTACTTAAATGCGAGGCAGAACTATCTCATACAACAACGACAAAAGTAAAACAAACTATTATTACAAATCATTTCACATTGGTTGGAGAAATCTCGATTTTGAATGATGATTTTATATCCCAAAAAGCGCGCACTCTGACACGTTGCGAAACATTATAATAAAACAGAGATCGTAGAAAAATTCGGTATATTGGCGCACTTGGCACGAATCAGTGCGGCAAAGCGAATATGTCATGAATGAACTGTTAGGCTGAAAAAACTTTTTTAAATCAAAATTTTGCTTAAACCTACCAAATTGGCCCTTATAAAATTATATATCTAGAGGTGTCAGTGTTTAGGTACCAATTAGTGAAGTAGTGGCGAACTTAACAGGCAAGCAGTGCCCATCCAAATTCATCTGCATGGATTCTTCGGACAAAAGTACCGGGGCATTAATAATTTAGCCGTCAGGAAAATAAATTAACCAAAACTAATAAAACCTTTTTCTTTGAATTAAGGCAGAATGCTGTGGCGTTCATTTATTATTCATAAAAATTTATCTGATCATCTGATTATGCCATTTCAGTACTATTTGCTCGACCACGGACACCTCTCTCCTATTTGGTGGTATGCCTGGCCCACATAGTCCTTTGCATCTCTGACATTAATTCACTCCTATTAGGCACCCTCTCACTGGTAGATCTCGAAATTCCTGGTCCATTCATCAACCTCAACTCATCACTTATTCTTAAATTTGACAACCTGTCAGCTCCCTCATTTGAATTGGAAGGGACCGGTACTATCACCCTCACTCTCCCTTCAACATCTGTCGTAGTCAACGTACCAACTTGGGATAAGGGCTTGATAAACTGAGGCTCGTTTTGAGGGGGATTTTGAGTTTGGTTCGCGTTATGATTTACTTGGAGTCCAGCAGAAGGGACTTCTTCGGCCAAATTCAACAGCGAGTGTCTTCGCTGCATGGGCGGGTATTTAGGCTCTTGATTTAAATTTGGTTTGACATTAGGGTACATTTGCCGAGGTTCACTGTGTCGGGAAAGATGACTCCTGTTCTCCACATTAGAGAAACTTCTAGGGAGAGTGGCATAAGCCCCAAAGGGAGGGGAGTAGCTGTTGCCCAGCAAGGCTTGCGTCAACATCCCCTGATTAGGGAATGCATAGTTATAGGGTGATTGAGGGTAACCTCCCAGGGCTTGCAACCTCAACAACTCAAGGCTATTATCTATGGGGGGATAGGAGAAGTTAAATATTCCTCCAGCAGGGTTGAATGTGGTCCTCAGAGGGGAAGAGCAGGGCGCAGCCCCTCGGTTCTCGAAAGCTCCTAATGCTTGCAAAATCAGATTGGGGTCGATTTGAGGGGCTCTCTCTGGCTGGAGTTCTTGATGCTGCTAATACAAATGATGATCAGCATGACGTGAGGCACTAATGGAAACATTAATATATTTACCCAGAAAATATTTAAGTTATTGCTATCCGGTGCTAGAAAGGCAAACACTTGTTATAGCTGCGAATGGCCGAGGCTCCTTGAAATTTCGAAGGATTTCTCTCGAGTTATAAAGCAAAGTCAAACAAAATGGAAGCACAAACAATACAAACGGTGCAGCAGGATTTGGGTTAGGAGGGCGCAACTCCTTTCAGGAGTTTTGTGCATTAGTCGGCATGTCCCTTGAGACGGAGGGGCCTTTGATACTTTCTGTTTACACATTGCCTTTTTCAGCAAGGAAATGTAGAGGGGGAGGTAATACAAACACGATTTCTGTCTTCAAAAACGAACGCAAAAATCTAAACAATGATGACTAAAGAATGAAAAATCTGCGATTACAGACCGTTTGACACTCTTTTTGTAATTGTTTGGAAATAACGTCCCACACACGCTAATAGGGGTTGTTGCAGGGCTGAAGACACACACTATTCAGAAATTTGGATATTCAGATTTTTTCTGATCCAAAGTTACGTTCACCATTTGGCACGGATTGGGTTAAGCAAAGTTGTTTGTTTGAACTGACCACATTTTCATCGTTTATCGGCTTGGAAGATAAGTTACAGATATCTTCCCGAAAAGCCGCAACAACCAGGTTGAATGTGGATTAAAATAGTTGCTATTGAAATCACCAATAATTAACCTTAACAGCCCAGATAGCTTGGCCGCTTAAGCCCCTATCGACCACAGCTCGATGGGCACCTCATGTCGACATTTAATTGGCAAAAATCCTAACTAACGGCAAATACTACCTTATGTTCTCCCAGAAACAATTTCTCGTATAAATATTTGACTCATTTATTTTCAAAGGCAATTATAGTTCCGCATATCGATGGCTGAAGATCTCATTTAGTAGATAATATCTAAGCTTGACTAAGTCATTAAAGGCAACTCTATATGCGACAAAACTCGTGCAGGGCCAATTATTAGACGCTAAGTTGACATAACCAAACTAACCTGTGGCATAGTCATGTGTGGAGGGCTAGATTGTTGCTCAGGCTTGTCTCCCCCTTGAAGATGAGCCACGAGGGCAGCTATATGGTCCAAAAGTTCTCTGTTATGTACCAGGAGTTGATGAGTCCTGGCCTGCGCCTCCATCCTCGCAGCCTGATTTAGGACAAGTTACCACAAGCACTTGAAAAAGTAATAGATAAATCGAACCTGTTCTGCCTGCATTTGCTCCCTGGCCAGCTGCAGCTGCGCCATCGCAGCTTGAGTCTGCTGCCTCTGCTGCTCCAGCTGTTCCCTCAGCAATTGGAGCTCATGGTGAGCCGAAAGGGCGCTGCCTGGAGGAGGTAGTGACGGAGCTATGCTTCCGGTGATTGAGTCACTGTTGGGCGATGCATAAGTTTCTGCGTGCTGGAAATAAGTTTCTCAGTAAGGGAATTAATTGGGAAATGAGCTCCGCTCGAAGCTATTCTGAACTAGACGAGCTTAGTGGTGTCATCGCAATTGCGAATAACTGTCTCGTATAAATTACAATCTGGTTTTAATCTCGTTTTTGTGCGAGACAGCCGGAAGCGCAAAGTTTCGAATAGCTGTTAAGCCGCAGAATAGTGTTGCTTAATTGCATTTTGAGGAGGAAGGGAAATGTCTGCGATTTTAAAAATTTTCACGGGACAGTGTAGGAAACATAATAACTGAATTTATGATATCTAAATGTGTCCAGTTTCAACACGTAATCTGGGACCTTAAAAGTAATTGCTGCGAATTTTTAGTTAATTGCTACATCTTTATTTGCGGGTATTCCAGATTCGCTATGCTGCTAATGAGAGGTTGCTTATATCGTACACTCTTCAGAAGAGCATAAGACCGGAACTATGCTTTAAAGGACTTATGGTTGGTAAATGGCCCCACGAGGTTTTTTTTTATTAAGGTGCAGCTTTTTCGATGGTTTTATTGAAAGGTATTTTTCCCAATTTTTTGAATATAGTTCATGAAACAAATGTGAACAAAATCAAATCGCTGAAACTTAAATGGATATGTGAATACACACCTCCCCGCGTTCTTTATGCTATGCTTTTAAAGATTTTTTGCACTTCAGTAAAAAGAAAGATCGTAGAACGTTATAAATGAAAACGAGGAGGCGCAGAAAGTATTGGATCATCAAGACGTTCTCAGTTTCCTTAACCTGAGTTTCAGACCTGATTCCCTGAAACGGAACCAAAGAAGAAGATCGGACATGAGAATAGGAACAATTCCTTAAGATCATTGAGAAATTTACCTTGCCCATCTACATAGAGATTTTTTATTTTTTTTTAGATATACGTTTTTCACATCTACCAAAAGGGTCTGGTTGGGACAACCATTTCACACTTAAGAATCCACGATGAAGCCGCCTTACTTTCGCCCCAAATTTCTCACTTATGTCTGTCACGAAGGAACGAAAAGGATCATAGAAGCTCATTCCAGCAATGTGAGTTATGGGCATAAACAGATTAGACTGACATGAATAATTAAGTGATTTGATGGGATAAACTTGTTATCTATCTTTGGCGAAGTAATCCACTTGACAAATGTTTGCTATGAATAATTTGCAGGAATCACGGGGCAACCCTTCAAGGGGTTTAAGGCAGTTTACGTGCAGGTAGTTTACACACCTGCGGCGTTGAAAATCTTCACGCGTGTGTTTATGCAAATTTCCTTTGTATGTACTTATAAATTACACTTAAGTGTAGGTAAGTTAAGTTTACTCTGCAGATGCCTTAAAGTAACAGACAGTGCTGATTTTAACATGGAACCAAATAATTATTATGTTCTTGAAATAGATTGATTGATCTTATTTTAGAGTCGTTCTAAAGCTGTACAATCAAAGCTTGATCGATTCCCATGCACACAGGGATATCATTTTAATATCCCTTGGTTATTTTATTTGTTTTCCGATTTAATGGTTCACTTATATTGCCTTGGACACCTGCCAGAGAGTGGTCATTAATTTCTCGGGCGAATTTAAGCCGGTCTAGACAAAAAAGTGCTTCAAAGTTTTTATTCCACGCCGCTGGACTGAAATAACGGAATTTTAGCGCTTATATGCAAAGTTTTATTTCCCTGCTAAAGTTAAATTAAACATGCTACCATACACTCACCAGGGGTGATTTCCTGGGGCTGCCCCCGTTCGAGGGCGGCGGCGGCAATATGTCCAAGTGAGCAGGAGGTTTGCGACTTCTAATACTGTTATCCAGGTATGAATCCTTGATGCTGGATTCGTCGGGAGGCAGGGAATTTCGGTCGCCATCCGACGTAATATCTGAAGACAAAAATTTGCACGTGTAGTAAACAACAAAACAAAATTCATTCGCGTGCTCTCGAGGAGTAATGCGATTTGCTGAGCGTGCAAAAATGCTTTCATGAATCCGGGAACAAAATTTTTCATCCCTCCGAGCTGCGAGGACCACTTTTTTAATATACTTGAGTAATGTCATTTTTAAAGTGCTCTTTTGTAATGGTGACATTATTCTCCGTGGGTGTAAAAGAAAAATTAGAAACAGCGGGGGTTTTATTACTGCCCGTGCCGTTTCTGAAATATTTACAACTCGGCGCCAACATGAAGATATAATAGTGACAATTGTATAAATCTTGCTGGGTCACTTACGGGACCCATACAGACTTTCATAAAGAACTTAAAGAATACTTATGCTGTTAGATACATGGTGCCTTGCTTTAGCAATCAGGCGCATTAATAGATAGCTAAATGGGTATTTAAAGCAAGTTTCCAACACAATAACATGAACTGAAGGCCAATAGGCTTCGTCATCCCCTGGAGTATTGTATCCATCATAATGATAAAAATCTACTTTTAGGATGACACGAGGACAGACTTAAAAGTGCCCGACCTAACTGTTAAAGAAAAAAAAAATTTGAAAATATTGCATTATTTCTCAACATAGTCTCTTTTAGGATTGACACATTTCTCTCAGCGATGTTCTGTGGTTTCTATGTCCTGTTTGAAAATAGGTGTCAACCTCGGACCTCACCTGTTCATTATTGGCAAATCCCTTTCCACCGAGCCATTTTTTTAAGCTTGAAAATAAAATATAATCTGAAGGAGTTAAATCTGGAGAATAGGATGGATGAGGAAAAAGCTGGAAGTTAAGTTGATTAATTTTGGCCATCGTGCTAATGGAAGTATGGACTGGTGCGTTGTCTTAATGAAACAAAAGTTTCTTTTTCGCCAAATGCTGTTGCTCTTCCCTTATTTCTTCATTCAGACACTGTAGTAAATTTATGTAATATTCCGCGTTTAGTATTTTTCCTTTGGGGAGATAGTCAATAAAGATTATCCCGCGTGCCCCCAAAAAACCGACGTCCATCACCTTTCCTGCAGATGAAACGGTTTTCGCCTTCTTTGAAGCCGATTCTCCCTTTTGAGTCCATTATTTTGACTGCTCTTTCGTCTCAGGTGGGAAATAATAGACCCTTATTTCATCCATGGTTATGAGTCGACGCAAAAACTCGACTTTATTATTGCGAAACTTTGCGAAAGATTCCCTTGTAACATCCTCATGGCGTTGTTTATGTTGAATTATGAGTAATCACGGCACCCGTCTTGCGCGCAGATTTCTAATATCACATATCACATTTTCACCACAATCTCTGGAGTGGTCACCTCATTGGCTTCGTCTCGGTAGTTGGTACGACCGCGTTTAAACTGTACCGCCCAATATTTTACAGTTGTTAACGAAGGACCAGATCCATCCAAAGCAGAATCAAACTCCGCTTTGATATTGAATGAACTAAGACCGTTCAAATTAAAGTTTTGAATTACGTATCTCTGACCAACTTTGTCACAAATTTTCTAAAAGCATTCGTTAAAAATGGCTTCAAAACAAACCCAAATCAACGTAGTACTCTCAAACTTTAGGCGTAAGAAGAAGAAAAAATCTTCATCTATATGTACTTCTGGAACTACCCTCGTAGTTTTCTTCAAGCCAGTTTCTTTTTACTGTAGCTTCACATTTTGACAGAGCGACATTTAACTAGACTTTCCAGGTTTCCAAGGGAAACTGAAGGAGCTCAAATACATGATCAACTCTACAGAGCGAGTCACATGGACAACACCCAGAGAAAGATTTGAATTTAGTAGGGGTCTTGCAAAATATCGACCAAAGCAATTTGGTGAAACACTTGCCCCAGAGGCTTTGAAGGGCCTCTCCAAGATACCGTAGGACACTCTCAGGATTCATTCAAGGGTTATGAATGTGGCAACCAACTATCTTAGCAACAGCGCCGCCCATCAACCACTAACATCCGGATCGGACGCGTAAACGAGTGACCTTTCTGCGATTTCAAATGTGATAATTTTTGATAATGGTTTCTAAGAATAAACATTTTTAACATGCAGGTTGTGTGGCACAAATTGTAGTTGTATTAATACCTGCTCGCTGATTTTAATGTGTGCGAAATATTCGTCAGGATGTAGCTCATGTGTATTCTGACACATACATGTTTGTATTCTTTTAAATATCGTGTGAATATACGAGGTGTCCGTCTGCGACGCCCGACCATGAGGTTGACTTCCGTAAACGTAATCATAGGTATTTAGTAAGCAAGCACCGTTTTAAGGCACACACAAGGAAGCATTGCTGCGACAACCCCTATTGATGTGTAAGGTGTGACTCCAAAAAAATAATGACCCGTTGGTTCACATGCGCGATGTGCGATTGTACGTATCTTTTCTTGGTGTGTCTGGGGACCTATATGGTTCTCCGAGAGGACAGTTAAAGTCGATTTTCATGAATAGCTCTCGGAATAACGCTGCTAGTATTTGATGCTCTACTCGTTCAGGAGTAGGACCTTTTTGAAAATAAGACTTTCTTTGAAAATTATGACACAATTTGTCTGTGCCACTCGGTGTGTCAACTCGCATCTCCATTTCTGCATTGATTGCAGTTGATGTCTAATTCACTCCCTGCATAAATCTAGTTTACGTTTCCGCACGGCACTTCTTTAAATTTGAACAGTAACGAACGTTAACGCGACTCTAGATTGACAGCTTGTCTGCGACATGTGGAAAAGCAATATGTCTCCGTCAGCTTAGTTGTAACGTGCATTAACTAATCAACTGATAATGTTGAATGTTCGATGGTGCCATCAATCAACACCTCCGGGACGCTCTCACGGTGAGCGCATTAGCAAATTCAGTCCTTGACAAATCAGATTTGGCCCTGCCGGGACGCATCCGCCAAAAACTGGAAAGATAAACTGAAACGCAAAATGTCTACTTTAAAACTTGGAAAACTTCGAACGATTCGTTGCAATAACTGGAGTGTGAATTTGTAAAATACGTTTGTGTGCACAGTTTGAGTTAGCCAAGCCAGACGCTTCAAAGGAGAAACTTAGAATTGTTTGTTTGTTTACATTATTCTGCATTTAGACTCGATGATTTAGGTGGAGACGGTCGGAAATTTTCCTTTTTTTCTTTAATCATTAATTAGCAGCGTTTATTTGCGAGTGCGAACGATCCTTTACACTCAAAAGAGTTATGAGAACAGAGCTTTATGGCGGCTGTAAAAACTGCGGAACAGATGATTGCGTGTTAGCGCCATCCGACAGTAACATTCGTGGAAACTGGAAACAGAAATGTACGTGATTTTTAGTCTTTGAAATATACAATATAATAAGGGTTTACTATTCAGGAGTCTTTCCCGTGAAAAGTAAGGTCCCTTGACAATCAAGAAAATAACAAATTCCCAACCAGATTTGTTTCTTCTCAGTGGTGGGATAGCAATCTCTTTAATGGCAAAGGGATCTCAATAATCTTCTTACTCAACATATGCTTTGACATCCCTTTTAAAATTAAAAAAAAAACTGGAGAATTTGATCGTGATCATGAAAAGAGCGTTACATGTACAGTTGTGGGCAAAAGTATAGAATAGTTTTTGAAACAACATTTGCTTGATAATCATTTTTGTTTTCGTGTTCAAAGTTTGTTGATACGGTAAAGGTGTGTGCCTAAATTCACCGTAAAATATTTTGCTTAAAAATGTTGTTTTTAAAAAAGTTGTAAAAAACAATTTTTTTGTTGAACGAAGACATGTAGTATTATGTAATGTTGTTGTTTATGGGGGTACTATCAGTTATTCAGTCCGGCTGTGTGGTGCATTTTATATGAAAAATGCCAAAGAAAAAGTATTTATCGGAAGATTTTCGAAATTCAATAGTTCAAATGTCACGTGATGGCTACAACCAACAAGACATTGCAGATACGTTAAAAATCAGCTAAGGGGTCGTTTCCAAAATTTTAAGAAAATTTGGCACTTATGGGGATGTAAAAGGTGGTCTAAAATGTGAATGTTCAAGAAAAACGAATGCCACTACCGATCGACGGATTAAAAAAAATATAATCTGCAGATCCTGGGAAGTCCTCCAGGATTGTAAAGCCAGAAACCGCTAAAAATAGCGACATCAATATAAGTGATTGGACTGTAGGTAGTCAGTTGAGTGAATTGGGATTAATAGGAAGGATTGTAATTAAGAAGCCCTTAATTTCTAAGACGAACAAAACAGCCAGACCTAAATTTGCTCAGGAACTTTTCTTTTGGTCACCTTCAGAGTGGAGTACTGTTCTTTTCAGTGATGAAACTAAAGTTAATATTTTTAATTCTGATGGGAAAAGTTATGTTCGTCGACCTGTGGGGACTAAGTTCGATTCCAACCAGCAAAAACCAATACTGAAACATGGTGGTGACAGCATAATGGTATAGGGATGTTTTTCTCGATCCGGCGTTGGACCATTGGTGAAAACTGCGGGAACTATGGATCGATTTCAATACAAAGCCACCCTTGAGAACCATATGCTGCCATTTGCTGGTGAAGATATGACTTTATTTTGGCGTTTCCAGCTGGACAACGAACCTAAACATTCATGCCGATTAGTAAAAAATTGGCTGAGTGATAATAACATCTCCGTATCAGAATGGCCGTTTCAGTCGCCGGATCTCAATCCAATTGAGCATCTCTGGAAACACTTAAAACGAAAAATTCGAAACAGGAATGTGTTCAATCGGGATGAGTTGTGAAAGTCCTTCAGGAGGAATGAGTGAAAATTCCTATTTCCACTTGTGAAAGTTTAACTGATTCTATGTACCGCGTTTGCATGCGTCGATGTCAGGCTGTTATCGATTCGAAAAGATATGCAACAATATATTAGTTTATTTAAAGTTTTGTAATAATTATAATGGATTTTACAAACCACCTCATTCTTTCGTCTAGCATAATTTATTATTTTTATTTTTTTCTGTTTTTGTTTATAATATTGTGAAATATACACTTGGGTTTTTGTACAATATATTTATTTTTTAATAATCAACTATTTTGATATAAAACCATGCTGGATTTAAAGTATTCCGTACTTTTTCCCACAACTGTACGTCGTGCATGATATCGTCATCATGCACGGTGCTGCACCGCCACACTTTAGTTTAGTTGGGGCATCAATTTTTGGCCAACAACTATGCCTAAACCACAGTCAGTTATGTAATACGCATAATTATTGAAAAGCATTACAACTAGAACACGTAGTATTTCAATTTCGCAGCTAAAATTTTGAATTCGAAAACCGAAAAATTCGATAGCCGATTTAGAATATTCTGAGCGTAAAGTCGAAATTAACTGATTGAACACTTTCAATTTAATTTTAGTTGGGAAGTTAAATGAAGTATTTGCCATGTATTGAGTCTCCGATTTGTAATATTTTTCCACCCCCAATAAAGCATATTTCTCTGGAAATCCAAGTAAAAAAGAGGTCGATAGCTCTATTCAAATTGTTATGTAACACAAATTGTAAAAAACAAACCGGAAAAGTGATTTTTGACTCGTGTGCATGTAGGTGAATTTGTCGCGATTGTACCATGTTCAGCTTTTCTAGTTAGATAGTTAGAAAAATACCAGTTCAGGATATCGGGTAGCCTCAACACGTACCACAATTTGGAATGCATGGAGGCCTGAAGGCATTTCCTATTAAACAATTCATGTGTTTTATACGATTTTATGCCTTCCAGATTAAAGTAATATGTAGTCTCAATCGTTCAGGAATCTAAGTTCTTGGACTACAAACTACGTTATTTCTGTATTCCCATTGGAAAATATGGCTTTGCAAGAATATGATTCCTTTGCTTCCATATAAATGCAATAAAGAGTCGTGTTATTTATGAATGGACCCTGGACCCTTTTCGCTATAACTCTGAATCCAGGATTGTTCTTCAAGAGGTGTCGGCCTTTTAACTTCATGCGACTCAAAAGGAATGTCAATATTTAAAACACTCTTTTGCTCTTTGTCGATGGAAATATGTCAGCTCATTTTGCTTTTTTCCTGCAAGCTATTTGTTATTGCAGGTAATGAGACCGCGGCAACAAGAATCATAAATAAATAATTTTTCGTTTATCGTTTCAACAGTTGAAGAGTATTAATGGAATATTAGAATTTACGGAAGTTAAAACTCATATCTCGAAATAGTACCGTCTGAATTGAGCGATATTTATTTGGAATATTAACATCTTCAAGCTGGAAAATTTGGAAATTTGTCGAGACATTTGTGAGATAAATGTTTGCCTGTGCATGCACCCTTTTTACATGCAGTCCTAGTTATAAAAGCGCAAGAATTTATTTTATTTCCGAGACAAATATTCTAGACTCTATTCAGTAACTTTTACACGTTCCCAGATATTAACGCTTCCAAAATAATCCCCGAGATTTAACGCCACATTTCGGAAATCTCGGAATTTACAACCGGGATTTATGCAAGCGACGGATCTTTTGGCAAATATATCAAAAATACAATGGCATCTGCGCCTCTTTTGAAGTTCTCTTCTAGATTTAATGAGCCACCAGCGAAACTACTGTTTAAGATAAATCTTCAATTATTTTTCATCAATTTGCCGGAAAATTCCCACTTTATTTCCTCATCAAATAAGCTTACTTTTTGCCGTTTCTCCGCAAAAAAAAATAAGTAAATAAAGAGAAAGATTTATCTCCCTATTTTCATACACAACCCTTGCATCTTATCTCAAATTTCGATCATCTATCACGTTTCATTCGCGTCAGACACATCCCCTTTTAAAGGAAAATAAAAACCTTATTAATGGCAGTTTCAGCTGCAGACAATATTGAAGCTCAGCTTCAATGACCTTATATTCGGACTTTTTGTTCTAAAGAATATATTACGTTATTTTTACAGCCGCCTGTATAAACGAGAATCGTCTCATTCTTATTCCGAACCGTTTCGGAGCTAACATTGTATAAACAGGGGAAGTTCTCCTTGGCTGGAGGAAGAGAAGTTCTATAGCAGAGGTGTGAAGACGTGCCTGGAAATACTTAACCAATAATATTCAATAAAGCTCATACCCGAATATCCCACTTTCACGATCAATTCCTGGTTTAAGTTATAAACAAAAACGTTGGAAGGGGCCGATAAATATATCGAGAAATCAGCCTGCTTAACGCTAATTATTTTGTATAATCCAAAGCGAAATAATTGCGAAGGAAGCTTCAAATTTTTAACGGGTTTTACGACGTTGTCTGCTTGAAATAGACCATTAAATGGCTATAAACGTAAGAAGGCAACATTAAAATTCCCCATTTTCCAGAGATTTTACTACCCTGAAATTGCGATTTTAAGCGGATAATTTACAATCCGAACACTTTCCGATAGTTTGATTTGGGTTATTTCGATGAAATATTGGATTGAGCAATCTAACTAAAAGTTCACCTGATTGTAACCAAAGCGGAATCTGGAGCCGGTTCTTCATTTTAAATGGCCGAAAGACGTCTGCCGCACCGCTGATGCGAGAGAATAAAACTTTTGAAAACCTCTCAACTAACTAACTCGGTTTTGTGTAAATTTTTAGAAGTTTTTCAAAAATTCCGAACTTGCAAAAGTACTGCGTAAATCTATTCGAAACATTCTATAAATTTCTCAAACGTAATAGAGATGTTCTGGAATTTTCTCCCACTCTAGGCGGTAGTAAAAGCTCTCTAAAACAAGTTTCAAGAAAATACTTTGAGTTCACCAAGACTCAAAAAACACCCTAGAAACTTCCTGGAAACTTTTGGAACTTTTCAGTCGACTCAAAAATATCTAAAAATTTCTATCAAACTGGAAATAAAGAAACTTAAGTGTCTTTATATTTGAGAATCATTATCGCGAGTCTCAAGCTCACGAATTTTCTTCACATTTCTAAATGGGAAAACTACCTTTTAATTGTTTGATATATGTCAGATACCAATAGATTTTTCTCGTCCTGTCTAAATGCATTAAAATTCACGAAATAACAACAATTGGCAAGTAACAGAACTGGGTATGAATTTTCGTATATCTCCTCGGTACTGAAAGATTTGTTACGCCATCAATGATACAAATTTGAATTTTTTGATATCACAAAGTTTCCAATGTGTGCGAACTTATTTTGAATATCTAAAAATAGCTTTAAATTTTTCTATTTTGTTCTCAAAGTGTCAGAATCTCCACGAATTTTCGTAAACTACTCAATGAAAATATTCGACGTGAATTAATTAGATTTCCTTCGCAGTTCAAGATCATGCCTAAATATACATTGCAGTTGACCAACAGATTATCTTTGTAATACATCGAACACATCAAATTATTTTCAATGCTTCACTGTTTTATTAAAATTGGCAAAGCATTAAATTGCGTCTAATCGCCGCTTTTGAATAAATTAAATAGAAGCTGTTTCATGTGTCCAGTTTCACTGCCAAAGGTCGCAGGGAAGTTGCAAATTGAAGGCCAGAATTAATATCCCATTTCCAACAAACCCGACAACAAAGGGAACAAAGTTTCATACCACTAATAACATTCCAGCAAATTTAACTTCTGTCTGTTTACAAGCTGTCAACCAGATATAATTCCCTGAATATATTCATACAACTTTGCAACTCCATGAGAGCGGACGTTATGATTGCAAGCTTACGTTGTTCTGCCTGGATAATATTAGCTTATCCAGGCGGGCGGTTAAACTTTTAGCTAGGCAGGAGAGCAATCTTACTATACAAAACCGAAAATACTCACGTCATAAAAGATGCCAGAACACATATCAAAATTAATAATTTCAAAGTCACATTTTTTAATGAACTCGATTAAAAAAATAATAATCCCGTTACTGGCACTTGACCGGGCTTATGTCATGGATGTTGCCAATAACGTCATGAATTGAGGAAATCTTATGGTCGATGGCCAACAATTTGGGAAATGATGTTGGAAGAAGTCAATGGTAGCATTCCTCATGAGACAGTGAACTACGTAGAAAAATTCTCTCTTGGGGAAACTTAATTGTTTCTCTCTCACATCGATATTTCAGCAGCGGAGAACTTGCAGACGACTATCCTGACGTGTTCGAAAACTGCCTCAAAAACATAAATTATTATTGCTTCACGACCTCCAAAAGTAGCGTCCATACCGCCATTCAACAGAATGTTTTTAAATAAAAAAATGTTACGCTATCGACTTTTTTGATACGAATATATTATTTTAATATTTTATCAATTCTTAATAAAAAAGTGTTGTGTTATTCAAGTCGCCGTTTTCAAGATAAAAAAAAATAGCTACTCATTCTTGTGCCTACCAAAAAACCGATATAGGTTTCTAAATGAGATTTTTTTTTAACATTTAACATTAACTTATAGTTCTTTTTGTAGCAATAGAGGACAAGAAAACACACATGTGTGACACATGCCTCATCGCAAAATAATATTCTTCTACCAAAATATGGCCCCATTAAATTTTGAGCCATTTACACATGTAAAAATCATAGATCGCCGCACGGACGCCACTGCTGTAGGTGAAAATATTCTGTCTACTCCAAAACATGCACATTTACCCCTCCATAGCGTCCCTGATTTCATGTCCTTATCTCAAATCATTTTGAAATACGTGTAAAAAATATATTTATCGAACACCCTGAATCTTGGAAACGAAGCGATTTTAGACCTTACTTTATTCAATCCAAATACTTGTTTTTATGAGCTGAAAGTTGGTCGGTATGTTTATGGAAAACCCTAGAATTTGTCTAATATCAGAATACATCACGAGGTGAGCTTCTCAAAAAAATCTAGAAAGTGACTTTCATAATTCTCACATTGGAACCAAAGGGCCAAATTATTAATCTACTGTTAACTTCAACCCCAAGTGAGTTTCTATGGTATACGAACTACTTGAGTCGAATATTTTTGCCATCACTATTTTCAGATTAATATCTGTTTTCTAATTTAGAAGTTTCAAGGCAATTTACGAACTTTCAAAGATCTCTAGTCTCACCTAAAGAATTCTTCCATATTCTCATTGCCTGATGAACCTGAACTAACTGGAAATAAATGACCGGAATTTGGTTTTTGCCTTACAAAAGCGGGATTATGAGCTGAATGGAAACGTGGAAAGAGTCCCGTTGGGCAAACCATTAGCCTTCCATTTTCAATCCTTCAATCGATTCGATAAACAGTAAACAGGCTTTGATTAATTATAGCTGGATGAATTTATTCCCCATCAAACATTCAGTCTGTTTCGGACAGCGTTAATTTGTGAATAGATAGATTTTTCATTATCTCTTTTTATCCGTCTGTTTCCACTTACCTTTTTTAGGTTTATCACTAGCTACATCACTAAGTCGATCACTGAGGAAGTCTTGCGTTAAAGTGGTGTCTTGCTCGTCATCGAAGTTGTCTTCGGGGGCTCCGATGGACAACTTATGGCACACTTCGAAAGCTTGACCTACTGTTCGGACGATCCGCATCGCCTGACTCTGAAACAAAGGAAACTTCCAGTTTAACCACTAAAAAATAATCCATTAACCCCCTAGGATACCTCTAAATCTGTGTTATCAAAACTAGGAGTCCTCTGCACCCCATTGGTCACCACACTTAAGCCTAAACCCGCAATGCTTTGAATTCCTTTCCCCAATGTAAACGTGTCGTTAGTATTATTCTCTTTTGCAGCTGATTTTGAATACCTCAAAATCTTCTCGCAGGACTTAAGTGTATTCTGGAAGTTGGCTTGGAGCTTCCCTCGTGTGTCGTCTGCATGTTTCCCATTTGCAGAGCTTCGATTCTTTAAGTCACCATTCTTGGTTTTGTCGTGAGTTGCTGCGGGCTTCTTGAAGTCAACTTCAGGTTCCTTAAAGCTGAGCTTCTTTCTGGGTCGCTCTAAAGCTAAAGCTTCTGCGTCACTCCTTCTGTCTACACTGGGTCTGTCCACGCAGACAGTTGCGGGTCTCAGTCTGCTAATTGAATGGAAAACTTCATCATCTAAGTCGTTTTCAAAAGAAGAGATTCGGATTTGTGGATAAGAGCCTACAGAGGACTGCTTTTGAAGTGGAATTCTAGGCTGCAAAGGGTCATCTTTTTGTTGGGAATGTTTGAAGAAGTAATCCAAAGTGCACTGAGTCATGCTTTTAGCCAATGGTTTGTCTTCTATTTTCTTGTGAGTGAGGTTCAGCAGCTTATTCTTGGCTTTGGAAAGCACATCTACATGCTTCTTTTTCAGCTCTGGATCGGCTAAATCTAAACTGGAATGTCTCAGTTTGGTCATCTTCAGCTGGTTCCGCCTATTGCTCATATTTCCTTGAGATTTTTCATCAAAATGGAGCACTTGAACTAACGTTTACTTCAGCATATACGAAACCCACACAACATTCGCGCTTTTCCTCCCCCTAAGAGTGCCAATTTAATTTAAATTTCATCCCCAGTATGAATGTAGGTAGCGTTCCACCTGATGGAAACTATAAGGGGTAAACACGTTTTTATGCGAGCTTTCTCCCTAGATGTTGTTTCCGAGCCACAAACCAAAGAAAATGGAGAACGAAATGGTTTTGCTGACATGGCTTAAAGTGCCTTAAACTGTGGGGAAATGGGTTTTCTGTGGAATTGTGTTTTTAAAAAGAGAAATGACAGCTCTTAGATGTTAGGATGTAAGAGGGAATTCGGTTTTATTGTTTGGCTTTTAAGCGTCTTTTGATGATGTTGAGAGGTAGATATTCGAGGCTTTTGTAGTAATCTGAGTACAAGAGAAAGTAAAAGATACTTTAATGTTCATTAAGGGCATAGAATATTTCTAAAACAAAACTATCTTGCCTTTTTTTTCGTATGCTTTTACTTCCGCACAGCTAAGCATCCCCGCACACTTTTGCCTCACATTTATTCATTAAAAATCTTTTTATATTTTATCTCCGGCGCAATCGCTTTTTTTTCACAATCTCACGTAATTTGGCAATTATAAATTCCAAAAATGAAAAAAATGTAAAATGTTTAACAATTACTTAAGTGCGGAGCAGTGGAGCACGAGAATCTAATCTAAATCCATCAAAAATGGCAAATTCAAAAATCATATATTAGGAAGCAATTTTATTTAAGAAAAAACCTTCTGGATCAATGCGAAAAAAATTCTATAGAAAGTGCATCGTTTTGCGTAGAAAGATACGAGCAATCCAATGCATCCAAAGAACCCCAAAGCGGAGGTTTATCTAAGGATCAAAGATCGTTATTTGACCACAGATCTGACAAAACTGAATATGGGAAAATGTTTAAGAATGTAATAATATTTTTTGTGGCTTTGAAGAAAATGGTAAAATAGCTAATGATGTAGCCTGTTAGGAAATGTACAGTTTTGTAGAACGAGAGGGGTTCTGCAGGACCCACGAAGGTAGATTGAGTTATAAAAATTATCCCTTTCTAAAGAGTCTGTTTCATGTATGATTTTTTTCTGATTAAGCCATATAATGAAGAACTCAGAAGGAAAAAGCCGAAATATGAACTTGCAAGCTGTTCTTCGTTGCTGGTCCGATATATTAACTGAATTTCGAGATGAAGGCACCCGGTCTCATTTAATGATTAGTTATGGAATGAAACTCGTTTAGTTTATGTTATCAATGGAATTCCTCAAGAATGGGGTGTGCTAAAAAAATTTATTGGTCAAAAAAAGGCGGCAGAATGCTTCCTTATGTTAGCTTGAGATTTAGGTTTTCGTCCACATAACGATATCGCAACATGTAAATTTATTCCTTTGATTTGTGGCTCCTAGAAATCTAATTTTCAGACACATGCAATTCGGTATATATCCAAATACCAAGATTAAAAATGCTCGCGTAACGAGTATACGTATTCCCGTCTATGACAGATAATTTAAAATTTAATATTTAATATCTAATGTAGCGTGGGCATATTTGCTGAATCTTGAAACGTCGCCAGGGAGTACGAAAATCATTAAATAATTCAAATTAAGTGTCCCAATGCACAACAACACGAGTCCTATCTATCACCTTTAAGAAGGCAAGACACTAGTCATCCGAACAACCCCAACACCATGTAAATCCGTGTGGTACATTGCGGAAGTAGTGTAAAATAGAGCACTAATGACACTGAAGTCGCCGAAATCAACACTAACGATGAATACCAGCATCAGTTGGAATAATCGCAACGAGCATAACGAGCGAACTGATTAAGCCATCGGATCGGGAAACTGTTTGGAAACAAAAGTTGAGGCGAAAATCGCACCTCTAAACTGAATACACATACTTTCTGGATTATTTATAGGATTTGACGTATTTATGGAATTAGTCCGAATGTTTCGAGCATTAGGAAGGGAACTATTTTATTCGGGTACCTGGGAAGATAACCTCAGTATAGTGTTGCGCCACCGTCGTTAATCTCTGAATATCAAGTGATGCCTAAACCGACAATGACGTGTTATTGTGGCTATAATAATATTAGTTGAATAAACGTGATGAACATAAACATTAAAATTGCCTAAAATAACATCAAGGGCTATTTTTAACTCAAACTTTAAACGTGAAGATCTTAGAAACGCTGCGAGTGAATTAAACGAGAGTAACAATTACGTGGACTTTTTGCAGAATTTTTTCCCCTGGCGCCAATAGATGTCTCGGTGAAACAGGAACCGCATAACTTTCGAAATTTTCCTGAATTTTTTCCATTTACGGGAGGCAGATAGGTTTTGCCCTTTTCCCCAGGTTAAAGCGTGGATATCTCAGAAATCGATAAAGCGGATACGCACTTATGGCGATTTTGAAAATACCTATGAATGAAGGCAGTTAATCTGCCACCTGAACCGCCGGGAATTCGTTTGAAGTTCTACCCTATTCGAATTCAATACAAGTTCGATGGATAAAAGTCGCAAAAAACTACCTCCTTGCCTCTATACAAGCATTGAGGTGCGATATCTCGGGAATTCGCGGAGGAATTTTCTTAAAAATGCTAAAATTAATGGCTTGAATAGACTGTATACGTCTGCCAACCCGGATTGTAATATTCTTTCAGTTTTTGAGATATTTACGTACGAGAATACCCAAGCGCACCCAACCTAACATATAAAGAAAAAAATTCTTTTGAGATTGACAAATTTTCCCCAGCGATGTTCTGCACCCTGTTTAAAGTAAGAAATTTCGAATGTTTCAAAATAGGTATCAACCTTAGATCATATCTCTTCATTATTGACAAGTCTTGCGTGAATTTTCGCCACAATATTTGGAGTGGTCAAATCTGGAGTGTTATTGGGTCGATCACTGAGGATGTTCATGTGTTCATGTTTAAACTCTACCACCCAATATTTCGCAGTTGTTAACTAAGGACTAGATCCTCCCAAAGGAGAATTTAACTCCGCTTTGATGTCGGATGGGCTAAAACCTTTCAGTTGTTGAAGTCTTCAGGAAAGGTCTTCTGGCACCAGGTATTATGTTGTACGTGGATACCGCCACGGAAATCAATATGATAGCGAAGGAAAACACTAATGTTAACTTCAACACTTTTCTATATTAAGATCAAAATGACTACTTCGTATGTGTAACTTAGACATGAAAACAAGTTTAAAAATGTATTAGGAGGAAAACGTGGATAACTACTTTTCGGCTTAAGTCCCAAACTATTTCTGTGTTGAGAAAACTCTCTAGGGAAAAATGAGCAGGGTTTGGTATCTGCCTTGTTTGTTCTGATTGACCAATCATAACACTGATTAGTTGGTTCCCACGAATTCGGGGTTTTTATATCTAAATGATTTAAATGCAAACCTTAAAAAGTTTTTGCAGTTAACATTTTAACACATTGACTCTGCGAAGGGCATGATCAATATCAACGTTTACAAGTGGCACCCTTATTTCTTCTTATATGCTCTCACGGTCAAATTAGAACCACCCTTAAGTTGAATGATTTATGAATTCTAATCTTTTAGCCCTCCCATATATTATAGGCCCAAATGTAAATAAAACATGACGGATTGGGGGGGAATCCAACGCAGTTCACAAATTTCCGTTCCAAAATCGGACTCTTCTTCAGCAATACAATGAGACACTCAAATTGGTTAATTCCCAAATCGCATTATGAATTCTTTAAGAATGCTTTCCTTCACTTACTTTACAGCTCTGTTTGGGGATACCTCATAAATATCGGCATTGTGCCGACATCAACCATAATACAAATCGGCGACGCTATTATATCAACAAAATTCTCGAAGTGTCTGGGAAATTGCGGTTTCAAATTATTATAACAAAGCGATGTTGATTGCGTCTTCATCCAGGCCCAGGCATTTCAAACAAAAATAAATAACTTCACTCAAATCTGTTGCACAAGAGGATGCCAGGCTTAAATGAAGTTATACGACTTCCCTAATGCGACTATAGAAATGAGAGATTTAGTGAAGAAGTTGCTCAAAAAGGCTCGCAAGATGATATTAACTCTTTCCTAGTTCATAGAAAATAATCTAGAAAAAGTTATACATTAAAAGTAGGAGGTCAGGAGCCACCAAAATCTCTTCTCTGACTAGTGATTCTGTCGGTGACTGACGATTAATCAAAGATAAATCCACAATGCTATTAATTAATTAGACACTTAAGCTTTAACGAGGGCGACAGACATTATGATCAACAGTCTGTTCTAAATTTCCCAACTCAAAGTGAGAAAATGGGCAGTTTATTTTTGATTCTTTAACAGATTTTATGTGTTGATTTCGACCAGGCGATTAATATATAGTACACATTTTTTCAACCGTATAAATAAACCTCTTGTCTATCATTTTTTAAACATGAATAATTTTCCAACTTTTTTACATTAGAGCCCGTCAAATCAGCAAAACAAATAATAAACATTGCAAGCAAGTATTTTGCTGGATAATAAACAGATTTTTCGTTGTTTATACACCTACTCATAACATGCATAATATCCGATATTTATGAGTAATGCCTAGGGACCCCAATTTTTATCTCCCTCCATATTTTTTTTTCGAAAAGCAAATTTGCTTTTAATCTAAAACTTGTTAAAATTGAAAAGGTGATCATTTTTCAGACTTTAAAAATACCTCCGCTAGTGCAAAATTAATTTGCCTAATTAGCGTTTTCTTGGTTTTACCTTGCCAAATATTTAAATCACCTTTCGAGCCAAAAACCAATTTTTTTCCTGTACTGTTGTTCGTAAATTCTCTCTATGACGATTACTTTTCTTTGGTCACCGTCTTTTTTTTATCGAATAATCCAATCTAATCGTCGATGTAACAATTTCTGATAACCCGTATAAAGCTTAATTAATTTTATTGAAAACAAAATTAATTACTCGGAACTACCGTTTTGGCCCTGTTCCACAAAGAACATTGCTAATTCATTTCACGTGGCATTGTTTACCTATCAAATTTTATTAATACCAATATTTTGCGGCTCCAAATTTAAACCCCGAATAATTGCATTGTATTTATGTATGTCAATAACAATAAAATAAATGCTAATAAAACGAGCCATTTATTTGTCGTAGGAATATACTTTTTTGGCTTAGACGGGAGAAAGATTATATAGAAAATTGTGAAATAGTGGTGCTCGATACGCAGCAAAGCCGCAATTTAACTCTAGAATTGCAAAAATATGAGAAACAGCATCTAAAGTTAACGAATATATCAAAAAACTTGACGAAGTGGGATTGGAAGACTAAACAGAAACTGAATAAATGCAAAGCGTGACATTGGAGAAAAAATATAACCAAACTGGAAACTGATGAATGAACAAAACAAAAAAGAAGTATGATTAATTAGTTTTAAACACATTAAACCAGACGAGAGAACGTGATGAGACAGGCTAGCAAAAAGTGAAATAAATCAAGTCAAAGATAGAGAACAAAGCCAAAAACTAACTGTTGGTTTTAAAACAACTAGAAACTACTTATGAATAAAGAAAATCGAACGATGAACCTAATTCCTATTAAGTTGTGTGGTGTAAGCCTGAAAAAACTTGATGAAATAGCACCAAAACAAGAAAAAAGAAACAAATGGGGGAATCGAATATTTAGCTTAAAACAACTGTGAAAAAAAGATAGGAATCATGTCAATTAAATTTACTATACCAATCTTGACATGTTTTATCCTGTTCTAACGCTTCGCAAACTGTTTCATCACGATTTCGGTGCAGTTTCTCATAAAAGGAAAAAAATTTCAAGTACAATTTCATCCTGTGTGAGATCCAAATTATCATGTTGCAGACAAGCTTTTTTCGCTTCTCACCTCGAACACATTTTTCCATCTTTCGCCCAAATTTCTCAACTCAGCGCGCTCATGTTATTCCATCTACTGCAACTATAACTCAACGGTAGGAAAGATTTTAATTTAAAAGTAGCATTTGTGCGTTTATGTTTGGAAGCAACTACGACTAGCAGGTGACAAATTTTATGTTCAAAAACGTTGTAATATCATTTTCGTACTGGCAGTAAAATTAAATATGAAGAAGCTGCTACCAACGTGGATCATTTAAAGGATTTTGCAACGGACTAAAAAACTCACGTTATTGAAATTTTGTCTTAATTTAAGATAACTTCAAAGTTATCAATATCATGAATATTTAAATAATTTACTGATTTCGAAGTGGCCTGCTCCACAAGAACTTTTTTCCTACTTTTTCACCGTTTTCACGAATACTATCTTAAAACGGACGTTTTCCCTATAAAGTTTACATGATTCGGGGCAATTTTAATTTATCATTACATGAAAAAAACATTTCAGTTTTAGCACAATTTCCGAAAATGGTTAAATTTCACGTCACATTCGATCCACAAATCACAGATAATATTTGAAACCTGAAACTATGTATCTTCTACAATAGCCTCAAATGGCAAATACTGATTATGTACAGCAAAATAAATAACAGAGTTTAATTAACTGTGGCCATATAATTGGGACTCAACTACTATTCAGTTCAGTTTTTGTCTAGTTTGCCCAGTGGGACATTTTACCTCCAGAGCTGATTATAATGTTTATGCTAATTGGAAACGTGCATGGATTTGCTGAATTCCATTAATGGAATAAGCCCAGATAACAAATTTAAAATTGAATTTGTCCTGGGTTAATCAGCCGAAATTAACTACCTCGTTCGGGTCAAACAACTGGATGGTTTTTGGAGAAAATTCGTCTTGGCAGAATGTCGAAATATTTTTGCATTGTGCGTGCTTTAAAGAGATTAACTGGAACGTCGGATGTAAACACCTGCAGAACCTGACTTATTGCAGATAAGGTTTCTGGATACATTTTTCCCCATGCCGTGTGCCCAGTCATTAATTTCGCAATCCAATTAACTGAATATATCACAGCGCAGGTACTCTCAGTTCAGTTAGTCAAAATATTTAGCTCACTTTGAGTTATGTAGAAAAAAAGGAATTACTTACTTCGCCCATTCATTTCACAGTTTATTGTTCTACTTTGAAGGGAGCAATTCATTTTCCTGACAAGACTAATTAAAACTGGAATATTCGTTTCCATATATTGGAGATCCATATATTTCCGAACTCATTCGCTCGAATAACCTTAATTCGAAAACATAAAAAACCCAATCGAGCAAATAGTGCAGGCATTACACCGAATTGAACACTGCCATTATTGGACTGAAATTCCTATTTAGCTCTGTTATTGTGCCCAATAAGCCGGCTAATTGGTTTTATTAATTATTTAATATCGCGACGAGTTTCAGGTTGAGTGAGTAGAAACAATACCCATCTGCAACAACATTTTGAATCAACTCTACTATATAGTTCAAATGAGAGAGCAAAAATCTTTACAGCAAGGAACACTTTAAAGTTTAACGAATTATGAGATATTACAACGCAAATTCACGCACATTTTCATTATTATTTAAGACAGGCTATTGCAAGTCAGTCCTGAAGCCGTCGAATTTGTGAAATGTATAACTGCATACTCAAACCAGTTACGCCACTGAATTTACTTTACAATAAGTTTTGTATGATGACGACGTTTACTTGAAGAGGCTAGTTTTATCAAATTCATAACTGCGTGCTGAAGTCAGCTCCGACGTTTCAACGTCCTTTTAAGTCCACTGCAATGGTTGATGCAAAAAAAGAATATAAAAATAATATCCAGAGGCGTGCCAGAGGGAGTTACAGGATTTAAAGCAACGTGAATAGCTAAATTTCACTATTAACTTTTGAAAACTTTATATCTGTTCCGAAGATTCCCAAAATTCCACTTTAGTTATTATTAAAAAAATGTATAGCAAAATCCAGTCACCTGTAAAAATACGATTTTAATTGTTCAATACAAGATATTTTAACATTGACTTTTAACTAATTACGAGATATTAAAACTTGTAATTATTAAAAGAGCTAAGTTTTGTAAGTCAATCTTAAACTGAGTTTATCTAAATTTATCAAACTGGATCTTAAAGCGTCTCCTGAATACTAAAACATAAAAATTTCTCACCTTTTTATGAGCTTTAAATACTGCACATTTGAACACATTGGAAGAACCATCTCTGGCTATGTAACTAAAAATCTTGAGGTCTTGGGAATCATGAGATACATAGAATATCCTGTAAATTGGATGATGGAAGAGGAGGGATTTGTCGTCGTTCCAATGCCTTTTCTGCAATTTAAAAACATTAACTCAATAGATAAAAATCGTACGGAAAACTCACTTTTTTCTTTTTCCTCAGCGTGACCTTTACTCCTTCCAGTGAGACTTCTATGGTCACCTTTTTCTTTTTGATTCCTTTGGCTTTGAATTCGTACTGGAATTAGAGGAAAAATTTGTTGATTGACAAGTATTAGTTACACTAGAGTGGCACCACTGAACAGTTTGAATCAAAGATTTTTCGATCATAGAGATTTTTTGAGATACGTGATGAGATTTTTTTGATATTGCAATCAACGCATCGAATCCCGAAATGTTTCATATATTCAGATGGTTTTCAAGAAATATTCGATTTTTTTTAATTTCTCTAGATTTTTGAATTTTCAGAGATAGATTTGGAAAAATCTAAATTGTTGATGTTTCTAGAAGACTCTCTGAGATCTCTGAAGAAATTCCCAAAAAGGAGAAAAACAACTCTATTCTTAGGTTTACTCATGCTGATTGAAGTCAGATTTTTTCTTCTATTTCCTTTCAAATTGATTGAAATTTGAGGTAAAAAATGAGAAGTGGCCGTCTGTTTTCAATTACGAATTTAGTTGTCGTAAAATTTCAATTAATTTCTATCTGTGGAAGACTCGAAAATACCTCCATGACTTTAAAATTCACGAGGGCGAAAGGCACACACGCAAAAACCGAAATCAGAGCGGAGTTTGGTTGGAGCCACTTTTAGGAAATCAATGAGATTCTAGAGTATACGAAATTCTCTTTGAGATTCACGTTTTTAGGGCACTTTAGACTTCCTGTGTCAGCTTTTGTATTTCTGCGAAGTTTTTGGTAGTATTGTTGGTTGAAATCCAACTTTTCATCGAAAGAACTTGCAATAATTTAACCACTCCCACTTGATTTTCTCGCTAATAAGATAAATTCACCGAGCGCATAATAAATGATTCGAAACGGACACTGAATAATTAATTATCTGACTTTCATGATGGTTGTTGGTTTTTGTTGATTAGAATTCTTACCCGAATTCGACGCATGGCAGCAACAATCTCCACCCTGCTGGTAGGTCGTGGTACGTCCAGCATCCCTATCAACTGAAAAAGAAATAAACACCCATCAAACTTGAGATAAACCCTCTTCTAATAAAAACAATTTAAGGTATTCAAAATAATGGAGACAAGGCCTTTAATACAAAAGGGACCGGAAAAACCACTTAAAATTCCTCAGCAGTTTATATCCTTCTCCTTATACGGCATAACCTCGTTTTCCTTGCTTCCAGACCTTAATATCAGGGCATTAAGGGCTGAACAAAACCTACACAAATAAAGCTCCCCTAAACTGGCAACATTCCGGAGGTTCGTACGAAGGTAAACAAAACTGGGTTGAAACTAATTTTTGGGACGAAACTGCAGCTGTAGCTGAGGGGGAAATTTGCATCAAAACATCACCAAAACTATTCTGACTATGGAAAATTAGCTCATTAACTGTAAAGCAAAACATCGAGCTTAGTTCCTGACTAGCTGCTTGTGCAATAAACTGAAATATTAAACTCTCGTTTAATAACGAGCTGCTGGGAGGTGTGCAGCAAAAGTTCGCAAAATGCTGTTATTAAATTTATAGATTTCGAGAATATATTTACGTGCAAGTGATTGAATGGTTGCCAATATTTGTGTAAAGAGCGAATTAATCTAGACTTTGTTAATAAATATTTGCAATGGCAAGATTGATTAAGCTAATTGGTTGCGTCTCCCAGTGTAATATCTTATTTCTGTAGGTAGACGAGTTAATGTTGCATCCAAATTGAACGCAACAACAACGTAATCTTCGATTTATAAAAATTGTTGAAACTATGGAATAATACCTGAAGTGAAATCATTTAGTACAAAAGAACAGTGCTCAATTGATGATAGAATGATGGTGTTAATGAAAGCTGGACCGTCACAGTACGTAAACTTGAAACACAGTAAATTTCAGCTGAAAGTGAAATTTAGTTTAGTAGCCCAAGAAAAAAACGCTGAAAACTGGATTAAATAAAAATTAGATTCGCTTTTTCCCAGTAACAATGACCGTCTAGACTAGTTTTAGTATATTTACACCACAACGCATCGCACAATTTAACCATTACCGAATAAAATTTTAGTCGTTTGTGAATTTAAAGATCGAAATTTCAAATTTTTGACAAAAAGGTAGATGCAAAGTGCGTAATTGCGTTAGCAGTGACCAGAGAAATAGAGTTGTGCTTACGTATATGTCCCTAAAAGTGAATTACGGAATTGTCCCTTGTAATTGTAAATTCACCTATTTAGGCGTACGGTCTAGAAAAATATCGATCATTCTTGAAGCTTTCAAAATGTCAAAATTTCATTATTCTTCAAGACCCTAATCCTACAATTTTGACCTCAAAGTCCGATCGTATTGCTCCTAATGACTTCTAGAATCTTAGACCGGTTTGTTTCCGCTTCATTCATCAAAACTTTTCAAAAACTCGAGGTATGGCCTCTTGGCTGACCCAATTGAACCCGAAATAAACTTTTCCAGTGCCACTTAAAATTTCCAACTAAAAATTTAGTTTGATAAGCTTTTTTAGCACCGCGATGTTAAATTTAACATACATATCATCAGTCAAGGAAATGACGGATGTTTACACCATCTAGGACAAATTCCGTTAAATACGTTGCTCAAAGTTTAAATTCTAATTTACATGCAAGCTTCGATCTCCTCGTTGTTGCCTCATGTTCCCTCCACCAAGCCATACATTATTTATAACGCGTTTACCTTTTAAGCGTGAATTATCGACATCCGAAAGGGCTGATTATACTTTTATGACATGGCACGGCTTAGGAGTGACATTAATTGGAAAATAAAGTTCTTTCCAAATTTTTGGATTGTTATAAAAAGTATTCTAGACAGAATGGTGAATGCATAGGTGGGAAAAAGTGGCTCTTCTACTACCCACTATTAACCAGTATGTTGATATAGTATATAGGTTCAAGTGGATTTCACAAACTGAATAGTTATAAAGAAATATTTTCGATTTTTTTCTATTTTATAGGGACACCATAATATGTTGCTAATCAAGTATTACTGCGATTAAAAGCAGAAATGACCCTAAAATGACTGATTTGGCTGCAAATAAACGGTTACAATGAGGTGATTCACGGTGATTTACCCGAATAGTTGTTTCCCATTGTGGTGGTTTACTTGGCCGTAAACTAATTTGAATGGAAACAAGATGTAATTCAATACAGATTGTGTTAGCGTTGAAGTTCGTGTTTCACATGCGAGTGCATTGACCGATTACACATATGATGTTGCGATGAGTATCATTGTCGTGGAACCAACGGTGCTACCGACAGACGAGGTGGCCGAGTGGTTAAGGCGTTGGACTGCTAATCCAATGGGCTCTGCCCGCGTGGGTTCGAATCCCATCCTCGTCGGAAATTTATTTTGCCTCCCATGTCTATTGAAAATAGAACATTTATACCACGGAATGTTTTCTTCATATGTTTTTTCTCTGAGAATTTGAGGACTGTAATTGTCATTATTTGGTTTTTGTTTATGTAAATTTCCTTAGTATATCAATTATAAGAACCCAACAATACGTTTAAAACCCAACGGACAAATTCCGAAATTTAAATCATATAAAGTTCCCTGAAAAGTTCAGAAATTGTACAACGGAGCCTTACTTTTGATTTAACTGATGCCATTGAAAACTTTAAAAATTGTTGAAAATTTGTACTTTTACCAACTAAAATGTAGTTCTAGAGACACCTCAAAATAGAAAAAAAAATTGTTACTATTTGGAATATTTGAATAATAAGAGAAAGAGAACGATAGTTATCAATTTTCCGAGCACAAGCAAGAGAATAAAATATCCAAGAGTTCTCCCTCAATTTTCTTTTCTACAAACGAAAACTATGAAAGTTTATGCGGCAAAAACTTTGTTGTTTTTGAAATGAAGAAAGTTTTTGATAGTAAACAGGCATCAAAAGCGTTCATCAAGAGTTTCGAGGCTCTAAAATGCTTAAAAAACGATTGGAACATTTCGTTCAGTTTATCGATCGGTTTAACAAAATTATTAAGTCAAATTTAAAGATGATGTCACTGAGTTATGCAGGATTTAAACAATCTTGCAACCCCGAGGAGGATTTAAGCTACTGAAATCTCCTAAAGAAAGATTTGGTCCAGAGTTTCGCACTTTTTGGTCGGTTCTAAAACCGAATTTTGTAGCACTTTTACCGAGTTTTACAAGGTTAAAAATGCTTGGTATTTTGATACGAAAGGTTCAAATTTCTTGGAAGTCTACAACTGAATTACTATTTAGCAGAGTTCGTGTCGAACATTGAAGACAGTTTATAGGATAGAAACACCTGGGAATTCTGATCCAGAGCTTATAGTTTCATGTGTTTAAAATAGTATAAAATGTAAGAAATATCTTCCATTTTGCGATTAAAAAACTTGTAATTTGGATCAAAGTTCAATGATCTACGCACTTAAAGTGTGAGAGAAAAATCTTCCAGATTGAATATCGCTTCTAGACCAAATTTAAAGCTGTATTGCTGAGATTTTCAATGGTAGTAAGCTGCAAAATCAGATCTAAATTTATGTGTTTTGGGCTACCGGAAACCGAAAATAAATCGATAAACTCATAACAATTGCGGTAGAAGGTGTGAAACTTGAAACTTGAATCCGACAAAAAAACCAAGTTATTATCGATTTATGAGTTGTTATTAAGAAGTTTTGTAAAGTTAAAAAGATCGATTCCCCTATACAATATTGTGGAATTCTTAAAATCAATGAAAATTATTCCCATTCACGATTTGTTGTTGGGACTTGTCCTAAATTTAAAACTTTAAAATTCTTTTATTAAAAAGCTCAAAATTTTGATCACTAGCTTACGCTTCTGAAGCAATATTTTTAAAATTGGATTATTGGTTGCTTCTAAAACTAAGCTTTGCTTTTTGCACTCGATATTCTACTCGAAAAATGTACACATTTGAACTTAGAGATGTAGAATTTTATGGTCAAAGTAAAAAAGAAACTGAATCTTCAGGCACTTCTTCTTAGTCGAATTAAAATTTCATACGATACCCTCCGTCTATTTTGTTAAACATCTATCTAAAAATTGAAATTTTGGAATATGAAACTCTGATGATCAATGAGCAAGAAGATAATTTATTAATTTTCGAAGACAAACAAATAAAACAAACATAATTGAGTAATGAGGTCCTGTTTCGCACATGAAGAAAGCCCTAATTAACGAAGAGGTACCGGCAATTCACCGGTTTCGTTTTCTTCTAATCCTAAACAAATATGCAAATTGGAACTAGATGAATAAGAATAAATTATTAAAATCAAATAAATTGCTTAGTGGTCATACAAGGAGAAAAAGAAATTATAATATTTCACATACTCCTTAAGAACATGCAAATCAAAAATGAAGGTCATCAGATTTTCTTTAGAGACTATACCACAAAAAATGTGTAATGAAAATGTATACAGTGATTTCTTGTTGGTTTTGAAGGGTCCCTCTTCTACCACAGAATCTTTGATGCAACACTTCATTACAGTATTGCGTTCAGAATACCTCTTAAAACAGGTTCTCGAAACTAAGTGGTATGCATCTCAGCAACGTAAAGAAAACTTATTCTACTTTAATCTCACCTATAAGTGAAAAATTTGGTACAAAAAGAAGATGAGTCACTCTTTGGTAAAAAGTGAAATGTGAGTTTCACAATTTACTACAGAGCATAATCTATCTTTAAGTGCAAAAATGAGATGAATACTTAATAGAAAGTGAATCATATCCTCATTTGACCTATCCCTTTTACAAATTTTGTGCAAAAACAACCATGACGACTTATCCCATTCATGGCAATATTTTCTTTCAAAAATTAATAAAAAATTGAAGTCTTATTTGAAATTGACACCTTAAGTGAAAAATGTTGAGTAAAAAAATAAACTTTAACGTTACTTAGCAGTCTGAAAAATATCATTTTTACTTGATAAACGAGGAAAAATACATTTTACTTCTTTTTTGATTCATCTAAATCCACTGATAAATAAGTGTGTAAGGGCTTCGTCCGTTTTTTGAGATACCCTGTATATTTTATTTTTATGATATTTTTTCTTTGAAAGTTTAAAACTTGAGTTGTAAAAGTTTTAACTGATTCATCTCATTCTTGCACCAATTATAATCTTTTTTTAATTCCTACGGTTTTTTATAATAAATTAGCCGAATTTTCATTTCTATGCAAAAACATGAAAACAAAAAATAACATATGAATTTTGTTTGTTTTTTTGATTCACCCGAGGAATTAAAAAACAGTGATTCATCTTTTTTTCACATCGAGGTTTTCACTTTTTGCCTAGCAACATAGGTCCCACTAATGGTTAATGAAGATCGGCTCTTTTTGATTATGCAGGAAGAGTGTAAAGCCATTTGCATATGGCATTGCTAAAACTGACCGGCGGCCAACTTCTAAAATATATCGAGTATCTATTTAAATCCGTGACAAAACTGAATTATGATGACATTTTAACTGGAGACACATCGAGATACCATTAGACTTTGTCCTTGAGTTAATAATTTTGAAAACAAAGGTTAGTAGTTTCCGTTATTGAAAACTATGGCTTTAGCCGAAGCTCCAAACTGGGCATAAGATCACCGCCTTAACACACGGTATATACTTTATAGGTACTCAGAAAGACACAAAGCCAAACCCATGATGATGAAATATACAACTTTCAGAGAAACAAAGCGGGTACACCGAGTGATTCTCAGGAATTCGATTCTTGGGTGGTGTCCCATTAGCCTTAAGGCTAGTTGACGTAAGAATTCAGCCAAACTGAAATCCATTTTCCGATTATCTGTGAGTTTGCATGAGAAATGACGCATTTCCGGAAATGAGTAAGGGTTATTGTACCTAGACATGCATCTACGAGGATGGTGCCGAAGAGTGAGTGATACGGAACTCTTGTTTTAAATTGAGTTCAGGGTTCAACAATCCGGTAATGGCCTTAAAAGTTTGTTACACTGTTATCTTATCAAGGATATTAAAGTTTTATTATGGGTTTGAATCTAAAAGCCCATTGGTTCGATAAACCGTAGAAATATCGAGGTTCATGTTGTCTTTGCGTTAGATAAAAACCAAAATTCCAATTTCATTCAATTTATCTAGGCACACGGTGCAAAAGAAAATCCATTGAGATTTAGGGTCTGATATTGGATGCTCGACATTTGATCGGAAATGTGAGCCTGTTATGGATTAATATCGCGACAGAAGTTTGGGAGGTGCAGTTTTGGAGCTTTAATTAAATATCGCCTATGAAACCCTCCAGCGCAGGGTGCGCAAAATTCGAGATGGAATATTGGGAATTCTAAATTGCAGAAACAGCTTCCTTATTAGCTTTTTTAGGAGAATTCGTATATAGTAAAAAGGGTGAATGCTAGAATAGAAAGTTGAAATTGCCAATAGTGGCAGATCTAAGAGTAAAGAGCACCTAATGCAAAGCAAATTTGTATGGGCTTGAATCTGCATCTAATAACACTCAGTACGGAGTACGTCATTGACGCTTTAGAATATTTTTGAAGCTAGCAATTTTCCAAAATTGTTTCTCCTGCTAATTGTATATTGATTCTCGTTATTATACACTTCAAACTTGCTTTCAGTTCGCACACTTGGTATGCAAAAAAATCATTGGCGTGTCAGGATATTTTAGGATTCAGCAAGGTTTGCAAATTTATGTCTCTTTCATGTGTTTTTCGACGCTTGCTCATTCGTACTTGAAAACTGTGTTCTCTACGTCCCTGTGTTTTTTGTGGACAAAAATGATCGATTATCGGATTATGGAGAGTGGAGTGGATGATAGGCTACTGACAGGTTATCACCAGGGCCTAGGACTATCAATTTTTAAAAATTTCGTTTTTCTCCTGTTTTTAAATTTTCTCGCTCTTCTCTACAGAATACTAGCCTCAACCCTTTAGTTTCCGACGGTACTTAAAGGTCTTCCTGTTATTTTCAACCGTTCTTTTGTAATTCGAGCGAATTTCGACCGCTCTTGTATGTCAGTACTTGTAAAGATCACATATCGTTGGGATTGGTACGCATGAGTAAACCCATATTTTCATCTGTCATTATTATTGGTTCGAATGTTGTAATATGTGCATTATATTACATGCGTGAAATTCGAGTTGGTTGAATCTCTGTTTTTTTTAGTAAAAGGTCAATTTTTTTTAATTCCTGATGGTACTTAAGAGTACCCTTTTTTCATATAGTCCAAAAACAATAAAAATATTTAAATGTGTTTTTCGCGGTTCTTTTAACAATAATACGTAATAAATGACACAAATAATTATGTAAATCTGTTTTTTAGTGTTACACACAGGTTTGGGCTCAAAACAGTTAACATGGAGGAAAATATACATTTCAAACTATAAGAAAATTTACAATGTCGGTACGAACTAAATCTCTTGTGCACAACAGTCTAGTCCACTGAAGGTTTAAACACTATAGTATGTGGATTTTAAATTGATTCTCTTCCGTTTTGACTAAGTTTCGCTAACCTGCAATGCCTTAGAATCACTTCATCTATATTGAAAGGAAGTTATAGACAACTAAAGTTCTACTGGCCTAAAAAAATTGCATCCTCATGAACTATCTAATATTTTATACGACACAAAATGACCAAAATAGGAAGCAAAGGTTCCTTTTCGTAATTGACGAAGGAAATGTGCCTATTTCCTTCTTCCATTACCAAGTATCTCAACGGACCTTTAAACTCTCGAGAAATTCGTAATCGCTCTAGGTATACCCGAAAAGCAAAACGTACTTACTTTAAACCGAATTATTAATGTTCTAAAAGAAGGGATTGCTCTTATTTCGAATCCTTTGCCCAGAGGGCATACATTTCCAGGGGAACAGATGTTTCGGATCTACTAGAGTATTTTGCATGAAAAGAAGCCCTGAATTAATATTTTAAAGTAGTGGCACTAATTCTGTTTGAAAATTTGTATGGATGGAATGGTTAATAGCCAGAAAAAAATGTTTAATTTATTCTCTCAAAATAAGAACGTAATACCGCCAAAAACAATTTTTACTCGAATAAATATCTTTAGTCGCTCATCTATTTCCTGATGGCCTCCAAAACTTACTTTTCTATCAATTAGAAAATGAAAAATTGGGAACCTAAAAATAACCTCTTTGGAGCTGAAATACAAATCAGTCGACTGTTGGGAGGGCAAGTTAAAAAAATATTTATCTTAAAAAGCAGAAATATCTATATGTTACAGGAGGCATTAACAAATTAATATTTTGGCACCAAATAAATTTGAACAATGAAACTCACAGCTTACCTACAATCTGTATTTCGCTTTAAATATATTAAGGGTGCCAACGAGTTCGCACTGAAAGATCAATAACGAATTTGAGTTCGTATAGATAGAATTAAAAAATATGTCAAAAAATGAGTTTGCAGAGGAAGAGATCAAAAATCCTCATATTCACTCATAAATTAGAAGATTCGAAATAAAATAAAGGATGTCTTGTCTCGTGGATTGTTTAGAGCTTCAAATTTCATAGCTTTTTACACACTTCAACATCGAATTGATACAACAAAAACAAAGCAAACACAGCTTCGAAAAACTGTTTATTTTGGACCACAAATCGGAGGCGTCACATTTATTTTGGAAGTTAGCGGCATCATGTGCGAGGTGACGTCATATTGATACAGGTGAGCGCCGTTTTATTTTTAAGTACGGCCAGATTTATTGGTTTTTGGTCGGTACAGACGAGAAACATGGTAAATATTGGCGCTGGAACAAAGCTGTCGATTTATTGAAGGCAGATTTTCGATTATCGCAAACAGAATTCTATCCCTAATTCAATGAAAATTTGTGCCCCATAATTGTACAACCAAAATAAGTTATGGTTTTGGTTCATTGTCACACTAAATTTTAGAAAATTAAAACGGTATTTTTAGCCCTAAAATCGACCAACGTGAGTGGTACCCATCAGTAATTTTAGACGCCATTTAAGAGATGTTATGGAGGAGTTTTAAATTCATTTTACGATAAGGCAGCGTATTATATTCGGCAATTTATGGGCTTATAAAGTACATTAATGAGTCCTGAATAATTCCTCATTTACTACTTCGTATTGCGTATAATGTGCATTAAGCAATCGTTAAGATTCTTGTCATTATCGCTAAAATTTGTTTTAATATTCTTCACTAAAGTTAACCTTTGACTACCAACGGTAACTTTGTGTTTTTCAATTAAGATCAGGATAGAAAAGACTGTTACATCTAAGTATTACAATCCCTAAAATGGAATACCAGCTCGTTGACATTTTCATCATCTAATGAGTTTTTTCTGATGAATGAACTAGTCCATTGAAGAATAACATCCTGTCGAGATCTGCAGACTAAGCCACGGACAATGTTTTTTCGAAATTATTGGGCTGTTAGAAACCTTGCTGGATCTGACAGACTACTTCCCTCTTTAGTTCACAAAGCTGTTATGTGTTGTTAAATTTGCGAGGGTCGTAAATAAATACTCCTAATGAATTTTACAGTTGCCTATGCTTTCTTCCCTGGAGGATGTCGTCTATGTACATATGTCGCAAAAGGCACTAGCTACGCTCTGAAAAATTAATATCTGGGTAACTACAAAATTTTTCAATTTTTTTACGGTTCTTACAAATCGATCATTATTTTATTGCAAAATAATCAACATGACTTCTTATGAATTAACTCGAAAAGAATGCGAAGGTCGTTGCAGGATAGTTCGTTTACTGCATAAGCCAATGAGCTAATCCTGCATATGATTTTTATGTACTGTCTCTGTTTAAAACGCAGCTGCAAAACTGACGGTAACTGACAATTTTTCGAATCATCGAATGTCACGATCTCAACGAATGAAGGCGAGAGTTATTCCATGAATAATAAACCAGCTCCGCCGTAGGAGATTGTTTATTGCCAGCCTGTTCGCGATTTGTTTGATGTTCAGATTCCCGCACAAGAACTTTTAAGATAGCATAAAAGTAATGAACCTTAAACTTCCCTTTAATCTAATAGTGCGCCAGTTTGAAAACATAATTCAACTACTACTACGTCCACGAATTGAATTTCCTTTTACCTTAGATTCGGGCAAGAGTTTATGGTAATGACTGAACGTGCAAATCATTCCGGTGAAATATTGGGAGGACTATTTCAATTTCCAACTCCTCAGAGCAGGGCAATTTGTCGGAAAGTTGGAGTCGATTGGGCAGCCGTATATTCCTCCTCAGCTCATTTCCAGTCCTATCTGGTATAACGCAGAAACAAAAAAACGTTGAGGAGGAGATTTTATCTACGTCTAATCCTATGGGTGCATCTATTGCGGTATACATTGTTTTCTCAGCCATTTGCATAGCACCATCAATCAGGATATAATATCTTCTTATAGCCCATGACTGCGGTGATTATATTATGGAGGAGTGTGTTCAATTAACGACGTTTAATGCATCTATAATCAAAACAGTTCTAATCGGGTCGTAGGCGACAGACGCGACTCGGTGCAAACTATATGATAGTTGATTTCTCTGAAAATAACTGCTTACATATTGTCTGTTAAATGTTTGATCAAGAATTGGGGCCGTGTAACTGTGATCTTTTTTTTGTTAGGGTTTGTAGGAAATTCCTAAAACTTCCCCCAATATTCTAGCCGAAGAAAGTCAAAAGCAGAGAGATTTTTTAAAGCATTATTTATGTAATCTTAGCGTGGTCAGTCGTGATCAAATGTGGTATTACCTACTCCCTTCAGTTTAATACGATTTAATTAGTCTACAGTTGTTTTTCCACTATTACCTCCAGAACCGGTTGGACAGAAAATTTTTAGGACATATTAAGTCCACTTAGTTTATAAAATGTGGAGAACCTATTAGAGGTGATTTTCAGGATTACTGACCCTTAATATTCTTGAAGTTATATCTGTTAGGTATCTGTTTTCTTTCTTTTGGGTAAGTCTTGCCTTATTTTTCTATGAATAATAAATAATATTTTCTATAAACCCTCTAACTTTCGTGTTAAGCATATGACACTTCGATCATAACTAAGAATTCAGTTGATTTCAAAATTTCTAATATTTCCTTAATATAGACGTGCAGAACCAAAAATCTCACACACATTTTTTAAAAATGGAGAAAAATAATTTTTATGAAAATATGGAAGTACGTCGAATATTATTTTTTGTCATGCACTGTCTGACGTAAGAAAATTGAATGGAGGGTTACCCATTTAGTAGATATATTATGTACTTTTTTATTATTTTCTTGTACCCCCCTCGTTTCTTATGACGTTTTCGAGCTTCTTGCAAATTGTGAACACAGTTCATGTAACAAAGCTATGACTAAATTATACCATTATTAAAAGATTAATTAAAAAATAAAATGTTTCAAGAACCTCAACAAGTATCTCCTCAAATGGTAAAAAAATTCTTGTTAGAGTCTGAATTGCGGCTTGCTCAAAGTCCGGTTAGTTTAGGTTAGGATTAGGTCAATTACACACACCAAATAATAATACATTGGATTATAATAGTTTATATTCTTATTTTTCAAGTATTCACACATACTTTTATATCCATTCCTATTTTCTGTAATTTTTTTCGAAAATTGTTAAATTTTGCCAAAGGTAGACTACATAAAATAAGTTCAGAATTCCTAAAAAAAAATTAAACAATACATTTATCTACTACATGGGTAACCCTATATATACAACTGTTACTTCAAAAAATACACAACTAAAAACTGTATTGGAGGTGTTTCAGTACTTTCATAAAAAATGTGTTCTTTAATTGTTAATGAATTTATGTGGTAGTTTTGGTCCTCTACGTATTTTGCTTTCTCTTATAATGTCTTCTTTAGATTTATGATATGCGATACTACCTTATCCTATGACAAATCGCTGTTTACATTTTGTGTGTCCTTAGAGTACTATGGGGGAATAATTAAGAAAAATCAGTGGTGTAGCAAATTCTAAACGCAGTACCGTTTTCCAAATTTATCTTAAAATAGAGTTTTCTATTTTATTCTGTTAATGTGTCCCTCATTAAACTCACACGAAACATCACTGTGTCATTTCATTAATCATTACGTAAGCTTATGGTGAACCTCAGGATTTGGAACAATAAAAATGTTGAATGAACCCGAATGTGAAAATAACTGAAATAGAAAAATTATCTTTAAAACGCCTCTGTTTCACAACTTTTCCAAGCCATAAAAACTTTCATTAAAACTGAAAACTTTCCGACTCGAAGTTTTACTCAAACCATCTCTTCCACTAAACACTCCCAAATCATCAATTGTTCAAAATAATCAACTATCCTTGTTCCACATCCATCAAGTTCCATTCATATCTAACCAATTCAGTGTTAAATGGCTGAAAATTCGGGGTTTAGCTACTAAATATTTCATTAAACTCCCTTTGGACCTTACATATTTAATGTAATGGTCCAATTTCCGCTCACTCCCCCACATTATACCCTTTGTTTTAATCATGTGTGTGAGCTTATAGATCAACTAATAAACGTCTATAGTTATTTATTGAAATTCTATCCATTATATTGGATGCCGTCCACTAGAGTTAAATTAAAATTCATCACTGAGATGCATCGAAATTTGCTTTGGGAGCACTGAAAGAGCTCTAAAAATATCAATTCCATTAACACATCGTAAAGCAACAGGTAAAAATAGAAATAGACCGAGAAGGTACCTTCCATCTGCCATTCTTAAATGGTCCTTGATCTTGGGAAACATATGAGGACCGTGAACCCACTTGCCTTGAACATGTTTCAGCTGCAATGCAGGTAGGTAGTGGGTACTGCGAGTAGGTACTCACCTTGGCTTGAAAAGTGATGCCATGATGGAATGCTTCCTCGGGATGCAATGGTATCCTAGTGTCATAGTCGTCGTTTTGAACTAGGTCGTATTGCCTCTTTGAAGGCATTTTTGCACCTAATCCGCACTGCACTTTTACATTTCAACTACAAGGCGATTAAGTCAAAACTAACAATAAAAGCAATTACTAAATGGATTTCCGTTTTTGGCACAGATTTTCCTGGATTCTCGTGAACCAGGTGTTTTGATTGCAATCGCACTTTACCTTTCGCGATAACAACTTCCTCTCACTAATTAACTTCGAAAACTGACACAAATATTTTTTAATCGGGATTTTTTCGCCTAAACTCGAGTTATCCTCCGCGACCACCAGACTGGTATCCCATATACCAAGTTATCGGCACCACCAGCGACTTCCTCGTTAGTACCACCGACTCGCGCCGTTGACTAAATTATACCGAGTCGACTAAAAACGTGCTTTTGTTGTCTTCCATTATGTATTTGTCCTAGTCGTTATCTCTTCGTGCAGTGGGGGTCTAGTGATTCATTTTCCTTTGCTGCACATGCACCTGGAACAAAGATAGATGCTGCTTAGTGGACTCTGCGCTTAGAACTGCTACATTTGCTGAAAAACTACGTACAACGCACACTCTGCCCATCTGGCTTATGGCATTACACAAAAGCCTCAGCTGCTGGTACCACACCTGAATTGGTTGAACAATGGGCAAGGGTTTGTTTGTATTTGATGAAACACAGAAAGCAGGATTGCAGGAAAGAACCTTTTAAAGGTCGAGCAGCTGCGTGCTACATGGCAAAAAGTATGTGAAAAGAGACTTTTCCCACAGTGATCATTGATTGAATGATTTGAAACAGTTAGTCATGGTCATATGGTTGTTGTAGGCAGCTGGGTAATTGAGATATTTCATGCAGGAAATGTATTACGCCAAGTGTGCCAATAACAACGATTAATTAACAAAAGAAAGGGACTATTTCCTGAAGATGACGGACATAAAAGCATCAAATTGGGATTAATGTTTATATCATGAATGCCCAATAAAGAAGAATTTTTGATTTAATTATGAACATATTTGAGGCGAAAATGTCAAGAAGGTCTTGCGAATTTATCTAAGAACTCTAGACGATAATCCAAAATAAATTAACGCACAAGAAAACTATTTTTTTGCTACTCCTTTTGGAATTGTTATCCCTGTGCTGCATACTGGCGATGGAGCCTTCACAACAGTTTCAAATCTGATTTAATCTGCCAAAAAGCATGTGTGACGCAATTTATGGTAAAAATTTTATAAAGTTTTTTAATCAATCATATGTAAGTAAGTATCTCGAAAATAACATAGAACCAAAACGGAGCAGTGAAATATTTTTTGAACTTTGGGGCAAATACTGTAGGTATACAAAGTAGAGCGAATTTTTGTGACCGGTCAATAAATATTTGGAATACCCGATATGCTCCCAAAAAATTTTGACTTTTTCAATAAACGAAAGCCGCACCATTCGTCTTTTCAACCTATGGAGGTCATGTGACAACTCATTCTCAAAGAAACAAAGTTAACTTAAATCGTACGACACCGAAAAGAAATTGTCATGAGACTTCGCTGGCATTTCCCTCGCGAACGGACGTTTCCAGTTTCGTTTCCAGTTACACTTCTTTTTCAGGAAACTACCCCATGAGACCAGAATAAATCGTACTTTATTTCCTTTTTATTTATGATCAGCCTTTGAAATGCACCAGGGCAAACTCTCAACAGAAACACGATATCTTATAGGGAACATCCGTCTTACAGCTAAACGAAGAAATCTCATTCAGTTGATTACGTAAGAGACGCTCCTGATTGGTTCCATACAGTGCCCCAGCAAGGTGCATCTCGGGTACATTGCACCCGAATTGGCAGAACCACTGTCATTATTTTAATAATAAAAACAAGTCCGGCTCGGTAGACCAGAAAGACGACCTCTTTCATTGTCCATCGATGCGTTCTGAAGGTGGATGATTTTATATTTCGAAGTACAGCAAATGGCAACAAGGTGATACTCATTTGTCAATGAGACCATATGGGTCAATTTGCCAGATTGTGATTAATTTCCGCAAAAAGTGTTTTGCTGTGCATAATTCACGACCCTATTTACGCTTCTTGACACTTAACCCAAGCTAATTTTTCCTGTGTGATATTTAACGCTCCTGACACAAGCTACTCTGAAATAAACGTGCGCCCGGTTAGCTCTCATAAAACAATTTCTAGAATTTCCTGTAATGCCTCAGAGACAAAGCTGGGCCCATTTGTAATGTACTGTTTTATGCCCCGTGACTTACGTATATTACAAGCACTATCCTGCTAAGTTCATTTGAATGTTTTTGAATAGAATGCACGCAAATTTGCATTTAATGCGGCAAGTCTGAGTTATGAAATAAATTCGAATTAACGAGGGTTTTGGAATTTCACAAGAAGGTAAAGTGCGGCAGTGAATCCTCAATTTCATAGGTGTCAACTCAAAGCCTTGAAAACGCGATTATATGACCGCGGGTAATTGACAATTTAGTAATCTTTTAGTACTGTAGAGGACCCTAATCAATTCTGATTAAGCTTAGGAAATTGGATTTTACGCCGTATACCATCAGACCGCGCACTGCAAGAAGGTAATAGATATAGGTAATAATTACTGTAGGGAAGCTAGGAAACTGCCAACAAAGGTATCATCATTCATTACAAACGATATAATGGAATCAGCAATGGAACTTTACAACAAAAAACAATTTGCATTTTACGGTAAAACGCATTAGCATATAGCCTAAAGAGGACTATTGTGCTATCATGTTGGGTTTGCAAATACAAAGGATTCATGAATTCGCTGAAACAGTGTAAACTAGGGAAGTTGGGTCTAAACGAGTATCGTTTGTTTATGATTACGTGGGTTCTTTTTTTTCTTCTAAAGTTACATAGGAGACATTGAAATTTAGAATTGGTGATTTTAATTTAATAGACAAAAGAGACAAAGCGAGTTGCCTCGCAGGACATTTCTCCCTGTCTAGACCCATATGAGTCGCTTTGATATGGATTTTTTCATTCGGGAAAGTACCTGATCTACATCAAAAGCTTGGCCTCGTCTGCTTTAATTCCTCTTCCTCTAATTTCGTTTCAATAGTAATTTTTATGGCATAGCACGACAGGTTAGTTTTGAATTTTTATTCCAGATGGTGATGCTCCTCCTCTATCCAAAAAACGAAAAGTTCCACTTTAGCCTGTGCAAATTCAGGTCTGAGTCCCCTTGGAAGAAATATTAGGAGATGCACTTGATATAGTCAAAAGGTTAGTTGCTCAGGTTAGAGATTGGGAGTCCTCACATGTCATACAGATCGGTTACGTATATGTTTTTCCTGAGGATAGGGCCGCTCTGAAAACGCTCAGGTGCGGGAGGAGGAGGACTCAGTATATCACTTTTCATAAGAGTACAATAGGTCAGCACATTTTAAGCATAGGACTTTCGGGATCCTTCCTCCTGAGAGAAACTTCCGTCGTTAAATACCATTGGGAATCCTTCTTCAGTAAAAGGAGGGTCGGTTTGACGAAGAGGGACTAAAAAAAGATTACTTCAGGTTAGACCAGTACACTATGTGTCTATTCAAAGGTTGGGAATAGATATATCTTCACTACTATACTACCATATATTCTTCCTATCATACAACTCCCTACTACTCCAATTCTGGAGTTTTAGAACCTCAAAAGCGATATTTTAGAAGATAATAAGTGCTTCTACTACGGATTATGAAGTATCTGGACACATAAAATGTAATCTTATTTCTTGTCCGATGGCGTACTGCACTTCTGGATATCCTAGCTCATACTCGAAATAGTTCCGTATAAAGTTATAAAAACTGAGTGAAATTAACATTTCTTTTATATCTCCAATATCAGACAGTGGAAATGGCATCCCAAATGATGACCATGGAAATCTGGTTAAAACATTTAAAGGACCCGAAGGACAGTAACTGATTATCTGGATGTGGGGAAAATGTTAGAGATATTTCTACAAAAATGGTGGCAGTACTTTTGTGGATACAGGGCGCAGCTTCAATTTACATATATATAAAATATATATATATAAAATATATATATAAATAAATATATATAAAATAAAATATATATATATATATATTTTATATCCAGCGAAAATTAAAAAAATCGATTATAATACTCATAAAGAAATGCTATCTGGTGAGTTATTCGTGTCTTTGTTTAAATACTTCTCTGTTCTCAATTTTTTTTTGTTAATTTCTTCATATTTATTTCTGTCCAATTTCTTTTAACGTTTTGTTTCTAACAACGTGAATGGTGTTAAAAGATGAATCAAAGTTAAACATATTTTAAAATTTTGTTATTCGAATTTAGTTCAGATTATGACGAACTACCAAAATCAACCTCCCTCAAAACTGTAAGAAAAAATAAACATTGAAGAAAAGTAATGTAATAGAATTGAATTAAAATAAATTTCAGACAGATCCGAGAACTCCGTTTTACCCATTGGTGTGATTGCCTTCAACATTTACTTTACCTCTTCTTTGAAGACACTCACCATAAAAGCTATATATTCCCTGTAAATTTGTGCAGAGTTGTCTCCACTTTTAATCAGTAGTTTTGCCGCCTCTGATCTTTCTTGTGAGCAGATCTAAGATTGTAACTGAAATCGTCTGGAGAAGTTCCTTTTAAATGGGTTTCAAGGGAATCAGATCGAATTAAAGACCATGAAAGCATTTGGACAATATTGAAGCAGAGGGTTGGAAAACCGGCAAATAAATCGGGATTTGTTGTCAAGGAAATACTGAAATTTAATCAGATTTTTTTATCATCAGTTAAAGTCTGCTGACAAGTACATGAAAATAGAAAAAGCGATTTCAATAAAGTATTGAGTCCCGAAAAAATGATCGATTTGCCAAGTGTTCGTGACAACTCACACAAATGGAAATCCGTGTAACAAATATTTCTCCTATTCGACGAATGAACGGTCTGAGGCCATATGTTACCCTCTTGCTCTATAATAACTCTAATGTTATCATATTCTACACTGGATTTCTTAAATGAGTATAATAGCTTCCTCACGCCCTGGGGCTTAGTTTATAATGTATATACTACATATTTGCAATTTAAAACGTTATTAAACCAACACCTACCGAGGAAATGGGCTTTGCTAGCCGTTAAAGATTCAGAACACCTCAATTCATTCTCGTTTTAAACGTTTCAATTATTTATCTCGTCGGTAATTAATGATTAAATATTTGCAGACTCCAGGCATGTACTTAATAACAATACTTGGATCGTTTACCTACATTTAGTTTTAGATTAGGATCTCTGAACGGTGAAATGTTACATTACTGAATGACGATTATATTGAATTTTCAACATAAAATGAACACCGAAATGTAATGCCAACGCAAACAAATCAACTGTCGTCGAATCTCGGATCGCGTCAAGCTGTTTTGCATCAGCGTTAAAAACTATTAGTATTTGTACGTTTATTGCTAATTACTATTACAGTAAAAAACAATATGACACTTTTATTATTTCTCGCGACTAAAACAGCTGTTTTGGGCCAGAAATAAACCGTATAAATTCGCTTCATTCTCGTCTATTTATAACATTTTGAACAATTGTTGTAAACATGAAGGCTAACATTTAATATGAATAGAAAAAAACGGAATTTAGCAATATGGCCTCATAAGGGCCACGACGGCCATCTTGCGATGTCCTTGTCTCGTTCATTTGACAGCTGAAAATATCGGCCATGCGTTCCTGACGAGACGAATGTCCCCTTGTTGCCAATTCCTCAGAGGTGACTGATCCTCAAACGAATTTGATTCCAATATCCGGAATGCGACGGTGGTGTAAGTTCATAATATTTTGCATATGTTAAGTGCAATAACTCAACATAATATTTGTAGTCCTAATACGGCGCCCATAATTGCGAAAATGTAAAATTAATAAGACATATTCGATTATCCGCATACCTGCAGAATAGTCCGCATTTGCCAGTTTAAAAAAATATTCTAATTCCGTATAAGATCATGTAAATTCGCCCCTCTTTGACCAAATCTATCTCTTATCTTCTTCAACACCACCATAATTAAGTACGAGCTTGTGGCATCCCTACAGAGGTTCTTTCATAGATATTTTAATTCAAGTTAGTACTAAATCCGTGAGGGCAATACCATTATTCTTGGTCATTTGCAAACTGAATATTCATGTAAGTTCAGGTTAAATTGCGAATTTGCAGCGAAATTGTAAAGTTCAGGAAAATTGAGCAATCTATACAAAATTAATAATAGCATAATAAATAAACTTGTAAAAAAACTTGAGCAATAGAAAACCAGGAAGAGGACAGAATGGTGTATGTTATTAGTATAAACCCATAGTCCTGTTTTTTATAAGACTCGAACGACATGCCGCAGGCGCAAAAATTCGTGCATGACAACATTACATTTCAGAGAAAAATGCAAATCTAGAAACACTAATTGTAATGATAAACAGATAACGCGAATAAACAGATAATCAGGGTGTCAAACCAAAACGTTTACGATAATAGTATAATTTTCGAACGAACGAAACTAACTACAAACTAGAATTTCATATCTAGAAACCCTGTTAGAGGCTGCAAACAATGAACCCAGAAAGGGAAATAACAAAATGAGAAGATTTAAAAATTAATTAGTGATAATAGCATTACATCGGAAAGAAGATTACACAGCTGGAAACGTTATTTGGGACTAGAACCAAGGCCGCTGAATCGGTAAAAAAACACGGGTGGACAGTAATTTGAAGAAATTACATATGATACTAGTATAATTTCAGGGAAAATTTGAATGTTTTTTCAAAAAATTTGAGAAGTCTGACAACTTGGCATTCGTCAAATTTGCAGCGCCCAATTAATAACAGGGGCAATTAATATTGCCTGATTGCCCTTTACTCCGTTTTAGTGTTTCGAGCAACTCGATCCTCACAGTGACGCGTATGTTGTAAACCCTTGATAGATTAATAAGTTTTAATACTCTATTCAAGTCTACCTTCTGGGATGTGAGAACTATCGAAGGTGCCGCAAACTTCAGCAATTAATTACGGCGAAATTACTGCCCATTTAAGCCAAACAGTCCCATAGAGCTCCCTAATAATAAGATTACAATGTAAACTTGCATAATGAATATACCAAACGGCCGCAAATAGGGCTTTCAATTTATCACCCTTCCTGAAACTGAACCTTTAGTTTGGGCTTACGGAAGCAGATTTGCCAGTTTCAAACTAAGGATCGCGTCGTATCGGCATAAAACACGAATTTTCCATTAACCGCCAACCGCACCATTAATCTAGGCCCAGATTTATCCCATCGAACTATCGCTTCACCAACATAACAGATAAAACCCGAGTTTAGCTGAATTATGGCGGTTATTTCTTGAAGGGCCGATACCTTTGGGATGACTTTCAATGGGATATCAAATCGCGCTTGTACGAGGGCTTGCAGAAGCTTAATGAGGTTGCTGAGGTAACGAAAGTCTGCTGGTGACCTGAAGCTGTCGTCACCGCTTCTTAAGCCAGAAGTAACCCCGGAAATAATCGGTTGCCACAAACAGACCGCGTAACAAGTGTATTTGAACTATTAGGCCGTTGAAGTACCTCAGTTTCTAAAGCCTTCAACCCGACGAGCTTTGTTGGGAAATTGCCTTTCAATGTTATTTAAATATTAAATTAATTACCAAGATGTTGTCTAAAAAACCTAAAATCCTCTACAAGGGTGCCTGGAATTCACTCTTTGATTAATAACACTGAAATTACATATACGTATACTTACATATACACATATACAGGATGTCTGCAAAAGTTGATATAAAACTTTAAGGAGGTGGAAATAGAACTGAAAATAAATAAAAAAAATCCTATAATCGTTGGCCCGGTGGAGCATTGTTGCTAAGATGTGACCCTCCAAACGAGTCTCCCAATTTGGATATTTTTTAAAATAACTTTTTTTTCTTATGAAGATAATGAAATAAAAATTTTAGGTAATAATTACACCATAAGGGTCTTTAACTATCAAAAAAAAAAAAAAAAAAGTTTTATTTAATCCAAATGATGGGACCCCTTTGGAGGGCCATATCTCAATAACAGTGCTCCGTCGGATCAATGAGTATAGGAACTTTTTTTACTAGTTTTGATTCTAATATCACCTCCTTAAGTTTTGTACCAACTTTTCCAAACACCGTACACATAACGTAAAATAAACACTTTGATTGGTATTACTACAGAATGCCCTTTATAAGGGCCTCAAGCATTTCCATATGGAGCTCCACGCCCTAGTCTGCGTCTAACGGTATTCACCTTTATGACTTCCCAGTCTAATATCGTTGGAAATTCGAGCTTACTTAACCAGACGCATCATAATTATGCGACATAAGCAAGTTGCAGGAAATCGATGGCTTCCTGCCTCGGTTCTTAATATTCATGGTGCAAAACCCAATGAAAAATTTAAATATTCATTATAGTTTGTTGACTTGTAGGAATAAAGTAGAGGTGATATATGAAGAGCCATTAAAATGGCCGTTGTTCATGTATTTATATTGTGTCGATCTGAGAATTATAATATGTAATTGGTGATCTTGTCTCAATTAATTCTAGTCTCGTCTGATGTCAGATACATTTCTTCAAATGATTTAATTCGTTAACCCACCTAACCTGAACAATTTATATCGGACAACAACATTTGAAGCAGCAATTCGAGGATATCAGACATCTGCGAATACAACATGGCCTAGAAGAACTTGAAGAAAAATGTACACAGTAAGTCAAATAGCTGGGCGAGACAAAATGTAGACAAATTTTGTCAGAAAATTAGATTTTTTTACAGATCTAGGACAACAAAATAACATGGAATAACGTAGTCCAGAATATGTGTAGTAGGCGAAATATTTTGATTAAAAAAAAGTTAGATAAAAATACTAGAAATTTCTAGAAAATACTAAAAAATCCTCAGTTACCTATAAATCAGCCATATCTTACGAGAGCAAACATGTAAACAGGTAATTTGCAGCTGAAATCTGAGACTATAAGATGACAGAGAATTTTAAAATAACATAGATTTTAGATAAAAGTATCAGAAAATTTAAATATCTCTCTCTTCAGCTGCTTGATTCCCCTATTTCAAATTTTCGAACAAGCATCTGAAGTAGTGATTAAACGCAGAAGTCTGGGGCTACAAGTTAGAAAAGAGAATTCGCAACTTTTAAATGAATCTTTCAATTTTTAGCGTTTTATTTATTCAAAATTTGAGTGCTCTATTATTAAAGCGTTTAATACGTTTTTTTTTTAATATCTAAAATTTAAATGTTTCAATGAATACAATGAAAAAGGTAATGAAATTTCCACCAACTAATAACCCCATTTACATTCCATGTCGGACAAATCCGAGGACAAAACACCCAACTCCAGCACTTTTCTAGATATTTTATGGCGAGAGCTGTCGTGCATGGAAACACGCTCTCCTGCTTGCAAACGACACCAAAAACGTGTTCAGCCGTCGATTGCAGGACTCGAAACTCAACTTCCTGAGCGGATAAAAGACTCAAATGCCCTGTTTTTCTCACGTTGGTTATTAATGCCGAGGCGAACTCGAACTTCAAACTTCTAAATTGACTAATTTGGTTTGAAAGTTCCCTTAAAAATAAATCAGGGCTAAAGCACGGGAGACTTGCAATAAAATTCGTAGCATTTGTTGTGTCTACGATATGGAAAATGTTGACTGGTGTAATAAGATTTTTGAACCTGTCCATAAAGTCGAAAGTGAACGATGTGGAATATTGTTATTTTGAACGAAAATTTCGCATTTCAATGAGCTCCACGAACATAAAGGACGGTTTAATAGAGTATGCTATATAATTGGAAATACCGAGATTTTGATCCTATGAATGGGAGAAAATGACAAAAAGCTGATTCTTATCAAAAAATATCTGATTAATTGACAAAACCTCAAGTGGGTGTATGGCACAGTTCTGTTCTTTGAACACAAGCATGGGAAGATGCGGGGAGGAGCACCTTTGTGTTCTTTTCCTGTGACGTTTCCGGAATTCGCTTTTTTCGATAATATTATATTAGTGTGAAAACGACATCCAAATTATCGTTCTTTTTATTTCCCGAAACAAGGCGTTACATAAAGAAAATTTAGGTTCACAGATACAGTCCCAAAGCGTTAATTTCCCCAGATACAATATACGAAAATCCGCCAGCGGCGATCATAAAAACACTTGAGTGAGAAATTGGAGGTTTTCTCGACTTTCTTTATTGTCTTTTTCGGTTCTGTATCCGTGTTTCCCTATTATCGCCCTCCGGGTACCGAAAGTTGGTTTTTTGTGTCGCAATTGGGCTGAATTTATTGTGTCCCATAAAATAGGAGTTGGAAATTGGCTGTCTCCACCGATACCTTTATCTTGGAGATGTTTAGATAACGTCGATGTTATTGATCGTCTGAAAAACTTTTGACACCATGAGCCCCGCAGTTCAACCACTATGACCGCAAATCCGAGCATTTCCGTGAAAACTTTAAATTGGGTGCTCTGCAAGGGTAAGCGTGCCTCGAAATGATGATTCTTCGTTACTCGTTAACGGTATTTTCATTTTTTTTTGTACTGCGTAATTTTAAACCAAACAAGCTGAACAGATACAGTTAATTTTTCTGCTTTGACACATACAAAACTATCACGTTTTACTTCCTTCTCGATATAATTACTGTTTTATTACGCTAGTGAATTTTTTCACATCTCTTCGCCCGAGGGAACGCATCACTGATGTTCAAGTTCATTATCGCCGCTATTCCGGACCAAATTGCCTCAATTAGGTTTGTGAAATGGCTTTGTCGATGCCCAATTATGAAAAATGGCAGCTACATCCTTTTTTTGTAAATAGTATTTTTTATTTATAAATTAATAGTAAGGCAAAAACCTTGTAAAGTGCCTATTGCCAGAAGCCAGCAAGAAATTTGTACTTAACAGCCACTCGATCATTCAAGGAATTGGAATCTGTTCAGCTTTGACGAACTAATGTGTTTTTAGTCATGTACACTCACGAGCCAGGATTATTAATAGCACGTTTCTCAACATTGCCCTTTTGCAAAAAGTGCGCTGACCTGCAATCTGCCCAAGAACATTTTTATACCGGCACAGGCGCAGATGCTAAAAACGTCCGAATTTTATGTTCTTTTGGATGAATTAAAAATTCCAACATGTTAAGAACATAAACGGTAGAGAACTGCAAATTTATCAATTGCTTTCAAAGGACAATATTAATTCAAGTTATTAATGAAGTTTTATGGGCATTGACTAACAAAAAACAGCGCTTTTTTCGTTTCACGAGAGACACTATTCCGTGGAATATTCCTCCGTTAATCCCCCCCAACTTGAAGAAGTTAGACCTTTCGTCTTTGTTAGCATTCCGTAGTGATTTTTAATGTCTTACATTAAAATATGCCGAAAGTCTATTTTTATTTAAAAAAAAAACTTATTTTTAGCAGATTTATTTCAAAAATGTTTCCCTGAAAAACTGGTTAATCGTGTCTTCTCCAATTTTTGGGTTAGGTCACACAAATACACTCCAAAACCGTCTTTATATGGCGTTGAACATAAAAATCACCATTCCCTACATTTTTTTTTTAATTTTTAGGGTTGGATACAGTAAAGTCATATAAACAGATCATCAAGTAGCCCATCCACAACAACGTCCCTGTATTAAAAAAAAACTCTATGATCCACTTCGTTTTCCAAAAATCAATTTTTTTAAAACATGGAAGTTTATCACTGAAAGTCAAATGCATCGTTTATGCAAATACCGAATATAAAATCCAAATACATATTAAATAATTATTGTAGTATTATTTTATCCAAAAAAATTTGAAATAAAAGGTATCAAAGCGCGGTAAAACACATTTTTCCACATAACGACCTTACACTGTCATAACATTGAAGAGTCTTTGGGGGGCATTTCCGGATATGGATTTTTACGCTCAAATATCTTCTATTGTTGCACTGTACAGTCCCTAGAAGTATGAGCTCATAGTTCTGAAACACCCTATAGAGGTCACTACATTAATTTGAAAATTGAAGTTTCATCGACTCATTTTTTTATTAAGAAAAAAACTATATGGTAGGTTTCTTTTGGAAATTCGCCAATGCAAAAATAATGTTTTCCACTGAAATTTTAGGATTAGGTACAGGGTAGTCATCTGAATGGAGGTTTCTAATGAATTCAGTTTTCCTAATCACTAATGCCATTGTGCCATGTGTATTTTTATTTAGGTTTATGGATGTTGGGAAAAAACGTTAACAACGAGTGGGATTTCAATTATGCTTGCACCTTATTTTCCTATAAAAGAAAAGCGGTCAGTAGCTAATTACAAAAAACGTTTGGGGTGACTAACACGCGAAAAAGTACACAACAGAGGCTAAAATGATTTTCTTCAAGTTCCAAAAGGTCCGAAGAAACAATTAAAATAACTCGTTGTTTGTTTTCAGAAAAAAGTCGTGCCACAAAGTCGTCAAACTTATGTTAATACTCAAATAAATATGACGAGCCAAACATAAACACTGAGTGTGCCAATGTTTCATCACTTTCAGCTTTCTTCCAATATTTTAGCAAGTGAAGAGAAATATATTCTTGGCACAAATAATATGGGTAACCCATATAAACGGCAAGAGTTACGAGCCCTCTTACCCTTACTTTCAAACTCCAGATTATAAAACGTTTTAAGTTGATGATTGTTTGCGGAAGACAGAGGATAAACGGTCCAATAAAAGGGTCTGTCATATTTACGACTATTAGAGCTTCCCTGTTTCCATTATGTTCCATTCCGTGTACGAGTCGGGAACTGAGTTTAACAGCCAATATTTCGAAATGACAGGAAACAGGCAAGCAGAAGCAAATTGGGCCTGATTAAAGGGACCAGTGAACTTTAAGATAAAGCTCTTTTTGTAAAAGAACTCGCATTTTGTACTGAATTTGCATTTATTTACGACGTTTATCTTCTCTTTCTCGGGCATTCTCTTTACACACTCTGTTAGATAAGACCTCTCCTAAAAAGGCCCACTTACAATTTATAATCAGCGGTATTGCCAATAACTGTATCTGTAGTATTAATTTATAACTGCCATATATTGCACTTTGTGACTCGCATTCGGTATTAAATTATGCAATTCCTTTATGCCGTGGAAGTTTGTTTAATAAAGCAGTTTTCGAGATAACCGTAAACCATATCAACGTTAGATTATTGTGACGTTTCACATAGAGAAATTTCCCTCAAAGTATTCAGGGTATTGTCGGGTGGTTTCATGCTCATATTCATTAGATCCCTTGTCTCCATTGCCACGTTTGCCCTTATTTCCGATTTTCCCGGAAGACTCGTCCGCAGCAAAAGAAAAAAATAAGATTAATGATCCAGGGCCGAATCAAATGAATTTTCAATGTGGCTTTAATAAATTAAGCTTCTGTGCAATGGACAGGTTCCAACCAATGTTATGTCCGCATCTAAATAAAAACTTCTCAAGATTAATGTTGCATAGATTTTGGAAAGTAGAGTAATGGAAATATAGGTGCCACTTAGCTCATACTATTATTATAGGCCTCTCCTGAATTGTTTTTTTATGACAAAAAGGCGGTTAAAGTTGCAATGCGGTAGAAGCTAATTTACTCCGAGACCCACTGCAAATATTCCATAAATGCCCATTAATGGTGGTTCATTTCGATCGGCCTGGAGCGATGAAAACTATAACAAACAACCTATGATTTTCGTAGCAGGAACGTCACGATTAAAGGGAATATTATGCCATATTATCACGAATTTACGTTGGTTTTAGTCTCAATTTTCAATTTAAAAAGGCATAAAAAAGTCTCGTTGAATTTGTTATGTCGGATCCGGGAGTTAAAGAAGCTAAACCTACACAATGGTACGTGAAATCTTATAGGATACAATAGCCGCAAGAATACAATAGCTGCCATTTATTGAAACTTTATTAAAATCTTACATAAAAATCATATACTCATATCAAAATCTTGATTAACGATTTCCATAAAGTCGGCTTTCGAATGCCAAAAGACTTTGAGGAGGTGTTAAAGGGAAGATGTTTGCAGAACAGAAATGTTCTTCTTCGTCAAAGAATTTGTTCAAAGAAATTAAACTCTTTCGTAAACTTAATGGAGAATCTACGCATCCCATAAAAAGCCTTGTAAAACTTCCTAAAATATCTTCCTTGAATGATCTTAATATTCCAAAAATACTTTATGCTCCTGTGTTTGAGTAAGCAATATTGTTATATAACTTAAGCAAGAGAAAGGAGGTTCATTTTTTACAAATCTTAAAAACATTGTAAAATCATGCAAAAATTTATTAAAAATTCAAAGCTGTCTATGGATATGTTGGAGATTGGTTTTTGGGTTATTGTGGATACTCTGGGTGGCAATGATTATGGGAAATTTAACGCCTTACAATACTGTTCTTAACAAAATTATTATAAAAATTGATGCTCTGCAAAGAATTTTTTTCCAGAATTTAATTTGGTGTGCGCTCCTGATTTTTGGAAAACAACACCGACTTTTCCCAGCCAGAAATATAATATAAGAGTGTACTCGGCCTTAATGTTTTATACAAGATATATAAAAATCGAGCAAAGCTATAACTCACTTATTTTTGAATAGATTTTAATTAACTAAAAATCAAATAAAATGATATTTATTAAACTACTAAGTAAGGTCAAAGTTGATTTTCTCAACTCAACTTCTTCTGATTCTGGCGGTAGTTTCAGAATTTCAAAAAGAATTTCATATTTTTTACATGTTTTGATAGAAAATAATTTTATGAATTTAATTATGTATGACAAGTTAATGTTAAAACATTTTTACTTTAGAAATCACTCTTTATTTTTTACTTATAAGCATGACGTATTTTTCCTTATCATAAATACTTTTAATTTTTTACAGCAATAACAAATTAATTGTTTTGTGTACGACTTCCTCACTTGTGTACAAAGACACGCCCCTGCTTTCCAAAGAAATGGAGCTGAAGTTTCCTGTTCATATACTATTTTTCTGTGTCTGCTCGCTTTAATATGGGCCATTTCTATTTTAATTAAAAAGAATGCAATAATATGTATCAGTCTTATTCATATCAATTTTCGTTTTTCTTCATTTTCCTTTGCTTTATCAAAATTTACATTGTTCATATTTCTTTTTGGTCCCAGTTTTGCTTTGCCATTTCGCTAACTTCTTAGTTCCATTTTTTTTTATTTAGTTCAGATTGTTAAAGTTAGTTCTATTAAATGTAGCCTAATTTATAGGTGTTCATCAGTAAGAATATTCCTTCAAACTCGATAATGTAACATATAATACAAAAGTTGGTGCCCGACCCATTGTGGTTTGCTTGATAATCTGCTCCGTAGTTTTCGATTTTTGTGTTATAAAACAAACTGATTTCGGTTCGCTTCGATTGAAAAATGGCAATTCTACTTCCAACTCGAATCGAATAGATTTTTTCGTTTGCATTTTCCGTAACAGGAATTGGTTCACTCAATTTCCGGAAAATTCACTCTGGCTTCTTTTCTCTTGTTTACTTTTCGTTACATCCTTCATTTGCAGTTAACGCAAACATTTCGTTTCCCTGTTTATGTTACGTAGCTTTTTGGTGACAATTTTTTATTCTGTGTAGACGAGAGGAAAACACGAATTGTTTATGCCCCAAAAACCAAACAGCTCCATAGAGTAATTATATTTCAATTACATTTAATCGGCAAAAAAAACTTTTTCGAATTTTTGCTCAGGTCCAGAATTCACTTAAATGATGCCAGCTGCTCTAGAATTAACATAAACCAGTTTAATGGCAGTTTTCAGAAAGAACCTGACTCATTGACCAGAGGACACGTGGCCCAGTAAAACTCGTATCCTGTGAAATAAATTTGCATACAGTTTAAGGATTTACATAGGAAATGCGGGGATTATTGCCTCCCGGATTTCTTTACCTGCATTATTACTTAAGATTTGGCTATTACGGATGAAAGCCCTGTACAGTGCCGGAATGCAAAAATTAGATTGTTCGGGTCATTTTAGAAAGTCCTAATTGACGTGTTTGAATCACCCTGCAGTAGAAACAATGAGGAAACACTGAGTACTTTCAATAGCATGTTTTTCCCATTAACATAAACATAATTAATATATGTAATCCTGCTAATGTAAAATTAATGACCAGAGGATGGGATTTCTCCAAGTTATTCCAATTACATATTATTACACCAAGTTCAGGATTAATTTGTATTTAGTTGTTTTTCTGCATTATAATTGAGCTTGAAAACAGCAAATTGGCGATTTCTTGAAGGTTACATTGCGGGTCCTTATCTTTTATAAGTAATTAATGATCTTCTTGGAATGATATAAATCTTTCGATTAGGAATATTTCCCCGGTAACAAAAATGAACAAATGGAAATATATTTTTGAACACTCTTCATCAAGGCTTATAGAGAGGAAAACTAGCACTTTTTCGTTTTGAGTAAGATCGAAGTAAATTTGAACGTTCAGCTTGTTGGACTCGCCAGAATTTTTAACAAATGAAAATGATATTCAGCGATTTGAAGTTATTAAACTGACCTCAACTAACACGAACATTCATTATTTTAGATTATCTTACACTGTCCGAAAATAATAGTTTATTTCTGTGTTTTGAACCAACCAGAACTCACGGTAATTGTCAGTAATTTTCAGAATTCGGAACTGAACCGAATCCGAACTGACCTTAAATGCAATCAAATTTCAGAATTGTTGCCTCGCTAGAACTGATCTAGAATTAAAGTAATTTGAAGTATTTTCGCTTAACTAGAACTCATAGTAAATGGCGGTAATTTCAACAAACAATTTTGAGAATTGCGTATTTTACAGTAGGAAAAATTGGCCTTAAAAAAGAGCAGTTTTCGCAATTGTTAACTTACTAGATTTTTTTTTATATAAGAGTGACTTTCAGTTTTTTAGAGAGTACTCACAATGAAGAACGGTAATATTCAAAATTTTGTTCTCACCCGAACTAAAGTTAAATGAAAAACACTTTTGAAGTTCTTGAACATATCAATGAAAAATTTGTGACGTTTCAAAGTTAAAACCTAAACCAAGTTCTGAAATTCACCCTTTAGGCGACGGCCAACATCAGCGACTAACCCAGATTTCCATCTCCAATGCTACAAAGGAGCATTTTGATCTACGTCTGTTATGATATCAAGAAGCATCCAAAACCAATCAGACACCATAACTTTCTCCTATTAAACCGAACAAAAAGCTATTACACCTAACATCAAACATAGTACCACAGTCGAGTAGGCAGTACCAACCTAAGGCGGTGCATGAAACCTGCACTTGAAAATGTCGTAATTGTAGCTGACTGGTGCATCGAACCATCTTCTACTCTCAAGTACCTGCATGGCAAAGGCGGTGCCAGTGCTCTAACGAAGTCTCAAGTATAGAGAGCGCTCTAATTTACTGGGAAGCGTTCGTTTACAAGTACATAGGTTCATTCATACTAGAACAAGAATTTAAGTTTAAGTGTTATTGAGGAGGATTCGAGCTTTTAGGGTCTTATAGGTATGACACAAATGTGTGTTAAACCTATATAAACCAAAATCTAAGTGTTGGATGTTACTGGCTCTCTGGTTCGTTCAACCTGGGATAAAAACCAATCTTGAAAAATGGTGGTCAAGGCCGCTGCTCGTCTAACAAGAACGAGAGGAGACCACAAAAATGCGATCTAATACTAGATTAGCCCTGCACCTTTCGATTTTCTCTTATAAAAGTGGAATAAAAAAGACTTTTGCGCAGCCTCTACTTAAACGCAGATTACATAACAAGGAGAAATTACCGACATTTCAGCTAATTGCGAAGGTTTTCTTTCATTGGCCTACTCAATGGACCGACAATATCAAAGAATCTTAATATATAGCATAAATGTTATTAATTTCTCAGTAACAGCTGTAAGTATTATTCACCAAGAAACCATGCAAATATGTAAGTCCATATTGCGACATTTATTATATCGTTGTATAATGTGCTACTTCGACCTTAAAAAGTGGTCAATAACTCCTTTCTTATCTTTTGTGGAATTCTCCTTTGATACAAGAAATTCAATAGAATCATGCACACACATGACGAGATTTTCTATTTCCATTAACGGTAAAGCGGAAACCGAAACTTATAAGCCTCTGTGAATGGGTCTATGATTTGTGGCTTAAGCCTTTTGGATCGAGTTTGAATGTGAATGGTGAATAGGTATGTAAATTTTTCTAAGGAATGTTATTTCCCTACTGATGGCTATGTAAAATCCATATGAGTAGGCTACCATGGAAGGTAAAATTTGATGTTTATTATGAGTAGTTACGTTGTGTGTAGGTGAGTGGTAACGAAGGACATTATTATGGATGATATCGGACGGTTTACATTAGATTACCATAATGGGAAATCTATACTAATTTTTAATTTAGAATCAGGTATTTAACACCTTAGAAATTGGATGTTGTCGTTCGGTCCTCTTGGGCTTCTCCTTGTTAATTATGAGGAAAACCATATTCAATAATGCCTCTTAAAAGTTCTATTCAGAGTATTTACTGGCCATAAATTTCATCGTCAGAAAATAGTAAATATGGACTAATTCTTTTTATGGTAATCTGGCGGAAAGAAATAGGAATTTGGTTAAATGGGGAAAAAGTAGCACAATTTAGGAAATCATGAAATGGTGAAAATCGAAGAAATCTCTCTATTCTAGTTGAAGTAAATTTGTTCTCTGCCGATCGACATCAGTTTTCTTTACAACAAAAATATCGAACATTTAGAAGCAGTTTATCAGATAAATAACAATGGGTTATAGACACAATATTTTCTACTCGATGTAACATACACCATCAAGCCTGTAAGTAGCAGTTTATGTCTAAAATAAACTACTTTTAATTGGACTAACTTAAAACGAAAGGAGTCGGCGAAATAACGTAATTAAAACTAAAATTACAAGAAAACTGGGTAAATGCAGCACAGGGAAATAATGTGGAAGAAAGGAGAAATTGGGCTGGAGCATAAGGGCGAACCAAATTATTCCATCCTCTTTGGCAATGGCAAAGAATATCTCGAAAGGCAAATGATCTGGAGAAATCCCATTCTTAAGGAGCATCTCAACAATGTTCTTAAAAAACATTTTGTTCAAAAATGCAAAAATTTCTTCTCCTAAAAGTCCTTATCTACATCAATATGCTTGGCATGTCATAAAATGCGGTCCAAATAAGGTTTATAGAAAAAAATCAGCGTTATTTCCATTCGAATTGGCGAGATACAAGTTGGCTGCTCAAGTATTAGTGCTTAGCAAAAAAAATTATGAATATTTGCGTATAAGTGCCTTATAGTTTCTTGTCTATACGAAAGGGCAGTGACACGAAGCGGAGAATGTTTATATGTTTTTTTTTTAATTCTACACCACTATACATATCCAAAACTGAAATCCTAATAAGATCTAGGAATAGAAAAAATCAGTTTTAGTTTCCTGTGAACCAGGGGCGTGTATATAAGTAAAACTTTCTCGAATATACTGAAGTGCAATTAATAGTTTACAAATATGGAAATAATAAATTTTGTTGAAAATAGATTTTCCATCATATTCTCATTTGTCGCTTTGCAAACGGAAACTATGACTCCCTTAGTAAGTATAGCCTTTCTACCCACGCTTTTTCAAATTATTGAGAAAGTTGGGTAAACGAAGAATAATATCGTTTCTTATTCCAAATGACACATTATTGGGGAAGCTGTCTGGATTCCACCCGTTAAAAAGCACTAATGATGCCACATTTGCATCTTCGGAACAGCTATGTTTGAGATTGAATAACGGCGACCCGGCGCCGGCACTTTTTGTCTTTCCAGAGGCTTTTGATGGTATCAGTAATGACGTGCACCAAAATTATATCTACGGGTGGATGAGGCTCCAAAATTTGACCAAGATGTGGAAAAACTAAATGGAAATTGACGCCTGTTTCAATGTGCATCTCTCTCATAAAAGAAAGTGATTTTGGAGGAATTGAAATTTTGTATTTTCGATTTTTTTTAAATGTTGCCATAACTCATAAGTAGAAGAACACTAAAACTCCTTTTTCATAGCAAACTTCGATTAATTTTAACTATTTGAATCTATTTCAAAACTTCTAGCAGCACAATTAAGAGTCAATAGTCATAAAATCGCAATAAGCCATAGTCACCCCAAAAAATATTGTCGCCATCTTAGAAAATACAGACTCTACACGGTGGTTTTTTGCCCATTGACAAAGTGAGGTAAATGAAAGGTGCGACCATTCTAAAACAAAAACTTCATATATACATATATCCGATTTCAATTGTTTAAAGATTTAACAGACTTCAAGGTTTTCTGCATATTACCCATTTATTATAAAAATTACACAAATGAGATTGATAAAAATAAAAATATCATGGCAGTTGCTCAAATTGTCCTCCTTCTGCAAGAATACATGTTCCACAACGACGAAGTAATGAATTTTTCACCCGAATCAACATATATGAACGATTTCTTATACTACCAGCAACCATCTGTATTCTATCTAACAACTGCTCTCTTATATTAATTGTTTCTTGGTACACAATTTAATTCATACGACCCCATAACTAGAAATTCAAAGGGATTTAAGTGAGGAAAGCGCGGTAGCTATCAAACTGGATCGCCATTACATTTTTAGTGATAAATAAGAAATCTTTTAAGTCCACTAAATCCCCAAATAATTGAAATTGGACATATATCTATGTGAAAGTTTTTTTCTTAACATCACCTCATCGTTCATCTGCCTCACTTTTTCGGTGAGCTAAAAAATCATCTTGTACATGTATCTTTATCTTTTTGTACGCAATACTTGAAATTCTTTTTAATGTTTATGTTTTATACATTTTTTTTCTGTTTTAGTCGGTTGTGTTGCTATTTTCAATATTTATGTTTAAATAAACATTACGTAAAACTAAAAAAAAGATTCAAACTTTTTCCTTCTTTAAATTTCGCCACTTGTACTACATTTGATCTGCACTACCATTGTTGACATTGTACGATGTATCGTATTTCTTAAATATCCAGAGTGAGTACGACCTTAAATTATGAATATTCTCTGTTTACAATGAAAAATGTCTCTTCTATTTGTATATATTAGTGTTTTATGCTGCCAAACACTTTGAACTAGATTACAGAAAAAATTATTCTACTCGATAATATTAATAATTACAAATTTAATAATGTTGATATCGTAAATTAATTTTTTTTTTTAAGATTTTCATACATCACTGAATTTTGAAAGTGGCAGCGATTTCAGGTTTTGTAGAATCAATTTTTCTACATAGACGTACCGCCTAGTAGTAATACTTTTCTAAAAAATAGAATTTGAAAAAATAGGTATAATTTTCTTTATGATTAAAGTATGACTGTATGACTCTGATTTTGGGATTGTGGGATTTACGAATTTCCACAATCAAACATCGATTGTGTAAATATAATAAGATTTCTAATATCCTTTTAAGTGCGCTTTACTTGCCTTCTTGAGAACGTGAAAATTAGAAACGTGATCAACAGAGAGAAATTTCGCCTCGATTCCACCTTTTTCCAACAAAACCCGCCCCTGATTTTTCAAGATGTTAAACGCATCTACTAGCAATTTTAACATTTGAAATGACAAGTTCAAAAGTTGTTCATCAACTGCAATTCATGTTTCCCGTTTTTTAGCGTCAAAGCAAAATTCAGAAGAAACCAAATGTAATAATTCTACTACAATGAATTGTAGGGTGCAAGAGGAAGACTCAAAAAAAAAAATTCTAATCTTTCTTGAATGATATCGTTGATAAAGAATTTAGGATAAAAACATTACACATTGGTCTAAAAATTTCTAGTAAAAAAATTTATTCAATAGATCAGTAAGTATCATACTCTTCACGTGGACTCCTCAAAACAGGAAACAACAGCTGAAAACTGTAATTCGCGTTATGGAATTTCCAGCACAGCGGTATTAATTTGGTATCGAAATTTCCATGTTTATGTAGGAAAATTTACATATTATGAACTTTTTCCCGAATTTTGGTAGATTTGAATATGCAAATGGTCTTCATGTCTTTCCAAACGTTCGTATCGTTAAATTGATGCTCATAGTGAAGGGAACCCAGTCAATCACGGTAAGTGGATTTACCATTATCGCCCCTGTTTACACCAAAAAATCCCTTTTCAACGATTATCTGCCAAGAACAATAATACAATCGAAAATGAAATTAATTCGATAAAGGTAATTTATTGCTTAAATCGAACCCATAAGGCTCCGACGATCCCCTAGGCAGATAGTAATTATAACCGCATAGGAAAGGACTATACTTCTAGCTCCCTGTGGTAATGAAACCCTGTACACTTGATCTTGTATACGTGATCATTAATCTCCTATAGACTATCTAGCCTGTATAATTTGCGATCAGTTTTTGCCGATATCGCATTAATAATTTATCGAATAGATATCAAAAGATATAATACCTACAGCAGGGACTTGGTAGTATCTAGGTAGGTAAGAGTTTTTAGGCGCGTGTTTGAGTTCATATGAAAGTAGCAATTTCTGAGAAAAAGGCGGTTTTCATTAATGCGATTTGAGGTCACTATGAAAAAGCGTAAATAATAAAATGTCAAATAATCGGCGAGGAAACTGAGCAGATACGCTAGTGGACATTGCAATAAATTTAAAAATAAGTTAACCTCATTGTCTTACTACACTTACTACATTTCGATTCGTTGGGTACCGAAATAGATCAATTTCCTGGCCAATTGGTTTTATTTATTAGGACATTTGCCTGTCCTGAAGCGCGGCAATAAATTCATGACCTCATCAGCTTTGCAGCTCAAAATTGCAATTTTTTCCAAAAACCCAAAGAGGCGTAGGTGCGTCAAAATGCATCGCAGAAACATATTTAAAAATAGCAATCATATTTTTTACCTTTGATCAAGTTTGAAAAAAATTAAAAACAGTCAAAATCACCCACTAAAAGTCCACTTTCCGGACCATTCACACCAAAATAATTGCGGAAACTTAGAAATAACCCAAGTTTCATTTATAAACAGCCAAATTGATTGTTCATTTGCCTCTATTTTTGGCTCTGTTTTGCGAAATTATGAGGAGAGGAGCGTGTTATATGCGGGAGGAACCGGCTAGTAGGACCGGACGAAACCGGTGTTCAAAACGAACTCCTGATTGCTGCTTTGCTGCCAAGTTTTCAAGTCCTCATTCAAACAGGTTTGCTGGCTGTGGTTTTCTGGCGGGAAGATCGAGTGCTGACACCTGCCCACATTAAGCTCAACTTGTTTCGATAGAAGCGGTTAGAAGGTGTCAGTAGCGACATCGTACGAGTAAGGTTTAAAATTGCACTCAGATTCAAGAAGAATGTTGCCGGATCAATTCTGCTTCCACTATGGGTGTGGCAATATATTGAACAAAAGGAGGTCATAGTATATATACGTGGTGACATCGAGCAATAAACTAATGAAACAGAGACAAAGTGAAGCAGACTGTTGGGAGATCAACGAATCTTCATTTATAATTGCGACTCCTTGGTCAGAGATGGCGACACTAAATTCTTAAATTAGATAATGATTTCATTATTTAAAATTGTGGTTTTGCTGTTGAGACTGTTACGTCTTAAATTTCTTTCCATTTTCATTCAAACAGGTTCCTAATTACGTTTTCCGACTGTTGAAATTTTCTGATGATAAAATTGAGTGTTGCGCCCGCCAACATTCAGTTAAACTAGTTTCTGATAGCAGATGGTGTTAATGACGATATCGTACGATGAGGCAAAGAAATATTCGTAATTTGAAGCAAAATACTGCAGAATTAATGAGCTTGACTTACGATGGAGTTCTTCTGCCGACAGACGAAGACAGTCGTTCTAATTTAAAATATTTGGCGATATATAAGACAAACCTAAAAAATTCTAATAGATAATTCGAGATTTCATATTTCATTAATTAATATTTAGAATCATTAGAGAACGTTCTCTATTTTTCTTAAAAAAAACCTCAATATTTAAAAGTATCAAGCATTTTCTTTAATGTTTTGAATTTTTTAATCCCTTTCAGTACATTGGTTTTTTTTGTGCTGCTATTGCTTTATTTCAATTTTATGCTCTGTTCTGCCTGTTTTCACTAAGAGGTTTTTAAATTTCAAAATGAATTCAATCAATTTTCTAAAATGTTCTCTTTTATTTAGGCTTTTCGGGTCCTTGACTTTAAAACATGTCCACGCTTCTAATTTAATTTACTTAAACGTAAAACTCGGACCTGACTTGCAGGCTGGTGTGTGCTTAAAAATAATTGTGATTTTTACGCTACTGTCCTTGATAGTCTCAAAAGCATGTTTTGCACATAATAAAGACCCATACAGTCACGGACGGCCCTAGGAGTTTAAGTCGAGGGCGTGCTCGTGGGCACAATATCGAATTGTCCTGGTATAGGTCCGCCACTGATTACATATTAAATTTGAAATTTTATGAAGGTAGTTGATAAAAATCTTTTTTTTCTAAATAAATTATATGTTCAAACCGTAAAAATTCTTTCACATTTAATATTTTTTTGTAAAAATGGACGTTTAATGGAATATTCCGATAATACTAGTTCTGAAATGTTATCTTTCCAGCATTAATTTAAATTTCCTATAAAATTTGCATCGTCCATTTTACAAATTAAAGCCTTGTTCCACTTAACGAATACAATTTAACGCGATAAAACGTCAATATGCGAACTGCTGCATGTTGGACGAATCCATTAAATATTTATTGTTTTGAGTTATAGTGGTCAGTTGACACTAATCAGAATGCCAAATTTTAAACTTCTTGCTTTACAAGTCGTGGATCTACGCAGATTATGGATCAACAAATAACGTCTGTGATAATTAGCAAAGAAATTTCAATTTTCCTAATGTTGTTAGAAAACTTTCACAATTTTACAATGAACAATAAAAATTACAACCCATTATTTGCTTTGCAAATAAAGGCAATATGTAGCATGATCATCATTATCGTCATCATCATCAAATTGAAATGTCACCTTGGAAAAATTAATCACATAACTCGGATAGGATTTACGACCCAAATCCAGTTTATGGTTTTATAGCGCGAAATCTGAAATTTTTGAAAAAAGAAGTAAATAAAAATATATTTGGCGCGTGTAAATATAATAATCGTGTGTGTTCTCTGGCAATCCCGTGGCTTTATTTTAAATTTGACTATAAGGCTAAATAAAGTAAACATTTTATAACATCTTACGGACACACTAAAAGCGTCGGCTCAGACACAAATAAAAAACTTTTGATTGAATAAGGCAGTCATAAATCTTTCTTAACCAACAAAAATTTTGAAAAGCGACGTGAATTTCGGAATTTTTCCATCGTCAAGTTTTGGAGAATTCCCGCAATATACCACTAGACTAATCCCGAGGGTTCTCACGTCAATTATATAGCTCCAAACACACGTTCTTGAACCACAAATCGTGTCCTTAGCCAATTTTAATTAGTGACCATCCTCCAATTATTTAATGGATGGCATGTTAGTATCAATGAAATGGCACATATAATTACAGGAAAAAGGACCACTTTGGGTCAACACCAACATTGCCATTGCGTGATTCGTTTGAAAACTACAAAAATCTGCAAGGTCAGTGGTGTTGTGGGAATTTGGTAATAAAGAAATCGGATTGGGTTACAATTTGCCATTAAATGTTGTTCCTTGCTCAATTAATATGTCGTTTGAGCATTGGCGTGCTAACCGGAACAATGAGACTACTATTAAAGGAGACGAACTTTTCCGGTGTGTCTTACTAGAAGTAATAATGATGGCACTGGATTAGGTTCTATGAAGGCACATGACCTTCTCTTGGTATGCGAGTTCTTAATTAAAACACATATAAAGAGATGAGGACTCAAGCGCACAAACTTGTAAGCTCCCAGCATGAAAAGATTAACAGTTCTGAAGATAATTTCAAGAGAAGGACTAGGACATGCGAGCCTAATTTATACACTTGTTGCTGCCACAAAACGTGTAAAGCAAATAAATCTCCATGATGAAGGCTCCCATAACTCAAGATATTCAGAAGGAGTTTTAAGTTGAAGCACATTAAAATTTATTTGCAGATAAGCCATGGGAGGAAATGACGAACTCTTAATAAACTGCATGGAAGATCTAGGAGAACCTCATATCAAGATTGGAAGGCGGTCGTTATTGCTCGAAAATTATGTTGCAGCTTTTCAAACTAGGAAGAGAGAGGTAGATAAACTTTCATGTGTACGTATGTCGGAATAATATTGGGAACATTCTCCATAATTAATAAATAACTCGTTAACAAAATGTAGAAAAACAAACTAATGAATTTACTATCTCTCAACCGCGCATTTTTTCTTTTTTCCTTTTCTTTTTTGTTCTAGGGACGTACCCCAGTCGAAAAGAGGATTCTCCGAAACTTCATCAATTGGTAGCAACGGAAGTGGTAACTGCCGCTGCTACTAAGTTGCTCGACAGTGCTTCTCCCCAAGAATCATTTTGCTTGTCATTATCCTGTTACTACCTCTAATATAATAATACTATAAATTTATCATTATTATTATATATAGAATGTTTCCTTAGAATGATCCTTAACTCCAAGACACAAGTTCTTATGGATTTTAAAGAAAAATGTGCCTATCAGCACGTGACCGAAGACGCTTAGATTCCAAGATACAGGATATTGAAAATTAAATATATATATATATATATATATATTGTTATATGAAACAAATTTGGATTCATCAATACTAAGTTCTCAAAATTTTGTAGCCTTTGTGCGTTGGTAAAAAAAATTACATGCTTTGATTTTGAGTAAAAACTGATTATTTCCATGATTATTGTTTGTAACTATCAGCTATTTTTCTAAAAATATGTTAGCACTAGGCAAAAAAATCAAGATACTTTTTTGTTGTAAAATGTTATGAAAATATCAAAATAATAAAAATGCTTAAAAATCCATTATTTAATGACAAAAACGTCGACTGACTCAGGCCTGACTACGGTCTTAGCAACACAAGAATTGACTTTATACTAACAATTCAGTTCTTTAACGACAACTACAGTACGTACAATAACTGTAATATATTACAGACCTAGTATTGACGGTTCCAAATTTATTTAAAAAATTTTTTTTTTTAATTTTCAATATCCAGTATCTCGAAACCTAAGAGTTTCCGGTCTCATGTTTATAAAGACCTTTTATCTTTAAATACCATAAAAAATTGTGTGCTGAAGTTACGAACCGTACTTAGGAAACACCCTGCATATTTAAAATTCGAAGAAAGCAATTAATATTAAAACGTTATCTGAGTCTGCTTCATCTCACTTAAATGATGATTATTAAGAAACCTGACTGCAATTTCGAGTCGAAAAAAGATTCAGTTATAAAAGAAATATTTCACATACCTGAAAAACTATAAAGTAAACTGTATGTTGTATTTTTTCCAAAACCTAATATCTGCTCGTGGTGCATGGTAGCCATTCTTCCCATTCAGTATGATTAAATGTTCGTTTTTGCCCAATTAGATCGGTTCGTTATGGTAGAGTGTGCACACGGAAGTCTTACAATCCATGAAAACGCAAACGGTCGAATATAAACAAATAATTGACCCACGACTATTTTTTAAAATCTTATTCATCATCATGAATTTTACTGAAATTATCGAACTTGTTTATACATTCGCTCTTAAATAAATTTACTGATTGTAATTTAGGTGTAAGACAATAATTATTGTTATTGGAATGTTTATGCTTTTTCCAAAATTAAATCCGCAAATAATTACACAAGCGATAAAGAAAGAAGTGTACTTGAAACTTTGAATGCAAATCATTTCAGTTTAATTTGCATTACCGACATCCCTGTTATCACGAAATCCTGTTTATGCAGCCCTTGGCCCACTGCCAGAGTAAGCCATCTTTGTTTGATTTCATTGGAAAGACAAAGGAGTAAATAGGTCAATGTTTTGTCACAGTTTTTTCAAAAAGATATTATTAAAATCAAGCCAATTTTACTGCTGCAAATTAGTATTTTTGGGTAATAAAATTATCATATGAAATAGATAGTATATTTGCATGCACTTGGCCCACAATAATACTATAGAATTAAATTTATGGCTGCTGTGTATGCAACATAACCAAAATAATATTTACATTACGACAACGTCACAAACTCAAAATTCCTCCCTGTTTAGTGTTAGTGGATTGGCAATCTGCAGCCTTGATTTATTGTTTAACTTGTGACAAAATCATGTGTCGCTATATCTAACAAATGAGGAGCATGATATAGTCTTAAATCAGATTTGGTGTCGCTAATTAGTTTTTCCCTTTAGTGACGCAGGTGAATGCGGTAATTAGTTTGTAAAGCGATAAATTGATAAATATGCGAATAATCAAAATATTCACGTTATTTTCAGGTATCTTTTAAATACTTAAATCGAAACTCCCGATTAAAGCCCTCAATCGTACGTACCGAGTGTTCCGTTAAGAGAACACGCCGGGCAGAATCTCTAAAACTATCGGAGATAAATTTTTGAAATAAAAAGAAAAACCAAGAGAAAATGCGGGAGCCATTGTTTTAAATCCGAACTCTACCGCTAGGTGGAGTGTCTTACATAGTAAATGGAAATACATATGTCAAATAACTGACAAAAGGTGTACTGAAAATGTCATAGTTTTATTTGTATAAAGTTTCTGCATAATTTTTATATGAAGAAGTTACGTTAAAAAAAGTATTTTTAACATTTTCTCTTGGTTACTTTTATTATAACATTTTTCATTTTAAAGCATCATCTTTAATAGTTTTAGAAATTCAGTCGGCATGCTCTGTTAAGATGACAGCCAGTCGATTATTTTGGCAGTTTCCCTCTTCTACTGACAGAATACTGGGGAGATGGCGGTTTCGTTATTAATCTTATCCGAACGTTATAATGAACTTCAACAGTTTTGACGAAAAGGCGAAAGGAAGCCTATAAATTGTTGCTTTAATTTGCACGTGGAGAAAGCACTCTGCTTTCGAATGAGTCTCAAATAGAAAAAGGAAAATGAAATCCCTTGAGTTTATAAACATACTCACGCATCATCGTTAATTTAGTCAAAAGATCCCAATTTTATTTCAGAATTACACTGAAAAACTAAGTCGCTTTAGCTTCATTCAAATCATGACGCGTTTCCTTTGCGCGCGACTTCCCCTCTCAATGATATTGCGTGACGAAAAACAACAAAAAATATGGTTTCGAACAAAACAATAAAATAACGATTTATGATCAGCCCAATGAAACTGAGCACTAAAAAATAAATCAATTCACAATTTATGGTGGCTTTTTCCACACGTGAAAGCAGGCATTTTGCCAATGTGGTTAACGTAAAAAAATTAGAAAATTTTGAAACTCTACTGGGAAAAACATCCCTCACGAGGTACTGTTAAAAAACATCCATCGCAAAATGATATTTTTTCCTTTTTTGAACTTGCAACTTCTGGTAGTTCATAAAACACAAAATACAATAAATGGGTTTATCTCAGTCCTAAGTCTGATTGAGAAAATATTGGCCGCAGCTCCCGTTTGTCGGCATTCTTTGTTAATTTTACACTTAACACTAATGAGGAGTGTAAATGCTGTAAATAGACCGTTTAGTTTTGTGATTGTTAGCTTATTCGGTTTCGAAGCGAGTGTGAATTCACTAATGTCGATAGTTTGATGGCTGAGCTGCAGAGAAGGTAAGATTGCTCATCAGATATTTGATAAAGGTGCGTAACGAATCGGGTCCTTGTAACCCCATGTTTGATGAAAGTATTCACAAAAATTAAGAAAAAATATGTAAAGGAAGTCAATTAATTTCAAATATTGTTCAAAAAATTAGCGTCTCTTTTCGTAAAAATTTGCCATGTATATGTTAATTTGATATGATAATATCTCGAAATTTACGACAATATTCATAAAAGTGAGCTGGAAATGATCAAAGACTCATGATGTACTAGAAACGTCTAAAACTATTTAGTTTTCCAGATATGGAGAACTTGAAAATATTTCAGAACGTTAAGGACCTGGAGATATATTTAACCTTTAGTAGATGCTCTCTGTTAAGCCATCATGAAATCCATAAACTTGCAGTCTTCAAATTCCAAGTTAATTGTGTGTATTTCATTTGCCTGAATGGACATATGTACTTCGAATTATATCTGCGGCTAGAATTTCTAAGGCGAATTATTTATTTAAATTATGAGGAAATTCTTGGAAACCAATCTCGTAAATTTAACAGTGACTCGAAGAAGGCTATGGTTCGAAATCATACGTTGTTTCTTACACTCATAGAGACCAAATTCTAGCAATGGACATTATTTGACCTTTGGTCTTGATTTAATTGCAAGAATGTAAAAATTGGAGCCGAAGAGAAACTTTATATGTACTAATAGAACACACTTTTCTTGATTGCTTCTTCTTCATAATATCACCTTGGAGTGGCAATATTGCAAAAAAAATTAAAGATGAGTTCTTTATTACGTAACTCCTTTGGTGTGACCCAGATACTTGAAATATCGTCTCAAAATTGAACGCATTTGTAGAAAATTCTATAAGTTTTCGCAAAATAGTTCTTTATCGCAATTCTCAAAGTCAATACAAATTTACAAAATAAAAAAAATGAATAGTCAATATTCATCAAATTTTTGGTTTTCATTTCGAATGGATCTTGATACGAACCTGATTTTTGCAACATTTATCGTATAAAATTCCATAAGTTTTCACAAACCACAAAGGACAGTGCTGGGTCACATATAAAAGTGCTGGAACTTATGTGTAAACCTACAGTTTACGTGCACTTTTGAGGCTTCAATTCGTAAGTTTATAGTCCAAAAATGGACGAAATGTCTGGAGAAAATAATTCCAAAATCTTTATTTCCAAAATATGAATTTTCTAAAGTATCCTTTAGATATATTCCTTTTCCATGACCTAAAAATGCGGCCAACCTACTTTAAACGAATTTGTACATAGTGATTAGTAAGACAAGTAAAAAGAGAGCAATTCTCTGCCAGTAGATTAATTTCATTTGGGTGTTTCTAAAGCCAATTCCGACGTAATTGAAGATGTACAAATATCACCACTACATGGAATTAGTAGCTGCCTTATTCTGCATTTAATATTATCTAAACAATGTTTATTTTTGTCAAGATTACGTGACGTCTTCTCATATGTTCTAATAAAAGTTTCCAGTGTGATATTGACAAATTCAACATCTTCGCTTCCTCAGATCATTCTTAATCTCCTTTATAACTATATAATAACTTTAACATGGAAGATATTACGTGATAGCTGATTTCTTAGCTACTTGCGTCATTGTTTGAAGATAAATCACCTCCCGGAGAGGACTGAATTTCTCAAGAGGACGAAATCATCTGGCAAATTACTATTCCAAATATCCTTCATTGTAACAATCACTAGTTAACAGATAATAATAACATACCTGTACATATTTACATTTTTTGTTGCAAAGTGCCAAGTCCACAGTGAAACTATAGGGCAGTACCTTCCGTGGCTCAAAAGGAGACGTTTGTATACTGGCAATGTGGCCCTAAGTTCTTGTGTTATTAGTGATATGTTGTCAAAAGGAACCAAAATAGCGAAAACTGATCACTGATGTGAATTTTGATACAATTTAGCAGCGACAGTTTTAAAAATCAGACTAAAACACAGGTCAGTTTATCTATATTACCATACAACCTTCTGATACAACTTACTCAAGATATTGGCGCACATACGACTGATACTTAAAATTAATGCGAATAGACATAAGAATCTTCTTATAGCGGCCTCATCAGTTCAATAAAAATATAAAACAAGATATTCTTATCATTCAGAAGAATTGCTATAAAATGGTACTACTGCCAATCACTCTGTAGTCTCCAAAAACGCCCACGAAATATTTCAATATTTACCGTATATTATGAAAATTAGACATGTTGAGCCAGACAAATAAATCGAATTACTCAGAAGTGGATATTTTTCTCGCACAGATGTCTATTTGTTCACCATTAACGCAGATTATAATCCACATAATCAGTAAATTCCATGAAGCAATGGGTTGACGAGTAGTTGCGTTTAACATAAATAAAACTGAACTACCCTTCCTAAAATCAACGCAATCTTAATAGGCACAAAGGGTCATTATACAGTAAATACATCTCTTTTTGTCTTTGTTTCTGGCGCAATCTTAAGAGGTTTGCACACGCAAACATGATTAAACTTGATTGCACCAGAATGATCTGGTTGGTAACGAACTTCCAGAACTTCTGAAAAATAATTAAACTTAATTAGGATGGCCGTCTATAATCTTTTTAAGCAAGTCTCATTGTTTGTTTGAAACACATTTAGCACTAATTTTGTTTAAGCTTTCGAGAAGATTTGCGAAATTCAATATTTAAAGTTTGACCACACAACGAGTCCCAATGAGTCTGGTCTTGACCGCACAATTATCTTATTCTGGTTATTTAAGTGGGAATTCCTCAAACGCTTCTATTAATCTGAACATTCATGATTTCTGACTGAACAGAGTTTTCCGAATTTATATGCTTATAAATTATTAGAGCCCTACAATCTTTTAAAACATTAAATTGAAGGAATAATACTGCATTAATCCATCTAATTAATCGATAATTGTTAATCCAATTCAACAATACCATCTATTGCGTCTTATTCGGACTTTCGTCGCCAAACATTAAATCTGAAGGTATTAACTGGACTTAAGAGTAATTATGGGTATTACCGAGAATATTCTGATTGTAAATGCGGACAGGTACATAAAACACATCTCAGGTCTGGATTAGGTAATATAGATTAACGAAGAATTCTAGCAGGATGCGATAAAACTTTCAGAGTCGAAATTTCGTCAAAATTGAGGAATTTATATGTGTTTGGCATGCGATAAAATGGTGTGTGTATGTGTGTGTGTGTGTGTGTGTGTGTGTATGTGTGTGTGTGTATGTGCGTATGTGAATCAAAATTTTATGTTTCATATGTCCTTACTTGTGAAATTTTTCATAATGTGATTTATTATGGGCTTATTGAACCTAAATAAAATCAGCCTGCAGTGACTCAACTAAAGGCCATTAAAAATACTTTCTATGTCAAAAGTGTAACTATATGGGCCAACAACAGGTTAGACTAGATTAATTCGGGTTAACCTAATCCGTGTACAGGCAAAAGTTTTGCAAAAAACTGAACAAAAACTTACAAGGAAAACTTTCGAAATCGTTAGTATCAAACTGCAACTAACAGCAGACGGAGCGTGAAAATAGAGATCTAAAACCATATATTAGTTTATATATTAGTTTTTTGCACTTCGAAAATTAAAATGGACATGTCGCATATCCAGGGAAGAGCCTAAAGTGGATCATTTAATTTCATGGGAATAAAACATTGTTCACTCGCTCAACGTAATCATCGATTCGCATGATGAACTAAAAGGTTAAAGCTACAATAATGTTTCTGTACATATATATTTGTACATTTTTTAAAGTTTGCACTATTGATGCTACTACGAAAGTGCTACTGAACATGTCCTTGAACATGAACCTTTTGAAATATTGTTTAAAAAGAGTCGTACGCATCACCAAAAGTTAATATAAAAATATGTCATTTTTAAACTATGTAAAATGATTTTAGCTAGAAACAGCTTTATATTTAAACAATTGTAATTTTTTCTTGTTCACAATTGCGCAGTAAATGGAAATATAAAGATATCTTGATTGATAATGAAATTTACGAACATTCATAACGATCTTCTAATTCAAAACTGTAGCGTCATGTGGTGTTCATAAAGTTCCTTATTGGGAGAAAATTGTTAGAAAAGATTCTATCGGGTTCTGTACCCGAAAACCTGTAAAAAGGGCTAGAACTCAAATCACTGAGACACGATGTTATAATTTTAAAATGCTCGTTTTCAAAAGCTTTTTTAAAATCTCACGACAAATCTCACAGATTGACAACACTGTTCATTTCCAGAGATACATTTGAAACATCATCTTTTGAGCTCTCTTTAAGAAACACTTCATTTATGGTTGGTATAGTAAGAGGAAATTTAAATTTTGGTTTTCAACCTCTCCTAATCAACGCATTAAAACAGTTTTGTCCTGACCGAGTTTAACTGCACTGCAATCTGAAATAACCCGCATGATTGCATAAAATATACATAAAATTGACAAACTAAAATTTATTAATTTAAACAAATTGGTATTAAATATAAGACCACGTGCTCTTGGAACATAATTCCGAAGGCCCAGCACCTCTTCCAGCAGCACTAATCAGCAAACTTGGCAACGATTGAACGGTTAATTACGCGCAATAAATCAAAAGCTCTAATCCTGATCGTTTCAGTAAATCGAGCGACTTAGTCTTAAACAAACGCAACCACGCTTATCTCCCGAGGATCATCCTCAAAGTTCTTATCTCCCGCTGAGAGCTTTCCTTTAACGTCACCTCCTGCGGCACGTGAACCGGCCGCCTAAAAGCTTCTCTTGCAGGACCGAACCACCACTCTCTCGGTTAGTACCCGTCCAACGTCTGCTCGTACTACATACCAGTACTTTTGCCAACAGAGAGAGACAATATACCAATCACATAGCTGCAGACAGTACCCTTCTATAACAAAATACACAGGTACACAAATTCGTGCGCGGACGATAGTTTCGTGGACTTTTCGGATCGCAAACTGGGTCCTCAAGCGGATCTAGGTCTGGAAATCGCGGCGGCCCTCCCAGGAGGTAGTGGTTGTGAATTGGGAGTATTTAGTGGTTGTCGGGACGCTTTGAACGAAAAGTTCAGCAAATCGAGGTGTCCTAGGAGGAAAAAGGGCCTGAAGAGGAGTTAGAGCTGTGAGAGGCTCTAAGCGGTATTTCTATATTTAGGTGAGTCAAGAGGAGGGAGATATGATGAGCGACTTGTTTGGAGAGTCTAAATGTAATCCCTATTATTAGAAATAATTTAAAATCGTCTTGTAGTTAACGTTGGCTTTACCTCCCAAAGCATCCACAGAGTGCAACAAACCAAGTTGTTCTGCACAACGTGTGTATTAAGATATTTCTTCTAGAAATTAAAACGTCGCCAAATCAGCAATAAATTAATTTAAAAAAGCTAGCAATCATAGGATTTTTCAAATTCACGAAAATTTAATTTTTGAGTTTTTTCTTTGATGTACATTAAACCGAGTCCTAACGCAAAGACGTGATTCACAATGTGTAATTATCTTAATTTATCGATTCTAATTAACTATAATTTTCAATTAAAACAAATCGAAAATAACTGAAATTCTTGAAATAAACTTTTTTGAAACATAATTTTATGTGAGAAGATGTATTTTCTGAATGAAACATGCAAACTTAGACAAGTTTGGAATTTTTAGCATTTACGCAGAAGTAGTTACGATGAATATGAAGTAATAATATTACAAAATAAAAATTTATAAGGAAATCTGGTCTTGTGGAATATATTAGCTTTTTCAAATTTGAATTTTTGCTTAGTTTCTCCAATTATCCGCTCTATTTTGTTATAATTCATCCTCATTTTATTATTTATTTGTCAAGAATCAAATTAAATATACAATTTTGAAAAATAGAAAAACAATTTCAGACCTAAAAATTTTTGAAACTTTGATCGATAAATTGAGGAAACAAAAATTACACTCAGGCCAAGTCCAAGTTATCTTATATTTGCTTGAATGCCATCAGTAATTTTAGTCATAATTTATGTAGTAATTTATGAAATTAATTACCGTAATTTAACGGAAATTTATCATTTCTTAATTATCATTTATTGGGGCTTTAATAAGGACTTGCTCTTTGCTCGTAGGCGACGCAAAGATGGTACACAAACGATAGATGGTTTTGGGTAGATTCGTACTCTTTGATATTCATGCGATACACATAAAACTTAATTTTGGCTTTTGACGAAATTGATAAGAACAGCAAACTTCCTCGTAAATTTCAATTTAAAATTAGCCAAATCCTGGGAAGTTTTATACTTACAGGCACACATAGATGAGGATCTCGACACGTAGCGAGTAATAACTGCAATGGAGAAAATATCTCAGGCATTGAATGTAATAACACAATTAAGAACAATAATTAACTAGTACTTATTTTAATAAATAGACATAGTCATCAATGTCATTACCAGTATCATTATCTTCTATTATTTTCCTTATGCTTATATCATTATAATTTGGATATACAGGATGTTTCATAAACATGCCGACAAACTTTCAGGACGTGTAAAACTGATAAAAACAAATATTTCGATTAAATAAAATTAGGCCTGAAATCGCTTTGTTTCTAAGATATAGAGAGTTTGATTTCTTATTTTTTATTATAATATTTTTTAAACGTTTCAAAAACGGTTCGGGATATAAAATTCGATATACGCTACGACGGGATAAATGTGCATGTTCTGGAATGAACAGAACATTTCCACCTATACCAGCGACATCCGCACGTCTATTCAATAAGATGTTTTAATTGAAAAAAATGATACGCTTCTGACTTTTTTAATGCGAATATATATTTTTAATGAATTTGTCGCGGCTAAAAAAATTTACATAACATATGAGCAGAAAGTTCGTTATGCATTCCTTTACATCACTGTATGCTCTGTACCAACGTTGATAGTCCTTTCTCTGTTTGACTGGAGCATTCTAAACATTTTCTAAGTTCGTATTTAAAGTTAAATCATGAATTTCTCTACTGAAAATCCTACAGATGTTGATTCTAAGAATTAAAATAACACATTTTTTGCAAATATTTTTTTACTTCTCTTAACGGACCAATTTATCGAAAGAAAGTTCGGTTTTCATTCAGTTCAGGCCATCGAACTTAGTCTAAGTTTTCTGGGGGGCTTCCTGGAACACCTCACACATTCAAATGATTTTTTTCAAACAGCAGGTGCATGAAATTAAATTCAGAATTATTTTAAGTTCCCACACGTGATTTTACTTTAATGCCAAGTTTGGTTCTCTTCTGGAATTCTCTTATGGAATCTGACTTAGTTGGATATTAGCAAATTCGAATTTCGATTCTGCAAATTTCATCACTAATCTCGTCCGATAGCCCTATATGCATGAGACCCCGATTTCGAATGAAAAAAAAATCGCATACTATATCGAGCGATTAAAAATGTATGTCAGTAAGGGAAACACTATCGCACACAAAATTTTAGTAATTAAACTATAATAATTTAATCGCAATAATAACCTTCCTTAATAGTAACAATTCGGACATATCCGGAAATGCGTTTACCATTATCATGGGAAATATCGCTGGGTTCCCATAATGCCTAGACAAACGCTCGGATGAAAATACAAAAATTTCATACAATTAATCCTTCAAATGATCTGATGCAACAGGAAGACAATTCACCTTTGGATCTCTTCTCCACGTGCAACTAATTGGTAATTTTAATACTTAACTTGAATGTAGAAAACACAAGCAGTCTGTGTAAGCCATTATTCTCTCATTTGCTGTCTAAGTAAAGACTGAGATAACCCATCGACCCCTTCGCGTATAATTCTGATGATAAGGGCTATAGAATGGTTGCTATAGATGATTTTATGGCAGTCTGTGATAGTAGTTCAATATGCGCTAAGAGCATTTAGGATATTTTACTGAAGAAAGGTACGTTTATTTTTCAAGATATCGCAAATTAATATATCAAAATAAGGGCAGTAATTTAATAACTAAGACGCTTACCCAACGCAATTAGACACACATTTAAACACTTTTACTTCTTCTTAAGTGATCAATCCATTAGCATGAGTTAACGTTATAAAACTATGACACGCTTTCTAGCAAAAATATGGGTATCAGAATTACATTACTATGATTAGGTGCATGGGTAACAGTTTTTTAGATCTGCAATGTAACATGTTGTGTGTTAAGTGTTGCTCAGTCTAGGTGTTGCATTACCAAATTAGCATAACAATAACCTCAAAGCAATTTATACGACACAGAATGTGATCCATTTATTCTCAATGTTCTAATTAGCAATTTTAATATCTATCCACCCTGATTCTCTTATTCTTTCTTCTGTGCTCTGCTTCTTAAAGGTCTAAAGACTGAATAGGAAGATTTTGCACCAAGATTTTTGATATGATGTAAGGTGTTTAAACTGGCTTCTGTGTTGATGATGTAAAGGAAATGTCCTCGTCATCTTTACTCAGACAAAATAGAAAGCAACCAGTCACTAATAAATTATAATCTATAACAACCTAAATTATCAGTTTGCCAGACAAATAATGTTCAGCATTATAGCCAACAGATATAATTGAAATCTGTGGTAATAATAACAATTATATTGTGCATTGCTTATTATTGTGTTTTCTTAGAAAGCTTTTCTGCACCTGCCAACATGCTTAAACATTACTGTCAATTACTTCCTATGATAGCACTTTTTTGCGATAACGGTTTGTGTTACCTAAAGCATGCTGTATATTTTTCTTAACCTCATCATTTAAAGCTTAAAAACAAAGATATGAAGGGCTTAGGTACACATTACTCCTACTATGGTTAAAATTGCTTGCTCGGGGGAATTTAATAGAAGAGTGGAGGAATATCTCAGTCCTAATGGAGAACTTTTCGAACTATATCTGGGAATAATTCTAACCAATTTAATTTTGTTCAATGTTTTTTACAATAAAGTGCTAAATAAATTAAGAAATTGGGTGAAACATTGTTATAGATGGTGAATTGTTGATTGTAGACCATACGTACCTTATACGAAAGGTGTCTAGAATCGAAACGAAAATCAGAAAATTGACAAATATGCAGGTGGTCCAGTTGAAAAAACTAAAGACATACCCGTAACTTATTTTTGACGAATCCCGTATACAAAAATTATTATGCTGCATATAGATCTAAACTCATCCTACACCTTTTGTATGAATATTTTCTCCCTAACTACAAGGGTTGTCAAAATAATGGCTGTAATATTGAATCTGGGATATCCTACATACTCTATAAAAAGGAGAAACAATTAAAAAAAAACGATATTAGAAATTCATCGCATATATCTTAAAAATTAAAAAAGCGTCGGGGGCTGAGTTTGCAGATGTATCACAAGAACCTAACGATAGACTTTTTTTTCTGCCTGTTCTTCAAATTTAAACTTGAGCAGACCTTAACAGGGCGATTTTTACGGCTTAAAAGCATAGCGTAAAATTATTCTAGAAATTTCGCAAATGGCCTAGATTAGGCTCAATTCTATTAAAAGTCAAACATTCGCTCAATCTGTGTCTTCAGATTAGAGCCTAAACCGATTAGAATGGTTTTTATTAAATATATATGGCGTAGTTTTTAAATTAAAAAAAAATCTGAATTTGTATGTTTCATTTTAGTAAAACTCGTAAAATCTCAATTTATCTTTATTTTCCCGTAAAGCATCCCATTTTTTCTTTTATTCACGTTTCTCTGCAAAAGATTTTTAATACTGATGAGTCAAGCTACAGTGACAGAACACCATGTAATCAATAATTCCATATTAATTAGCCATAATTCACGAACAATTATTAATATATAAATCATATTTACATGCACAGTCCAAGTTAAGTAACCGTTGCATTGGTGATTTAATCCGTTTGCAATTAACTTCCTGCTGACATTCGGTATTAATTATCATGAGTTTTCCCGAAAAAAAAAATTATCAAGCTAAAAGTCAAGGTTTACTGGGTGTTTATATGGACAACCATATGGTCGTGTTTAATGGGAATTGAGGGTTTTCAGAATCAAGGCATCGATAAATAAAATTTTTCTACAAATATAATACAAAATCTGGACTTACTTGTTTAAATGAAGGCGGAAAACGCCTCTTTTCATAAAAAAATTATTTTATTTTCTAAAGTAAAAACAGAACTTTTCACCCTGCTTAGAACGAATTTGGATAAATTGGAGTTCTTTCCTTTTGTTATTTTGTCGAAAATAACATTTTCTTTTCTTGTAGTGCCATATGATAAATGGAAATCAGCTTCGCCCTCAGTCTTTTGAATTTAACCGTGTATGAAATATTTTCTAGCTATCAAAATTATTTTTTCTTTAATTCGATACGTTATTAAATATAAATAAACTTTACAAACAGATCAATTTCTGAACTTGTTCAGTGTTTTTTTTCATGCATTGTCTTTTAAGTGTTTTCTACGCTGTTAATAAAGCAGGAACAGTTTTGTCCTTCATTGGTGCATTCCATCCGTCCATACTTTTTCCTGTTGTGGGACAATTTTCTCCCTCGTAATAGCAAATGAGCCTTGTAAAAATATTCTCCATTTCCAATATACTTGGGAAGACCTAAAATCCTTTGGCTCTACATCCAGAACGATTGAACAAGATAATTCCACTTCATGAACCAATCCAAAGTCCACTTAATTTCTATGCCATTAACACCAACCATCAACTTGCAAAAAAATTATAACAATTTCCTCGATCATGCCGACAATATGAAAAAAATCGAACACCACTGACCACAGTCCGATTGTTTGTTGTAACCGGTGGCTGTTCAGTGGACTGTTATCGCTCCATAAAACCGGTTGAACGGACGATATCATAGAAAATTTGCATTTTATCATACACCCAGTTCAAGGGTTTTCTTAGATTTGCCGGCAATTGGGCCATACCAGTACCATCCATACCGCATCTGATCCGTGGTCATTGTGAAAATATAGTGTGTGTTGTCGACTGTTAAGATATTTACTGCTGTTGTGCTCAATTTTATAATCATAAAGTAAGTAAATTTGGAGAGGAAATCCTTAAGAATATGTTAACAGGGTAATTAATTAAGAAAATCTCGTACGTTTAAATTGATGCTAAAGTTCCCAGACTTAGGCCGTAGCCTTGTTTTCAATAACAGACCTATTATTAAAAGGATGTATAAATTATTAATAATGTAATTAGATAGTTATGTCCCATAATTATTACTGAGGTTGTATATCATTTAACAGACGCAAATCCCAAATTTGCGAAGATCAAAGCTACAGTCTGATTACTAAGAGGAATGGCTTGATGTTCAGTAGGTGAGCTGGTTCACTTGGTATCTTTTGTCATTCGTCTGCAATTGATTCGATAACCAATTGTATTACAACTTCTAAAATAGCACTAAGCATTTCCTGTGAATGGTTCTAATTGCTGCCACATTCTTGTTGTAATCAGAAATATCCAGATCTATCTTGAGCTGATTAATTGATGTTAAAGACCCCTGGTAAGGCGATATTCTCACATTACTTATCATTAGGTTTATTAAAGACGCTTTTCAATTTCTACTATTAAAAATGTTTGTTTAATAAGGTGATCATATTATAATAAATGCGAATATTTTCAAACAATCTGCTTAAGGTGCATATTCATATTCACTGTACCTAGACCAAAATCGAACTTTGTCCCCATATTGATGCAATACTAAGGATTTTCACATTAGACCTAAGCAACTAAAGAAATCGAACACTGTGTCGATAATCTCAAGGTCGATAGTTAAATTACGTTGATTTACTTTTGTGCTATATGGACTGTGTAGGATTGTTTAGGCATTCAGTATGCACTCAACGTATGCGTACTTTGAGCAATAATATAGCGACGGAAAAATTGTTATAGAAGTCCTTTTTGGGCTGGTCATGTGCTCTTGTGGCTGGGCTGATAGGTTTTTTCGTTAAAAATAATTGTGAGAAATTGCTTTGCATTTTTAGGAGGTCTATTTATAGTTTGACTTAATGCTACGTCCTCCATTGAGAAAGAGTTTGTTAAAATAAATATATTAATTATTCGGGAATCATTACTTAATGGGTAATTAAATTATTGAATAATAAACATAACGTATTAAATTAGTAATCGTTGAGCACTAAATTGGTTATCAAACTTTGTTGGAACGAAACAATGGCATCGCCGTTAGTATACCAATGTCATATCCTCAAAAACTGAAATAAAAACAATTATTTTTTCAAACAAAATTAATTTCCTAAGAAGTACTATAAAAATTTCTTTTTTCGCACTATTGCGAAACTACTTTTTCTTTTCGATGGCGAGAAATTGAGAAATCATCTCTCAAACCAGTGTTTCATTTTTCGACGAATCGTCAGCCATGGAGAAGCTTGAAATCCTCATAAAAAATTAAAAAACATTTTCAATTTCAAATACTATCATTATCTCAAAAACGATTGACGGGTGTGGAATATACACCATGGAATCGTAACCCATAGAATTCAACCGTATAAAATTCTTTTCAAATAAGAAAGTTCAATATCTAAGAAGTAGATATAACATAGGTCGGATGTAATTAGATCACCTTATATTACATTAAATTTCACGAAATTTTGGAGAGAGTAATTTCGTTCCAAATAGAGTCAATTTTTCGAATATTTCATGAAGTTAAAGACTGAAATCCGTGGGGATTGCTGTGAGCAAATTGAAACTGGATTCAACTTCATAAATGCCTAAAAACGAAATTAAAACTTGATAATTAAGCTTATTCCCAGACGTTTTTGGAATACTATAAATGTTTATCCACTACTTACAGAACTGATACATTATGTAGGCCTTTCAGATAACTCATGGCTTAATCCAGACGTCTCTAACTTTAACTAGCAGTTTCCAATCTCTAATTTGTTTAAATTATTGCAATTGACCAGTTACAAATTTACGAGTCCCTTCACATTTCATGTGCTTCTACTGTTTGTAGTGATGCATTTAGTGCAACTACGAAGTCTGCGATACGTAACTGTGACATAGAAAGGTAGAAAAATCTCATGGTATGACTTTGCTGAACAATGGTTTGTTCATGATTTTTAGTCACTTAAAGACATGCTGATGTCATTCAACCAGATTTTAACTTTAACTTAATTTCGAAAAGTTATCAAGAGCAATGTTCAAATAACCGGCTGTCTGCAAAGTTAGTTCTGCTCATATATTATTTTAATGATAATTAAAGAGTTAGGAAATTGTCCCATGTTCGTGAAAATTGGAAAGTGACACAAGATGTTATATCACAACTATTAAACAGAGAGGCTTGTCCCATTACTTACCCAATATCATGACCCATCATCTTTCTAAAGAATACTACCACTTCATAAAGGTTCTTCTTTCTAGATTTTTAAATTTTTTTAAATTTAATTCAATGTTTGAATTCTGAATAAAGCCAGCGAAATTTATGCAGCTGACAAGCCCATATCACCTCTCTACATCCAATCCACTAATCGTGGAATACCCTCTTAAGAACCCTTTTCTCTGCTATCTTTCTTTTAATCAGTCCTACTTCAATTTCTTAACGAAATCCTTCCTTGAGGTGAAACTATGTATATATATGAAGTTTGATGGCTTGTCTTCGATTAACATTTATTCAGTTCTTGTCTCTATAATGCCTCTATCTTTCTTGAAATGTCCATTCAAGGAAAACCATTTTAGATATTTAGTTTCGGTATTTCTTTGAATCAAATCTAGTTCTGAAATTGAAATAAAACATGCAGGGTCTTGGTCTAAATTAATGGAAAAATTGTGTAAATTGTATCATAATTTTATAAATAACTCAAAAACGATGAAATGAAAACATTTTTAAATTGGGCAGAAAGATTCAATTCAGTGGTGCATCGTATAGAAATTAATGAAATAAAAAAACTTAACTCCCTGGAAATTTGCATAATAATAATTTGTAAAGTCTCCTCGTATGGATTCTTGAGAGTGTACTCAGACAATATACAAAAATTTAACGTGATGTGATACAGAAAACTGAGGCAACTGTCAAATAAAACGGAAAAAAAAATTAATTTTGATTTTGAAGGTGCCGTCAGCGCCCTATGTAGGGTAGTCCCTATGGGTTGTTCCGATATTCAAGGGGATGTTTTTCTAGATTATTCTAAGACGAAGATGTTATATAAATATGTGTCCTAAAATGAGTATTTTCCGGGATTCAGGATGTTAAATACTAAGGAAAATAAAATATTTAAAAAAATTACTTTTAAATCACAAAATAATAAGAATGGCAACGGAATACGTATGTAGTACTTCATTATTTTGCGTGCTAACTTTATCTCTTTAACGAATTTGCTATTATTTTCCACATAGTTTCTCAACGTGGCATATTTTTTTCTCAAAAACGACTTATTATATCAAAAAACACGAGAAACACTTTCTGAGTATTCGGAATCATTTATTTAAACAAATTTACCCAATTTGGAGAATATCAGTCTGGTACCCTCCATAGAAGAGAAATGTAATGTTTGGACTACTGTGTAAGTATACCGAGTTTCATTAAAATACCATGTGCTATTTTGAAAATACAAATAAAAATATTTTATTTTTCTTAATATTTAAAACCTTGTATCTTGGAAACGACTTATTTTAGGACATACGTTTATATAATATTTTCGTCTTAAAACAATCCAAAGCATCAGCTCCCTAAATATCAGAATATTTATAAGGACTACCCTGTATATCACAACATAAAGCTAAATGACAATCTCGCACCGTTCTTCTGTCATTCAGTCTAGTGGACTATTGGTTGAGGTGCAGCTTTCGTACAATTGTACTTCTTTCACAGTGTTGCCACTTCTCATAAAAATCATACACATCCCTGACTCGTGCCGGCATCTTTCCAATTCTTGTGGTCAATTTAATTTTTAATCGAGTGAAATTGCCATAAATTAGACTAAAACGATGCGAAGACACAAAAATGCCACTCTGCACGACGATGTATGCAAATAGAATTTTAAAAATAACTTTGTAAGTTTGTTTACTAACATTCGGTTTCGGGTCATCGCTCTATTATTCAATCATGTGAATCGTGGAATTAAAATAATGCGATTGGAATTAATGCGGGAAATATTATATCCCATACACAAGGCATCTATTTAAGTGTGTTATTAAAGCAAATAGCGCAAATCATTTGTATCCAACTACATTGGCTTACGTTAGGCAAGGAAACTGAAAGAATTGATCGGTACAAGCATAACGTTGCGAAAAGCCACAGTTAATAGTGCATAAACTACGAAAAAATGGAATGCATGAACAAAAATCTGATGTTACCAAGTAGAATATAACGGAGGTAAAAGTACCAGGTCATTATTATGGTAAAAAGTCTCAAGTCATTATTCGTTTCGAGGTTCGCAGTATTTACTTTCCGAATTTAGTTAATCTAATGAGATTCCCCTTTTGTAGGTGTCGCGTATTTTTGGCCATAAACCAACTAAAAAGTGAGTAACGACCAACATAACTATAAAGTATAATTTACGACCCAATTAAGAACTATCCTGGCACCTCATCGGAATATTCGATGTAGGTGTAATCTGCCTTGCATAACAGTTTGCTGACACCTTCCAACCCAGACCTCACAAGAAGCTCTCAATAGCCTTATTGTTACATCATCATCCATTCAATTGGCCTTTCAAGAATGACCGCCTGTTCAATACCCATAGGCCTAAAATTTTCCACTGAGCTATAAATAATTTAAGGAAATGTGCAAAATGCATGTGAGCACAAATATAAATAAACTTGCATCGCCTGAAGATATTCAGTTTCTAGATTGTCCATATTAGGCCCAACTGACCTGTTGGCTAAAAATTTGTAAGACCTTCTTAAGTAAATTAAGTAGTCATAATGATGAGCGACATAGTGATAAGGCCTAGTTTTTTTTAATAAATTGATCTCTTCGAAACACCACTGCTTTTGAAGGAAATAATGACAAATCTCCACTAATTAAAATTGTTCACCTGGGCTCTCATTAGTTACCAGATCACACGGTCATAATGCGTGTCAAGACTGGGAATACTTAAAACATTGACACAGAACATAAAACCAGCACTTTCTAATGGTTAATGAATTTTTCAACATTGTTAATTTGTCTTTGAAACTTTTGCTTTTGCTTCACCTTTGTTTGAATCCGATTCGAGAATAAATATTTCGCGCCACTATGCTTTTATATAGAATTTGTCCCATTCAGTGTCCATAAGGTGAAAAATTGTCAACTCCATATGCCAGCTAGGCATAATCTTATCGCTAGCAATGCCAAAAGTGCCCAATCATAAATATATATTTTTTAAAATTTAACCTATCAAAAATTCATAACTTATCTCTTGGTGTTTTATGCAGAACTAATCCCATATTTCTAGAGGAAAAAATTTCCAATTTTATCTTACAAACAGTGGCGCACCAATCTCTATCTTCAGTTTAGCAATATCCCTCAAAAGATTCAGAGAAGCATGTAAGAAAAAATGTAAAAAATTTCCACTTCCAGAAAGAAAAATTCCACCTCACTGCGTTTTCTTGATATGACAGCAAATCTCCTGTAATTTGCGAAGTGTATCGTCATTTTTATACCTATTTTTCTGAAACTGTCGGTTAATGATTAAAAGTGTGTCTGTAAGAGTTTTAGTTCATAATCGAACCATCCAAGGATGACATTGTACTCAAATTAGTAAATATTTGAGATTTCTTTGACGATTTCTTGTCGAAAGTGGGCATCAATTTTCAACTATTTTCCTTCCTTTGTTGGTCGATATCTCCATAATTTATGAACCATTACAATAATTGGAAAAGTGACATGAGATTCATTACACCACCGTTTTAAACCAAACCACAAGAAGGTCAAAAGAACCCAACTAAAGACGCTGGGCAAAATAAAGTTAAAACTACAATAACTCATAACTGTCATAACTCCCTCTGTATGCCACTGCTTGTCGAATAGGATTCTAATCTCACCCCTTTGATGAAATCACAAGAATAATGGGTCGCAAAATTGGAAATTAGGGGCGTGCAACGCAGGTTCGATTCTAAGCTAGAAACAAATTGAGTTGATGCCAGAATGAATTAAAATGTTATAACTTTCAAATCCGTAAATCTTAACTATAGATTTTCAAATAGAGATAGACCGAACCCTTTCGAAAAAATCATAAACCACGAGTCCATTTAATTGGAAGCTGACGCATCACAAATTTTAAAACGTTCTTGAGATACCTACTTTTTGTACATTTTTCAAACATTTAATAGTCGATATCTCAAGAATATGAAAACCAATTAACCTTAAGAAGTATATAAAATTTATCGCCGTTTCGAGCTTTAGAAGCCTACGTAACAGAACTTTTGATAGCTGCTTTAGATTCCGAGATTCAGACTCATGATATATATACATTTTTTTTAGTTTTACTTATTAAAGCCTCTTTAAATGAATGTAGTAAATGCTAAAATATTGAAAAACGCCCAACTACATAAACATTACTATAAATAAAGAGGAATCCTGCATTATTCATTCCGCCTGCCTTATTAAAAATTAATTCAAAAACATAAATTCGATTTCCCGAAACACGCGAAGAATATCCAATAGTTATAAATAGGTTCGAAATGCCATTGAAGGCCAAATCTACAATAATATTACACTTTTGTGCCATAAATTCTCTATTATTGGACCAATCAGGCTGATATTGGTCGGCCTTGGTGTATTAACTATTAACAATCTAAAGGGACACGTGTCCTGACTCTAGTGTCCTTCGGAAAAGACATGTGCCTGATCGGAACAATAACAATCAAGAAGGAATCTATTATTTAGCATAATCATTCATAGAATTAAAAAAAAATGAGGAAATCCACAAATTTAATAATAATTTTATTGTTACGAAATGCATTTTTTTTCTTAAAACCTCACAGAAATTAATGGAAAACTTCAGTCCTTCCAAGGCTCTTAAACATAAACAAAAGTTAAGTAAAAGTGTTTAAGGTTAAGATCAAGAGTAAATCCAGTCATCAGCATGTTTATTCAATTATTGTGTACTTTCTAGTGGCCTCCAAGTACTCTTCACAAAGCTTTTCAATCTCAACCAAACAATGCTCTTGCATAACTCCCAATTAAAAGCTTTTATTAGACATATTTGAGCCACAGATAGCTGAAAATGTATATCAACAGCTCATGCTGCATGGAAAATTATCAAGATTTAGGTAAAGTCCGTGATATCATGTTCACAAACCCACGCTCATTGACGCATTTGCAGTTACTTATTCGTTCAATGGCTATATGGTAATCGAACTACATATGAGGAATTCTATATAATGTTCCACGATTGACAATGATCTGGTTAGCTTAGTGAAGAACTAATTAGCAAATCTCCATACATTTGCATATTCAAATTATTCTGAAATGTTTTATGCTCATTTGAGTCGGATCAAGAGCAAACTTGAAAGGTTCAAATAAGATTTGAAAACAATCAGGGTGAGGCCGAAATGTTTGCATACATTATTTTGTGCGAAACCTGTTGTTGAACCCACGAATGAGATCTGAGGTTTGTTTCATAAAGTTAATTAAATTGATTCGCTGATTTACTTAACGTTGGTATTAGGAACAATGACTTTCAGTCGTTGGGAGCTTTTGAGTTGGAATTTGAAAGTACCACGGAGATTAAGGCAACACCCAGGCGAATAGATCGGGTTAGCTCAAGCTTTTTTGAATTAGGTTAGTTTGGGTTAGGTTAGGTAGTTATGGTTATCAGAGCCAGAAAGTTTTCATGTGAAATTCTTACGCCCATTTCGCTCTGTGCGCCAGGTCAATATTGTGTTCAACAATGATTCCAGTTAATTCAAGTTAATTGTGATGATTTTTTCAATCCATTGCCCCTTGCGTTAGGTTAGTTCAGATCTATCTTTTCAAAAATAATTGCGTTGAGTCTGTCACTCTACCGCTTCGTTGTCCCCTTGTTTTTTAGACTATTTTTCGGAATTAAGTACTTGATGATAGCTCAGGTCAGACGATTCTCCAATTCAATGCATCTTCCATCAGGTTAAAAGTACATTTATATGAATGTCCTAAAAATTCTTCGCAGGGGAATCCGGGTTAGTTAGCATTTGTTTACTCCTTCTAACGGGTCGCTGCATACATTTGGTCTAGGAAGCAATTCTTGGACAAAATCGGAATCAAACAGAGTATAATTAGGTTGACTTCATTTAATGTTGAACTTTCACAAAATATCATCTCAATTTTGACATATTTGAGATTTCATAAAAAAGAAATTGATGATCTGAACATTAAAAGACTCGCAAATTCTTTAAATTCATAATGCTCTAATCTTTGGATCTAAAATCTATTTTAGTTATCCTGGAGGGAGTTATTTTTTTAAGAATATCAAAAATACTCTAAGCGTGGTATTCCTACTCATAACTGATTATGAGAGTGTAAGTTTCGCTCCCAATCAGAACAGATTAGTTTAGGAAGCATTCAGGTTAACTCAACCCAAGTAATTTTTCACTGCTTTCTAAGTTTATTTATCTTTGAAAATGCTTAAACCCACAGCTGCACATTAAATGATCATTCGTACACCTTCATTGTCTTTATTGATTTTTTTACAACGCGATTCAAGCAATTCTACCTCTACTCGTTATCAGGCCGGACGTCGTATAAAAAACTCAATAAAGACAATGGAAGTCCGAATATTATCATTCAATAATGAATCATAGTCTACCACCCCCAGCTGAACATGCGGATAGTTATACTGACACATAGGTCAGATGAGTAAATGTGTTTTCGTGTCTTTAAAAATTAGTCTATTGGACATGTTTTCAAGTGAGTTTCTTGCAATTTTAATACATAGTACTTTGAATCCGTAATTTACTTTATAATAAAGACTGATTAACTCTGGTCGATTTAACATATTTCGCGTAGATAGAAAATCTGAACGCAAACGTCTTCAGAGAGTACTGGAATGTGGAATTTAGGAAGAAATTTGTTCAGGACGCAGAAAAGTTTCAACCATACATCGACTTTTCTTGAGACTGGGATTTCCTGAATAGAATATAACTTGAATGAAATATCCTAATATAGACGGTTTGAAACCTTTCTTGGAATTCTAAAACGAGTCTTTCTTGACCACTTCCTCGACAATTTCATAAAATATCTTGCACAATCTGGATACCTATGAGGGAACCTCCTCAAACCTGGAATTCTAAGTTTGCTTTGCTGTTTACTATACCATTTAAGCGAGCTTGAGAATGGAAGTGTTGATTTAGTGCTTCCAAAAAATCAGATTTCCATTCACGCCTCCAGATTCTTCAACTATAAATTTCGTAGTAATCAAACCTGACCTACCCGATTAAAACATCCTAAATAGTTATTGATTATCAAAATAATTTAATTAATGATCAAATATTTGCAAATCAACCTCTTAATTAAGCAGATTAGGCAAACCGCATTGGTTCGGTTTCGGTTTCTTTTTGAATTAAAACCCTAATTAGTGAAAAACCACGAATAACCTGAGAATAAACTCAATATAAGATTATTTCATTCATGTAATTCGTTTGTTATAGTTGAATAATCGCTTGCCTAACAACCTGAGGGATTCCCTAATAAATACCTCCATTAGAGCGTTTTGTCCACTATTTTTAATTATAATATGGAATGTAAGTTAAATCACGGTTAAAACATTTCCTCAATTAAAATGTTTGCTTTTTAGAGTCTATTGCAAAAAGTTAATGGGGAATATCCCAAAAAAATGTCCAGCATTGCCGGAACTGGATCCTCGCAAAATTACATGGAAACATCTGCGGAATTTCTGTTTTCATGTTGTTTCTGTCCATAAAGCGTAATTATAATTAATGAAAACTTATGGATCAATTGTTTAGAATGTGCAGCAATTCTTGTGTGTGATCCCACGAAAATCTTGGGCTGCATGATGTAGTTGTCGTATTTTTAACACGACAAGTCCCCTTCCATAAAACCCACTTGGCATCGTTCAGTTAGAACCAGTTCGATCCAAGGAGTCTCCAAAGAATTCAATTAAGACCAAAATTCGAAATCGAGTGTCGTGTTTTCGGTTGAATGTCGTCTTCATTCCGATTTCGACTTTAGTACGGACGACAAGCGTTTTGGTAGATTCGGATAGTTAGTGTCGATTTGGCGCTAAAGTTAATGCATTTATCTAGATCTTCTAGAAGAAGCAAAGACCGACGAGTCAAGTTTAGATTCTGTGAAATATTTTGCGAAGGTACGTAAATTCTAGAAATATTCACATCAGGATGTTCAGAGGAATTCGCAATCTAACTGTTTCGAAACCGTCCGAACTTTGTGAAAGTTGATTTGGCTTGAAACGACTGAAACCGCGTAATGAAATATCAATGCTCTCGTTGATATTATAAAATCCATAAATCCTATGATTTCTCTGATTACATTTTTGAATATAATTATGAGGATTTCCGCATTTTACGGGTAAATCCGTTAACTAAAATTAGAACGTTTTGCTGCCAATCGGTTTGCGGTATTTACTGCCATTCAGCAAGCATTTATTCAGCACCCACCATAATTTTTCTACTCATCAATTTGTTTTGCAACGTCTTCTTTCCGTCGATTTTCTTTGCTGGCCAACAATTTGATGGTGCAAAGTCTCATTTTTTGACCTACATAACATAACACTAATAACACCACCAAACAGTTCCTCCATATCCAGACCTCATTGGTTCTTCTCTATCAATCAAACTTCCTTTCCTGCTTAGTATGACATGTGCATTGAAAGTCCTTTGAAAGCACTGATGGAAGGATATTTGGAAAGCAATTTTAGGTTATCTTAGATCAATCCTTTTAATCCTTCCATTGGTCTTTTCAATTAGGTTTTAAGCCCCACAAAGTAATCACCCAGATTAAATTACTCATTGTGGGTTACAGAGTAAATATAACTTTCAAACCTGAAACATAATTTCCTCTCCATTAGTTAATTTTTATGAAATTCAGGTTAGTGAATGTTTGTATAAACGAAATTTAAATATTTATATGTGTGTTGCTTTTCATGCATAAAGGATGTATTTTTATCCTCAAGAAAATTCGCCAAGCCTTTGAGTTGATGTTATTTTCGGTTCGTATTGTTTTTCTTTGTTGCTTATTAGGTCGAGCAAAATACTGAACTCTACAAAGTTATCAAAATATTTTGGCCAAAGGAAAGGATAACACAAGCTTTCAACCTAAAAATTAACTTTAAGAGAGTAAAACCCTCTTGTGGCAAATGGCAAATCATTAAAATTTATTTTCAAAGTACAATCCCGCCTAAAACGTACTGTATGCATAATTACTGGTGGTATTTTCCTTTTTAAAGAGGATATATTATCTTTTTTAAAGATGTTTAATTATCATTAAGTACTCATTTAGTGTTGAACACTAAAAGGATAATAAGTTTTTATCGAAAAACTTAAAATCCCTTTATTATCCAGTTAAGTTGCAATGGTTTTTTTTACTAAATTTGTTTAATCAAAAAAAATTTAATCGAGTTTAGGAAGTTATATTTCCAGCATAAAGTTGAGAAATTTAATTCACGGCAATGTATGTATAAATTTATTGAGTCTATGATCTAGTTGAAAGTCAGTTATGAATATTATAAAGTTTAATCCTCCTTAAACCATTTTGAGTTCCTCAATAAATAGTATTTGACAATGGGTTTGATCCATAAAAACCCCTAAATAGCATTGTGTATATTTACTGAGCAGTGTTTCCTCGTAAGCGTTTCTTTGCAACTTTAATTAAACTTTGAGAAATTTTATATGTAATCTTGATCGCTTTATTTACCAAATTAATTTAACAAATTGATTTTTTTAACCAGTTTTAATATATTTAATTACCGTCGAAGTCATCATTTAATTTTTGTTCTCTTTTTAAAGGTGTCTATATTGAGTGATTGTTTTCCTTTCTAAATTTAGTTAACTAGGTACCTTTAAAATTTAAAAGTTATTGAGTATTTTGAAATCATTTCCCCAGGAAGCATATATTGGAGTTTAATTTAATAAAAGTGAAGAAGTAATAATTCCTCACTAAATTTATTGAAAATGAGCAATAAATTCTTGAAAAGATTCCGATACTTAGTTTCCTGGATAACTTTTCAAAAATTACCATTTAGTGAGATTTTAGAGATGAAAGTGCCCTTAGTGTTTTGGTTGTGATATTGTAGATTCAATTTGTAAAAACTAATAAGAAAATTCCAAACATATTTATACTATTCACAATTTCCCTTGACTGTAACTTCTATATTAGATGTTCTTACTCAATTATCTACAAAATAAATTGGGGTAACTTTTAAATCTCTCTTAACACGAACTTGCTTATCTTATACTTTAATCAAAATTATACTTAAAATACTGCCAACTTGCTCTACCCAAACCCACAACAAAATAAAATTATGGCACAATCGAAAAGCCTATTGAAGCTCGTGCCAAATTATTCTGTGACTTGGCATCAGTTGTTAAAAAATTATGTCCAATTTAACCATCAACACCAAGTTTATATGCAGTTCGTAAATCGAATACGTATACGCGGAATACCACTTAAAAACTGTAAATTTAATTACCTTCGTTAAAACTTGTATAGTGACCACTTCTGTAACCATTTTCAAAAACTTTAAAAAAATAAAAATATAAATGTATTTCTCGTACAACTTGTATGTATTTTCCTAAGATATTCGATCCAGGCCGTAATGTAAACGTGCTAACAACTATTTCAATAAAGACTGACATTAAATGAAAAGTTCTAAAACGTTTTAATAAAATTATTAACGAAGAGGAGTTTTATTTAAAAAGAACTCGTGAAGATAATATAGGCTGTTTTGAATCATTATAATGATGTGTTTATATTATGTCGTATCTATTCGTGTTTGGAGATATGATTTTATGATGGCACCGTCTAGGAACTACAGGTTTTCCATAAAAAAGTATGGTAAAATGGGAACATCAGACATAAAACTAATTACCCACCCAAATACAAAATAACCGAACGTTATTCAAGCTGAATATGTTAAATTTAAAGTCAAGGTTTTGCGAATATTGACCCAATTTCTGTAATTTGTCTTTTTTTTTGTTCATACTGAGTATGGCAATGTTAGTGTTAATCAGCTAATTGATTTTAATTAAGTTAACTTTCAAAAAAAGTCCCAATGTTGATATTTGATAAAGCTTCCACTGATTATAAGATATATTAATAATATCAAGAACTCGAATGAATCCGATTTTTCTCAGCTAAGATGATTCAGAGTTAAAAAAAAACTTAAGAGAAGATCCGGACCACCTGGATCAAATTCAAAACTGCCTTGATTTTAGTGAACTTAACAGCGAAACTGTTGAACGAAACATTGAAAATTAATCTAATAAACCTGAATTAATACGAATCGTCTAAGGATAGTCAGCTTTCCAAACGAACCGTAAGCTTTTAGGTAAGGAAACTTTAAGAAGAACCCCCAAAATAACGTAACTAAATGAACTAGGAATAATCCACAATTTTTAAACCGAAATTTTAATCCACGAAAATACGAAATAATCAAAAAACCTTCCAGGTTTTTCTTATTTTTTCTATTTAATGAATTTTCCACATTTAAAGAATTCAAAAATAAAATTTTAGGCAAGCTCCATCAATTCCCGAGATATTTATATGGAACCAATTTTTAAGTCGTCATTTCTTTTCTTTCCAGTTAGCTTTTTTCGCAATTTTTGACTTGTAGATGCTTCAGTTCGTCTACCCAGTTTTTCCCCTATCCACCCTGTAAAATATTTTCTTGGTCATTTATAATCGAACATTGTCTGCTGATATTTTATTATATTTGTGTCGTAAAATATTATGACGGTAGCTCGTAAAAATTGGTGCAACTATAGCACCTCCATATATTGTGTCACGACCAATAAAACTAACATTAAAATACATTTTGAATATCTTTTTGTTTTGTATTCAAAAATTTACGGTTAGATCATCTTATAAAACTCTTTTAGTTTTCATATTAGCTTTATGATAGTCATTTCCCTTATACAAGGTGTTCATTAAGTACTTGCACAAAATTTAAAGTGTGATTCTTTGATTCATTTTAGAATAAAAAATCTATATGAACATGGATCCATATCGGCTGGGTTTTTGAGATACCGGTGTTAAAAAAAAATGTTTTTTGTTTGGTATTTTGATTATATTTTCATTCAATAACATGTCAATTTGACGAACTTCTGGATATTTGGACTATCGTTAATGTTAAATTCAAATATTTACTTAGTTTTTGTTTATTTTAGAGAGCTCCACATATAGTGTTATACATATATTTAAATAACCATAATTCTTAGCATTTAAAACTTTTGAAATATTAAGAGTAAATATTTTTTGGCTCGTTTTTTCCAAGGCAGCTGTTTTCAGCAATATGTACTAAGAGTTATGATTATTTAAATCCAGATACAACACTATATGTGGCGCCATCTAAAACTAAACAAAAAACTAAGTAAATATTTAAGTTTCTTAAGCATAATTTTTTGAACCCCCGTATCTCAAGAACTCAGCCGATACGACTCCATGTTTATGTGGCTTTTCTATCCTAAAATTAATCAAAGAGTCACTCTTTAAATTTTATACAAGTATTTAATAAACACCCTGTATAGTCGTTATGAAACATTATTTACATTTCAGATAGTATACATTTTTTAAGAGCTACAAACAGTTTTTTTCCACATTAGACTCATAAAATTAAAACTGCCGCATTAAAGATGATTAAGCACACTAAAAAACAAAGGAGAGCATTAATAATTTGTAACTTAATTTCAATTTTACTTTCTTCAAAAATCATCAAATGTAGATTTCATTATTCACCGTATTATTTGCGGATTATACACATTACAAAAATGCCTATCAGGAAATTCACGTTCGATAACGCAACAAAAAAAAATCATTAAAACGATATGTTCCACACCAAATAATATTTTGGAATATTTTTATCTTTATCCTTATGATTGAAAAAAAAAACAGATGTTCATCACCAAATTTCCCTGTTTGACCTTCAAACAATACAGTAATCGTAAGTCTTAGATGAATAGCACCAAGATAATGATACCTTCAATGCTACTTTTAAATCTATGCAAGCATTAAAGGCCGGATTACACCTATCTAACTATCTATACATCTAGTTTATCATTAGTTTGTTATTACTAGTTCTGCATATAAGATGTTATGCCTGTGTGAATATGGACAAGGTTAAGCTGATTGTGTAATTTTTATTATTCCTTACTCTCATATTAATTTGTTTCTCCTATTTTTCAGGTGAGTTTTGCTTTGCTTCGACCATCCCGCCAAAGGACAGTAAGTAGCAATTAATCAATAATTAGAACAACAAAAATGAGTAAATTACCCTTTTTACCAAATGACAAAATGTTAATAACCCAGACAAACATCAAATTAACATACAGATTGTCTCCTTTCAGTATCTAAATATTTCAAACGTGGTCAAGGGAACTCTTGGTGATAACCACATGTAGTGGGTTGATGGGTTTTAAATGTTCATTGTGGTGTTATGATGGTCGATTAGCTCTTTATCGCTTTGTAGGTAGTTAAAAAATAAATGTCGTTATCGAAATGGGCATTTGTGTACAACAAAGACATCGATAAGCTCGGTCGAAAAATGTCTGCCGTATTATCGTAACTCGTCTTCGGTTATTTCATTTGTAGAGAAGTTTATGACTTTTTTTTTAAATCAACTTTAAATTCCTCTTTTCTTTTCCAACCAAAAATTACATCAACCTCCATTTCGACAATATTCAATTTCCCCAGAGTCCATTTTGCAACATAATATACCTACGTTTTTATCTTTTGTTACAAATAGCTGCCCGCTGTGCAGGTTTCTATTCGTTGCATAAATTTTAATTACCTCACAGTAACATAATAACAATATGTATAAAGATTATCAAAAATGTGGGAAACGAGCTTTAATCTTCACTGATAATTGGTCAAGACAACAATGTTGAAGCCACGTTCTGGTTAGCTGATGTTCTCTTCATTGCTTACCCAAAGTGTTTGTAAATAGACATGAGCAACCACCCAAAACCGTTTAATGTAGTACATTTTCTGTAAACTTCTGAGGAATGCAAGGAATTGATTAAAAATTCATTTGTAAAAACATAAATTATACATCTGTGAACCTTAAATGAGCGAAAGTGAGTTTTCGGAGATATTTGCGTAAAAACACCAATCTCGGTAGGTATATACTGGTTTTTCGTTTAGATTTTGGCACATAAAAATCTAAGCAATAACTTTGGATGAATTAATATGATTAATTCAATCAAAGGCTATACGTGGGTTACAATCTCGGGAATTAATTTAAACGTTAATCTAAATTAGCCTATTCGCCAGTATGTGATTCTTACGAATTGTAATAATTGTAAAAACATTGCATAATTAGTCACTTTAAGAAATTTAAATTTATAATTAAAAAAAAACTCCCCATATTTCTAGAAATGCCAAGCTGAGCTTCATAACCTTGAAAATCATTTTTATTATTTATTTCCTTACGTAAAGACATTTTAAAAATAAATATCCTTCGATTCATACGTTGTTGTCTTCATACATTTTTCTGTGATTCTCTCATTGCTGTGTAGTAAAAATTTTAAATACATAATAATGTTCCTTTATCATCGTATACCAGTAATGCTGTTTTTGCACTTCGAAAATTGAAGCAACAAACTTACTCCCCCTGGGGAGAGACAATCAAGTGGGTCATATATTCCCAAGGGAGTGACACAATTTTCTTCGTTCTCACGTTAATTCCAGCAGCAGGAAAAACTTTAAACTTTGAATATTGAAGAAGTGTTCTTAAGTTCTCCGAAAATGGGCTCAGCTGTGTTGTGTTTGGTATCATCAAAATTATCCATGTATCTTTTAACAATCAATTCATTTTTTAGCCCTCCATTCGCTTGAACTGTCCTACATTGGCACCGGTGTCTACTAAAAGTGTGGCAGATATCTTCTGAAACATATATTTACACCCATGCAAATATTGGCACCTTCGTACACAAGTTTGACACCACAATTTTTTGCAAAAATTTACCAAAGAGTTCTTTCCGCCTGATTAATTGAGACATCTACTTTTAACCACAAACCTTCAATTCACATAATTCATCGCATTTCTTACAGTAGCAATTGTAGCAGAGCCATAAATACTGACATCATCGGTTGATAATTGTCGGAGCTCGCACACCCGGCAGGCACCTGCTATCCCCATGATCAGAGCAATCTTCAAAAATATGAAAATATGGAAATGTTTACCACATCATTTACCTTTATTAATAGATGGCAATCGCCAGGAGCGTTCAGTGCCAATTTAGATATTCGATCTGCAACACTCTGGACTTTTTCGGCCTGTGGCACACTTCTCGTCTTTCGATATGTCCCAATGGTCTTAAGAGACGAAAGATGCTCCCAGTACAGAGGACTTAACTCAAAAATATGATGCGTGGAGTTACCTCAATTCTTCAAAAAAATATGCTAAGAAGAATGCACCTACTTGCATTTCTTCGCCCCATTCTTGAACTCCATATGACGTTTTTCGTGCTTCAATTTTAACTCTTTAAAGCGTTTTCTAATCCCTTTGTGATTTAAAGACATTTTACAGAGAAACGTAAGAGAATTAAACGACTTACTTTAATCTTTTGATATATGATATGCTATTATTATTCATTGACACGGGATTATCTGGAGGTTTTAGCACTGATACATATTTTAATGATATCTACGTCATGTAAGTGTTGAGGGATTCTACCGGAGGTCAGGAATGTATCAGAAAAGTTTCACGCAACGAATGAAGACGATATTTCATTTAAAATACTCAAAATGTTGCCTGAAGAAGCATTGATCGCTCTACTCATGGCATGAATATATCTTTCTCTAAAAGTAATTTTTTTTAATCGTTAGACAAAGATTTCAATCCCGGAATATTAGAATAAGAATCGCCAATCTGTACTGATGCCAACATATAACACTTTCCCATTTTTTAATCAGGCATAGTACTTTGAGGGCACGTCAGTTCAGTTTTCAGTCATCATAGAGCACTAATGATGCGAAATTGCCCTGTTGTTGAGTTTCCACTTAACGACCAATGACGTAATGATTTTGTGGTCATTACGACATTTCTAATGCTTTTGACTGTGTCAGTAGTTTGATTTGTTGGTCTAGAGTTTCAGACGTGTAGCTCTGCAGTAACTTCAATCCTGTGAGAGTAGAAAAGGACGAAGAGTGTGCGGGGAGGTACTGAGCCCCTTTTAGAGGACCACCTCCGATTTAGACTTTGCTATTGTTGAAGAAAGTGTTAGACTGCTTTATCCAACTGGGTGTAGAAGAGGGCCGTCAGATTTTTCAGTAGTGTCCAAGCCAGGAGTAGTGTTTCACCGTGAGTTCTGAAGAGCGTTTCCGTCATGTCTCTGCAATGTTAAGACAGCAGCTGTGATATTGGTGAAATATCACATCGATGGGCATGTGACAAGAACTGTTTTCTGGAGTCTCAATGAAAAATCTATTTAGAACACGCCGAAGTACCACCTAAAGATGTTGTGTATCAGGAAAATAAGTTTCAAGAACTTGCAATTTTGTTGCGTTTTTTTTTTAGCACCGTGTATAGTACCCAAAATAACTTCTGTTTTGTTTCGAAAAAATGACGCAATCCCTTGAAAACAAATGTAAATGCATCTCTGTTTGAACACGTAATTCATCTGTAGTTTTTATACAGTGACAGAAATGAACCCTGAACGATCTTGTTCCAACATTACAACTGTGTTTTCAGTAATTTACGCTTGATTAAAAATACCAGGGGCACGGGCATCAAGTTATTATGAAAAGTGGCGAGAATGTCGATTCATCTTACGTCGAGGTTCCTAGATTGGCAAATTTCCGAAACCGTTATAAAATCTCTGCCTAACTAGTAATATTAAAAGTCATGTTGTATCCAAATGAACTTTCGAGTTATATAAAAGGATGAAAAAAATGTGCCGTTTGAATCTTGATTCGATTACAATGAGGCTTTATTATTCCGTTTTTCGTTGTTCTGATGGACGATTACTTTTGATGCCGAGTTGAATAAAACAATTTCAGCGAACGTGTTGATTGATAGGCAGAAATTGTGGGCGTTGCTAAACAGATCGCGTGACACTCAAAAGAAGAAGATCGAAATTGCAGTAATTCCAAAAATATTTACCTTATTCATTAATGGTTTCCTTAGAGCCTCTTCATAAATTTGAGCCATGATGATTTCCTCGTGGCAGACTAAAAAAAATTAATTTGAATGTTGTATTCCTCAACAAAACTACCTGAATTTAGTCCTCAATCCAAAACTAAACCATCTTTCCATCAATTCCACGCAAATCCCCCATAACCGCATCTCTTTGTCCTGAAAACAAAGGTCCACTCAAGTGAAACACAAAGCCTCCATTGTTTCTCGTCCGAAAATCCACCGTACAATGAAGCAACTTTTCGTTTCATATCCCATAGTCCATTCAATGCTAATTTGAAAAATACCATTTATTGCATGCGAATAGGTGTTGATCGTAAATCTGCAAACATTTAGCTGATATAATTTACCATATTAAATTTATTGCTGGAACATGGAGCTGGGCATAATTAGCCGAGGCATTAGCGTCCTATCCAGGGTTATCAGAGAAAATTTTAAACGTGACTCTAGAGCTATTACTAAGCAAGCATATGAAGAAATAATTGGGTAAAATCGGTAATTTTCAATAAAAGATGCAAGAAAAGCATTAAAAGACTATTGTTTTCAGTTGAAAACGTGCGACGCTGACCGTTTGACGGTATTTCATAGATTTCCTGCGATGACCGTCACTTGCTTATTAGCTGATATTAAGGAAAACAACATGTATCTTCCATAAAATTGCAAATTTTTCTCTATTATTACTTGTAATGGAACGTTACCTACGGAAATGAGCTTTTAGTATCTTGCCGTCATCTCGGGTGTCGAATCTAACTATTTAGTGCTGTGTTACTATAGGACCTCTACAATTTTTATTGAAAAAAAGGAAACGGTTTCTCACGAATCGTAATAATTAACGTCGATTTCAAACAATGAATAATTATTGCAATCCCAATAATTTTTAATACAACGAATTTCGTGATCAACAGTGCATCTCCAACTTTACGCAGTTGAAAACACGCAGCAGCGATAGTTAAATCAAATTGTTAGTCCCAGAAAAGTGCCAAAATGGTGCAAAATAGCCTTATCAAAAGGCTTTCTCTGCAGATTCCCGAACCTTTGAGACTTCAGCAGAAACAGAGGAGGATGTCAGTAAGGAGCTTTTATTGGGTCATCGTCAATCCCATGGTAAATATTGTTCGATTTTGATGGTACATTTTGCCCATAAACAGTGTTATTTATATACGTCTCCCAACTTCAAGAGGTGATATTTTAGGTGATTCTAAGACGAAAAATTGACATAAATATAGATTAGGTAATGGTTAGTTTTCAAGATACAAAGTGATACACTTTTTTTTAATCGTTACATATGGAAAAAATAAATAAATCACAAGAAGATGCAAACTAATATGACGTTGAAAGTTGTGACAGATTTTAGTGTAATATAAAGGAAACTTTTAAGCTAGAAATTATTGCCCCTTTTGCTAATGGCGTGCCCCTGGAGTAAAGCCGTAAATTTGCGAAAAATCAAACTTTTTTTATTAAAAAAACTTTTGAAAATAGGTAACACGAAACTTTCAACAGTTGCTGAAAATAGCCTTCTTCAACTTCAATACAAGCATCAGCTCGTCTTAATATCGAATGCTAAACACTAAATATTCCGGGCATATATCTTATCTGATTACATAAATCCCGTATCTGATTAATTCTTCTTTAATTTGGTCGGAGTACTATAAACGAAGGACACCCCTAAAAGAAAAAAATCTAACCGATTTAAATCCGGTGACCCCAGTGGCCATGACTCTATGTAATTTGAATAAAATATAAAAGTTTTAAAAAAATCAATGGCTCATAAATAACAATAATAATAATAAATAACACTGTCAAATTTTAACAACATCGGCTAAGGAATTATTAAAATTTTTGCGAAAAATTTGTTTTATTTATTTTGACACTCCATATCATAAAGGTGAAGGATTACTGGACCGACGTTTATATAAATTTTTCGTCTTAAAATCAATGGAAGAAGTACCCGTTAAATTTTGGCCACGTACTTAAAAACGCCCTGTGGTGGCAAGAAGAATGTTCGTTTTTAAGTTTCTAAACTTTGTTCTCAAGTTGATTTAAAAATTTCGTTTCAGGAGTCTCCAAAATCTTTTTATGAATTTCCTGCCTTAGCAGGAATATTCTTTGAAATATTCTAAAGTCAGAGAGTTGAGATTTTCCAGAATGGTTTGTCATGGTTATTTAGTTCTCATTCTCATTTGAGAGTTTTTTTCGTTTCTTCATTAATTAGATCATAAAGGAAAGCTGATGAGATGTTCAAATTGTTCTCAATTTATGTTTCAAACAGCAGCTGATTCGTACATATTTTTCGCAACCTCTATATGGCTGCAAAAATTCCTGTTGGAAGTCAAGTCGAATATCATGAGAACTTCATCTTCACTGACCCGAAACTAGAAGAGAAAAATTCGAAGTTTGTGTCTTCATAAACGACCGATTCCTATAATTATCACGTAATTCTCACGTACTTTTGACTCACTTTTAACTCTTTAATATCACATATCATATATCAAATTACATTTTTCATTCTTTTCTCATGTCAATAAATGACCTTTGTAGATGCACAATGCAATGCTTCTTAATTACACATAATGAGAATGGACACATCAATAATTTATCCGCGACAGAATAACATGTTTTCTTCATATTAGATATTGTTTTTAAAAATGCGCCAAATACGGTGTTTTTCCGATAACAAGCCTTCCAGAAAACTGCGTATTTATTGAAATTAAGTGTGTGAATCAATGAACATGTAGTCAATTGAATTCTATGCAAATAGGAAATCATTGAAGGTTATAGTGGCGGTTAATCTATTTTTTGTTGCGAAGGTTATGGTGGAATAATTTGATGAAAATCGCTAAAAAAATGTTGAAGATGATTCTTCCATAGAGCGACGATTTTATTCGAAGCAAAAGGAAAATTTACAAAGAAATCGACATATAGAAATAACCAGAGAAATTGCTCTGTGTGATATTGCACGCTAATTTCCATGCAATTAAGGGCCATTAGATCAGACTGCTGGCAACTTTACCTGGAAAATAATTTTCATGGAAACTGGTAACTATTCAATAACGTGCAATTATTATATGGTTTACATTACCGAAGTAAAGTTCTATTTTCACTTCCATTCCTGGATAAGAAATTGTTCCAAGAAAAAAAATGAAACATTTAAGTCTGGAGCGGTCAGTCTGGATCGGCCGCGGTCTATTATTAGTACACAAAACGTACTACGTTTGCCAAAACAACTCTTCCAAACATTGTGTTTTAAACGTATAAAAATATTTACAGGTTGCCTGCCTATTTTAACGCTTAACATTTGAACTTGATGGTGATATTTGATTGAACAACAGTTTACTTTTTTCAAGATGAATCTGGAGAAACCGGCTGAACCGAAAAAGAAGTTCTCAATTGAGATTCCGGAAATATTACGGCCCATCGAGAGGGTCAACTCCGTTAGGAGTTTTCTGTACTGGAATATCGTTGATGATGCGGTAAATATTGGGTTTTGTTTGGCATTTTTGCTTTGATTTTTTTTTTCAATAACCCCAATCAGTTCATTGTATAATGTCTTGAAGACTCCTCATCGTATTTAACTGCAACGCAACAGGAGTCCCGTGGCATGAAGCATCCAAAACTAACTAAAAAAAGTCTTCTAATAAAGACTTCCAGCCGGCTAAGAGAATACTAAGAATCAATTTCGCAGTACCAAGATGTTGATTATTTTTCACATATCATATTGTAATGGGTATTAATCACTGCCCATCGAAAGAGTTCTCGAAGTTAATAAGTATTCTGGGTGCTTGTAGTTGAGATCGCATGATGCCGATGACACTAACAGTAACAAAAGCATGGAGCCTGAGCATTTGAGAGTGTATTGTTAGATTTAAGTGTTACTTAGTCTTTGTAGTTGTAGTTTTATTCAGACTGGTGAATAAAAATTGAAACTACTAAAGTGCAGTTTAGTGGTTCAATGGAGAAGATCTGCGAAATATTAAATGTGCTAATCCAAACTGAATCAATTTCTCTCGTCTAAGGAAATTGTTTACGAACAGTGTTATACAACAGCATAATTAGTCTAGATGTTGAGGTGTCTACAGCCTCAGTCAAAAGTTGATCCACGTATCATTGGCCCCAAAAGACTATTGCTGAATTTATGATAAATTAATAAGAACAGTAACTACATGAATATAAAGCTTTTCGCTACGATTTAACGCACAATTGAACCTACAAATAAATATCTGCACATGAACATTCAGAAAGTTGCTATTTTACTTTATAACGTAGGTTTTTTCCATTCTCCAAACCTACTCTCAAGCCTTTAATTTTGTAGAAAACTCTTTGAAATTTTAGTCTCATATATTTTTTTCTTTTACTTCGTTTACATATAATGCTTCACAAACACGTGCTTATTAAAGCAGCGAAATTGCACACTATTCTCAGTAAAAACTAACTGAGAATAACATTCATGTTTTATTAAGGACTCGAAGGAGAACCCTTGTTAACGTCATCAAAACCTAGAAAAAGCAAACATTAAGAGTTACCTAAAATGTATGGAGTATGAATATCGAACATGTGTGAAACACATTAAATTCATGTTCTCAATCGGTGAGAAAGAGTTTTTTTCTTAACTAAAAAGTATGAAATGTGAATATGGAAAAACTGTGGAAACGCTTCCGTTCCTCGCCTCATTCACTGAACTATCATTTTCAAAGATTAATTTGAGATAAGTAATTGGTATTTGATCGTTGTACTAAACTTAACCCGTATTTTAGACATTTCTCAGTGTTTAAATGTTTTTAACGTGTCCCAGGTTGACTTCTTGTTCTGAATTATTTGGAATAACCCAAAAAAACTGTCTTGGCCCAAAAAAGTGTTCGGGAGACCAAAAAGGCATACTTCTTGAAGCTCAAATTATGAATTATTTAGAATTAACATGAAACACACACGTTTGTTCACAATCGCAGTCAGCATGACCCGATATCAATTAAATTATTATTTTGATATACCGCGCGCCCAAGGCAGAGTCATCATCAACAAACATTCTGAAATACATAGACAAAAATTATTAGAAAAAGGAAATCAAATTTTATTGCTACTTAAATGAAGAAAGGCCGGGAAAAAGGTGAAATTTATTTTTACATTATTAAAGAAAAATAAGCCGACTCCTGTATATTTAACCCATATCTTGAGCACTCTGAACATTAACCTAAACATCCCTCTTTCTTTTTTCAAACAAACCGTCATTTCTTACTTTCCTGTTGCCATTGTTGGATAATTTGGAAATTGGAGTCCCATTGGCTTATCTAAATCAAGAGTTTTATGCACAAAAAGAAATAATTTGCAATATCCAGGTCAGCACAAATAAGCTCATTTTGATCCTCAGCCGAGCCCAATATACGGTCTATATTAGAAGTTGGATGCATAGACATAGCTTAGGTCATTTAATATTTAAAAAAAAACACCTCTCCAACTTCACTTTATAATTTTTGCCAATTTAAATGAAGGACAACATCCCAAATTTTTCTTGGATCTTCACCTCACCTACGACCACCCAAGGTACCATTAATTTGATCTATGTTCGCCTTTTTACTACCAAAACTAACAAATCCACCTTCTAGTCTGAAAAGGCGAATATAATGTATTCAACAAGTGTTTTGACATATCATAAGCTTCCATACACGATTTGTACCTACCACCGGTACGCCAACCGCACGCCTTCGGTATAACAATGTACTAATCAGTGCTAAAATCTCATGTAAATCAATTTCAAACTTTAATAATTAATTGTTCAAAGGAAAAAGCATATAGAATACCAGGCAAATAAAGCTTATTGTTATAGTGATTAGCACTTAGTTTGTAGATTCATCTTTGAGACTTCGAATCAGAAAGAGATTTCGTCATCATTATAAAAATTAGGTAGGAAACAAAGCTTATTCCGTTTTTTTTTGCACTGGTAATAAACGGTTTGCATATATGAAAACGACCTTGTCTACGTTCATTTTTTCCGGTAGAGCGTGGTAGAAACGCAAAACTTACTAGTCAATTGTCATCCGATCAGATAGACAATCATAGCAAACACCAGGCTGATAAAGGCTAATAATTACATAATTACACAACCAACCCGTGAATGGACACTCAAGTTGAATTAACTTTGTTCAAATTAATTAAAACCCGTTCAAACTCTTTAGGGTTAAATCTACATTGTCTGCTGAGAAGCCTTTGACGTAACCATTATTGATATTATTGTAACAAAACATTTGTTAAAAATTACTGATTTACATTTAATATTTTTCTTGCTTTTTAATTCTCTGTTGTTCTATTGTATATTCTGTAATCAGATTTAACTATCGTCCAGAAGTTAGCTTTAATAACATATATGTTATTTTTTTATTATTTTTAGCACTACAGGTATTAGCATCGATATTGATAGATTTGTTTATTGAACTCTCGTTTTAATGGATAAAAGAGATTAAAATGTAGTAAAGTGATTTATATTTCCAAGTGTTTTGTCTAAGTAATCTAATATGTTTACAAATTTGAGTAATACCAATAATTCTGTTTTATTACCTATAAGAACCGAATGGCCAAGTTCAAGCCAAATCTGTGTTCTCCACAAAAATAAATCTACCATTTAACATAAACTAAAGTATTTTTTGTGAATGAATAAATATTGAAAATATAGATAATATTGATACGAGAATTCATCCCAATAAACTAGCAAAATTTCGAAACTGAACTGAAATTAATTTATTACTCAAAATTTTGAAAATTTAATATAAAAAATTCTCAATTTCACTTGAGACTTGAAGTTACTCCGTGTTACTTCATCTTACGCTTTATTACTTAGATATTTCAAAATGACTAATTCTTAGTGAAACAAAAATTCTCATAATTTCAGTCTTATTGATTTCTTGATATGATTTGTTGCAATCGAGTTCAGATTACTCAGAAGTTTCAGGGTTAAAGACTATAGCATTTAACTTATATAATTTCGAGGTCCCGCTTCAGACTTTAATTTATGCTGGGTTACTTCATTGTCCTCTTGACTACTAACATTTGTCGAAATGACGACTCCTTAGTAAAACAAAATTTTCCTTATTCAGTTCATTAAATAAATTTCGACTCGAAACAATCAGAGAAGTCTTTTCCAGGACGGCCCTCATTATTTTCTTCAATTGGTCTTTTATCTCCTCAAATAAGTCGAAACGGTGTTTCCGGAGAGGTTTTTTCAACTTGTTAAATAGACAGAATTCCAACGGTGCCAAATCAGGCGAATATGGTGATTATCAAACGATATATATCAATTTTTTGACAAAATGTTCTTGAAAAACCAACGTGGACGGTGCATTATCGTGGTGCGAAAATAAAGAAATGTCTGTCCATAATTCTGTCCCCTTTAAGCGAATAGTTTCACGCAAACGACAAATAACGTTCAAATAATTTTCCATTTGAATAGTTTGGCCTGGCGGAAGAAATTCATAAAGTACTTCAGTTGAGTTTTGATTATTTGAATATGCTTAAATAGTTCCGGAATTTCAATCAAGACTTTTATATTACTCTGGATTACTTCAGCTTGCTCCTTACTTACTTTCTCAAAATCATGAACCCTTTTAATGATTTAATTTCTTGAGAACGTCATGAACTTGAATTTTTTTTCTCGCATTTTCTCTCAAACTTTGCAACTACCTTTGCCAAGTTCCCTGAAATTCATCCACGTTATTTTAGACTAAAAGTCTCAGAGTCGCACTTTATCGCAAACAATAGATATCTGAAGGCCTTCCACTTCTTACATCATCTTCAGTCAACACCACTTTGAAATATTTTACAACTACTCATTCAATATTTGTTAAAAGTTGGCTTCTAGGTGGCTTCTTCTAATGCATAGTAACCAGTAACCATCCAATGTAGACAGTCTAGTGGTCATTTCGCTCCAGACACGAAATAAGATCAGTTTTCTTCGCATGCTTTTCTTCGTTTGAAGAATTGGAAACTTATCCTTGACCTTTGGAATGGAGACTGCTCACTATCACTTCAATGACTATTAAATGTTTATAGTTCTCAATTATCATCATTTCTATGTAATACAGAAAGCAATTTTCGTTGAATACGCATTTATTAGTAAAACGTATAAGGCTTTAATTTCAATTTTCGACTTAAAATTAACCTTAAGTAGTAGATATACACATCTTGAACGACTGTTTAATGTTGATAACCTGCCAAGTTCACGGTTGAAATTCGAATCTCAAGGTAAAACGTATCTGGGTTTTGTTTAACTATGGTTTACCATTTGAATGCCAAACATCATGTCTCTCCCTTGTCTGTAATCCCGACCGTGACATGATCAAAGAAAACGGATTTTTGCGTCAGAAAGACGAGGATTTTTAGGCATCACCTTACGCAGACAGAACCTGTTTACGTCTACGGGTACCTTATGTGGAACAATAGTACTGACGATCGCAAAATTTTTCGCTTAAAATTCTCAAACAGCTTCATTATGCAACGATTCTTCGCACCTTCTTCATTCCAACATCTTCAGAGCGTATTCTTAAAATAGTCGAGAAAATCAAAAACGGAGGTTCTAAAAATAACTCGAAATGAAGAAGTTGCGTGACTACTGCAGGTTTACTACAGGTGCATGTTGATCGTCAGGAGATTCCCATGGAGGTCAGAAACGTTGTTTTAATGAATCTTCCTTCTGTACCGTTTAAAATGAAGGGTATCGTTTAGAGCTCAATGGGAGCTGGTCTTGTAAGGTCAGCCGCACTTGGTCCAGATATAACAAAAAATAACAACATTTTTGGTTTGCCACTTTACAATACTTAAAAAAATTACCAGAACAAAAAGCCAATCAAATTCAGCAGCAATGTAATCACAAAGAGAGGCAATGAAATCGAAAAAAAAATTAGGTTCCCATATTAGTTTGATTATTACCCATTATTATTATTCGAAGTGTCGGAAACGTGCCATTATGTATTTCCGTACCACTGAGTACCAAGGCCAGCGGCGCTGCCAAATGTGCCATCGTAGCCAAATTCGTTTGACCCATGAAAAATGGATTACGTTTGAGGGAAAGTTGAAGTTGATTGGGAGAATCAAGGCCCAAAGCGTATTCCATCAATACGCAAAGTACTGACTCCATCAATTTCTTTTCGGTTGATTGTAAACATCAACACTGCAGATATTGATTGTATCTGAGAATATCACGTTAAAACATCGTACTACTAGCAGTCCTTGGGGCTTTCGTGTCTTCGAGCTAATTATAAGTGACAATATCTTCCAGATAAACTTGCCAGTACTTTGATCTAACACCCCTTATGGGGTCAATACCTAATTGTAAAATATTTAAATGCCTTCATGGTTGAAGTCACTAAGGTTTAATCTAAATAAAATCAAACTGGCATTTGAGTTTTATATCTCTCTTTCCTACTCCTCTTCCCCAAGCATCCTCTTATTTCAGAGAGGGCTTTCATCTCCTTTTATTTATAAGTATATATTGTCCATAAAATCAAGATTCACAGTATATCTGTTAACCTGATTTCTGTTCCCATTCATCTAAATTTTGAGCTTTTCCCTTTGTTCTTGAACCCCACGCTTTTATTTCTTCATTAACATTACATCTTTGCACCTCCTCTACTTCTTCTCTTCATTAATTGACAGTAATAATAAATCATCGTGGGCATAAAAATGGCAGGCATACCACAACTGCATTGGTAGAAAATGTTCATTTGGCATTTGAAGAGTTTTTTCAGCCAATAGAATGGCTCCATTTCAGTTAAAATGACAGTTACGCTGTCTTTTTACGTTATTGAAAATCTGCCACGAAGATAATTTTTATTGAAAAATTAACATCCAGAATGGTGTCAGAATGTACCGCGTTGGTCGATATCGTCAAATATTGCCAATGTCGTTTAATTACTTTGTTTCTGTTATATTAACATGTTGATAGGTAATATGTTAATTACTTGGCTTTTTCCTATGGGAAAAAAATAGGAAAAAAATATTTGCTGCCCATTTCAGAAAGAAAAGTAATACGTGTCCTAACAACTCGTCTTTCGATCGTATATTGATTCATGTTAGAAATATAAAATCGGAAAAAACAGTTGGCGATATATTTATGCATTACTAACTTTTTATATATTCTGGTTATTCCTATTGTCCTATTTGTAAAAACTCTGTTAGGTCCTCTTAACTAGGTTAGTCTTAACATGTATAAAGATAGTCCTTCCGACTATTCAATTGCATTGCGTTAATATGAAATAACATTAGATTAAAGTCTGTAGTTAAAACCCCAAAAGCAAAGACCACAAATTTGTGAAACCTCATGTGCGTACCCAGAACCAACTGATAGTGCTGTCATTTGGTTTCCAGGAGTTATTATTTTAACGCCATAAACTCCTTGTTTGCCAACCTCAAATTTACGTTTACCATAATAGAATGATCATTGTTGATTTTAAAGAAATCTGCTACAATTTCTAACATTTTTACAATGTTTAACTGCGGATCAACACATAGAATAAATACACGTGATGCAATGACAATAAGATTTTTCCATATAGATAATGATCCTATGAGGTTCTCTTCAGTCTTTGCCAAGCTCAGGTTAAGTCTGTACTAAAAAAGTCCTCCTGGTCAAGGAGAAGTGTTGTTAACCTGGAAGCTTTTACTCGATAGATGCGACTTTGGTTTCGGGAAAGCCCCCTTACGACCGCTAAACTAAGCTTTACATTTGACGAATACGCAGGTTGGATCTAGCATTCTGGATGATAATGAAATGGTAGTAATAGTTGGTTTCTTCCTTTCCAGATCGAGGAGGGTGAGAACCGCGGCTCGGAAATGACCGCTGGGCTTGACAACAACGCCACCACCAACGGCGCCCCTGGCAAAAGGACCGACGATGGTGTCTTCACGGTGTCTGTTACTGGTGCTTATGAAAATGATGGATTCAAGGTAATAACCTTTCCGTTCCCGAGATCATCAAATGTTTAAATTAACCCACGATCATTAGGGCGATGGTGGCGGGGATATCCCCCATAAGCCCCCTAGGGAAATTACCGACGAAGAAGCATCTCAACAAGGCAAATTTAAGATGTCTACGAAAGAAAAATGGCGAATTCTGAAGAACGTAACAGCCATCAGTTGTGCATTTATGATTCAATTTACGGCCTTTCAGGTAAATCCTTTTTAATTTTGTAAACTGGAAATTAAGACTTGTGCTTCGTTCAGGGAACGGCCAACCTTCAGTCCAGTATTAATGCCAAAGAGGGTCTAGGAACCTTATCTCTCAGCTCGATATTCGCAGCTTTAGTAGTGAGTTGTATATTCGTGCCCTCTTTCCTAATCAAAAGGCTGACTGTAAAATGGACTCTTTGCCTATCAATGTTGTGTTACGCTCCGTATATCGCATCGCAGTTCTATCCCAGGTAAGAAAACTTTTAATTTAAACTTTTCGGTCATGTTAAAAATAATAGCCATTTATAAAAATTTCTAAAACTGAGGACAAAACAAATCATGAAACGATGAAAAAAATTTAATTTTTTTTTACTCAGTTATTTGAAAACAGTTAAAGATGAGTATCGAACACTGTTCTAAATATTTAAAATCCTCAGCAGAATTCATAAAATAAAAATATTTTGAATATCTCACTGGAAATAAAAAGTTTTGATATCTGAGGGAAAAGGATCAACTTGGCAGTAGCGCCCAATCTCCAATTTCCTGAATCCATGTATAATAGTATTCTTACGATAAGATGTAGGGACATGACTTTTTGAAGAATTAAACGCTTTCACACATTTGAGTAACTCCGTCTTCTAAATCCTACGTTCCGTGTGTTCCCTAGTGTAGGCTCCACTTATAAAGTACTATTGAATGTTGACACTTAAAGGTTCTACACTCTCATCCCCTGCGGTATCATCGTGGGCATCGGGGCAGCCCCTATGTGGGCCTCAAAAGCCACGTATCTAACCCAAGTGGCCGGTGTATACGCGAAATTGACGGATCAAGCGGTGGATGCCATCATTGTCCGATTTTTCGGGTTCTTCTTCCTTGCCTGGCAATCCGCCGAGGTGTGGGGCAATTTGATCTCATCTCTTGGTGAGTCTCCATTCTTAATTCCATAAACAAAACCGTGACATCATATTTCAGTACTTAGCAATCCTCATGGGACGGACTCAGGCTCCGACGGGGACTATGATCTGTGCGGGGCTAATTTCTGCTCTTCAGCCAGCAACAGCGAAGATGATAGTTCGGTGGATACTGGTGAACTTTACGAAATCATGGGCATCTATCTTGCCTGCATCATTGTTGCGGTTATTCTGATCGTGATATTGGTTGATCCATTGTCAAGGTAAGTTTTTGTATTTTATTGTTGTAAAATTATGTTTATTAGGTTTAAACGGAGCACAGTAATGCTTCTTCTATGGAAATAAGAACAATGATAAGGGCACTCAATATATTCTTAGTGATGGCAGCTGATTAAGAATTCAGGTCATTAAGTTGAGTTCTTTGTCTTAAATGTTTGTGTTAAGTTTGCGAGAAATTTGTTTGATTCAAAGAATAAGAGCAATAAAGTAATGATGATAAAAACAGTTTTGGTCTTGAATTCTGGTTCAAAATCATTAGCAAAACTGCCTGCATTTTTTAGGTCTGTGAATACAAAAACAAAAATAACTCTGATTTCGCTACTATTCTACAATTAAAGGTTTCTCGGCTTAAAGTTGATTAAACCAAACTAAATTAAATGGAATAAAAAATCATTTATGAAACGATCCGCTTATTATTTAGAATAAAAAATTACAATTATCAATTATAAGTCACTTCTAAAAAGCATTCATTAATTTTTTTAGTGAAATCAATACGGATGTTCGTGCCTTCTAATTTTACGATTTTTTCCAAGACTTTTTTTAGTTCCTGATATTAAAGGGGGCTCTGAAAAAACCGCTTTAAGGCACAATTGAACACCGATATTTGGAATGCTTCATGCTGCAGAAAATATATGATGAATTCCTGCATAATGTAAAATAATTCTTAATTTGGTGCAAATTTCTGTAAATTCTTAAACTTAAAGATGATTGCAAAAAAACCTTCAAAATACCAATAAAAAAACTTTAAATCGAATTTGTGCAGACTTTGCGGTCTAGTTCTCAAATATTATGTTTTTTATCCATGGCAACGGTACGTTGTTCTTTTGTTTATAGTAAAGCTCAGAGCACTTTACAAACGTGACATCTCGAAAAGCTGACGTAGAAATTATCTGAAGCAATACCGCGTTGCCAAAGTTTATCATTTTTCCGAGGCAAAATTACAAATGTTTCTGTAATAAAATTTAGAAAGTAGAGAGAATCAACAAGTTTTTCTCATTATATGTCTTATTAGAAATACGAGTGAAAAACTGCAACATGATTTGAGTGAGATGCGCAAGTTGTAAAAAATAGAAACATTAACTGAATAAAATTAGAAATAATGAAAATAATATAACATGCATTCGAATCATGTCAAATTTAAATATTCGGTAATTAAACCTTAAGCAATTTTATTTGGTTAATCTCGTGACTTAGGTCGATTAAAAAGCAAGATTGCGACAGTGTTTTGTGCAACTAATCGATTGATGTAAAAGTTGTCAGAGACAATATCGCGATGCCAATCTTCAAAAATTTCTTATTATCGTTTATATATTGTGGGGAATTTCAAAACTGATTTATTTATTTAGGGAGATGAGATTGATCAATATTAGGGCTCACAAAGACCAAACATACATTCCCTACACACATGTTTTTAACTTATCTAAAATTAACTTTGACGTCATTTAGTTTGCCACCAGACATTAAGCTATTTCTTTTGCAACATCCACAATTCTATGGTCAATTGATCAAATCGCCTTCTGAGAAGTCTCGAAAAGTTAATCCTTTTATTTTTGACGTGCTGGGGCATCCCATGGTGTGTAAAATTAAAATTGATGGGTCTCCATCAAACCAGAAAGCTTGAGGTAGATCCGGTTGTTGCAAATAAATCGAAGGTACTGCCGTAATTATAACAAACCGAGAGGAGCAAACTTCCTGCCCCATGTTTTGCACACATAATGAAGCTGATTTTGCTTTGTTTGTTTTACGTGTAATTAAGACTCACACCTATTATGTTTTTGATGCAAATTGGGTCATTATGACACGACAATATCTTTGATGGTAAATTGTTATCATATCCGAGGTGGAATGGTAACGTTAAGGACGTCTAATATTTTGATTAAAAATCGCTCTTGAGGTAGCCCAAGAGATCAATTAACCTAAGGTCAAGTGCGTTTTGTTATAAATCATTAAAATATGTATATAAGAAGCGCACGTTCCTATTCTTTAAGCTCGGTTTTGAAGACGAAACCCGAAATAGAAATAAACGAATAAGCCTGAGGTTAACCGGCCAGACGTGAAATAATATTAATTAAGCATCTCGCCTAATTGATTTGGCCATTTCCAATATTTACAAAACAAATATGGCGAAGTTCAAACAGTATTGAACTTGACGTCATCTTCGTCATTGGGCAAATTGGCACGAGAATTCGCTACGACTTCCTGGTTGATTAATCTGGGCTATAACAGGTCGAAAAACTCTACTAGGGGCCAGTAGATCGAAGTCTTGGTAACTTTACCAAGATGATAACACCTATGGAAACGTTAAAATTAAAATAAAATATCATCAGTTTCGTCAAGTCCTTTGGTCAATCTTTAAGGATTTCAAGTTTTTTCTTAAATTACCAGCCTATTATTGCCGGATTCTTCAGTAGGAACACGTTTAGTGACGCCATCGGAATTGGACCACACCTTCTTTGTTGTTTCTTTATGTCGAGTTAAACGATTATTGCTTTGCCTTAAATATTTTTCATGCCAAGTTGGATAATATCTCATTCATGTGCAAGAACATGTTAGATACTTTCCAATAGACAGTGAATTTCAGTACTGGAACTACCACGCATGCGCGTTAGCAATACTTCCTTTTGGAATTCATTTATTCTAGCTCTGAAACAAGTAATCTTGTTGTCTACAACTGTATTCGAGAACGGAATTTATTCCCGCCTTCCTGTTTAAATAACCTATTTTGATGATTTCTGATGACGAGAGCCAATAAAATTTAAACCAAATTAGGTCCCAGAAGAATTCTGGAATCTACATGAAATCTTTGAGTTTCTTAACCTCACTTTCAAATTTCAAGCACCTCGCCATTGGAAAACAAAACATTTTGTTTCTTATTTTACGGCGATGTGAGGGGTGAGGTGGGATGCTCAGTGAACATCTGCAGTGTGTTTGCGCTCATCTTATTCCATTGCTTTAACTTACTACCGCCGGATGATAAAGGGCGATGTTCCACTATGTTTTTACACTAAGACTCAAGCATAAAGGCTTTTGGTCTGAATGTAAACATTATTTTTAGCTCTCAGAAAGCTTTAATTAGCCAAAATACAAGTCCGCAAGATCTTAAAAAAGACTAATTTTAATAAAATCAAACAAATAATAAAGGTAAATGGGTTCGTATTTAGATGAGGTTATAGGTATCCATTTATGTTTACGGTTACGTAGAACATATCAAAAACATACGAGCTCTGTGTCAAATAATTCCAAAGCCTACTTGCTCACAATTTTTGTTTAACGCAGGGTATATTATGCCACAAATGGCAATGATTCATGACTACCGAAATGTCAAATTTTGACTTATATTAAAAACCAAATGCAGAGCGCGGCATTGCCATTTTCCTTTTTTTCAAATCAAAAATGAAGAAGACAAAATATGTCGACAGAGAATTTCATTAAATTGATCGAATGTCACATTTTACTATATTCCCATTGAACTCTTCTAGCACTAATTTCTAATTCACTCATTCGAAACCCCTCCAAAGTAGTACCTACTTTGGAATTGCAACTTTAATTATTAAAGTCTGGTGCGGTATCGTGACCATTTCTCCTCATAAACCACTCAAATGCCATATTAAAACAAAGAACAGTTATCGCAATGACCTGCAATTAAGCTTTTCCCACTAACGAAAAGCTTGTTTTGTATGACGAATACATTTGACTAAGCACCATATCTTAATAGTCGCAGTTCTTATCGATTCGTGTTAAATATCGTTTTAATCTCTTTTAAGAGCAATTAATTCAACAATGTTAACTTATTGTTGATGGATTCGGAGGATTACGTCGTTATGCATGTGCAAGCCCATTTCATAAGCCATTTTTTCAACAAGCTCATGAACTGTGACGTCATATTATCAGAGCCACATAACTTCCTTATTGCACCAACGGCAGTGGTTAATTATAATTTTTCTGAAAAAGTTTTAATAGCGGATTTTTATGTTATTATTGTGTAGTTGCCATATAAACATCTTTTTGCAAGTTGATAGTAGTTTGGCAATGAGGAAAAGACACCTTGCTTAGAAATGTAAAGGATAAGAGCTACGCAAAAATTGCCGACTCGTTGAATTTGAAGAAGATCTTCAAGGCTGTATATTGATTATAGTGTGTGGTAATATTCTAAATAGAGATTCAAAGCAAAAATCTTCTTATGTGAGTAAATTTAAAACTGGAAAGTGTCTGCCAAGAAACAAAAAGTGAACTGTTTTGTAAGAATTTATTTGAGCATATTCTAAATCAGAGAAAACTGCTGAAGTCGGTTAATCTTCAAGCTGTATTTTACAAGTATTTTACTCGAAATTTCCATGAAGGTTTACAATTGCCGAGATATCTATAATTTTGGAACATGTTGGACGCTGTATCGACGAAGACATAATTGCTCAACGAGTGTAAATTCCAATGGTTTATAGAAATAAATAATCATATAATCGGGCAGACTTTATTAACACCAAAACATGAATATCAAATAACTTAATTCTTAGATCATTGAAGAAATATGAACCAAAATCTACACCACTAAGTGGAAGCTCAAAGTATCGTTGATTACTGTAAACAGTCTTAATTGAAGATTTCCTGATCTTTACCTGATTTCAAGCAGTTTTCTCCTTTGAAGCGATTAAGTTTCCCATAATGCAGATTCCAGTTCTAGACAATTATCGAAACAGAACCATTTTTTTACTTTCTAAAAACCCTTTAAAAATAAATTTTCAGACCATTCGGGCCTTTACCGATATTTTGGAACCATGCACCCTTCCTAACATTTTTTTCCATGGTCTTTCCTATGTATCGACTCGTGAACAAGACGTTATGTCGGTGATATTCTTTCGTTAGAAACATTTTTCTACTATTCCTATATACAGGTTGCCCATTAAACATACGACAAAAATTGAAGAGCTTATTTCCTGAACTATTCTCATAACATTTTGTTTTTTGATCATTTTTGAAAAGCCTCTTTGTTCTAAAGATACAAGGCGAGAAAAATTTTCGACAATAGCATAAGTAATAGGAAATGTAAAATATTTGAAAAATTGGATTATTTCTGGGTTTAACTCAATAAGAAATGATTCTGATGTTTTGGAACGAGTTTGGCAGTCAATGAGGAGAAGATTAGATTATTCCATCCTAGTTGGAGGTAATAATTTTAAATAGTTCTTGTAAATTAAGAAGTTTTACGTGTAAAATTTAGTAAGAAAATGCTGCTATTGTCGAAAATTTTTCTTGATCTTTATCTTCAAAAGAAATAGGTTTTTCAAAAATCATCAAAAGGCAAACTATTCTTAGAATAATCCAAGAAATAAACCTTTTTAATTTTTGCTGTATGTTTAATGGACAACCTATGTAAACCAACTATATCCAATCACCTACGTTGTGAACAAACATCAATTAGTTTTCGAGATGGTAAAGCAATAAAACTGTGCTTAGTTAACCAGAAACGAAAAGAACCCAATAATTATCATGTTACATAACGCCGCAAATTACTGTAATAAGAATGCTGTGGGTTCTAACTGAATCTTAAAACAATTATGCGATTTTTTCTTACGAATGCAGCCATAATTTACTGCGACCTTCAGAATTACCATAGATAGATACTCAAGTCTTCAGCTTCGGGTACCGTTTCTAGTATGCCTCGTCGATTTATGGCTGCGATACCAACCGGTCTGGGTTCATTTATTACGGTTGGCAATTCTAGGAAGAAGACTACTTCTTCACTAATTAGATGTAGATTTTTTGAAAAGTCTAAAACAAAGTTCCGCGGAAATATACGTCCTTGTCCGGTACCAACAACCTCGCACCGGGTACCTAAAAGACGACCTCGATAACCCGTAGGCCAGAGAAAGGTGGTACTGGCGCCAGTTTACATGCAAAACAAATCAGCTGATGCAACTAATGGGACTGATCTTCGAAAGTTTTGTTATTTGAAGAACCTCCTTGCCAGGGTACTTAACAACAAACGCACTTTTTGCCCCACTTAGGTGCATTACCAAAGAAATCACTCCTTTAATATTGTCAAGTTCTTTTTTTTTTCTTTTTTTTTGTGCCCGAGGAGGTGGAAATCTTCAAAAAAACACCCGGCCGCTCCGGGTCGGGTAGTGTGGGATTCGAGCCTACGCCCGCTTACCCACTAAAACCACCCCCTCTCTTCTTATGGCCCCGGTATCGCCTGGTAGGCATTCCTTCGGGGCGTCCGGTCGTATTGTCAAGTTCTTAATGAAGTATCACCTGCATGGCACCTCTTTGGGTTCTCTAGATTTATTGATTATAGAGGATTTCCCTGGAAATTAGGTTACTTCTTAAATCTTAAATTAGCTCTAATTCGGATGATTCCTCAGGGTTGTCTATCCGGATGTAAATTCGTTACACATCAGAACCTCCTAACGGTTCACTGATTACATATTACGTAAAATTTAGTTGTTAAGCGACTATTTGGGGAACCTAGCGAAAATGTTGATAATTAAACCAGGAACTGACGTCATACGAATTAGTAGAAAAGGGTCAAGCCAATTCCTCCTCACTTTGCACGAGTTTGTTGAAGTATTTGAGTGCATGGAATCGTACTATAATATATTTCTTTATGCAGATTTTATCTGACACAATTTATTAAACACATTGTTAATATTTATATTATGCTGAAACGGGCAAGTTTCTTGTTTCGCGTGGAAGTATAAACGTAGTTGTTTACGGGTCATTGGTTTTCACACACCCAACAACCGTTTTCTGCTAATGTTGTTTCTTGGAATACAAACCAAGTTTCTTCAATTTCTTTCAGATATGGAGAGAAGCAAAGACGAAACAGCGGCGCTGCTGAACTTTCAGGAATTCAGCTTCTTTCAGCTACATTCATCCAGCTGAAGAAACCTTACCAACAATTGCTCATCCCTATCACCATTTACATTGGCGTTGAGCAGGCTTTCATAAGTGCTGATTTCACCCAGTCATATGTATCATGTGCCTTAGGTAAGAAGACCTTAAAATAAATATATAGATATTTCTGGCTAATTTGCATAGGAAAAAATGAAAGATTATAGGATCTCTCTATTAGCCCTTTATATTACTTTCCCGATATTTCTACTTCCCCAAGTTTTTCATTGTGATTTCTTACATTTTTTCCTTATTTTAGGTGTTAACAACGTGGGTTTCGTTATGATCTGCTTCGGCCTGGTGAACGCCATATGCAGCTTGCTCTTCGGCAGTGCCATGAAATACGTTGGCAGAGTACCCATAATGATTCTGGGCATTTCCGTCCACGCAGGTGTACAAATCTTCCTGCTCCTATGGAAACCTCATCCAGACAATCCTCTACTCTTTTTCATGGCCTCTGGTCTGTGGGGAGTTGGTGATGCTGTGTGGCAGACACAAGTCAATGGTATGAAACATTTATTTTGCTAAAATTTCCATGATAATTACATCAACGAATAGACACATTATATCAAGATTCATGGATCTATTATCAATTTTTCATTCTTATGTTTATCTGGCTAAAATAATAATCTACTTTTATTATCTCACATATTACAGAAACTTCGTTTTTTATTTTTAAAGAATTCGTTAAACCTCACAACACCTTATTTTATAAAACCTTACGAGGAATATTTAAAAAGTCGCCGTTTCTAACTCAAACTTCTAGTCTCAATAATCATAATTTCAATGTTTTCAGGTCTATATGGAGCTCTATTCAGAAGAAACAAAGAAGCAGCCTTCTCCAACTACCGTCTATGGGAATCCGTAGGTTTCGTAGTAGCTTACGCGTATTCGACTCAGCTTTGTGCCAGAATGAAGTTATACGTACAACTCTCCGTTTTAGTCATCGGTAAGAGTTGGACTTTAACTTAACGAAATAAAATGTTAAAGCAAACTTATGCCAGGTTTCTTGCTTTATTGCATCGTGGAAATTCATCATATGCGTAAATTGAGGAGACAGAAGGAAAAGGAAAGGAGAGCGGCCGAATTGGCGGCCAAGAAACAAGCAGCAATAGAACAGGAACCAGAAACGACAGATGATGAAAAGGATGACATCGACGATGAAATTATTGTCACGCATTTGTAGGCTCGGTGTTTATTAGGTAAGGAACCCTCAAGTTGTTAGACGTTAGAAAATCACCTCTTAAGCAGTAAAATCAAAACAAAGAGCGGTTTAATAGAGCCTTAAAATTTTTCTTTCATTCGTCTTCCAGCTTGGTTTTAAGGGGAGCTCATTTATAAAGGTAAATTTTAATAATTAAATCTCGGAACATATACCAGGGTATTCGCGTTAATAAATTAATAATTAATTAATTTGTTATTTAGTCAAATCCCATTTCTCTTTATTGTATAAGGAACAACTAATATCGTGATCATGACTTTTCATTCAGTCATTGTTTATCTATAGACCATAATTAAGTTTATCTGCGGCGCCATCTTTCTTGCATAATTAAAAAGCACAAGGTGCTCCAAACAAATTCAAGCATTTAAAAACGTCTTAATATCTCAGAAATGTCAGACGTAAATTTATGAAATTTGGTACAGTATCACACCCCATCCATTGATGGTACAAGTGCTGTTGCCAAATTTAGACTTTCTTCGCTAAATATCACAACTTTTTTATATGAAAATAAATATAACCTATGATCTTAAAAATGATTTGGATTTTACGGGCAATTCTAAGTATTTTTTGGAAATCGTGTTTTATACTTGTCTCCAACCATTTTTGAGAAAACGGCAACTGAATTTTTATTGTTTACAATTTTTCGCCTCCAAAACTGGTCAATGCTTAGCGACAGAATGCTACGATTTGATCTATTCTGTCTTAAATCCATAGAATAACGGACATTTAAAAAAATCATTGTAAAATATTTCAATTTCAAAAATGTCATCAATAATAGATTTTTCAATGAGATATTACACCATACAAACCTCATTCTCCTTTTATCTTAAAGCGAGCTCCAACTTATGTGTACAGAAGGAATCTAAATTTATTTTTGATTTTTTCCTTCTTTGCAGGCATTCCATATTGGACGTAGACTACATTAATTTATTATCACAGAAAAACGAGATCCCATGGGACACGATATTCGCCCTCAGCACAAAATTGGGGCCAGTGCAGTGAACAAAGCAGCATCTGCGTACTAGAGCGACATGCGTACTATATACTTTTAAACCAGTATTTTAGAAAGGTTTTTTTCCTTTGTAGATCAATTATCTTATTCGTAGCCCAAGCTATATAGAGGAAGAGATTCTATTTTAACGTAGCATATTTACGCGATTAAACTAGCGCTTATTTAGTGACAAATTTTGTTCATGTAGGTAGAGGAAACGGTCAGTGTAAATAGGCTACATGAGATTGTATATACTATTACATATTTCTACGCAATATTTTTATATAAAACAAGTGAATTAGGGGCAGAAGAAATACACTCAAAGCAATCACTAAAAACATCTTTTAAAAGTCTAGTTTTTAGATTTTTTGTTGTAATAAAATAAGTTTTATCACTGCTAAAGTCTGTGATGGTCAAAGAATTTGTTGTTGGAAATGCGCGATTGAGAGACCTTTTTTGCTATCAAAAGGTTTGCTACTAACGCACACATATCAGTTATTATTTAGCTCAGACTGGTTATTTTTATCAGTTGATATTTTCAAATTATTGTTTTTGTGCCATTTTTCCATTCTTTCCTTCATTTTAAGGCAACTTTTTATACGAGCAAAAAATTTGTTGAGTAAGGCAATCTCTTGAAGGGAATTTGAAGAGCGGTGTAGAAAAATTGCAAAGGGCAGGTTTTATTTTAATTAATTTATTTTTGTATAAACTGTGCCAAACTACATTATTTTCAGAATTATCTATATTGCCCATTTGACACATTTTGTACAAATTAACATTAAGACCTGTATCGACCTATATTGACCCTTTGCAGGAAAATAAGAGCGTGTTATAAACTTTTGTTGTTGCATATTTTTATTTATAAATATTATTATTTTATTTTCTTGATATTACTTGTTATAATGTTATTGAAAACTTGTACAGTGAAAGTCCTTAATCTAGATAGAAGTGAAGTATATGTATATTAATAGGGTCCTACTCAGTTTGTAAATTTACTCAGTACTCAGTATTTTTAGGGCAATACTGCTGTAGATTAATAAAGTATTTTAAGTCATTAGATTTTTTTTTAATTTTCATACGTGTATATTCTATATGTGCCATTTCAAGGTAAGAAAAATGTGCAAAATTTAAATTTCTGAAAAATTTATGAGTTTATAGGCATTATTTATTAGTGTGATTATACTTGAATTACATATCAATTTTAAGATTTTTCCAATTTATAGTTTTTCCGTAATTAATCGATGCAGCTCCCACAGGACCACCCCGTATAAGCAAGGCTACGTAGTTGGACTAGATTTGTTGGGTATCAAAAAGCATGTAAACATACAATATATGGGATATCCAGAATTGCAATGACGAAGCATTGTAAGCTCTGACTGACTAAAACTCAGTTTAGTTCTTCGTGGACGAAACCTCAGATTCAAACTGCACAAAATTCTAAGAGTCTAAGCTTGAAAAATATTTGTTTCTTAAAAAGCACTCAAATGTACCAGATCAATGAAATAGTGTATTATATTTTAAATCGAGTTATAATAAACGAATGTTAGTTCTAGGTAAAGATACTTGCATGTTTCCTCAAATCTGTGGTTTTTACAACCCCACTGCCACAAGCTATATAAAAATATATAAATACTTAAAAGTTCACACATGTTAATACATGTTAAACTAAAGACGCAATAAACAACACGAATAAAAATACTTGAACATATATGTGGAATATTTCAAATTTTCTCACGATTAGGATCTTAGCCTTGCTTACAAACTCTGATCTTTTTCAAGCCAGTGTGCCATTTCCACAATTATGCTTAATCTTAGGACAATCTTCACAGCACAAGAAATATCAATGTTGAGACTGATTTAAGTGTCTGGTTTCCCTGTTCTTGCAGACTTTCTCTTCCCTTGTTTGGGTAATTTTTTGCTCTTTTCTTTCAGAAGAGAACCGATACCTGTCCACGAGACTCCCATCATATAGCACTCTCCGCAATATCTGCTTGGTCCATTAGTTGCGGCTCTGTAAAACCCACTAGGGCGCAAATTTTTCAAAATGAATTGATTGCGTTTTCTCTTAAGCGTTTTATTGGCAAATCCATCTTCAATAGCAGTGCGTATAACACTATAAACCTCGGCATGTAATTCCGCTTTTCTTGGTCTTGGGAGGTTTCTAACAGTGTACCTGGAAGGAGCTACCAACAAGCTAGTCCTCTGATGAGAGCCTCTCAAAGGGTGTTTTCTATACAGTTTATCCATCTTCGTAGCATTGTTTTTACCAAGAGCTGCCTGAGAAAACGGATTGGCCAACAGGTTTTTCAATTTGTTAAAGTAATTCCGCATTATGCCTTCGTGACTTTCTGAAGGTGTCACGTCCGCCATAGGTTGTTGAATCAAAGATGGAGAGATATTCTGTTCTCCAATATCCGAAAATCCGTGGTTTCGAAGTAGAAGTGGGATCAAAGGTTTGAAATGACCTGAATGGTTTTTATAACGTTCATTACAAATTGAAGGCATCGAAACCATTTTCACTACCCAAATTTTGAAAATACACATAAAGAACTGAAATTTCCCTTATGAGTTTTGACATATTTCGACAGGTGCTGGTAGAGACGGATGGTGAAATTAGTAACAGATCAAATGACGGGATCGAAATTATTTTGGATTTGATTATTCTCGTGATCTAGTTTCCTTTCTTAAGAATGGTTCCAATAGCTTGAAACACCGACCAATTTGAACAGCAGGATTGGAAACCCTCCATCAAGTACCACTAGCCAAAAACGGGAACTGATGCAACAGTTCTACGCGATCTTTGATGCAATTAATAGGAATTATCGGGAACTATTGATAATTCACATCAAGATTACAGCGCCATCTGACTCGACATGGAAACTAAGTGTAACTACAAAAATAACAACAAAACTGCAATCCATATTAATTTTCTATTACTCCGAGTTTTATCACAGTTTCTTGTGTAATTATACCTTTTGAATGATTCTAAATTACTAAAAATTCTTTCTAGGTGTTAAAATACTTAAATGTAAGTAGTTCCTTCATTATGTTATGTGTATTTAATACGCCTTAATTTACAAGTTCAGCCATATATTCGTTGAATCTTGACGGCTTAGAGTTCCTATAGGTTATAAATTAATTATCATCTAACAGAATTAAGGCTTAATTAATTCTTTTAAATTCATAATTAATTTTAGGACCAAATAACTGTTTTCCTGACATATTTGCATAGCCGAGTATTCTTAAGCAGCTAGTATAAGTCCTGAATTTCAATTCCAGATTGAATTGCAAATAATATAAATGGGTCTAACCAGTGACAGGGACACGGAATTCCGCGTCAGCTCCAAAGATGAGATTCCCATAACTGAAAATGTTGTACCAAGAAAATATTTGGAAAACCTAGAAGAGAAAGATCTAATTAATTTTAGTACTATGTCTGACCAAATCAGAGCATTGCTGGTAAGTTGGATAACAAAGATTATTATTGCCACACGGTTATTCCCAAGAAATTCGAAAAAAACATTAGGCAAATATGCTAACAGTAAATATGGGAGCCATAAGATAAACAAAAATACTTAATTCTTAAGAAAAACTGACAATTTGAAAGTGTTTATTTACTGAGTCTTAAATTGCTAAACTTTAAAGATTTAGATGACCTTCTATCTATGAAAATAACGAATATCCTATGGTGGGGCTCATAAAAAGAATACTTTATCTAGACAAAGTAAAAATTTCCAGAGAAAGTATTGAAGATTATCGCAATAAATTATTGTTTATTTAGCGTTTTGAAAATATTTCAATATGTTTAATTATGGAGACTCCCTGGGATTGCAGATTATTTCTGAGAATTTAATAATCAGCATTCATTTTAAAAACCTTCCTGAAAATGTAACTATATTTTGTTCTTTCTCAGAAAAACAACCCAAATTTATCTAGTTTTGATAACAACTCATCACCTAGTGAAGTTAATATAATTAACATTGAAAACAGCAAAGAAGTCTCTATAGGCACAACTCTCAATATAACTGCGAATATTGTAATGAAAGTAAACCACGAAAGACTACAGCAGTCCTCTAGCAACAGCAGGAACTCTTACAAAGGCATCTGTCATATGGTAGTCCGTAACAAGTGGTTGGCACAGCCCACCGAAGTACCAAACCGAAGTGGTCCTGCCAAATACGTCATCATTTGTAAGAGCGCCCTCCTTTGAATGCTACTCATAAATGAATGAGAAAAAATAACTAGGTCACACTGCAACTCAAGAGTCTAATAAGCAGTCCGACAATGTTCTTACTATGCGACTAATGCAGACCTTACATATTGAGAGCAATGAGGGGCTGGATGTAGATTATAATTTCTGTGTTGGATCAGATGGTAATATTTATGAAGGTGTGAATTCTCTAATACGCCATATAAAATAAGTCGCTAACAATTACTCCTAAGGTCGTGGGTGGTCCAAAATAGGCAACCATTCCCCCTCCTATGACAATAAATCGATAGGAATAGCTTTTATAGGCAGTTTCCGTAATCACCTTCCTCCTAATACAGCTTTAACAAGGTGCAAGGAGTTGATTGCCCATGGAGTTAAAATAGGAGAAATTAGTCCAGATTATGAGTTGTTGGGCAATTTTAAATCTGCATCTACTCTTACTCCTGGTTTGAAGCTTCTTGAAGAAATAAAGTCGTGGAAGCATTGGAATATGAACATTAATGTTTAGGGAAATACTCGAAATTTTCTTTGTTGTATGCTTAGGTTAATGTATAAAAATATATCTTTCTAAGTTCCTAAAGTTTGTAATTATTTTTCCTTAGATTTTGAAGAAATTCCTAGTATTTACCCATAAATAGGTATCACCACCAAAAGCAGAAGTTTTGATAATTTAGTAATTGAAAATGTCCGCAGTAACGTCATTTGACTGGAACTCGCGTCATAAAAGTCTTCCTTTTTTAGAATATAATCAACAATATGGATAATTTGTATTAATTGTTGATATATCTAATACATCATTATTACAACGATATTGTGTATTTGATGACTGAAATAATCATCAAATTAAATGTAAAAATTCGTCCGTACCATAACCAAATTACATTCTGGACAATCTGATGACCGAAGGTTTTCATAATAAATTTCTTTGAATGAAAATCATCAATATTCCTTTTCTTGTTACATTATTTTTTACAGTTTATTAGCTGCTTATTTAGTTCATATCAAACAAACTGCATCAAAAACTATAATATAAACAAGGTAAATTCATTATTTTATTTAACCATAAAAATAACAGGATTGGCATGCCAATCCAATAGAAAAAGTTATTATTTAAATAATACGAACAAGATTAGTTCGAAAATTGACATTTAACAGCTGTGAATCAGTATAATCCGTAATCTTAAATAAACAAGTATAAATAAAACTAGATGAACGCACAATTCATTAACTAGAGTATCCCTCCGTCACATTAATCAGACTTACGCTTTTCCGATACAGATGTTGCGGATGCCGAGGTCGATATCTTTATGTATTTTATGTGTTTGTTCTGTGCTGTGGTTATAAATAATTTATTGTTTTTGATTCTGAAATTCGTTGACAATTTTCTTCCCTAATCGTAAATGTAATAAACCTAAAAACAAATTAAAATATAATACTCTCAGCCAATGATAACACATTGTAACATCCTTCTTTGTTTTTTAATTGAACAAGAATAAAATGAACTCATTAGAGAATGATATGTCAGGAAGCAAATTAAGCAATTTAAGCTCTAATTTTGATAATTTAGAGGGTACCGATGATTATGAAAATATAGAACATTTAGATGTCGAAAATTTTGTAGTTGATAGAACAGAATTGAAGAAGATTAATGGAAATTTGGAACAGGCTATATACAAAGAGTTAAACAGACAACAAAATCATTTGGTAAGTTTAGGGTATGTCATATTCAAGTTGAACATTATTTCTAGACTTCTTAAATTCAACACTATTCTTGCATATGGTGAAGGAGCCTAAACAGTGTGTTACCTAACGCCGTACCGTGCTATTTATTTCACCATGTATAAACAAAATTTTGCTTATTATTGATAAAGATATAAGCGTTCGAATTGTATTTTCAGTCTGTTCAGAAAGAAGTCTTGCTGAAACAAACTTGCGGAGTCCTAAAAAAACACGTACAGCTTCAAGACAATCAAATTATTAACATAAAAAATAGCAAAAAAGTCACACTTGGAAACACTGTTAACATAGTTGAAAATATTATATTAAAAGACGAAAATGGACAAGTTAAATACGATTCCAAGAAAAAGAGGAATAACAAGAACTATTTCTATATAAATAGACGTCAAAACTGGTTGGCGAAAGAAATGCCTACACATGAAATGAACCTTATGGAACTCCCTGTTAGATACGTCATAATTTGTAAGCATTTAGAACAAATATATTACAATATAGGCAATCCCATACAATATAGGTCACACTGCAACCAGTGAGTTTTACACTCACGTAGACAATGTAGAAGTGATGGGTCTAATTCAAGACTTCCACGTTAGCAGCATGGGATGGCTAGACATTGCCTACAACTATTGTATAGGAAGCGATGGCAATATTTATGAAGGCATGTAATTAAGGCCTCCAATTAGAGACTGTAATTAAAGATTCTTATAGGGCGCGGTTGGGATTATTGCGGTAGTCACACCCTGGGCTACAATAATTGTTCCATGGGAATTTCTTTTATTGGCTGCTTTCTTGATCATCTTCCTCCAGCTATAGCTTTGAAGAAGTGCAAAGAACTCATTGATCATGGAATAAAAATAGGGAAAATACGCCCAGATTATGAATTAATTGGGCATTGCCAGTGCAGACCATTTTTAAGCCCCGGGAAGAAGTTGTTTGAGGAAATTTCTACTTGGAAACAATTTAATCCTGATATCAAAAATACCGATCTTTGCATTTATTCGACTAGTTAAAGGTGAATATCGATGAGACTGTGTGTGCAAGGTGTGCTTTAAGATAACATTGCGTTTTGTAGGTGCTTTCATGATACTGTAGCAAAAAATATTTTGGTGCTTTATTAAATTTTCTAAATAAAAGTATATCCAATAAAAAAAATTTCGTAAATAGCAAGTAATCACAATGTGTCTTATTTAAATCAATTTATCTGCTGGCATTGCTATTGATCTCCATATATGTATTATACTATATTAGTAATAAAAAAAGGTATTTCCTTAAACAGTGAATTAAATGCCTATTATAATGAAATGTTTCTAAAGGAAAAGTTTTTCAAGTTTACAAAAATATATTTAATTAAAAAATACTACTTTTCAAGTTGTGTACTGCGTAATATTTTCTTTGAAACGAGTCATTTACTATATCTTCAAGATTATAATTTTTATCTAATAGACTTGTCAGCATATGTATGTAATTCGTTCCTGCCATTTGAAATCTTAGATATCCCAAATAATATGGTGAAGATTTATAATATCTAGTTATAAAAATTAAGACAAAACTAACGCTCTTGCGATGTTACACTACATAATGCTCCACACCTGACACGAGTGGTTTTGTTATTACATTTTCCACCATTGTTTTGTGGCGTATCGTTCCGTCAATTACTTCTAACGAATGTCAAAACGTCAACAAAGGAACTTTCATCCTCGTCCCACATTCGCATTTCACGAGACTTTATTGTTCCTTCCTCGTCTATTTAAAAATGGTGTTTGAACGTTTCTAGACAATTTTTTTATATTTTATTAATACATTTTTTTAGATTTTTTCATCAAGAAAAATATGTTTAGTGCGTGAATTGTATAGTGAATGTGTAAGTTAAAATCCGTTTTAGCGAAATCTAACAGGACAGCATCATGACTTCAGATACAGAAGCAGGGACGAACAATATAGAAACAGAATACTTGGAACTCAACTCAAAAGATGACTGGCCGGCGTTTTATCAGGTATTTGCGCTTTGATTGAGCTTATATTTTCCCAGAAAACGCTTGTAATTTATACTTATTGTTACACATGATTGCTGGGAAATATGTCATCCCAGGAATTAAAAAGAAACAATCTGTTGAAAACTTTGTTGGGTTTGTCACTGAGTCAGGGTCAGTATCCTGTATTAAAGAAAAAATCTTTCAGGAAAATGCTTTCTACAATGCAAACTGGTGATTTTATACAGTATTGAACCCTGTAAACTCAATGAAAAACCTTGCTTTGTTAACTGCCTATAGTTGTATTTAAAAGTAAGGTCCTCTATCAGATCTAGCTAATGGAGCACAGATAGTGGGAAGCTAGGGTCCATGTCCATGCATATTGACGATTTTGTATTACTGTAAATGTTCATCTCAAGGTTCATAGTACACTTCTAGCTGCTGTATAGTGTATTCTGCATTTTTTCTTAGATTTTGCTTATGCTCAGTTATACATTTATGGTATTTGGTGCTCACATGTATGGGTCTTTAATGTTGTTTGAAATGTCACTGGTCTGCACTGCTCAGAAATTTGAGTAATCTCTACTTAAATATGATGTATGGAGTATTCAATTTAATTCAATAGAAATCTATGAAAATTGCTACTAACACTCATATTCTCCCTAAGATTCTTGTCTTTTATTTAATAATAAAGGATATACATAAATACTTGAACAGGTGTTTCTGTTAGTCACTACTGAGGAGCAGCTTGCATGTATTTGAAATCTTGTGTAGACAATTTGAAATATAGATGTGAATTTTACACTTGATTCTATATTTTATTAATAATTCAACTGTTTATTTTTATTTGCAGAAATACTTTTAAGGGAACTTTTTTGTCTCCTCTTTTAGCCAAAACCTTTTCCAAAGAAATGGATACTGGGTATGTGTCTGTGGAAAAACTATCTTGTATCTTTTTTTTTATAAATCTTTTACCTCATTTATATTTAGTTTTAAGCAAAAACAAAATTTTTAAACAGTTGAGCATTCAATAGTCATGTTTTCAAAATGATTCCAGGTAACAATTGAATTTTACTACAATAAAAATTCTTATCCTTTTTTCCAAGCTTATTGATCAATTTAACAATCTCCATATTTATCAAAAAAACATTATTGAAAAGAGAAGAAAGCAAAATTTCAACTACATATTTTATACCCACAAGTAGTACCAATTTCCTATATAAACTGCATTACAGAAATACAGAATGTTAAATTTCCATATTTTATTATTATTTTATTTAACAACTGCTTTGTCAAATTAATATATACCTAAATTCTAACAAATTTGTTGAATCCTGATAAGCAGAAGCTTTACTAAAATGGGATAATTGAAGTACAGTTTTAAACATGTGTTAGATAAGAACCTATGAGGGTACCTATACTCACATACAAATATGTATTTAATTTGTTGAAATTCAGCCAAATTAGTACTAATTTATGAGGAACAGATAAAGATGATATGTGTTTATATTTATTAATAAGATATGTAATTGAGGGCATGCCTACGAAGATATAGCTATTATATCAAACAATAAAAATTCTTAACACTGAAAAAATGTGACTAAAAGTCAAATCTGACTATAAGTTTTAAAATATAGGTCATTTATAGATTTGCTGAATAGGCAATCAGGTTCATTAAATTAGAACAAAGCTGTTTCTTTTCAAGTACTTATTCTGTGTGAGCCATTAATTCAATAGTCTTGATGATTCTTTCCTGGACATGGATACAAATCGAGATTTCCATGTAATTAAATAGGTATTAGTGGATTGTGTTGGTTTAATAATAATATATACAAGACACATTTCTTATCAGATACATATCAGAAACATATGTGGTCAATTAAGTCTCATTTCATAGCCAATAAAATTAATTTCTGAAAATTTCTGATTTATAGCGAATTCGAGCCAAAAGCATGCAGTCCGCAGGGGAAACAACCGAAGCTGTAAAACAGCAAAACAAAAATCTGAATAGGTATAGAGATGTCCATCCATATGACCACAGTCGAATCATCCTGCAAAGAGGATCAACTGACTACATTAATGCCAATTTATGTAGAGTTGAAAAAGCTAACAGGTAAGCGTTTATGTCTGTCTAATTATCTGAAATTTTCTGAGTTATATTGTAGCAGGAATAAATTTGTGGGTACCCACAAATTGCAAATTAGGGGATATACTTCATTGTATTAATTAATACATATTTTCTAATAATTTCTAAATTTATCTATTTTGCAAATAAAAATGTTTATAGCTTTATATGTTTTTCCCCAGGAAATATATTCTAACCCAAGGTCCTCTCCCAAACACCATTAGCCACTTCTGGCTCATGGTGTGGGAGCAAAATAGCAAGGCTGTGCTTATGTTAAACAAACTGATGGAAAAGAAGGCTGAGAAATGTTCTCAGTATTGGCCACCTAAAATCGGCTCGGTATTGACTTTCACTGACGTGGGACTTACACTTGAGTACCTAGAGCAGCATGATCATTCCTATTATTTAACCAGAGTTCTAAGGTAAAATTTCCACAAAGTTTATTGCATATAAAGATATTACATATAAGAGCTCTAGGTTGAAAGATATCGAAAGTGGGGAGCACCGAGACATTCTTCAATTTCACTACATCACATGGCCAGATTTCGGAGTCCCGTGTTCCCCGACGAAATTTCTAGACTTTTTAAAAAGGGTCAGGAGAGCCGGTGTGTTGGAGGAGGAAGTTGGGCCGGCTATTGTACATTGTTCCGCGGGCATAGGTCGATCCGGAACATTTTGTCTTGTCGATTCGTGCTTGGTTCTGGTTAGTCTTGTGTTGGTTGTTGGTTCCGTTGAACAATAATGTGCGATTGTAGATCGAAAAATACGGCCTAAATTCCGTTAATATTAAAGAAGTGCTATTAGAATTGAGGAACTACCGGACCGGGCTAATACAGACCCATGAGCAGCTTAGATTTTCGTATCAAGCGATCATTGAGGGTGCAAAGCAGTTACTTAATGCCAATTCTGATGATGAAGATTCAGAGTCTCTTGTAAGCTTGATTTTTTAGATGATTATGGTTTTGGTGTGTACTAATAATTTCAGGTCATAAGTTCCAAGGAGTAACCTATCCCTAACACCTTTATTCCCTTAACTTGTTTGTTTAGATAATTTAGTATGGTTTGTAAGAGAGTAACAGGCAAACTTTTCAGTTTTTTTTTTGTGAAGGCATGAGTCTGCAAATATTTTAATTCGTTTTTTCTGCAGTCCAATCATATAGGCGCTTCTGGGGAACTTATTGAAGAAGCCACCAATTCGGAGAACGAATCCGAACCACCTCCAGTCCCGCCCCAGCGAACGGACAGCCTTAAACCAACCGAAAATGGGTTAGCGGACAGACCGTTGCCCACCATACCGCAAAGCACGTCCGACGACGATCTCAGCTATAAAGGAAACGTAGATGAATGTTTTGAAGAGGTGAGGTATTATATAGTTATTAATTTTTCAACAAGTTAGTTCACTAATTACTGTTGATTCAAATGGTTGGTGCTGATATACCAATTAATTTTCGTCTTAAATATTGGAACTAAAACTATAATTATCTAACCTAATCGACTATTCTGTAACATACAACTCCGTTCAAAATTAATAAGCCCGACGTCCAAAAAAGTCTGTTCCGATCAAAATAAATGCTTGAGGTACAAGCAATTCTTGATTAGTTAAACATATATCAACTGGAATACTTAAACTCGGAGTTTCAAGCGTTGTCTATAGTATCTAACACAAAACGTTATATTTATAGTTAGTATATGTCATATTATTGCTTATTCCTGAGATAGCAAGTTTAATTTCATTTTGTTTCAGTTTAATGTTTAGTAGATTCAAAATTGTAATCTCAATTGCAAATCTCTCTATTAATATTGTGAAGGACTCTAAATTGGGCTCTTTAAAACGGTGTTTTAGTCAACAAGAACGCACTAATTTTCAAGAAATACGTTAAACGTATTTCGACCACAACAACGATGCAAAAATACCATAGTAATAAAACTACAGTAAAAAATATGTTTTTCTTGTAAATAGTTCATTCTATGTAGTACACTAAACATACTAAAATTAAATTTATGTTATTCTGTTAATGGTAGTCTATGTCTGGCCAACGAAACGAGGCAAATATATTTAAAAAATACTGTTTGAGAATCCAAATTAGAATCCGTTATATTAAAAAGTATTTAGATCTACTACTTTAAATTTTTCAATAAAAAACTATAGGTACCTGTTATTTAACCTATTTGTATGGATCAGGAAGTACCATATTTTCAACAATAGAGTTTGAGCCTGCTGATTGATGATTGGTTGTTTTTTGTAAAATGTTTTTTTTTCTAGAACTTATCCTCTGTATTAGTGAACCAGAAACAAATGTAGCAATCTAAGTGTACTGGGAGAAATTCACAATTTAAAAATTTGTGTTTTTTACATCCTTTAGAGACGTATACCATCTGGACCGCTCCCCGACCTTCCAGATGAAGAAGGAAGCAGTGAAGATTCCTTGGAAGATGAAGAAGATGATGAGAGTCGCAATGAAGAGGAAAGTAGGAACACGGAGAGCCCCATTTCAGATAAAGACGGTGACGAAGTTCCAACTAAGTACGTATCAAAACTCTAATAATTTAGAATATTATGTTGATATGTGATTTTAATCGTGTATAGCTATATTTTTTACATAAATTTATGGAAAGTATAACTATATATTTACTAAATTTAACTTTGCGATATTTAAACTATTTATAGAATCTTACATAAAGTTTTAAAAAATTACTAAACTACCTATTAATTCCAGTTCGTCCGAGTTACGTCAGCGTCGCAGAGAAGAACGCAAACAGAGAACAGAGACCCAGGTGCGCGACATGAAGCGTAGACAGCAAGCAAACGAACAGTGGCAGCAACTGAAGAGGTCTCTATACGTTCCTTTCGCGGTGGGCGGCACCGTTTTGGTTGCAGGCCTCGTTTGTCTCTATTTAAAAATCAACTGAGTCGACAAGCAGATAAGTCTGTGAAATGTGGGCTATGACATCTGTTATTGCGCCCTTAGATTTTGTCTCTTACGTTTATTACATTTTTGAGTTTAAATGAAGATACAAGGTGGGAATTCTTTTCCGAGGAAAATATCATTTTTAGGCAAAATTTTCTGCTTTTATTTAGTTTCGCTTATTTCTTATGTGGTTTGAAAGTGGGATTATAAAAGATAGATATTGAGAGGAACTCTTGAGCTTGTAATTTCTTCCAGCCCAATTATTTTTGTAGTTTTTCTTTTATCATCGTATTAATATAATATTTCATTCACCGATTTATTGAACTGTATATCATAAATATTGAAGAATCAGCAATAATTTGAAGGTCGTTGCATTGAAAGAAAAATGGCTAAGCAATAACATACTGATATTTTATGCCAGATAGGATCTAAAAGAAGTTCACGACATTATTGGTTAATCGCAAAACCAACGTCCTTCTCCTTACTGGTGTTCTCTAAATAAATTCAATTTAATAGCTACTCTCCCTTCCACTCCTCAGGCAATTTTTCCTTATCATTCACTCTTATTTTCTACCTTTTCATGTGTTTGAAATATCAATTTCTCAACTTCATTTGGCATCCATTTCTTGCGAATCTAAAATGAAGACACTCAACGTTTTTACTATTTTGAATATCATTTCTGAGTAGGTATATTAATGATACACGTATTACTATTACTAACAAAAGATTATTTATTGACCAAACAAGATTTGATTTTATGAACTTAAGCTAAAATCATTAATGACATTATCATTGTCAATATCGGGAGGGTCGGTTTGAAACAAGACTGATTTGTTATCACTAAATTGAAGTTTACTGTAAAACTCTATCATCGATCTACATCTTAACAATAATATTCATAATAAAAATCATCGTATTTACTATTCAGTATATGGCCAAAACAGAGTTATTTTTGTAATTTATGCCGAATAAGCAAAGAAATGCATTTAATCATCTAAATCAAAAGGCAATTTTTGAGAAATTTGACTGTTTCGAGATCGATATTTTGTGATAAAATATTCGGATATTTGAAGGTTCGACCATAGCGCGGTGGCTTGTATATAAATATATTAATAATTAGCGAATTATGTAAGACTAACTACTACTTAAGGATTTTTAGGGATGAAGTGTATTAGTTTGTTCTATTGTTTCGAAAATCAATTACACTCCGTCCTCTATCTCCCACTTGTTTCAACCCCATTACACATTTTTTTAGGTCTAATCTAAAAACAATTCAGTCATTCATCCCTAAAAAATAATAATGTTTTATGTGTCGTTCACGTCATTGTATTACTAATAACCTCTACATCTTCAGACTTAAAGTTAATTCAATAGTTTCTCTTCTCACGGTTCGTGTTTGTTCTTCATCAAGCTACACCCACGATAAGTTTAAGCATTCCTTTTAAAGTGCCTTTTTTACACGTAACCTACGGCAGAAAATCGTACTTTTAAGTGTTTAGGTAGTTTAGGAAAATGTGGCAATTTGATTAAGTATTTCCGCGAAAGTTTACGAATTTAGTTACCCTATGCGATTTATTTCAAGAATCTAAATGTGGTAGGTGTTAAACGACAATGCGAATAGCGTATTGGACTCCATTAGATGCTTCTTTAGTTGGGCTATCGATGAACGAAATAGGGTAGTTTCAGTTTCAATTGTTCCATAACGGAGCGAGTAATATTAGTGTGTCTGAACCGGAATTCTGAAGAAAAAATATTAAAACAAAAGTTTAAATAATATTGCCAAAAACCATTTTTAATTTCAAAGTTTTCTGGCACATTAGGAATTGATATGCACTTAGAATTTTTATTCAGACAACCTAAATACTAGCAAAGCATATTGGATCATCGGGTTGATTTAGACATCAATGTTTTCCCCTGGGTTTCTTTTTAATTAATATCTGTTCGTTTTTTAGTTTTCTTTCTCTTCAGGTTACTTAAAGTCATGAGTTACCTCACAGGTACAGGGGGTTTCATTGATTTTGCCCCTCCTCATTCTTCAAAATCGCTGAGTAATTACCTCCAAAATACCGGAAGAATCATAATAATATAATCTGCCTATAAAATGTAAACTAAGTATTATAACTACTCTATGTGATTATTTGTAATATTTGCTATTTACGTTACGAACTATTAAACAAAACTTTTTTTATTAGAACATTTATAAAGTTTCAAATAAATTATTTTAAAATCGGAGATAATCTGGTTTTGTGATTGCCTTTTGGAGTGAAAGAGAGATGGGAATAGAGTATTTTCTGCCCCTTCGCTCGATTTCACAAAGGCAAACACTATTTCCGTCTCTTTCTCACATACCTCCCCCTCTCATTATACCTGAGTGTTTTTTTCAGGCCGAAAACCACCCACGAAGACTGACATTTGAAATTTTTTTGGAGACGGCTGGACTATGACACTTTCCGATTAGTCGAAGACAAGTTCTGCGGTCTGACTTTTTAAGGGTTGTCCGAAACGAAATATACTCAAAATGCGCTTGTTCGGTAGGTATATTATGCGGCCAAGTTTGTTTATAACGAAATTTTGTAGTAATTAAATAAGGTAGAACGAATTATTGTGTTCCTGTTAAATTGGTTATTTACTTTCGTTTTTTGTAAAAGTTTGTCATGTTTTAGGTTTAGTCTGGACTGCTTGCCTTGTACCAATTATAAGAAGATTTAAGGTAAAACGGTATAATCATAAAATAAACGACTATAGATGTCGACGTCATTTCACAGATATCAAAACACAAATTTAAAAATTATGTATTTATTAATTTATCTGAGTGTAATCCATAAAAAATTATAGTGTGTAATAATTTGGACTAGTGGGAAAAACTTTATGGACGATTTAATTGGGCACAGATTTATATCTCTATCTTAATTTTTTTTTCTCACTTGAGTCTTAGTGCTTGCCTGACACGTCAGCACAATTTACATTTTTACGATTTTCGGGGACTGGAATTGCCCTTTAAACATTTTGTATGTGCAGTTCTGCGGTGACGATCCTACTACCTTTCAAGGACACCTGACGCACACGCTTTGATATTTTCTATTTGAAGAAATATTCGACTGAGCATCATTCAATAAGAATTGTTAAAAATTAAAAAAAAAGTGACTCAGTCACACAAAAATATATCGTGCATTTACGATAGTTATCTGTATGATATGATAGTTGGTAACTAAAACATGAAAAATAATTTCTTTATTATAACGTCCAGCAACGTTGTAGTAAAGAAATGATTATAATTTGAAAAGCGTCGTTTGATTGTGATAGAGCACAGCACGCACATTACGAAGGATTCCACAGACTTCGCTATTCACGAACGAGTCAATGGCAAGCAGGACTAGATTAAACTAGAGGAATATTGTGTTTAAGATAAGAACTAGAAACACCACATTAAGTTTAAATTTAAGGTTCCTTGACATGTCTGCTTACCTCTTTTCAGATGCCACAGTTGTTACTCGTTTTTTAGAATCTGAAGGAAGTAAATAATTTTAACTACTAAATATTATACGAAACTTTAGACAAGCGTAAATTATCTTTTAGTTGATCAGAGTAACAGGTTCTTGAGTGAATGGCTCTACACGAACTGGGTGTGATAAATCGCCGACTTTTGAGCCTTTTTCCCATTAGGAATTTTTATCGCACTTAGCTTGAACCGAGCAGTTCAATTGAGACCATTATTAACTACAGAGCGATCAAGGTTGAGAAACTTTGGTAAAATAAAAATTTTGAGAATCTTAGGTTTGTAAAAACCGCATCGTCCTGTTTTCTACGATTGCTGAGATGGCAGAGTTTTTGAATTTTTTCCTATTTCAAATATTAACTAATAATTATTACTATGAAAAAAAATTAAAACATTTTTAATTTGTTTCTAAATAAATTAATTGAGTGTGAAACAATTTCATTTTTTTTTTGTAATGTAGATATCAATGAATTTAGAGACATCAATTTGGAGTAGATTCTACCAATTTCATTAAAAAACTATCAACGAGATTATACTTTAACCAATAACTCCCGTTTCTCAAATTTGCAAATTATGAAACACGAATCTCAGTAATCATTGGAAATCTGACCTTTATATTTTCTATCAAAACAGTCCAAATATAACCACTCTATCCGTTTAACTGTTCATCCAATCAGGATCAAAATTTTTGTTTAAATACCTTTCTAGGCCTTAGTAAATATGCTCGCACTCTACCTTATTCCCCCAATATTTTTCTTAGAACAAATGTGGCCTATTTAAATGTAAGAAATAGCCATGCCTTGTCCGTAAATTTAATGCGTAGTGGTAACGAATTAATTAAACTTCCATCCCACTTCTTCCTTTTAACAGATCTTTTAGTCATATCAAACATTTATACGTACTAAAGTTTATGTTTTAATTAAAATATAGACGTATTTTAGAGAAAGTTTGTAAATCCCGATTCTCAAAATTGACCATTTTGTGTTTAAGCAAGAAGTGGAGGAAGTAAGTTCATGATTTATTGAAGTAGGAAAATCGAAATGATAATAAAAAATTATTAATGGAAACACTACTAGATATACATAGCGCATTCAAGTTTTTATATTTGCAATAATCAAAATTTGATTAGGAAATTTGTAGTAATAAACCTTACTAGAGTAGCTTCAATAGTAAAAGAAACTGATTTGTTAAAATGATTGTTATTTTATTATGACTGTACATGAATAAGAATAACCTTTTTAGCGACTGTATAATATAATCACGTAAATCATACTTAAAAATACACAATAATTAATAAGGAAAGTACTGTTAGGGTAGTTTAATGACCCCAAAAAGGTTTCTCGGACATTCTAGTAATTGGAAACTTTTCTCCTCCGTCTCCATTTCGAAGTCTCTGGAACCCTCTTCGCGGTGCCTCTATCTTATTACTCGACCTTTCCCACAAGTCACATTGCAGGTGGACCAATTTTCCCATTTATACAATTTCGGTGAATTTTTCCGATATTTTGCTAAATATTGTCAAACTTTTAAACTCCAATTAAAAATTAAGATTCGTTTATTACTCTTCAGCTCCCCACTTTTCTTCTTTACTTTCTTCAAAATATCCAGAAATTTTAATAAAATTTGGTTGGCTTGTTTGAAGTTGGGACTTTTTTGGTCTTTAAAATACTGAACTTAGTGTTTTCCACTGGGTGCAATTTTTTTTTCCTTTAGTGGACTTTCCAGCAAATCTTGGGAGTTAAGTCATCGCGGTTCTTTGTGAATAGGCTTACAATGAGGAAAAGTAACAGGAGAAGGAGGAAGAAGTGTTATAGGAAAATAGATTCATGACTTTATTGGGAGTGGCATAATCACTGTCGTTAATTATTTTTAGACTGAATGGTTGAGAGCTATTATATCCATGACCTGTTAAGTAAATTTCACAAGAAGATAGTTTCCATAGAAATAAAGAAATTGGTCAATGACCGGTTCAATTTCATCATTTTTGTGGAAATTATCGTGCCGGGCAATTTACTAGGTCGAATTTGACATGTTGACTTTTTTCATACTTTTATGACTATCTAGGTCGATAGCAAAATTTTTACTTGTTTCAATTTTCAATAGAAACTTACCTACTCCATCCTGATAATCTCTCCCAGAGCTTCAAATTAGGAATTAAAGTTTTTCCTACAACAGAGCTCTCTTTAAAGTTTGAGTGTTTGATGAGTAGATGAAGATTGTAGATTTCTCCTCCTGATGACTGTTATATTAATTTTTTTTAACCGTTAGATTTTTGTTCTATAAATTCTTACAAAGTGCATAGGCAATTTCCGAGATAGAAGCTGTAGATAGCTCAGGGACTAAATCAAAACTATACAATTTGATACAGTGATGAATGCTTAATTCTTATAATTCCGTTATCTCTTATTTTGTCCTTTGAAAAATATCATTCAGAGTGTTTCCAAGTGTAGCGAAATGTAGGGATTATCATATCAAAAAATTTAAATTATGTTTTTTTTTTTAAATCATTTAAATTCATAGTAATCATAAAAGACTGACAATGTTTTTATTAACCTGCCACTCGAATTACGTTTTCAGACGGTTGCTATAGTTCCTTTTTAACTAAATACGATAACTTCCAAATCAAAGAAAAGATAATGAAAATCATAGTTTAAAAAATCTCAATGTCTCGAATATAAAGGAAAATACTTTTTGAAATAAATTTTAAAAAAAGTATGCTCTAGGTGAGGCTCGAACTCACAACCCCGGCATCGCTCACGACTACTGTCTTATAAGTACCGTGCGCTAACCAATTGCGCCACTAGAGCTTGTTAGCAACCAACGCTAGTGGCAATGATAAACCTAATGTCAAAATTTCCCTTAAAACTAAATTGTTTTTTTAATTCAAGTTAATAATAACAAATCCTTGACATAAAAAAAATCCTAATATTTCTTAGACTAGTTTTTAATCTTTTTAAAGTAGTAAATTATTTATAAAAAAGATATTGCTTAAATTATTAACATACCGCGTGACAGACAATGCTCACATCCAAGTTTAATCACATGACTTATATATCAGACTTATTCGAATTTTATGGAATTTAGTCGAAAATTTTTGGATTACACAGCTGATTTCGTTAAACGTCAATAATTTTGTTGTCAAAAATGACGTAACGAAAACAAACTCTACAGTATCTTTTAGGTGGCTTTTAAACTCTTTTTTCAAACAATTTTACAAATTAGTACAATAATTTGTTAATCAGTCGAAATTCACAGTAAATTTATCTCTTTGGGTGTTTAATGAGAATGTCCGAAAATGAGTTGGTTTGATGCGGGTGCCCTTGCCAACATCGCCAAATCGGCCCTGAAAGAAGCTCAAAAAACCATAGACAAAGCTCTGGACATTAAAGACGAGGGCGAGAATAGTGTCCCAGTGAACACACCCATCGATACTAATTCTGACGACTTTTTCGGCACGTGGGGTGTTACTCAATCAGGTAATATTTCAGCCCCAAAAAAGGACGTACAAAATGAGTCCGTGAAACAAGGTAAAATGGGTACTAGCATTTGGGAGAGTTTTACAGGTAAGTGCAAATTTTTCAAAGTTAACCTACCCAATAATAATAATCAAAAGCAATCCTTGAAGAAGTGTACCTTTCAAGGGTTGTTTACATTTACAGAGTTACTGGTGAGCTTACTACATTATTACAGTTTATTGTCTATTAATGTTCGCCCATATTTGAACATTTTGGCTTGAACAAATAAAACAAACAAGCTAAACAGCCAAAATTTGCATAATGTAAATTTTTGGGTTTTGACTCAAAATGTAGGCCCATATTCAACCAAAGCTTATTGTAACAAAACCAGCACTCAACAGTCAACTGTTAAATATCCTCCCATTCACCAAAAAAATAAAATTTTATTAAACATTTAATAATATTATTATTCATATTGAATCTTGTTCTAGTTGCTTATAAAGTTAGTTTTTGTTATATGAAACTTATATTAAAAATATAAAACAGTCAAACAAGTTCTTATTTCAGGTTCATTTTTTGATAATACTGGAACAAGAGAAACTCATTCTCATTCAGTTGAAAGTTTAGATGATTCAATTGATTCTGCACATTTAAGAGATTTCAGTAAAAGTAAGCTAGTAGTACAGCATAGTGAAGAAGATCACATACTTGAAGAAGACCATAAAAAGTTACAGGAAACTGTTCTTGACACATTAATTGAAGTAAATTTAAATGGCAAGGGTTCATTGATAATAATAAGGCAAAACTCTTATTAACTGAAATGTTCCTTTCAGACAAACTTGACCCTTCACATTTGCCTTCATCACTGGGAAAAGGACAGTCAGAAAAGCCAACTTCAAACTCTAATAGATTATCAGCTGTTAGCTCAGATGGAAGTAAAAATAATTCTGAAAGTGTTGAGGTGCTTACTGGAAGCACTGAATGTACCACTACACCTGAGTCCGATATTTTATCTTTTGGTTTAAGCACCTCAACATCTAGCTCTACCCAAGGTTTGATTTATTTCAGAAAATATCTGGATATTAAAAAGGGTTATTTGCAGGGTTTAAGCAGACATCAGAGTCTGTGGAAATTTTATGTGATAGTCTTACTAGTCCTAGTTCAGTAGAAATTATCTGTTCTGACAGTAATAATAGTAGAAGACACTCACAACACACTGATAATATTGTTTCTCCTTTAGAAGGGTCACCTTCAATAGAAGAGAAATTGGGGTAGGCTTCAAAAATATATGTTTTCTTTTTTATAACAAATGGCATTTTAGCACTGATAAAACTTCTCCAGAAAGTGTTGAAATTATTCCAGAAGACCAAGATGAAAATAGTGTGGCTGAGGATACTATGTCTTACACCTCTATATCAGAAAGCACATCAGCCACAGTATTAGATACAGCTTTTAGTGCTCTAATTAAACCACAAAAGATGCTTAAAGATACTTACAATAGCAGGTATGGGTTTAGGTTTTAAACCTGAATTTGAAAAGTTAGTAATAATTGTTTCAGACCTGAGTTTAGTGAGACAATTTCAAGTGATACAGGATCATTGAGCCCTGATAGGAGTGTTGGATGTGGGGAAGCTATTACAAGAGCACCTGGAAGAAGCATGCACTTGCCACTACAGCAGGTTAGATTTTTTAGTTTGATAAACATATAATTTAGCTTGAGCTGTAGTCTAATACTCAAACACCCTGTGGGTATGTCATTCTTTTCAAAAGAATATATACATTAATTTTTAATAATCAGTCACTCTGTTTTCTAACCAAACTATTAGAATTTTAATTAAATCGCCTCATTAGTATATGTATGTTCATTGCAGGTAAATCACAACCAAATTTTAATAGACACTCAACCTCAATCCATTAACAAGCAAACGGAGCTCCCGAAAATCCTGGAAAATACGAATATAATTGATATTCCCCAGGAGGAGATTTCAATAAAAAGTTCAGGTGAGAAATGGGCTATTGTAGAGAAATCTCTTAAATTAATTCCTCTACTGTCAACCCTTGTTTTAAGTGTTAATAATATACAAAATTGGAAATTTCTCATTATAGGTTCTGAAACTCAATTGGATACATCAACAGAAGACGGATCCGTGTCAGACAAAACCATTGTTGAAGCCCAAGAAAACGCAATGGAAAGCAGCAGTGATACCACAAGCACTACAACTGAAACTAGCAGTAATTCTACTTATTTGAAAAAGATGCTTGCAGATGCAATGGTAAAAACATTCAACTGGTAGTTTAAATTAAATAAATGCATAAATATTTTAAGAAATTCGTTTTAAAGTAAATGCATGATGTGTATTTGAATTTAGACAGAAAAATCATCAACAGAAGACAAGAGTCCTCCAGGTATCCCTCCAGAATTCTCTGATAAGGCTAGCTCAATTGAGAGTATAGCAACTTCTTCACAAATTGAAATTATCCATCGCGAAACATCTCCTCTAAGCTCAGAAAAGTCAGATTTGGTTAAAATTGGATCAGACCACACCTCTTGTCATACATCAGGTTTGCGTAACCTCAGATTTTCGAGAAATTCGATTTAAAGGAAAATAATTAATTAGGGGATGAATTCGAAACTACTACTTCATCAGACATCGAAATAATCTCCAGCCCCAATGGAGATTCGAGTAGCACCCAAAGCCGCCAAAGTCCTTCTATGAAGGCTCGAATGAAAATGAAAACTGACGACTCTTCGTTGCACAAAATGACAGTCAAAAAGGCCAAAGGCCACAATAGGGAGCCTTCCGAAGCTTCTAGCATTAGGTTGTTGTTATACTAGAATATTATCACAGTGATGATAAAATTATTTCAGTGATGATTCTCATCCCAATGGAGATATTGATAGGCTTTTGAAGAGAATATCAGAGATGACTGAAATTTTAGAATCGAGGGAATCGAAGCTTATTGACATGAATAGGAGAAATGCCGAGCTTCAAGAACATAACTCCGATTTAAAGCAGCAGTTGGACTGCATTTTGACGCAACAGTTAGAAAGTGCTGATCTAAGTCAGGTCACTGAAGAGTATACTCAGAGGTTGTCTGCATTGGAAAAAAAATTTCAACAAGTGAGTTGTTTAGTTGTGAGGGATTTAGTCAACCTTTGACAGTTTAACCAATCTTACATTTTGCACTGTTTCTCGCACAAGATTTCCCATGTTGGACATACTGAGTATATATGTGTATTTTCATATTCCAAAAAATATTTCCACTCTCGTGAAATATTCAGCTTGCGCGATTTGTTTTCAATAGAACATCTGGTCTCCGACTTCACAAATATTATTATATTAATGTAACTAGGCAATCCGAGATAAAGACAGTTTGAGGAAACAGCTGGACCAAGCCAAATTGGACGTCGCCACGCGTATGAGTAAAAACGAGCTTGAAGCTGCTGTGTCGGAAAAGGACGAAATCATTAAAGAACTAAGGGAAGAGGGAGAGAAACTATCCAAGCAACAGCTGCAACATTCCAACATAATCAAAAAGCTGAGAGTCAAGGAGAAGGAACATGAAAATACAATAAGACATTTGAAGTAAGTAAATATTATTAGTAAAATTTTAAGCATTTTTTAATCATTTTTTTCAGAGAAACCAACGAAAGTCTGTCACTGGAAACTGAACGTTTGAAAAAATCGTTAAGCGCCAAAGAGGACGTTGAGCGTACTCAAATCGAGGCAGTTCATAATTTAACAACCAAAAACAAGAAACTAGATAACGAATTGTCCAAACTAAAAAGTCAACTAGAAGACCTAACACAGAAATTCGATACGACGAAAAAATCATTAGATGCAGCCAAAAAGGAGCTGATAGACAAGAGCCGAACTAGTTCGGAACTTGTAGCTCGTCAGCAATTGTTGGAGAAATTGGAGAACGAGAAACGCATGACCGAGTCACAGAATGAAGATGTAAGTTAAACAAATATAAACAAAATAACAATTAATTCACAAATTTTAGGTTATAAATCAATTGGATGATTTGCGGTACCAGTTGAGAAAATCCGAAGAGGAGCATGTGAAAAAAGAGCAAAAATTCAAACAGGAAAACAATAATCTGCTTCGCAGATTGGAAGAGGCCGAAAACAGAAACGAGGAACTGTCTCAATCCGTAATGGAAATCAGTAAACCTCTAGTCAGACAGTTGGAGAACTTGCAAGCTGCTCATAGCTTGAAAATGTCGAGCTTCGAGAAAGTCGAGAAAGAGCTGACTTTAAGAATTAGTAAGAACACTTCTTCTTCTAATAAGAACAAGAATATTAAGGATGATTTTACAGGTGATTTGCAAAGCAAATTACAGGCGGCTGCCAGTTTGGAGCGATCGGCTCGAGAAGAAAGCGTGAGCTTAAGATCGAAATTGGCAGATATGGAGGGTCAATTGAGTACTGCTAGACACGAGGCAGAAGTGGGCAGTGTGCAGTTAGAACAAGCGAAAACTGAGAGACAGATTGGGGAACAAGAACTGAAGAGGTAAAAATGTTATTGGGTTTCTTTAGCCTATGAGCTAGGGTTATTATGGAAGACGTTTTCCTAGATAAAAACTGTAGAAAGTGAGATAATGAAATATTTTTGTAGTTTTTGTTTGTATTGAAGAATGCGCCTAATGCTTTTTATGTTATTTAGCAAAATTGATAAACTCTGCGACTCCATAAAGAGGCAAAGCGAAACTATTGAAGGGAAAAATAAAGAAATACAGAATTTAAGACAACAATTGACTATAATGGAACGGATGACCTCCGAGGCGGATAGAAAAGGTCAAGTTTCAGCTCAATCATCTCAAGTAATGTATTTTTACATGTCTACTTAATTGCAACATTGTATGAATTATTTCAAAGCAGGACAACTCAAAAAGTGACGATCCCACTATAATTGATCGTACCTCTCCCACTGCCGGCAGTAATTCACCAACCTTAAGTTTAGGAAAAGCCTCCGTCACAGAATCTCTAAGTAGCAGCTTTTGGTCTCAAGTAAGTCACCAATTTGTTATCATAGTCCCATTCACTTTAATCTATTTGAATAGGATGAACCTTTCGAAGTGGGCCACACACCCCGCTACACCAATATGTTCGAAATACAAATCCTGCAGTCGAGCCTTAAGCAGAGAGATGGAGAACTTCAGCAACTCCAATGGGAATTAAACCGGAGGGAACAAGAGAGAACGTTATTGAATACCGAGATATCGGGCCTAATTAATAAAGTGAGATATCTGATATTTATTTAATGTGTTTATTTCTTAGTGTGTATTTAGGTAGAAGAATTGGAAAAAATGGCCAAAGAATATGAAGAGGTGAGGACGGAGTTGAAGGCCTTACAGCAACAATATGAGACATTGTGTCAGCTTTTTGGAGAAAAAGTAGAGGAAAATGAAGAGCTCAAGCTAGACTTGGTGGATGTTAAAGATATGTATAAGAGTCAGATTGATGAATTGTTGAGGCAACAGAAGGAAAAGTAGTGCAAAAGTAAGAAGTATGGATATTATTCTTGTTTTCCTACTAGATTCAGATTCTTGGGATTTCTATGAAATTTACCAAGCGGCAATATATTGAGTGTTTCTTGACAATCGGTTTGAAAATAGAACTGTTTAATTATAAAAATATTAATGCCAATACTAAAAAGAAAAAGCATATAAAACCTGAAAATTTGCCTTTTGAGTTTTGTTTTCAGAAAAATTTCAGAATCTTCTAGTGCAGATTCGTGATGGAAAATAAAATCAATAAATTGATAATAATATTTTGGAATTACATTGTTCTGTTTTGAAAAACAATTGCATAAAACACTGTAAAGGCCCTTGACAAGGAAATATAGGGCCACTATTTCCGTCTAAAGGGTCTTCAGAGTTCCACATTTAAATTTGCTGTGTACTTTCTCACTACCAGCAAAATACAAAATCCAAGCGAGATAATTCCTGAAGTGGACCCCTTTTCGCCAATCTAATATAAAATTTTTATTGATACCACGAAATAATATAATTACAGAATGTTCACTCGATATCCTTGCAAATCACTTTGGTACTCTCACCCACATTGTTCCAGTCTTAAATCAAACATAAGCTCATAGATTGGAAACTTCGTTTCAAAATATTTATTAAAAGTAAAGTCATGGCATTATTTAACTTCCTTATGGCGTTGTTTTGGTATTAACTTCCTTACGCGTTCAATTACGAATTAATTCGCTGAAATAATCGAGTTTCTTCGAAATTTACCGTGGATGAAGCTGTTATTGTTGTTGTAAAAAAATATGTTACTTATATTTTAAAATTTAAATCTGTGATATTGTGATATAACAATATTGATAGCTTATGCTTTTATTGTTTTCAATATAAATTAGATGTAAGAATAGCCATACTAGAGTTTGGATATTGTATTATCTTTATAAGTGTGTTTAATACACAATTTAATAAACAATATGATATCAGGTTTATTGTCATACAATTAATGTTTTTAAATAGGTATTTATTACATTTACAAATTAAATATCTCACTAAACTGTATTTGTGGGTTGACTTAAAGGGTTTGCAGGTGGTGAAGTGGCCTGTCTTGTTACAATATTTAAGGCATTTTGCATCACCTGCTTTTTAAAGAAGTCTGAAGTAACTGAGCTCAAACTGTCTTTATTGCCCACTTTGCATCTGATATATCCATGCAGATTGGCACTATTTAATGTTAGAGCAATTAACACTACAAGCTAAGACATACAATGAAACTGATCATAATTGAAAGAACCAAGTTTAAGGGCTTACCATCCACTTTAGCTTTAACCCAAATAATGCAACCAGAAAAAACAATCCCCACACTAGAGGGGATAATATGAGTGCAGTCCAAAAAATCCTGGCCTCTCTATCATTCACCTGACCCTGTATATATCCCTAAAAAGGGCCACATAGTAGGCACTGTTAATAATGTACACAAAGCCACAGACTACATTGCTACATAACAAAACATCATTACCTTGCGTGCCTCATACACCCAGTGTGATTTCCCTTCATCATCCACATAATTCCACCATCTAAGCCCAACCATAAGTCTACCAGTGATGTTTTTCACAGTCCAAAAGTCCACTGAAAGTAGGAGCACTATGACAACAAAACTTGTTATAAAGCTGTCGCTGAACCAGCCACACAGCATGTAGGCTGCTATAGCTGCCAATCTGAAGCCTATGTGGCATAGTGTTACATAGGGATGACTGCAAGAGGTTAAGTTGAGAATGATTTAGATGGAGAGTTAGTGAGAACTTACGTAAGGAGTCCTTTTTGACGACTTGTTTCCAGGTCTTCCTCGCCAAAAGCAAGGGTGTCGTCCTCGATTAGAGCCATACTTTTATGTTTTTAGGCGTTACAAAGGATCTTAATATAATTTTTTTTATTAAGCAAAAGCCACGATGGCTAGCTTAAAAATATTATGTGTCACATGCAATACTTGTTTTCGCACGTTCAAATAAGGTATATGTAGATAATAATTATAATTAAAACTAAGAAAAATGTAAAATATGAATTAGATTATTTGTTACTCAAATTGACAATTGACATATAGCAATCAGGTTCAGATGTCTCTACAGGGATCAGGGCTGGATTCCAAAATTTAGGAATGCTAATCTTAGAGTGTGTTAATTTCCAGCTTTGTATTTAAAAACTGTTAATTTATCGCTCCCTCGTAGCATATTTTAAAGGCGTTATCAGGTGCGAAATTATCATCTAACCTCAAATTTAAAATAGTGAGGTAACAATGACGGTTCCCATGTATACAAATAGCGTAAACAATTACTTCCAATTTACTATTTTTACCATAAATTTACGTTTAAATGCTTTATTAATAATTAAATTATTAGCAATTTATAATGTATACGCGTGGTTTATTAGATTCAACCAACGCAAACTTTATTTTGACAATTTATAGCGCTTACTAATTTCCTTTTCTATATTTTACACTTTCAGACGTCACGCAATACAGAATTCACGTATTCGAAGCATTCAAACTCCAGATTAAGTCTTTGCCCTCCAGCACGATGGAAATGGACATTGATGATGACTTCTCAGATATATCAGAAGATAAAATTCAACACTTCTTGCAATCTAAACTTAGTGAAATTACCATTGAAAAGCAAAACCTTGAAATCATGCTAAAAGAGCACCAGCAACAACTAAGTGAAACATGTTTACAACAAACAACACTTCAAATTGAATACAACTGGAAGAAACTAGTGAATTGCAAGTATGTCATATGCTTGAAAGTAACTTGCTCAGAAAAGTTTCAAGATATTCAAGTATATCTCAATTACTGTGACAAATTTGAGAAAACTCTTGAGTATGAAACTAAAAGTTTCAGTACAAGTGCAGCTTCATGTTCTAATTGTGTTTTGTGTCAGTGTATAATTTGTGGTGTTTTATTACAAACCACCTCTTTTGATAATGAAGCTTATGTCAGCATCAGCTTTGAAATACCAGAGTTTTTGAAACACTCACATGTTAGTTTATCTGGATATATTCTTGCTACCACCTCTAAAAAGCTGGATGAAATTAGTGGCCAGCTTCCAGAAATTTCTATCTCTGTAAATGATTTTACATCCATGCCAAACAATTTTTCTCTTCAAGATCAATCATTACCAAATCTACTAGCTTTAACTGCAAGTGGCCAACAAAGTGACTTGGTAATGATTCTTCCTGATGAATGGGTCACTCCACTTGACTGCACTTTTGAAATCAATTGCTCCCTTACTTATTTACATGTAGGAAATGGATTCTTCTATCTGGCTAATAGGATATCAGAAGTATTTGATAGGAGTGTGCTTATTATTCACCCTGCCAATCAATCCAAAGAATTGTTTCTGAAAGTGTACACTGCAAATGAAAATGTGCTGTATCCTTTTGTTCATCATTTGTTGACTTGCATTAAAGGTAGTTATATTGTTCCTAAATCAGTTTTTCTGAAAATGAACATAAACCGAGGAATTGTAAGGAAAAACTTGCTGGAAGAGTTTAAAAGTAATATGTTAAATGAAGTGTCAGTGGGTCGAATGTACTGTAAAAGTTTGGAGATAGTTGGGGGTAGAAGCACGAGAGAGAAACTTAACGATCAAGAGTCAAAAACTGACTTGACGTTTCTAGAAGTTATGGCTTTAAATTGATTCAACAAAATTTCCTTTTAAACATATTTATTTAACAATAAAATAATGACAGAATAGTAATTGGCACTAACGCAACATAACAAGCTCAAACCAAGCTGTCAACACCACTTCAAATACGTAATTTAACGTTCCTAGCGCACCTGTGCCTATTTCCATTCATGAAGAAATGAAGTTACAATTTACCTAATTAAGTTAAAAGAAAACCTTAGATTTACCGTTACAAGTAAAGATTATTTCACTACTACACATCTAAAACGTTAACCGTGGTTTTGTTGCGAATATAATAACGCGGGTATATCTGAATGAAGCATTCGATTTTGTAGAATGGACACCTAGGTATATGGGAATTTAATGTCTGAGTTCAAATTTAGAAAAAATAGAAATCTACAATTATCACAAGATGTAAATTTTAAGAAATATTAATTAAATATATTTTTTGTAAATTAGTTATGTGAACTAAAATGTCCATGGATTGAATTGTGTGATCTGGAGCCTTTACAATACAATTATCAATCCCCACTATTTCCGAAAATTATAATTGTAAAAAAACTATTTTGATAATTTTCATTCCCCCATTGAAATTTGAATAGAACGGTTTTATGTAATAAATTAAAAAAAGTGAATAAATATCTTTAAAAATTGATCGGTGTACTGGGCTGTTATAATTTTGGAAGAAAATTTACCGCACAAACCACTACCGTATTATAAGAACTAATTCGAAAGTCATGTGATACGGGATATGGTTATAGAATTTTATTGAAATCACCGCAAAAGTTGTGTATGTAAAAACAAAAACTATATCGAGGAAACACCAACGTATTCCATATAATCATGAATATTCATGTAGCTACTATAAATACGATGAATTTAGGGCACAAAGTGTAAAAAGTGTCATAATATCGAGCAGTGTAAACTAAATGTTAGATGATTTCATTTGCAGTCTTTTAGCCACAATGTGCGTATCGCTTTTTTTTTGTTGTCCAAAATCCAACTCCTATCACATTACACTGTCCCACAAAAAAATTATATGAAAGTTTGCTTTGGAACAGTCCCGCATATGTATGATTACGAACGCCTACATCGGAATACTTCCTTAATTTATGAAACCGACAAATCACTGCAATGTTGGCTTTTTTCTAGTTCTTAGGTTGCTCAGCCGAGCATTGAAGAAAGTGGTCGTTTCCTTTGGATAAAATTTCATCGTATAGACATGAATATACTGAAATTTCTTTTGGGCACTTAAAAAGGAAATAAGTTTTAACGGTTTTAAAGATACATTCATACTGCTTCTTTCATCGACTTGCATCATTCAGACTATTCCCTATAATAGGTGCGTTAAAGAAGTCTCTATTATGTAAAAATCGTGAAATTATAGACAAATATCTCATAAAATTGCTTCTCTAGACTAGAAATTTCGTTAAGTTTTGGTTGTCCTAAATTGTGCTAATGTAAAATAATAATTGACATAAGCTTAAAAAGGCTATTAAAAAAAAATTAGGTCTGCTATAGCACATACTTCCATAATAATAAGATTGCTCACACTATATTGATCTTTGCATGAAAAATTGACGATGAGTCATTTTGGTTCTACTCGGTTCAGCACACATGTGTGTGCGATGTTGCCAAATTTTCTGTTATGAATAGGATGCAGAGAATATTTTTATATCAATCCTACATTTCAATGGAGGTAAATCGTGAAAGCTTTGGCTATACTGGTTAGTACATGCATGCATAATGTAATAGGTGCAACTCGCTTTCTTGCCCGAATCTGACTGTCCGCCAATCTGGCGGTGTAATTGATTTTGAAAACTTGCAGAATTTGCAAAGTAAAAGTAACACCAATACTACCAAGGTCACAAATACAAACTATTTATAATAAGCGTATATTACGGAAGTATGTAGTTTTAAACTTTACGGCGTTTTCTATTGGAAAAATTAGTGCAAATGTAATGTATTAACATGTAACATCAAGAATTTTTCATTGGTGTTGAGTAAGTAAAGGTATTTAGAGCAAAAGGGAGAATTTAACACGTGTCAGGCAATGTAGCGTTTTTCCAATTTAAGCGATAAAATTGATGGTGTCCCGATCCATTGCAACCTACTGAGTCAAGACATATACTCTATATCTGATATTTCCTACCACTCCATTTGAACACAAGGGTTTTCGACAGTTCTTGAGGTGAATATTCAAGATTCCCTCTTGATCAGTTGCATTTAAAAACTCCAGTGCTTTATTAAGACTTATCCAGAAATATGTAATTGTTATTTTAATAGGAGCAAACTATGTCCTAAGGTTTGAAATAGGAGCTTTAACAGGACGTTCTATAGATCGAATAGAATGAAGTAAAATGAATGACAATTCACTAGTTTTGCACTAAACTAACCAACAAAAATTGCTAAAATCGTTGTATAAATGAAGCTAAATGAGGAATTTTCCCGTAACAAAACTTAGAAATGTAGAGAAGCAAAACTATGGCGTTTTTTACTAAACACCCAATGCATATAACCCTTTGACAGGCCGGTGACAGAAGTAGTTGCGCAAAATTTGGTCAAAACGTGGAAGTCGCCCAAATAAAATGAAAATATTTCGGAAAATTCCAAATTTTGCAAACTGGCACGGGGTTCCGAAACGCCCCCACACATAAGACAGATGTTCCCCTAGGTTAACACGAACCTTACACGTGTACTGTCAATCTCTGACAAGTAGAATTATTTATGAAATATAAGCAGTATTACCGCGCCCATACACCTACTTAGTATATTCGCTCACCCTGTTAAGACGGCAGCCCAAACATGCATCTCGTATGTTAACATAAACTTCAGAATAACAGCAGGTCCGATTAAGAATTTATTTACCCACCGAACAAGGCAACCAGACACCGACTTAGATAAAAATGGGTGGAGCTTAATACCGACAAGCAATGACAAACAAGGAAGGATGGGACCTCATTAGACCCCACCCTCGGACGTGCGCCATGAACTGCTTAACCGCGCCTCTCGCGCTCTACTATAAGGTGGTCGGATGCTGCGGTTGCGCATTGACTGGCAACAGCTCCGTCTCCACTTTAATTCAGATTTGATTTTGTTGATTTCGAAGAGTGAGAGCCAGCGCGCGTCCCTCGAGGACCGTCAGCCCAGGGACGCGCCTTCGCCACGCACACGTCACACCCACGGCGTCCAACCCTCGTAGAGGAGAGCCAGATTGTCCAAGCTTGTGGCTTCGCGTATTACGTAGTCCACCTACAAAACGTCGAAATGTCGGGACATTTGATGATGAACGAAAAATTATGATGTTACCTGCTCCTGTGCTGTACATTTTCTGCCTGGATCTGGGTCTCGGCCCTCCAATTTCATCTTCACTCTACGCCAGACGTTCAAAGCGTATGCGTTACGCTGTTGAACTTTACTCTCGCCTTTGCTCCTGTCATTGGACAAAACGCAGCTCGGTCGGCGTAGACGCGGTTGACTGGTTTTCGACTCTTGTAAGCCCAACAGACCTGCCAAACAACAAAATCTCCAGTATCTAATCAAACATATTCCAAGTAGCATTTCAAACGGTAGAGCAATAGAATTATAGATAAAGTATGCAGTAAAAATTCTTATTCATTGTTCTTCATGACTCGAAATTCAACCAAAAAAGGGAAAAGTAACAAGTGGAATCGGCCAGCAACATAGTAGTACAGTTACGGTATATGCAATTATAAAAAAATAACTATACCTAGATATATTACTCAAAACAAATCCATAATATACAGGGTGTTCCAATTAAATTAAAAAAATACGTAATGTACGTTCAAAACGAGCCAAGTTCTAATTTTTGGATAAAATGCTACTAGTATTAGATATATAAATTACTCCACATTAGTGAACGAGACATTCTATAGATAATTATGAAATTAAAAAAATACATTGTGTAAATTAATTGAAATCAACAAATAATGAAAACCGCAAGAAATACTAGCTCTCACCTTCATATATATCATTTGTATTCTTCCGAATATAGTCCAAATGACCCAGCATCTCCTCGAGCAAATCCTTATCCATAGAATGGTCTTTGAATGAACCGAATAATGCATTGAATCGTTCCACATATTTCCTGTAGTCGTGAATAAAATATTGAGTGTTCTGACCATAGTCGTCGATCTTGGTCATGGCCTTTAGCAGACCCTTTACGTCCTGCATTAGTCGCGAATGTATGTTATAAATCGCTTTAAAGTTATTAGTTAAAGACGCCAAACTGTCGGTCGACGTAAACAATGTTTCTTTCTTCTCCACTAGTTTCTTCTGGTAGATGCTAATGATTTCGGTGACTTGCATGGCCACTTGATGGAGCCATCGTGGATCTTCGATCAAATCCAGGGAAAGCATACTCAAAATACTCTCCTCAGCTGGCAACAGTGTGTCAATTTTGGTTTCGTTGTATTGACAGGCTTGACGCCACTTATCGAAGCAACTTAAAAACATTTTATCGTAGTCTTTGGTGGTTTCGACGTTAGAAGTTCTTAGCACCTCGTGTTGCAAGATAGTGCTGTAGGATTGAAGGATGTTGGAAGCGATTCTCTGCTCCAAATTCAATTGAGAATCACGTGCCCTTACTGCATTTTCAAATGCTGCTAGTATCTCTACCACATTGGGATTCGCACCTTTGGCCCAATTAAGTCGTTGATAAGCCTTCTCGATTAGTTTTTGCTGCTTCTCTTTAGCTTCCTTAAGGAGCTTAAAGGTGACTTGAAGATTTGCCAGATCTCCTTGCATGTCCAGCACAAACTTAGTCCGAGCTGAAGGGAAATTGTTCATGGTTAAAACGTCGTCGAACATTAAACTGTGCACGGCTAATTGACTCTGCAGCCTAAAGGCGCTACTCTGCAATATTGTCAACTTTTGCTCGATTTTCTTGGGCTCCTGAATCTTCTCCCAAGCGAATTTTAAACTAGTTTCGAGACCAGACGCCTGTGACACTACGCTGTTACTAAACACGCCATCTTTCAATAGCAAACTATAGGCTTTCTGATAAAGTTCATCGATAGGGACTTTGCTTTCCGCCCCTATATCTTCTTGTTCGATTTCATGTGTTACATCCAGATCTAACTGTTGCAAAAGCAGACATATGGCATAAGTTATAATTTCCGGTGTTACCCCCAAGAGTTGCCGAGAAATAAACTCTGCAGTAAATTGTTTTACTGGTTTAGTTAACACTTCATCAGAGAACACTAAACTTGGTAAATTGCATTGAATGCCTTGGCACATCTGCTGGGCCGAACTGAAGAATTCGGTCACCGCCACCAGCTTCTTTAGAAAAAATATGTTTTCTAGAACGCTTTTCACTTGCTGATTAAAGATATGAGGGGCGATATTTTTAGCCTCTTTTACATGATCTAATTTCTTCCACGCTCTTGGTAAATCTAAAGATCCTAAAGTAGAGACTAAATTGCTTATTTCCTGTGAGATTTTCTCAAATAATCCATTAAAGCCCATCAGGAGCATTTTGCCCTGACTTAAGCACTCAGAAGCACTAGGAATTAGGGACAAATATTTATTTTGAATTACTGCTACTTTTTGGAGGATAAAATCGTATGTTGTCTAATTAAAAAAAAAAAATTAATAACTATTCACATAGAATAAATACTTTAGAACTTACATGGACATCCACATGCATCAAAACGCACGTTAGAAGTTTTTCCAAGTCGCTCAACATATCTTGAATGGGTATTTCAGCGTCTGATATGATGTGGCTTAAGTCAGATATCATTGCCTGGACGGTAACTTCGTCCGAATGGATTTTTTTCATGGTTTCAGGTAAAATAATTGTGTGGAAGTTGAAATTCAAGTCATATAGGCCTTTATAGACAGAATTCGCTGTTTTAATGCCTTCAATTATTTGGTAAAGCCTGAAAAGGAGATTTTAAAGATTGAATACAATGCCCAACATAATAATGAGAAGTTGTAGAGAAGAATATATGTATATATGAAAAATTATTAATTTTCATAAAAATTTAATTGAAATCGCCAAATTTGTTTTGGACCAGTTTTACAAATTGGTAAATCAAGTACTTATTTTAAAATTGAAGAGAACTTAAACAGATGACAACGAAAACGAAGAATTGCCTAGTAGCCCAATATGTGCAACCCAAAAACTCTCTTTAACGCTACCATTTCAAAACCGAAACTCACCTAGCATCATCCTCCGCCTTCATTGGAATATTATTGACCATCTCCACAGCTCTTATACTATGTAACACCAAATCATCCAAGAACCAATCTCCCTCCCTGGAAGTCAATTTAATCAGCCAGTTTCCACTCTTTTGAGCAGCAATCTCTGAGGTCAAAAACATTCGATTGAGTAACAATAACTCTCCAGCCAATACAAATTTCAAAGCCTTGTCTGCGTTCTTTTCTTGGGTCAAAAATGTATCCACGTTCTTTTTTGCCTGATTGTAAGCCGATTCCAACGAGTGCGTGGGATCTTTAGTGCGAATAGTTGCCAGTTCTTCGAATAATTTGTTCACTTGCATTAAAGTCTCTTTGTAGTAGTTGTCCAAGGCGTATGCGACGTTGATGATTTGAGCGCTGTTTTGGGTCTTGCTTTCTAAAAAGGTTTTGAATTCTTCAATGACCAAATCGCAACCCTCCGTGCTTTTGGTCTCTAAGAGGTAGTTTGCCCATTTTCTATAGAGGTTCATCCTGTGATTCTCAATATAAGGATTGGGGCATTGCACCAGCAAGGAAAAATAGTCTTGGAAGGTTTGAATGCATTTCCTGGTATGTATGTTCAGGTTTTGGGCCAATTGCGCTACCTGGTTATAAAAGGCATAATCATTGATTGGTTGACTTAGTGACTTAGAAAGGACCTTACTTCAACTTCAGATTCTTCACATTGAGAAATCATATCGTCTTTACCGGCGTTATGCAGAAATTCCTTCACTAAGTCGAAGATATTGACACTCTCTTCAGTAACATTGAATTTGAGCTCGTTGAGCCACTGTACAAACTGCTGAGTTTCAAATGAAATCAAAAGCTGCTTAAAAGTTTTCGTGTGCATTTCGCAGTCTTTGGAGATATCGCATAAACCCTGCAATTATTAAATATTTTACAAACAAATTGTCGTATTTATTATTTGTACCTTGCGAGCAACATTCATGGTATCCTGACTCTTGACATATGCATCATAGAGAGAAGGTAGTTTATATAAAGAATGCTTTTTAGGTCCCTGGGCTTCCGCTTCTTTCACCAGTGCCAACTGTTGATGGAGGTCTTGAAGTTGGTCTTCAATTTCATCGATTCCTTTTTTCAATTTGAAACATTCGTTTACCTGATCCACTATGCCAGGAATTTCGTTCAGGATTTCATCCCTAAAACATCATGCGTAATAATACTATGTTCTATATACATATGGCAAATCAAAGACTTACTTGTTTTCCTGCCATTCGACTTTCATCTCCGTACATCTTACGTTAAACATAGACAACGTGACTTCACGTTCCAACTCCTTTCTTGTTTGTCTTTTTCCAGGTTCCGTGACGTTAGTGGAACCTCCAAAAGTAGTACCGGCCAAGACTTCTCCTCCCACGGTCCAGTCAATCAATGGATCGTATACGAAGGCTTCTAATAGGGTCAGGAGAGTTTCCCGACCTTTGCGCATAGTTTTCAGGACGTTTTCGCAGGCAAGTCGGAAAATGCCCTGAATGTATAAATTATACTCTTGAGATCATACAAAAAAAATATATTTTTTTAATTTTTATATTAAATTAACAGTTCACCTTTGAAACGAATTTATAAGAATTTAAAAAATTTCAGAAAATACATCGATAAATTTGCTGTCTATGGCATATCATAAAATTATTTTTAAGCTTATTTCTATAATTTTCAAACTTCCTCTTGTATAAATCTATTTATTTCAATATTATAGGCTAATACTTAAATGTCATGAGCTGTCTCATTTCAAATATTTTAAGAGCTTGAAAGTTCTCATACAGTTGTCTTTAAATTTTTTCTATTGCTTCCGCGAGTTTTGTCGACTCCCACAGGTTTCATTAATTAACCTTGAGCGTGCCCAGGATTTCAAAACATTCTCTTAATTTTTTTTTGGGGATATCTAGTAATTTTTCAATTTCTAACAAAGAAATTGTTAATTAGGCATGGTTCGTAGAAAATTGTGATTGTGTCATTACGTCTCACGCAATGGATGACTTCATTTAAAAAATTATTTTGTTCCTCGTTCATCTAAACAGACAGGGAAAGCGTATGATAGAAGTTTCCGTTTAGCAGGCAAACTAATGGCACTCTTTTAAATTGCTTCGGTTGCACGGCCTGCACGTCAGGATTTTCCCCAAAACGTGAAATACATTTCTTTGTGTAAATAAAAATAAATTATGTGAAAATCCACTTGAGGTCGACTGGGATTTAATCTCATACATGAAGTACGAAAACAATGTCTCCATTTGTCTATATTGCGATCTTGACACTCGCATCTCCTTACTTTTCCAATTTACACAAAATAGGCTTCACTTTTTGGTAATTTTGTGCTCTAAATTAACGTGAGACCCTTCCTAACACTTGAAGCACATTTCAATCTAATAATAGTAAAGACAACAGCTCAACTACGTTGAAGGAAATCACATCTATTGAAATTCAAATTGACTACCTTATGTTTCACCCCAAAAGATTATTCAGTTTGTGACTACGTAAGATAAATTATAGTGAAAACTCTGATACGCCAACAGATCCCTGAATCCAATATAAGAGCGATAACACTAAATCAATGGGTTCTCCGTGGGTAATATCCCGTGATTATTGGAAATAACAGGTGATTCTATAAAAATGTGTTATCAACTCGCCCTAAATAATTAATCACCGACATTGGAATCGAAATTAATTGTTTTTCGGGTATTTAGCTATCGCAGTTGATTGAAAATCACTCTTTTATGGCCCTAATAAAAATCAAGATTTGTTTGCCTATTGTTGCGAGCCATGGCCATCATCATATAGGTAGCAAATTAGTTGTTACGCGATGAAAAATATTTTATTAATATTATGTAATGAGAAAGAATATAAAAATTTCGCACTTTAACACAGCCGTAAAAATCTGGAGATCGAATATAATAGTTTAAAAAAATTTAAGCATATTTTTATTATCTCTCTACTCGTCTCACCGGTTTGATCCATATGAACAATATTATTGGCAATATTTAATGTCTCTGCGAATAGTTAATAACAACGGCGGTAAAACCGGTTTGTAACAATATCCGTTTTTACAGCGCGAATAAATCAATCCCGAGGGATACTTTATACCAACACATCATTTGAAATATATAAAACGATATTATTTATTGACTTCGATCGCCATTATCGTATTTTTCCGTTACAATTATTAACCCGATGCCATGAACTACCCAAGCGATGCATTAATATTCATTATACAGTTTTTTAAATTTTTTAATTGAATTGCCTTGAAGGATCACAATCCTATCTAACAACCTTCAAACAACTTATTACTAGATAAGATCTAAGGATGTTAAGCCATCTTACTGCTTTAATGTAGACGTAAGAATTTTTTATGTCGGAAAGCAAATTTGAGGAGGTGACAATGAATATAACTGCAAAAATCTATCGACAGGGGAAAAACCACTTATTAATGTAATTATTGTATTGTGATTGGCTAACTAAAATAAATTATCGCAATACAGTATTTCTATATGCACTGTGTTTACAATAAGAGTGAGTTTTTCCATATAAAAATTTATTTATTCTTGTACCACCGTCAAGGGGAATTACTGGAAAATTTGTAAACTGGGCATTGTCCTTAAAAAATGCTACATTGCCCTGCAGTAGAGAATCTTTCCTTATAAATTAAATTGTATAAAATCGTCCAAAAAAACGGCACTCTCTCAAGTTACGAAAACACTCTCATTACCGTGTCAATTATGGGTTATTAAAATAAATTATTCACAATCACAAGCGGGTCAAGAGGTGCCAAGTGTCAGTCGAATTATATATGCTACATGCTAAAGGGTGATCTTAAAAAAATTCAAGTACATTTTGAAATTCGAGAGGCTTGTCTTGGATTAATTCATCTGCTGTTACCTATTTATCAGACAATTAATGGTAGATGGAAAATAACTTGATCAACGCACTATGTTTACGGCTCACCGCCGACTGCGAGGATTTTTTAATGATCACCCGTTATTATATGTATAGAAAAGTTATGGACCAGCTTCGTCCCTGAAGCTTTTGTATCGCTTTGAGACCTCAAGAAGTGCGCGCGATACACAACAAAACACGGTTGTTGCCACACGCTTTGCAACACTCGGTACGGCAATACGACGCGAGAATTCGTCGTTTATCATGAAAGTTTGTGGTATATTATAGTCAAAATTTCAAAGGCATTTTACAATGTAGTCAAAAGGGTTATCTCTAGTGTCAAAGTCCCTCTAAGGAGAGCGGCAAATCTAGTGCAGTGTATAGTTTTGGAAGATCATGTCCATCAAGAGGCTCATCTGAGCATGTCGTATGTCAACATCTTCGAATCGGATCTCGTCAATAAAACTACAGAAGACTGTGATGAGTACAGTGGGACTATCGTTTGGATCGTAATTACAGCCCTCCTTATTACCGTAACTATCTTGGGCAATTTGCTGACCATCAGTGCCATTTTATCTACCAGAAAACTAAGCTCTGTGGTAGCCAATCAGTTAGTCTTCAGCTTGGCGGTGAGCGACCTCTTCGTAGGATTAACCATCCCTTATCACATGGCTTTCTACATTGTTACCGATTTCGGTTCAGGCAAAATTAATTGCCTGCTCCGTTTCGTCCTCATCTCCTTCGCCTGTTCCAGTTCCATCAGCAACTTACTCGTCATAGCTGTTGACCGCTATGTAGCCATAGTGTACCCTTTGCACTACAATCGATTAATCACCAGAAAAACTGCTCTGATTTTCACTATTTTCGCTTGGAGTTTGAGTTTTTCCGTGGCGGCTATCCCCTTACTATGGAACGATTGGAGGGCAGGAATTAGCTGCGATATGTTCGAAGTTATCCCAAACGACTATATAAATTTTGTGGTGTGTCCCATGTTTGTGCTCATATGGATTATGATGCTGTTGCTTTATTCGAGGATTTGCCAGGAGGCCACTGGTCACGCCAAGAGACTGAGGAGCGCGAGCAGCACGCAAAATATGTTGGCTTTGAGGGATTACAAGAGTTTTCAGGTGAGATTATTTAAACGGATCTTAAATGCAGCCTTGGCCTCAGTAATGAGTCAAATAACTTAGCTTGATGCTAATTCAAGCTTCGAAATGTATTACTTAAGTTCAATTTAAAAAAGAAAAAGCTTGAGCATAATATATTTACACAACCGCATAAATGGGTTATTTTAGCGATATAATCGGAAAGTTGTTCGAATTACCGTATGTAGTTAATATTCGTGGTGTATCATTTAGTCTTCTGTTTGACGAGTGATATATTAATATGTCAAGTAATAATGTTATGGTGTTATTAAAGTCAATGATTCAATATAGACAGAGAGGAGTGAAATGAGGTCTTATCAAGGTGTCTATGAGATCAGAATTTCCGGTTAATAATATTTGACGATGGGAAATATAAATAATACGCAGATGATAATAAAAATATAGAGCCGAAAAGTTGACGAGTGACTAGTATAATTTTGAGTTCCACATATGAGGCCACTTCATAAATTTCAAATGTGAAGATTTGGAATCGCAGAAACCATATGATTTTACAATTCGACAATCACACACCACTAGTAGACCTTCCTCTCCTAATTTGTTTAAACACCGGAATGCCTCGAGCCATTATACAGAATTCATCATGCGTAGGAATAACATCAAAATGACGTATACTTTTTTAACCTTCCATATACGTGATTGGCCGTTTTAGCGACGTTCTTAAGGCAATATGTTGCTCCTCAAATTAGGGCCTCTGACATACAAAATTATCATAAAATGCGCGAAATGTCTATAACATTTGCCAATAAAGATTTAAAAAAAAAAGAATTTTATGGTTGTATATGGTCTCAAATTATTGCTACATCCAGTTACAGCTTTATGTTCTATGCCTCTACATTTGTGTAATAATCTTTACAGACCCAAATTCGTACCGCACCACTGAGATCTCCAAAATGGTACGAGATGCTCAATACGTAAAAATTTTCATCAAAACTTTGATATATATAAAATATTGCTCATTTCTATTTCTCACATCTTATAAAAAATCTTCATATATTTCAAAACCGAAACAAACTCAACCGCTTTCCAGTAAAAGTGTTCAATTAGTAGTATGTAAATTAGCTTCGAAAAGTGAATAGAAAATGATATCTTTGATGTGATCATGTTACATAACACAATTATGCCATAAAATGTTTATTTTTAATAAAAACTTCTATTTTAGTTGAAAGCTTTCAGAGAGCATTTTTCCACGCCATTATTATTTGGTCTTACCCACACTAAATATACCCATATAAAAGCGAACAATCATCACAAATCTATTCAAATTATTTTAAACTAAGTGGGTTCACTATCCCATCGTAAGGGTTGAAAGAGGGTGAGACCAACTTTATAGCAACGAGTCACGATAGGACATTTCAAAACATGTTTCCCCATTAATCATGAGCCCAACAAATTTCAAAATTAATCTAAAAGAGCATTTTAGTGTTTGGCAACGAATAGGCATCTTCGTAGTTATTGAACCGTCTCTCGGTATATTTAAAGATCGTAAACAGGTCAATCCGAAACGCAGGTTGCAATGAGGTGATTTTATTATCGGCTTAGGTTAGGATACGTGTATCAAAAAACTGCAATCGAAAATGATGTGTTTATACCCAGTAAGCAAGTAACATAGAAAACTGACGGTGGGTAATCCCTAAATAACCACTCTTCGGCTATTAAAATACTAACGACCATTTCATATCAATAATTTATTACATTGTCACGGGTAAACTGGCAAAAAATAAATATTTATTCAGGATTTAATAAACACGATATTAATAAATTGGCGGTACTGTGATTGGGGTAGGTCCTATGCAAAATAAATATTTAATCTGAACATTGTGTTTAGCGAGATTCCGATATATAATGTTTGAATGGTGAAAAGGTATTGAACTTACATTAAGATTAAACAATCTTTTAGCAAATGCAAAAACTACAGCAAATTATGTAAAACGTTAGTTTACCTTTTATACTTAAATAAGTTGTGCAAGTGAAAAAATGTCCTCTGTTGACCTTTGAGAAACGCCGTTTTGAAAATCTTTTACTCATCAGCCATTTGTCAAATTAGTCAAGTTGCCATCTTGAAATTAGCTACAGTTGTCAATCTTCAACTAAATTATATTTACCAATCTTCAACATTGACCAAAGATTGCCTCATTTCTATCTACGAAATATAATTTATCATTTATGATAACTTTCAGGTCATGTTAACCATCCTGGGCTGCTTCACCATCTGCTGGCTGCCCTACTTCGTCATCGCCATTTACAACCGCCATTACAAAGAGGCCAAGTCGACCCTCTATTACGAGGTGGCGTTCAACTTGGCCGTGGCGAATTCCGGCATGAACCCCATCATCTACGCATGGAAGAACAACAACTTCCGCACAGCATTTTTGCAACTAATTCGCTGCAAATCGCCGAATGCGCATCCAGCTGCGCGTTATGTAACCAATCACGTTCCGAGCAAAAAGAATTCAATTTCAAATGGTGGTGGGGGGATGTGCAACGCCATCTGCGTGGAGGAGAACGTGGACAAGTGCACGTCGATTTGTGATAAAATCGAATTGACTCAGAATGGGGGAATGTTGGCGGTGGGGGATAAGTGAGGGATAATTGATCTTTGGTTTAAAAAGATGGAGCCATGTTTGGATAACTGCCAAGTGATTCGCCAGAGAAGTTGGAAGAAAGTTTCGGTGTGTTTATTATTCTCAGAAGTCGAGATGACTTTGGAAAAAATCTGTACAGGCCCTATTGCACCGGACAGGGGAGTTTGTCATAAAGACATTCCGGACGAACTAAAGTAATTACTGACTAAAAATATTTTTCAAGACATGAAATGATCGCCAGCAGGTGTGATTAAAAAGACAAGAAAATATAAAAAAGTTATTAAATCTTTCCTTTCTCGCCACTGAATCCTCACCACTTCAGTTGAAATATATTTGAAAGTTGGATAAATTAACTTAAACTAGTTGCTTAAGAAATTTAGTTGTGTCAAGAGAGTTTGATCCTCAAATTTTATTCCGATTTATTTTTAATTTCACTTTTCCGCAGTTTGTAATATCAATTAATTCTCTGATTACATTCAGATTTAATTTCTCGTTAGTGCTACTATGATGTAGTTTTCAGGACTGACCGATCTTTACAAAATGATCTCTGAACAGAATAATTTAAAATAACATTTTCTTTTTAACAAGGTTTTGCTCAGGAAACATTCTGTCCTTGATTACGTTTATACCATTGTGATATTATTTTGTATTAAACTAGACTTATCTACTTGTTTCAATCTCAATGTACGTTTACGATCCAATTTAGTCCATCTAAACGTATATATGAATAGGCATATGTTTTTTTCGCGAAAACATGCAAATGCATAATTTTTGACAAAAATTAAATATTATTATCTTAAGAAAATTGTTTTACTTTTGCATCGAAAATATAAATTAAAAGCCACTACAATGAGGCTACAATTTTGCCCAACGAATTCCCGACTTTCTTTCAAGAATAATTACGTAATTAACTTTATCCGGTAATTCTGAGTGATTTACAAGATTTCAAGAGGGCCAGAATAAATGTCTACCTACATTTAAAAAAAATCTTAAATTTTCCTACTTTCATTTTATAGAAAAATATATCTCTTTCCTTCATCTGGAACAAAATTAGAATTAGAAGGCATGTTACTTATTAAATATTAAATTTATTCAATAAGAAACACAATCCTCATAAACTGGGTCGTTACGTACCTACTTAGGCCAAGATGGAACGTCCTTAAACCAGCTATGTAGAAAAATAAATTTGTTTCTTTAAGGGTTATAACGATTTTTCTATTGGAGAATCCGGTAACGATGTGCCTATATGAAGAAACACACGAACAATTTTAATACATTAATTTCCTATTAATTTTTTTCCAATGACCTGTGGATACATCATAGCTAACCCAGAACTTAAATTAAGGTAATGAAAATCGTATGTATACTGGATTGAGAACCCAATAGATTAATCTAATTTATTTATGTTGCTTCGACATAAATACTGCGGGGTGCAGAATGAATCTAGGTGGGTTACATAACAATGCAATGCAAAGTAAAGGTGATTTGCATAGATGGGGTATGTTGTTTTTGATTAATCAAAGATGGGAAACTTGCCAAGACATAACTTGATGTTTCTATGATTCAATAAATTGCTTGTCGAAGAATTAAAAAAAAAATTGTAGATAATTTATAGATGTATATGCATTAGGAACGAAACTCTCGCGGCATAAATAGATCAAGATCAGGCCCAATTTAACAGCTGGAAATTTACCACCGTTGCTCAACTTCAAAGCAACTGTACACTTAAACTGTTTTTCTAGTACAACTAAAATATTTTCTCTAATTTTGACACGATTTGAAATACAATACATATATTTTGAAAATCGACAAATTGATTCTGAATTCCAATAAGCAACAAGTTAAATCTGAGTCAAATTTTTGGGTAATTAAGGCGTAGCGAATAAAGTGAAGGACTAGCACATAGATGAAACAAAAATAAGTTTAAAGCAGGTTTTTCAAAAATATATAAAATTTTATACACCCTGTATTTATATTTGTACGCCTCAATCTCCAACAAATCAATTGAACTGTCGCTTTTCCAATTCAGTACATTCGTCCCTCTATTTAATATTAAATAACCAATAATTTTATCTTTATTCCAGTTGTTTGTAATAAAGGCCAGTGTCGTTGAAAAATACTTTATTGTCCCTCTTTCGCGTAGTAACTCTATATAAAGCCCTACCTTTCGTCCGACGACTGTGACCTAAATCAAAGAGTGTTACCCTTATAGTTCAGCTCCCAGTAATACATGTGCTACTTTACAAGCAATTGTTGAAATATGCACAAAAAAATGAGACAAATTTTAAGATTACATATATATTACGATTTTACTGATAATTTTGAGCAAACATACGAATAAAATTCACATTTCGGGAAGATCAATTTGTTTAAGGTCACAAAATTAGCAACGACGAAACATAGTCAAATATTTGGATACGGTCATACGTTTATTTTCAGTATCCAAATTAGGGGATATTGAATATTTATGCCCAATTTTCAATTGATATTCCCAATATATACAAGCACCTTTCCTCATAATAAGCAATAAAAATCATGAAAATTTATCAGTAAGAAATTTACTTGACCAAATGAAAACTTGATGTGCGACATCCTAAATCGGCTAGTTTCATTGGAGAAAAATCGCAACTTAATTTTATGCCTTACCAAAAATTTCTCTTAAAACAAACGTTCCTGAAAGGGATCAATCAAACCCCAAAAGATAAGTTTCGTATTGACTGATGATCGCTATATAAATAACAACTTTATATATAACTCGAAACATATGACTATTCTCACGCTTGGACTTCGGTCTCGTGATTCCAAATATTTCCCGTATTTAAGAGACATCGTGTGGGCCGAGGGAATCTCCTCTCACAGATACGTAATATTGACATATTGACCCAGACGTGTAGACTTTGAGATTAATTATTTTGAAAGCGGCTGTTTGTAAACGTATACAAAACACATAGATGTGAAGTTGAGAACGATAAGTGCAGAGACGCATTTTAACTTAACCAGTTAAAAGGGGACTTTTTTTTATTTTTCGATCTACACTTGCAACAACTCTGCATGTTAAAAATTTTTAATTATCGGTTTTCATTTGAGTCTACCCAGGGATAGAAACGATACAAAAATAATTGAAATCAAACACTTACCTCTACTCCAGTAATTCCTAACGCCTCTTTGATATTAGGGGTGAGCCTGAAGGGGACTTTCTCGGGTACCCGTAAGGTTTTTCCCTTCTCGAAGCAGACGTTATAATCGATATGCACGACGTCACCGGTCAAGAGATCTATAAGGACGTTGTCCAAGTGTCTGTCACCCAAGCCAATTATATAACCTGGAAAAAAATATTTTAATATTATGATGTGTTGTAAAACACAACAAAAAAGTTTCTCACCGATTATGCTCATCACAGCAACACTGTATGAGTACCGCTTAACCACCTGCCACCAAGCAGTGGTGGACACAGCATTGCACCATAGTTCCTTAGAAATCAGATCGTTGGGCGTTTCTGCCATCAATTCAGTCAAAACTTCCTTCAAAGTGCTTAAAGGCCACTCTTTTCTATTGTCAATGTTCTTCACTCCGTGATCTACTAGTTTGTTATAGAATAGCTCGGAAGGTCGAGGGACCGTCGCAGAAGCTAAATTAAAATTAGGAAAAGGACTTTTGGAATTTTGAGTAATCAAAACTTAGAATTATTAGACACAGAGTCGTATTTAAACATGCATATTAGTGTTATATACAATGGTAAAACATAATCGATTAAATACAAAATTAGTTAGATGAGACAAATGTTACAATTTTTATTCACACCTATATCGTGGATACAAAGGAACCGGCAAAAAATGTATTAACATTTTTTTTCGATTTAATATTTTGATCAAATTTACATTTTTCATGAAATTTTGAAAACAAAAACCAATTTGGCAACACCATTTATTTTGAGAGAAAAGGACACGCTTATACTCTTAGTTTAAGAAAAATAGCAATAGTCAAATTTGAATTGATTTTAAGGAATTATAGGGTGTTGAAAAATAAAAATATAAAGATGGAGATACTTGAAAAGGCGTAAACACGATACGATTTAGATAAATCTGTTATTCAGAACTCACCTTTTGCATTCGGTTTCGCCAATTCCCGCTGTTGCCATCGCTTGTAAAGAGCAAACACCGGGGTAGTTCCATCTACCCAAGATATCAACCCCGATCGTGGACCTGCAATTTCAACATCTATCGAAACGTACTCAAAAATACCAACGAAAATCCAATACCTAAAGGTATAACTGAGTAATGTCGAGCGCAATATAAATTGTTTCCTGCAGGATCCGTGTTCCGGGCCATCATTGTGTTGGCAATACTCAAAAATTGCATTATTCTTTCGTCTAAATGAAGATCTTCTAGCCCCTATAAATGGTACACAAATCTTCCAAAACATTTATCTACCACGTTAACTAATACATACCTTGAACAAGTAAGTATAGGTCTGGCCATCCGATCCATAAAATACCAACTTCTTTGGTTTCGTTTTGGTAGGTAATATCGAAACAACATTATGCACGTGCGAAATTGTAATATTTCTCTTGGCTCTAGTTGCCAATCCCGGCATTGCAATCATGGTATTCTTAATTGCGTGCAAAATAGGAGAAATATCCTGCATCTTCAAGGAATATGACGCCCGTTTATGGAACTTCTGCTGGAACTTTTTCTGGAGCTGCTTCAGGGGAGCCAGAGAGTCTTTAGGCCTTTCCGGATGAATCGGGTTTTTTAGTTTATCGATTACACTATTAATGTCGTCCAAATATTTTTCCTGAAATTGTTTTTCATGCGGCGTTTCAGGCTCAACTTTAGTAACATCGTTCAGTTGCTCCAGTACAAATATTATGGGTTTTATTATGATGCGGTGCTTTTCGATTATTAGGGAAGATCTCTCCTCTTTGGTTAAATTGGTGTTGTCGTTGACTTTCTCAATTTCATACTCTAATTGATGTTGTCTTTTCGAAATCTCTGATTGGTGCTGGGCTAACGTACCCAACCACAGCTCGTCCCATAATAAAGTAATTCGACGCAGCTCTTTTACCAACGTCTGCACCTGCGTTATGGTTTCCGGATCCTGTTTGCTTAAAATATCTACCATGGTTTTGAAACAACTCTGCAAAGTGTTAGGAGTGCTCAGTTCATCATTATCGCTTTCATAGTTGTCTTCATCGTTATCCAAGTCATTCTCCTCATTTTCGTCATTGTTTTGCGACAAACAATCCTTAGGCAACTTAATTTCACTGAAATCGAACTTTAAGCCTCCTTCCAAGGCTCCCACCACTGCCGGGAAGGTAATCAATTGAGGAGCATCCTCAGCAACTCGACACAAGAGCTCCGAAACTCTAAGCCTTACGTAGCTTTCCGGATGGTTCAGTCTAGAGAAGAGCTGGGGAATGATCACTTTCCACGGCTTTGTTGGAGTGGTTTTTAAACCTTCTTCCAGGATACTTTGCAGCTCAAGCGCATACTTTACTATAAGCCTCAAAAGTCTCAATGTTATAGTAATAGTGTTGCATTCAGTACTCTTTGTAATGTTCTCAGTATCCATCACCAGGTGCAAATACTTAAAATACGCCTCTGCACTCAATGAGTAGAGATTGTAGATACTCTTCTGCGTGTTTCTCCAAATCTGTATTAAATTTTTTAATTGCTCCTCAGTAGCTTCCCTTAAAACTCCCACCGTTTGCAGCTGGGCTTGTATCATTTCTGTAGTGTTAATCTCATTGGAATCTATGTCTTCTTCTCCAATAATAACTGATCTAGTCTGAGATAAAATCATGAAAATTTTAGTCAGATCCTCCTCAGAGGTTTCAAATGGTAGAAGCGCCTTAATTTCGACGCAATGCTCCTCGGAAAGATTGTTTTTGATGTTGCAGCTTTGATCCACAATTTTCTTGCCCCAGCGATAGCACCAAGTTCCGAAAGCATTCCAGCTTTTTGCGATAGTTGAGCATTGAGTGGCCCCAAAGCGCATTAAACGCCCAATTGCCATTTCGTTCAACGGAATCATGTTGACAGTGGAGGGCTCCAAGTTGTTTATCTCCGGCAAAACCATTATGAGCCTTCCTAAGGGACTATTTATATCTGTAATATTCACATTTTCACTGGATTGCAACCAGGCAGCCAACTTCAACAAAATACTGCTACAAATTTTGCGATGCTCCATGCTTCCAAAATGCTCGGCATATTTAGAAATGGGTGTCGATATAGTGGCGCACAAATTCATAGCCAAAGATTTTGTGTTTTCGCTGCAATTGTACACTTTAATCACTTCGGTTATGCCTTTAGCAATGTCCAAAGTGCAGAGCGTATAATCCGAGAGTTTTCCTTCGAAATCCTTGAAATCCAGGAGATTTAAGTGAGAACTCGAAAAATGCACCCCCTTGTCCTTAAAGAACTTTATAAGTTGCCGTGAGGCCAACCCTAGATTTTTTTCCTTGCGGGCCCGCTTGATTATATCAAGTCTTAGATTGCTCGAAAATAAGTTGAAACCTTGGTTTTGGACTTTAGAAAAGTACTCGGACCACCATAGTATTTTACGCAACACTGATGTGTCAACTTTGTCGATTTCTTTTTCGAAACTTTCAGATACTAGAAATGTCGTGTGAGTGGGGTAACTTTCTGCCAGATTTCTAAGACCTATAGCAACATATTGCAATAGTGAGTAATTCTGTAAAAACTCTGAAGGAGCTAGGAGCAGCAAGTCTTGAATGTTACTTTGAATCACTTGAAGGCTTTTGTTTAGCTTACTGGGGATGACTTCATCGTTCCTTAATGCTAGATTCAAGGCGTAGTTGTACAAATTGGTTTCTGTGGTAGAGAGGTTCTCATATACACTCCAAGTGGACTCTTCTTCTTTTGTCTGCCAAGTCGTCAGTTGCTGTAGAGCATATTCATCTGTCTCCAAATCATATAGACTTTTATTGCACTCCCAGTCGGTGGTCTGAAACCAGTATTTTTTTCCTTTGTCCAGAAAACCTTCTTGTTCGTTATGCCACTCGAACAAATCATTCCAATTATTCAACTCCTTGTAACAAAGAACTATTTGGTCTTGAAGAAAATTGCAAATATCCTGATCCAATTTCTTTTCGTCTTTATCCACCCGAGTTTCGTGCAAAATCTTCTTATAACCTTCAACTGCTATTTCGTATCGTTTCGCAGCCTGATCCGCCGCATATTTAATCCACGTGTAGCGTTTATTTGTTCGCTGCTTGCACCAAGTGTAAAGCCCGTACAAAGCTTCAGGCTCTTTTAAGGTGAGCAATGCTAAGGTCACAAACATTGTAACTCTCTCAAAATCAGCAGTATTCGATTTTTGCGCCAAGTCTTTAAGCATGCTCTGGCCATGCCTAAGGGCGACGCTACTCTCGCCGCAATGGAGAGCTACATGCATCACTACTAATCTAATCCGTGAAAGCCATTCGTTACAAGTGTTGAGGTTGGCAATGAAGAAGGATCTTACAGCTTTACTTGATTGTGGCATTGCCACCGCACATCCTTCCGAAGCATTATAAATACTCTTCTCTAAATGCTCAACGAATTGCAGCAGCAACCTTACTCGAATTATGCTTTTCTCGTTCAAACGTTCACTAGTTTTCTTCATCATAACTAAATCATTCCCCAGTTGATTTAGGGCACTCTCGATCTTCATAAAGGTTTCATTAGGTTTGCCCAAAGGAGTGCGCAGTTTGTAGTTTACGCAGAATTGAGCAGCTTCTAATGTGCACCAATTATTAAGCACCTGTCTGGAGTTCACGGCTAAATCATAGAATAACTCCATGTTCATTTGCGACTGACAGTCATGAGTCCAACAAGCAGTAAAAATATCTTCCAAAAACTCCTGCTGAAGCGTGTTTTTGTTTAGCAAAAACTCCATAAATTTCTTAAACTGATCCGGGTACATTTCCGTGTCTACTGATCCGCTCAAGTGTAAATGTTGAGCCATGTCGGTCATGTAACTATTAAAATCTTTAGAATTAGATCGTTTTTGGATGCTAGGATTACCTACGTTGACTTTATTGAACTCCACAATGGCAATGTCCCAAGGAATATTGGAAGACAATCTGGAATACTGGTCTCGCAATTCCGCATTGTTTGAAGTCATATGCAGCTTACACAAATCGCTTACGTTAGTCAAAAAACCGTTACTCCATGCCAGCTGCTTGTTGCTGAGCAATTTCTCCAAATTATCGCAAACAGCTTTAGTTATATTCGCATTAAAGTGGTACCCACACTTCACTAATACATCAGTTATTTCGGCAAATTTTTCGTGTAAATAAAAGGCCTCTAAATAGCTCTCAGAATTGATCAAAATGTCCTGTAGCCACTGTAATAACAATAAAGCCACTTCCACCGAAGTCTCAATTTTTAAGCATTTGCGTAATGTATCCAAGATAATAGCAAAATTTCCCGAGTTCGGAGAGGCGCTAGAAACATCGTTTAGGCCTAAACCTTCGGTCAAAGCAAACCTATTTATGTCCTGTTTGTTCGCCACTAAAGAGCTATTTGACACGAAGTGATTGTAGCATTTGCAATGCGCGAAAAGCAAATACAATAGACTATATTGGATATATGGTGTTTTCATAGCCAACTGTGGGTCGTAAGGACGCAAATTCACTCCTACCAGTTCTAGAATACTGGGCTTTAAAGCCCACATAACGATAATGGAGCTGGCGTTTGCCAATTGAGACAAACATCTCAACAGAAACATTACAGTTAAAGATGGGTCTTCCGAGCCGCAATCTTCCGAAAGAACAAAAGGATTGTTCACCATTATTAACTGATACTGAGGTAAGAGCTGCACGTAGTATCGTTCCAAATCACCCAAAACATATCTGGAAAAATAACAAAAAAGGATTAATATATTTTTGAAGACTTCTGAATATGATACAAAAATAAAAGTTTTAACTTATAAACACCTGGTGTACTTGATTTGTAACAAAAATTTTTAAATTATTACTATAAAGACACACATACCTGTAGGCTTCCTGCAACAGCGACACATTCTTCAAATTTAGCAACGCCTGATAAACACAGATCACTGAGTCCTGGATATTTACATACGGCGATGATCGAAGTTTCACAATATCACTTTTCGGCCCTATCAACTTTTCTATCAACTCCACGGGCAAATTGGCTGAGAGCTCCTTAATCACTCTAGAAATAAACAGCAACAACGACACTAGAGCATTATCGTGAAAGTCGTTGACAAGAGTCAGCTCCAAATCAATCAAATTGTATATAGAGTTGCTAAGGTTTTGAGGTTTGGACTCTAAGCAAGAAAGCAGCTGCGTAATACAGTCATTGGCCGCAATAACTAAGTTTTCTGGTAGGAAACTATCAAGGGTATCTGTGACTGTTTTTATGATACTTGACAGACATGTGATGATAAAGTCGCTAGTCACCGATTTGTTGTTCATGGGATGAAAACTCTCGTCGAGGCATTTAAGCACAGTATTCAAAGCCAAGATCAGTACTGTGACGTGATCGATGTTATCCGGTAACGAAAGCTCGGCACTATAGTTCGTAATATCTTCCAAGAAATTTTCGACTAAGGACACAGAAAATTCGATATTATACTTGAAATGATGTGACAGTTTCTGCATATGTTTGGAGATAAATTCAATTGTTGTTAAGCTCTGAGTGTGATCTACATGCCATCCAAATAGCAAGTCTATCGTGTCTCTAAACTGAGCATAAAACTCGGTAGGATACATCTGAACAACTGATACCAAGATCTCCAGTATCGCCTTAAAAACTTCAGCGTTTTCATTAACTTCAATCGCAGCTACTAAATTGTTAATCAAATTTTGCATGTGCTCCCCTAAAATCGGCTTTTTAAGCTCCATGTTAAGAGTTTCCTTAAACGTGCCCATAAGAAGAACTTGCATTTCATCATAGCTATTGTTCATTTTTGAAAACAGCCAATTGTGATACCTAGTGTAAAGAAAAAAATACTTATAATCGTACTGAAAAAGATCATTATCTTACCTATCAAAATCTCCCACCTGGCCCATAATATAACCCATTCTCCCCAAGGCTCTGGCTGCCTGCTGCTTGGCCAATAGACCGGGTGAAACGTGGAGGATTTCATACATGGATTCACCCAATATGTGGAAGGCTTTCCTTCAAAGAAAAAGAAACTGTTTTTTGTTCCGTTGAAGGTTATAAAAGGTGTTGTTACCTGACATAAGGAGCATTGTCAGGTAATAGCAAAACCTCAAGTAGCTTTTTGGAGACTTGTAGAGATAGTTCCGAATTGGTCTCAGAATTTAATCGTCGCAAAAGTTTGGAAATTCGCGTATCTTCGGGAAGATTGAGTTTGATGTCTGACTTCTTTTCTGGTTCATAAAACTTTCCACGATATCCTTAAAAGAAATGGAAAAAATTCAAGAATGTTTTGCAAGAAGTCTTCCCTATAAGTCCAACATGATCGTTCAACCACATTTGTCTAATAATACAATGCCTGTAGCATGTTTACAAATAGAGAGTGAAAGAGAGAGTACTAACAGAAATGGTCTAGATATAGACAGAAATGTAGAAGCGTAGCAATAAACATTCATTTCATATGATAAAAGTTTGGTTATTTTGTTATTTTTCATTTACCTGTTGAGATACTATCATTCTTGCTCTCATATTTGCGACTGCCATAATAACTATCTGAATAATCTTTATCAGTTCTTCGAGGAGGTTCTCCTCTACGTCCCCTGTAGTTTGATGACCTAGTGTTTTGTGAGGACCTATTGGCTCTAAACTCAGAAGAATGTGCGCGAGTTCTAGTAGATCCTGAAACAATTTGAAAAGATTCAGGTACCTCCTAATGTGAATTGGATTGAGTTTTATCAGCTGATTTTCAACTATTTAAATTAGTCATCATTCACCTTGGTAGATTTTTTGAAATATTCACTATGAAATAATCTGAAAAAGGTACTTTATTCCTTACTCAAATTCATTGTTCACCATTGAAATATTTAAAATTATAAGAGACAAAAAGTCAGTTGAATTTTTAAGTGCTTTTTTAAAGCCAAACACAACCATATATTAATATTTTAAAAATTCAAACAAATTCTAGAAATAATCAAGACAAATGGATATTTTCTAAAATGTTCTTTATTTTATTTTTAACATAATAATTGTAGATTTTTTATTGTCCATGAGACAAAAAAAATTAACCTGATATTAATTCTTAAAACCTAAAAACCATTGAAAATCTCATGGCTTGGTCAATCCCAATGCAGAGCAGAAAATCTGAATATTGTATTCTGCAAAATGCAAATGTAAAGATCTACTTAGAACCCTATTTTATAGACACATGTGAGAGTGAGAACAATCTTTATGTATTATTAATTGTTCGACATACTGAAATGGCCAATTTCATTTTTACTCTCACATATTCCTACAGAATCAGATCTCTAAATAATTAGATTTCTAACCTGAACCTCGCCAACCCCTATCCCTGGAATAGCCACCATACTTATCAGCTACATCCTGGTCCCCACTTTCATCTGAATTAGTGCCTTCAGGCTCTGGAAGGTCCCGATAAGTCTTTGAAGACTTGAATTTGTACCCAGTGGTATTGTTTGAAATCATGACACCCTCACATTACCATACACATAAGTTTCAGCCCTATTAAAACAATCTTTGAGCCCTAGAATGTGAAGTAAAGTATAAGTTAAATAAAACACTTTGTGGGATATAAATTTGGCTGGTTATTGGATGTTATTAATCTAGAGGATTCCCTACGTCAAGTTTTTGTCAGTGAACAAAGTCAAGGTTACATGCCTGTTATTTGGACGCATTTTCTGTTTACGGCTATTTCGATTGACACTGTGACTGAATAACTTACCAGTTCATATAAAGTCGCAATATTTCACAATGGTTTTATACAAAAAACTCAAGTTTTGGGAAAATCGTTCGACCACAGTTGAATGTCGCTTTTCAGTAACCATCGCCGTGATGGTAACTTAGTATTTAATAACGCTTTCAACTCATAACTCCACACAGAGAGATCAAAATATCCCTAAGTTTTCCCTACTTATCCCTAGAAATTTCCTTGCAAATTCCCTACTTTCACTATACTTATACCAACCTTTATAACATATATATTTTTATTGCCTACTTCAATTTATAGATTACCTCACTAATCATTAAATAAAACTTAGTTTTTCTTGTCTGACAGTTAATGCGCTAATTCTACAAATTCCTATATTCGAACTTTTTAACATTGCACATTTGGCATAAGGCATGTATTCCAGTCCGTCTTTTAGCTTACAGCATCAAATATTATTTTATAAATCCAAATAAACCTCACCAATAAAAATTTTGATGTAAATAAAAGTTGATAGATGAAAACAAACAATTATAATCCATATTAAAGCAAAAAGACTCTGTGTACTTCCTGGACAAAGTCGACACACTTTGTATTAACTTAAAACCTACAAGTCACATTTCTGCACTAAATTTGAACACCCAGATTAGAGAACACATTCAGTTTTAAAAAGAACGACTTGTCGCACCAAGTGCAACATAGTACAAAACGTTCAGCACTAGACAACAAAATTATTTGGGTGGATAATTATTGGTTTGTTGAATGGCATAGACTATGTAGATAATGTAAACAAACTAAAATCCAATGATATCTTCGGATCTTCTCTCAGCCTATTCACTATCAATTTATTTGTTTTGTTAGCTAACTTAGTCGTACCTGACTGCCATGTTTGTGAAAGTGAAGGACGCTAGCTCACGTGACGTACATCTCACACTTTTACCTGTATTGTGAATCCAAAATCTACCAGCGGCCGTGTGTCCATAATAGTTTTAATACACACAATGAGTGAGGAAAAAAAGAATGTATGTATTGTAATACTAGGAGACATAGGGCGAAGCCCACGAATGCAGTACCATGCCCTATCCTTGGCAGAAAAGGGACACATAGTAGACATTGTCGGTTATGGTGAAACACAGCCTGTGGATTCAGTAAAAAAATCTCCGTTTATTTATTATCATTACTTATGCCCAGTCCCACAAATCCCGATCAAACTCTTAAACTATGCATTTAAAACTCTCTTCCAAGCCTTCAATCTGTTGTTTTTGTTGTGCAGTATAAGAAGTCCTAAGGTTCTAGTTGTCCAAAATCCCCCTGCAATCCCCAGTCTTGTGGTTTGTTGGCTCTTTTGTAGGTAAGTTACATTCTCCTGCATGAAGTCTGTTATAATGCTTTATTAAGAATTATACAGGCCAAATTTGTGATTGACTGGCACAATTATGCACACACAATCATGGAGTTAAGCCTTCCATCTACTCATATTTTAGTTAATCTCACAAAGAAATGTGAGGCTCTAGTTGGAGCCAGGGCAGACTACAATTTCTGTGTCACAGAGGAGATGAGGAAGGATTTAACCAAATGGAATATTATGTAGGTTCTCTGTAAATCTTGAGGATGGTTTAAGATAACAGTAAACAATTTTTAAGGGCTGTAACACTTTATGACAAACCTTCAGATATTTTCTGTCCAATTTCCTTAAAGCAGAAGCATGACTTCTTGCTAAAAATGGGCCAAAAGTGGGCAGAATTTTTAGAGAGTGATGGGTCTACTATTTTTACTAATGAAGAAAATGGTATTGTGCATTCAAAGAGAGAGAGGCCTGGTTTTGTTGTTTCAAGTACCAGTTGGACTGCAGATGAAGATTTTTCAATATTACTTGCTGCTCTTAAAGGTTTTTGTATTAATTTTTTAAGCAATAAGCTTTGGCTGGACAGAAATATTTGTAGATTATGAAAGTCATATTGAAAAAGGCAATGTTAAAAAACTCCCAAAGTTAATTTGTGTTATCACCGGTAAGGGACATTTCAAGGAATTTTATTGCAAACTAATTTTGGGATGGAATTGGAAGCATGTTAAAGTCATCACTCCATGGCTTGACTCTTTAGATTATCCTCTAATGCTGGGTAAATGTTAAAGGTAGATATAAAAGAACAATTTATTTCAAACTAATTTTAGCTTCAGCTGACTTAGGAGTGTGTCTTCACACCAGCTCCAGTGGACTTGATCTCCCAATGAAAGTGGTGGATATGTTTGGTTGCTGTTTGCCTGTATTGGCATATAATTTTAGATGGTATTTTATAGTTTCCATTGAAGGTAATGGGATTTTATGTTCTTATAATTTTAGTTTACATGAGTTAGTTGTGGATGGGAAAAACAGTTATACTTTCGATTCTTCAGAAGAACTCTCTAGGAAGTTATTAAATTGGTTTGAAAATTTTCCAAAGAATGAAGAACAGAAGAGCATAGAGGAGAGATTCAAGGGAGAATTGGAGACATTCCAGCAACTCAGATGGAGAGAAAATTGGAATAATGTTGCCTATTATGTGTTCAAATAAGTTACATTTTATGCAGAAATTTTTTAAATATTAAAGAAAAAACTCACACTGCAACAACAATATATATTAACATACAACTACAAATTACTGCAGAACTATAGCATTCACTTTTGAAGGTTATGTTCCTGCTGTTTTTTTATCTCTGTCTCATAAAGCATCTGTGCATATCGCTCACTTTCATATAATTTCCATCCTCTAGACCATGGTGTATAAAACCATCGATATGCCATTATACCACTTGCCCAAAAAGCCAAAATTGAGAATAAAAGCGTGGATGGGTTTCCTTTTTGAGTTTTAGTCCACGACCAGTATCTTGACTTGTAGGACTCAAACATCGTGAATATTTAAGATGTGGAAGTCGAGTTTACTGGCTGAGACTCGAGATCCTCTATTGAAGTTTGTGGAGATGAAAATTTCTTGAAAATTGGTTGCCAAATGTAGATGCCCCCCGTTACTCCTAGGAACAACACTAAACCGATTTCTATGCCGTTTAAATTACCAATCCTTCTAATTCTCATAATTATTAAGATTCAGTTACATGCTGGGTTTTGCGTTATTTTAAAAATTTTATAATTAGAAGCAAACTAAAAGAGGTTATTTTATTTAAGGTGGATAATCATTACTTCGTTCAATAGTTGTTTACATTGACGACATTCTCATATCAACTATTCTGGAAGTATTAAAAATTGCTAGACTATATTTACTCGGTATTTGGATCATGTCAGGTAAATATATATTGCATTTTTCCCTATCTTCCTGTATAAACTGAAACGAGATGGACTACTGTCCGGAACACTTCGATTGCAACTACTTAACTCATGAAACAGGTATAATCTGTCGTGTTAGTGGTCGTGGTGCTTTCGCTGTCCGACCTTAGATTATCTTCAGGATGTAGAATAGTTTCAGGTACCTGTAATTATATATATTTAAATAGTGCACAATAAACTTATGACTAAATATGAGATGTTTGAGTACTCAAGTTGCTGTGAACTTGAAGAGTATGAAAATTTTATGAGTGGGTTATCTCGTGAACTGCTACGGTTGGTCGGTCGGTCTGTCTTGAACTCGCAAGTGTGTCTTCTTTTTTGGGTCGTTGACAGCTACACTCCAAGCGTCAACTCTGGTTGTTACAGATACCGGTTGGACTGGTGGTAGGCACCTGGCCCTTTATTTTAATTGTTTGCCCACCACCACATGTTGGCCGGCCCTCATCTATAGCCCATCGGAGTCGAGTATTTGAGAAGATTCTGCGTTCCTTAATTGTAAGCAATAAACCATGCAGTCCGGGTTCTTGAAACAAGTCGAGAACTATAGCCGATTTTATGATACATCTTTCAGCAATTTTTATTAAAGAAATTAGAAATTTTCCAAAAAGTCTGAATCAAGTTCAGATACTTTTCAATCGAAATTTAGGGAAGTACGTTGTAAAATACAATTTTCTCGGATTTCAAGCGTCAACCGTGAGCGTCTCCAATTTGAGGAGCCAAAATCATTTGTAAATATTGGCTCTTACGTAGGCAACTCTAGCTTAATAACAATCACGAAATCTTGACAATCGGCGGAGTACGTTTTGTTCAGGAAAGATGGTGACACGACGGTAAGGTGGACAGTGGCTTTGTCGTCGTCATCATCATTACAAATATCAATGACTATCAGAACGTAATAAATTCTACACGATCGTTTTTTTGTCAAAACTCCGATTTCTTTTCCGATAGATTTGTCTTTATTTTTAAAATTACAAACGTATTTGTCGAGTTCTTACCGATGGTATAAAGTGGTTCGGCCTGGAAGCACCGAAAGTTTATTTGGGCGAGGACAATATTATAATTTACCAAATAGCACTTTTTAAACCGAAACGCGAAAATTTATTTAAAACGTACGTTTCAAAACGAAAACGTTTCGTCATTAATTACAATTGAAAAGCGTTAATCTCCTCCCAGTCGTCGACGGAGAGAATATAATTCTCTTAACTAGGAGAAGATGAGAAAGAAAACAAAAACCCATTGCCATTTGAATTTCTAGCGATTTCTCGTCATCGGTTATTTGGAGAGTTTATTAAATTTTTATGTTGGGTAGTTTGTTTCATTTCTAAAACAAACAACTGATATTTTTCCTTTATCTAAGAGTCATCGATTTTTTTTTTTCGTGTGTGGCGCCATCTATTAACTTCGATTTCTACTCCAACCAAATTACAGTATCCTTCCTTATTTCACACCCGCCATCTAACGTCTAGAGGCAGAATCTTTTACAGATTTCTTCCCATCAAAATTACAGTTCCCTTCATTGTTCTACATGCGCCATCTACCGTCCAGGGGAAGAACCTTTTACAGATTTCTTCCCATTCAAATTACAGTATCCTTCCTTATTTCACACCCGCCATCTACCGTCTAGAGGCAGAACCCTTTACAGATTTCTTCCCATCCAAATTACAGTTTCCTTCCTTGTTCTACTCCCGCCATCTACCGTCCAGGGGAAGAACCTTTTACAGATTGCGTCGCATTCAAATTACAGGAAACCCCCTCATTCTACATGCGCCATCTACCGTCCAGGGGCAGAACCTTTTACAGATTTCTTCCCTGTCAAATTACAGGATTCCCCAATGTTCTACATGCGCCATCTACCGTCCAGGGGCAGAACCTTTTACAGATTTCTTCCCCGCCCAAATACAAATTTCCCCACTTGATTTTTCACCCCTTTCTTTTCACCTGCATACCCATAGGCGTAGGAGACGCATTTAGGACGGCCTGCGCTCCTTCAGAACCACCCCCATCACCCCAAAAACAGGCATTCGGAAGGAATAATTTGAAAAAAAAACCTATGAACTACACCACTAAACACACTAGAACATATCGAATGACAATTAAGACATTCCTTGTCAACAATCGAACCGCGAAAGTTCGTTTTGTGTTTTCATTAACAGAAAAGTGGGAATTAACTTAAAATTTTAAATTTGAAATAGAAATATAATCTCATTTAAAATTGAGAAGCAATAAATAAGAAAAGGTAACATCCCTGTGGATTGAAAGACCATCTACGGAACCGAGAAAGAAGAGGTAAGAAAAAAAAAGGAAACCCGTTCCTAGAGGATCTTCCAAGAAGTCCTGTCCTGTTTTGCAAAGTATAGGCTCCTCTATTCCCGAAATATGGGAACTAATAATATGAAAACTTATCACTGATGTCGTACTAAAGTAGCAGACCTTTCGTAGAGGACCACATTATATTCATCGACTGTGCCCTTGCAATTGGAAATTACCCAAAACTATTCCTCTGGTTTTAGTACTGAAACTGAAGCGTTCCACTCCGACGAAGCGAAAAGAATTCTACTACCCACCACAGCAAGAAACTATCATTATCCTTCAGAGTCTTCGAGATATAGCATCTGTTGGGTCTTCAATTTCTGGGATGGTCGAGAAAGTAGGGCTTTTCCACGGCTTTCACCAAGGTAGGTACAGTCAGCTTTGGTCTATCATTTTCAATTGCAATTTAGAAAAAGTAAAATTGGACTTTCTTGCGTTTCAAGTGTGAATGGGGCGCGTCTGCCTTTTTGGGTGGTTTAAGCCCTAATCATTTGTCAATTTTGGCTCTTTCGAAAGCAACCACTTCTATACTTTCAAAGGTTCTAATATATTTAGCATTTATTTGGAGAAATTTGCTTATTTCATCTTAGGGTATTGTTTTATTAACAATGTGAGAAATGTTTATCGGAAGGGAATATTTATTTTAGCAAAATTACAATAATTTTTGTTTAAATTTCCCTTATAGTAAATCAGTTCATACATTGTATCACCAATATTTATTTTAGCAAAATTACAATAATTTTTGTTTAAATTTCCCTTATAGTAAATCAGTTCATACATTTTATCACCAATATTTAATTTAGCAAAATTACAATAATTTTTGTTTAAATTTCCATTATAGTAAATTAGTTGATACATCTTTATCACGGTTCTCATTTATGTGGCTACCACAACGTATCAACAACGTGTCTTTGAAATAATCCACCAACCTTTTGTAGGTAGTTTAATAATTGAAAATTGTAACATAACAACACATTTTAAATAGTGGCTTAAAAAATAACAGTCATAGATAAAGAAACAGTGTTAATTAATATACATATAATTATTTTCAGAACATCAAATGGTTTTCTTTAAAAATTGCCATTTAAAGAAATCCATCATAGGTGAATACTAAACACTTAAACATTCGGGGAATTCTTCCTATGAATCGTCATTACCTCGCTTTGTATCCGCTGTGGCGGCGACGTTGCCATTTTTGTCTCTCTCCGAAAATTGCAATAATTTTATAATTTTCACCTTCTTTCGTTATAACAAACGTTTATTTTTATTTATACGAGATGTTTTTGGTATTAGAAAGTTTAATTTGCCATTGGGGAAAGATAGATTCCTCAAATTTGTTCGTTTCCCATTTTTTAAAGCGATAAGTGCTTCAAACTCATTACACAGGGATACATACGAATGAATATGATTTTGAAGTTGTTAAAACTAAAATTACTTTGTTAATAATTGAAGCTTTATTTAGCACTGGTTTAATGGAATTTGTTAATGTAAAACAATCGATTTACAGGTAAAAATTATAACAAAAGAAGGTGAATGAGAGAGAGGAGATGGTACAAAGGGGGTAAGGAGGGGATGTTGAAGGGTTAATTTGCATTATTCGTTAATGCAAATTGACCCCCCAACATCCACAATGATGAAAATTATTGAGGAAACCCAATAATTTTCAGAAAAGCATTCATTGGAAGAATTCCCTTATTTTTTTGATTTCTTGCACAATCCGGCAACACTGTACGACACCGGGCCCAAAGAGGGCCCGGCAGAGAAACGGACGCAACGCAAAGATACGTGGAGAAGAAACCCTCCAGGTACCTTGACGAGGAGTCGGCCTCTCGACCGACCCCTCTTTGGGGGTCTTAACCCAATTGTTAGATCCGGCAGAACAACAACGACCACAAGCCGGAGTCGCCCCCCGGTGAACGGGCAAACGGAGGAATCATCAATGGGGCCAGCACCGATGAGGCCTTCGTTCACGACGCCCCCCGAAGAGGTGCAGCAACAAGTGCCGCTGTCGTTAACTGGTCCAGATCCCGAGGGAAAAGACGGCGACAGCCACCGAAAACTTTACTAGTCTAAGTTCTAGGATTTTGCGAGGAGACGGTTTTTTACCGGTGGTTCCATCTGCGGCCACGATAGGAATCGAACGGTACCGAAGGGCCATCTCAGAGGGAGCTGGTGCTGATCGTCACAAGTCGGAAAGTCAGCGAAAGGGAAGGTCCCAGACGGCAATTCGTCGCAATTCAATTCGACGCAATCGTCGGGAACCACCCGTTCTATCCTCACAACGTAACGAACAAAGGATTAATTCCTTGTTCTTGAATCAAAAACGGATCAATCCACTTATTTCAAGAGGAACGATCCAGATTCAAACGTTTAGAGGAAATAACGATGATAAAAACGTCGTCGAAAGAATGGGGGTTCCAAATGGGGGGCAAAATGGGGGTGGGGGCCGAGACGGAGGATCGACAAAAGGGCGTCAAGGTACATCAGGTAAGAACCCAAAATAAAACTTTAACAGAGCAGAGAAGAGAAAATTTGGTTCAGGTTAGCAGCAGCAAGGGGGCACACCATTGGAAAGTGGCTCGATATGGTTATCGAGGCTGCAGGTAGTGAGGGTGTCACCTACAAAAGGTAGGGGGCGACTCGCTAAAATAGGTAAAACGTAGGGTTCACAGGGCGCAGCACCTCAAATCCTGGGGACCTAGAAAGAAGATTGCACCACCAACTTCAAGTTTAAGGTTCTCAAAGAACCTTAACGAGCAAGCAAGCAAGTGGTACAAGGAAATTTTGGGCAAAAATTTCCACATTTGCCTAAATTCGCTCCTCATCAATCAATTCACACATCTAGCTTTTACAAAAGACACACTTTGATACATTTTCAATAGGTAGGTAGGTTTAGCTCGACCAGAACTTTGACTCAAAAGAGTCTGAGTGACTAAAGAAGAGGCAGGATGTCATCGTTTGCCCCCTTTAGCAAACACGGAACACGTTTTATACACGGGTTCACTTTGACAAGACAAAGGGGGGCCAGGGATACATCGAAGTTTCATCGGCATGGACTCTCTCAGCAGGAACAGGGAGTTGGTATTTGTTAATAATTTTTTAGTAACTTTTTTTAGCAGCAGAAATGGCATTTGGTAAATTCGTAAGGTGCATTTGGCGTAAGCAAGGTAAAAAGGAGCAGAGAGCAGAACTTGTCGGAGAAGAAAATATCCTAGGTAAGCACAGAAATTTGATTTAAATTTGAATATCGAGTGCTTATTTCCAACAAGGTACAAGTAAAAAGGGTTACTATCATACAGCAGTAGGGTCTCTATACAGGGAACTAATTTAAAATTCAAAATACAACAGTTACACAAAGTGTGTATTACATTAATAACTGAATTTTTTAATTGAAAAAGTAGGCATTCATCCATTTTAACAATAAAACATCTTCAAGGTTAGTTTAGTTTTTTTTTTAATTTTATAGGGAACGTAAGAAGCTGTAAAATATAGACAAATAAAAGGAATTATTTTTTCTTTAAACAAATTATAACTTGTAGGATATTTCCTTTCATTTCTTACACAGCTATTTTAACAAAAACTATTATTTACAACAAGTAGATAGTTTACTATATTTCAGTAGAAAGTTCAACTTAGAGAGAATTTTTACTTGTATATTATTATTGTTTTGGTAAACATATACACATTCATACACTGACTCATTTGTTTCAGAGTTAGTCTGTAAAAAGTTTATCAAAGGTACGATTCAGCATGGATTTTAAAAAAATTATAGAGCTCAACAAAGTGCACATTTTCATAAAAAATGGCCTGGTCAATGTAAAATTTAAGGCCTACTGTGACAGTTTTCAAGAGCAAAATTTTAATAAATCGTCAATATGACTTGTTAAAATTTTACATCCACCAGGCCATTTTTGATGAAAATGTGTAGTTTGTAAAGCTCTATAATTTAAAAAAAATTGGGGCTAAACCGCACAATTAATAAAACTAATGCAAATTAGGGGACATGTTTAAATGAATATTTTTTCATAAAATATGAGAAAATATGTGAAGGAACCTTCTCTTAAAATTAATGATCTCACTTAACTTGCACCCAACATGTATATATTTTTAAATACTCGAATACAGTGTATTTCCTAAAGGTAAGGAAAATGTTTTATACGAAATTTATCAAAACCTACAGCTACAGTTTCCCACCGGATTATTTAAAATGAATTAATTTTAAAATTTCCTAAAACTGTTGAAGAATAAAATACTTTAAATTACTCAGAGAACAATCCAGCCCCTAAACTTTCACCTATTATTATGTAGGAAACACACTGTAAATACACATATTTGATTCTGGAGGTAAGATCACCTAAATTATTACCAAAACGTCCATCCAAAAAATAATTTTAATTCTCTTCTTCATTCCTTTAAATATTTGCATCGTTTGCATCGAAGTACCAAACACGAAACACTCTGTAGATTTACAGTTTGCATTAAGAAATAATTCCAATACTTCACCTTATTATTTTTTTTTTGTAAATGCACAAATGTTAATACAAACCTTTTTAGGTTAACCAAAGGATATAAAAAAATGAGGAGGAGGAGAAGGAGGAGAATACGACGGCAGCAGCAGCACAAAGACAAAAAACAACAGCAACGTAGCAACATAGTTACGTAGCTTCGAGACTCTGCAGTGGATAAGGAGGATTCAACAAGAACAGAAAGAAGATTTTCTCACAGCCGATTCACGTCACCTACAGAGAAGAAATATCATAGGTACAAGATCGTTCACGCCATTTGACAATAAGTTTTCAGTAATTTCAAAACTCGTCTCATTTGGAAATCGAAGAATCGATTCAATTTCGAATAACAAAACATAACATTTTGTAGAAACGTAACTTTAATACATTAATCTCTCTAACGTTCAAGTTAGCTAACTAGCTAACAACGAAATAAAATTGAGATTTTTTGAAATTTTCGTATTTCGATTACAATACATTCCATAGAGGATACGGTATGGCATGAACGATCCTGTATTTTATGTCGTATTTAAGTTTAGATTAAGCATTTTCCGGGATAGTCATCATTCGAGTTAGCAACAAACTTTTAAAGAACGGATCGGGTGAATAATCCTCCCTCACACCCTCACACAAGGGGCGAGTCTCAAGTAGGAGTTTTCTTTTTCTTTTTCTTTTCTTAATACGAATCTTCAGGTTAAATTTATCAGAAATCCGAAATATTAAAAACAACTCAAAACGACTTCTTTACCACTCCAAAACAATCATTCCGTTCCATACTTTTTGGACAAGATATTTTAACTAATACAAGTTTAGAGTATTTTTATGACACGTCGTGTTTTTGTCTTTTCTTTTTGTTACATTCACGTTATAAGAACTGACAAGCAGGAACCCTGTATCATTTTCTTTAAAAAAACTCAAACTTGACGGATTATCGAAACAGTTCCTGCACTTTTTAATCGGTTTTTCAAATTTGAACGAAACGAAACATTTCACAAATTCACTTAAAAAATATGTATTTTTTTAAATTAAAAATTGGGTTTTGGAACCATACGAAACAGCAATACAAATAAGACAACTTTTACATCTACTAAATGTAACTCGAAGAGAATAAAAAACAGGAATGAATATGTCCCATGTAAAACTTAAGATTTATATAATAATAACAGCAACAACAATAACAATTAAAAATCACAGTCAGTATTTTAGAACGAGCAGGATATTCGGGTGGTTTTTGAGATTTCTCTTAACTTTTCGAAGTCGACATCGCGACACAAATCGAAAACTCCTACTTAAAAAGGATCTCGTATATACACGGTGTAGTGTCTGGTATTAGTTGGCGAACCTCGGCTAACCGGAGATAGTCGAAAAGTGACTTTTGCAACAATAACTCGGGCATAGTTTAACGAAATTTTGCAGTGACGCATAGCTCGATCAGGCTAACATTTAACATTCGCCAAGGTTCGGGAAACGTAAAAAATGGGAGCCAAAGCACACGTTTTCCTCGTAACTTTTTCTTTTCTAATTTTTTTGATCGTTCGGCTAACAATTCATTCGGTCCTCGATTTATTTGAATTTCTTCATCGTCATAATAATTTAGATTCCCAAGTTACTTTACAAGTTACCTTAGAAAATATGTCAGTTTAAGATACCTTCTCTAACAGAACCAGAATGATTTCATTTTTTTTTTATATTCAAGTCGAGAACGTAGTTTCAAAATATACATACACACACACATTTGCCAGGTTACTATTTTAATTTTCGCGTTACAATTACGTTTGTCAGGTTAATATAATATTTTTCGGGTTTTTCTTTTAATTTTTTTCATGAAACGGTTTAAAGCTACTCATATTGAAGGGTACTAGTAGCAAGGACGAGACTATTAGTTCTCACTTTTATATAATTCACGTAATTTTTATTTTTTCTTTTTTAATTGAAAGCTATACGTCACTGCAAGGTTTCATCAGGGTAAATTCAGTAATTCAAAAGACATTCGAATAATACCGTCGATTACACGATTCGAAAAGAAACGACTAAGACACTTTAAGCGGCAATCCACCGATGGGTATTAGTAGTGTTAAGTCACCAATCTAGATTTTTAGAACAATCGCAACGAAAAAACCGCAACCCATCACTCCTCCTTTCTTTCTTTTTTTGTTCCTAGGAAATCAATAGTCTTTTCTCTCAGGTCATTCTTTCTAATCTTCCTCTCTAGTTTCGTTTCACCCGACTCAGTCGTACTTGACACTTTACACGACGGGTTCTATTCTTTTTCCAAACCCAAAACCAAAGCATCCAAATCAGTGATCTATTTCGGATTGTTTTTGAACTATTTATCGTAAACACGTCAAGTCGCCGACTTATATTTATTTATATTTCTCGTATAGATTCACGGAACATCTCGGTTAAATTTGAAGTTCAAACAAACATATTTAAAAAATGTACATACAAGCAAATAACACGAGTCGACTTCAAAGTTAATATTAACTTAATCTACGCAAATCTCCGTTAACTAACTAACTCATGTTAAAAAATGTTAACCAAGATGACTTCCGATTTCAGGTTACATCATTCAATCTCGCAACATTACGTAATTTTACAGTTTTGTTTCTTTATTTTTTCCACATTTCACATAGTGGTTCAAATATTATTGCAACATAACTTTCCGTATAAACGGTAAGAATTATCAAAGGGACAGTTTAATTAATCATATACGTCGACAACTTAACGTGTTTATAGTAGATAGGGAAGAAGAGAAAAAAAATATATTAAAAGGAACCCATCGATAAGCGAACGGAAGGTAACGAGTTTAATTTTTAAAAATAATCGAAACACGAGACGATAGGCAATCGACCATCTTTGGGGTGTTCAGTCTAGATTTGGAAAGATAGCCGGGAGTTCTTCGCGACGGTTCTAGAAATTTAGGATTAGTGACTTTGTACAAACTAGGATTTTAAAGTGTCATCGTCGTTTTTCTTTTAACTAAAAAACTAAGACGGTAAAGAAAGTGTAATCATCAGGAATATCGTTCGGGAGCGGATCGATACATTACGCGATTTTCGACACACAGGGTGATTTTAGATAAGTGGGGGACAGGCAAAGATCTACAAAAAAAACATTCAAAGTCTTTTTTATTTTCGGGAGCTCAACTTTTTTTACGTAATTTCGTTTTTCCCAAGTCGCCTTCACCCGTCATTCGGGGTCAACTTCATTTTTCCGAACACTTAACTTTTTTTTTGAGATTCGAATTCTTCATCGACAGTACAAATGTTTTTCGCTAAAAGTAACGAAATTCACAATAATAACAGACACTAAAAAACATTTGATAAAACTTTATTAATTTTGTAGTAAATTAAAATTTATCACAAGAAAAATGAGTCCAACAGACGTTCGAAGCGGTTCCCCTGCCATTCAAGGCATTTACCAATTCGGTTTTTTGCGAAACGATCGTTTAGTATTTTCCAGCATTTCAGTCGTAAAGTTTCGACAAGAGTTTTTTTATTCGAATTTTCAGGTCTTCGGTACTCGACCATAAACTACCGACTTTAAAGGATCCCACAAAAAAAAAGCGGGGAAGCGAAATCCATCCCATCTTTGTGAGAAACGTGCATTTAAAATTTTTTCCACATTTCGTAACATAAGGAGCGGTAACTTTTTTTTTTAACAAATTTGATAAAATTGGACTCTAGCGTTCGCGAGATAAGAGTTTGGTATTATTTATTGTGAATTTGATTACTTTTTTTTACTGCCAATAAAGAATTCGAACCTTCAAAAAAAATTAAGTGTGAAATTTTGAAAAAAGGAAGGTGACTTAAAAAAATTGACATTAAAAGTTGGGGTACCGGAAATATTCAGACTTCTTTATTTTCGGCACTTCAACTTTCTCATTTATTGACATCGTCAAAAGTCGAGGTACCGAAAATAAAGGGGGTCTCAATATTTTCCTTTATTTTCAGTAGATCTTCCCGGTTACAAGATATTCGCTCGTTTCACTTATCTAGAATCATCACCGCGTACGATTCATTTTTATTTTATCCATTATTATTTTTTCCTTTTCTTTAATTTATCATTTCTTTTAATTTTTATACATACTAACCAACAAAAGACACCAAGCACCAGACTACAATTAATTATACGATACCGACGAATTCACAGACCACTCTCGTCCCATCCCGATCGCGGTATCGCGGTATCTTCACCCCTTTTCATAGAAACAAACGCCCTAAAGACGGAACATAGACATAGACATAGACAAAACACTATTATTCACCGACATACATATACATTTTTAAAAATATTTTTATTAATTTGTTTTTTATTTGATTTGTATAATTTGTATTGTATATAGGATGAGTCAGGAGGATCGTGCCAAACTTCGGGAGCGTGTTAGACATGAAAAATAAATATAAAAGAAAATTCAAACGTTATCCGATTTTCGTTTGTTTGCAAGTTACGGCGTAAAAAAATTATAAATTAACGTTTGGATATCATAGTAAATGTTGGGTAGCGGCGTGAGGTCTGGAGACCTCGAAAGCCAACTAATACATCAAAATCACCAATACCAAAAGTACGTTTATGGTAAATAGAATCCTAGTTAGAAAATTCAATTTACGCCATAACTCGTGAACAAACGAAAATCGGATAACATTAGAATTTTTTTTTACATTTATTTTTCATGTCTAACGCGCTCTCGAAGTTTAGCACGATCCTCCCGACTCACCCTGGATATATTTTTTTTTGTCGTAAGGACATCTTTCCGATTTCAAGATTCTGTTTATCGCACTTATCTAGAATTACGGCGTACTATTCAATTTTTTTTTAATTTGATTTGTAAGTGTATTACACACAGGATCATTCAGATTCGACGCTCATCATTGAGATCTCAGTAACCGTAAGAGATACGAGGTGGGTCAAATCGGGGCGAAGTCGTACAATTCGGAGCTCAACAAAATGCCTTTTTTAAAATTAGGAAAATTCCCATTACTTCCGGAGATACCCGAAAGAAACTGAAATTGTGAAAACGCATTTATTTTCTGAAGTTATTTGGTTATTGGAAAAGATAATTAACAACGAATGGCACATTATAATCGCCACCTTTTTTGAATTTTAACGAAATGACGTATCAAACATAAACGTTTTCTTAAACACATAAATAAAACGTCACGACAAAGTATCCTCGTTCTTGTTTTTCAAAGCACTCTTAGCAAAATCATTTTGTTTAATATTTTCATCAAATTGCAGGTTGCAGGAAATCTAAACGTGAAATTTCAAACACGACTTAAGTATTTTCTAGAAGATGAAAAGTGGCAATTATAACGTGCCATTTGGAATATTCCAAATCGTATAACTTCGCCCCCATTTAACCCGCCTCGTATCTCTCACGGTTACTTTGATCTCGACGAGGAGCGTCGAATCTGAATAACCCCCTATATAATATATATATGTCGGAGATTTATCAGTTCTCAAGTCTAGAAATGTAAAATTTGAGTTGGCAATAAGGGCCATTCGTGAAAATCAGGACGAACAGGTGCCATTGGAAATGGAATGGGAACCGCGAAGAAGACAATAATTAAAAAAAAAAAAATAAGAAGGAAGGTAGCCTTCGAGCAGTAGTGAATTCGTGAGCCTCGTTTTTATTTTTTTATCATACCATCAATCGATACGAATTAGGAATATTCTTCATCATCGATAATTTTGATCGTTTCATTAAATAAATTGACGGTAAGGCAAGGCTAACGAATTCACTTCCCTTCTTTTTAATTACTGCCTTCTCCACAGTTCCCATTCTCATTCCCCGTGGTCCTCTCGACTCAAGGGAACGGTACTCGTTCGTCATGGTTTTTGCCACGGACCGAAACTTCACACATGGCCCTTCATTGAGTCGTTAATAGTGACTAGTGACCTCGTCCTACGTTCTCTTCATCTCCACGATAAACCCGTCAACCTGACAACCTGTTCTTCAGCCTCATTGCTAACTCAAATTTTACATTAAAAACTTAAGAACTAACAAATCTCCGACATACAGGGTGGCGCAATAGTGTGACAAAGTACCATATCTTCCTTATTTTACAAAATTTAAAAAAAGTGTTCGTATAAAAGTTATATGTGAACATACAGGCTACATTTTAAAAATATTTTTTATCATATAGGGTGTTGCATAAAGACAGGTCAAAACATTTATTCATTTTCTTTAACGGAACCCCCTATATATTATTGTATATTTGGATTCCTCGTAAAATTCTCTTCATTGTAGGATAATTAGTTTTAAATTAAATTGGAACGTTGACTGCTTATGTCGAAAAATGTTTAAATTTGAAGCAAAACATGGTTCCATAACATGCGCTATAACTTTCAAAGCACGTTAATTATTTTAACGAAAATTGACACAACAGAAGACAAAGGGATGCTCAAGTGCCTTGTTCAACGAAAAAGTCGGTTTCTTATTCAGAATACTTTCTACAGGCCCCGCAACTTGGGAATATTCAAATTCATTTTTCTCGAAATTTTTAAATGGGACACCCTGTATTTACGAATCCTATATCGTCGAGATTTGAATCCTCTTCAACTTTCGTTAAGGTAACATTATACGCATTCCCTTTAGTTTTGGCGGAATTCTCATTTCTTTAATACATTCGCAAATAAAACACGCTACGTCTATTAATAGTTTAATTTTCTAGTTTGCCACGAAAGCCATTGACAAATTTTAAACGTCAAATTTATTATTTATCGATCACTTGTACATCAGTTGTAACGTAACGTAACGTAATGTACCCTTAGGCTACGTCTACGAATTCCCACTGCCTTAGTGGTATGTCCAGGATGGCCATATGTCGGGAACCCATTATCTTCCAATAAGAGTTACCACCCTTCATAAAGACTTTCACTCCTCTTCCTCGTAAAGACAAAAGCCTAAAGCATCCACATTTTGCTAAAATCAGACTACAGCCGCAACACCCTCATAAATTACCCTTTCTTACCATCGTCTTGACTTTACGGGTTAAGAATTTTGAAAGTTACCATCTACACATATTTTTTAAAATATTTTTATTAATTTGATTTTTATTTGATTTGTATAATTTGTATTACATATTTATTTATTTTTAATTCTTTCTCTTGTATCATTTTTTTAAAATTCTTATTGTCTTTATTTTTATTTTTTTTTAATTCTTATTTCTTTCTTTATTTTTAATTTTTTCTCTTTCAGTTTTATTATCATTTTATTTTAAATTTATTGTTTTCTTAATTTTTCCTCTTTCTAATTTGTATATTTTATTCTTTTTCTTTATCTATCATTTCTTTTTATTTTAAATATTTTTATTTTTTCTTTACTTTTTTTCATTGTTCATTTTCTTTTATTCTTTTTTCTTTCTTTTATTATTAATTTTCTTTACTTTATTTTTTATTCTCTTTCTTTTTTATAATGTTTAATTTTTATATTTTTCGCCTTCGTTTTTATTATCTATTCTTCTTTACTTTTTTCATTGTTCATTTTCTTTTCTTAATTTTTATTTTATTCTTTTTTCATTTTTTAATTGTTTATTTTTATTTCTTTCGTTTTCTTATTATTCATGTTCCTTTCTTTTCTTTTCTTTATTTGTTATTCTCATTCTATTTTTAATTGTTATTTTGTTCTTTCGTTTTTATAATCTTCTTGTCTTTACCGTTTTAATTGTTCATTTTTTTTCTTTCGTTTTCTTATTATTCATGTTCCTTTCTTAATTTTTATATTTGTTATTCTCATTCGTTTTTTTCATTGTTCATTTCTTTTCTTAATTTTTATTCTTTCTTTGTTAATTCTTATTGTCTATTTTTTATTCTTTCTCTTATTATTTTTATTATCAGTGTTTTTATTCATTTAATTTTTTTTCTTTATTTAGATTTCTAACTTTCGTTCCTTAATTTTTTAATTCATTTTTTTCTTTTATGTTTTTAATTGATTATTTCATTTCTTAATTCTTATTCTTTCTTTCTTTATTATTTTCTTTTCTGTACTTTTTTATCATTTTTTTTTGTTTAATAGTTTTTTTTTCTTTATATTTTTAGCATTCTTTCGTTATATTCATTTTGTCTTTATTATTATAATTTTTTTTGTTATATTTCTTTTTCTTTTATATATTCTTTATTATTATAAGGTTTTTAATTGTTATTTGTTTATTTATTGTTATATTTGTTGTTTGTGGAATTGTGTGTGTGAAATAAGAAACAATGGAAATATCTACAGTTGTTTTATTTAGTATTAAGCACGACAACCCGGGTTGGTAAGAAAACAAACTAAAAGTAAGTCAGGTTAGTTCAGAAATACAAAAATAAACAACCCGGGTTAGTTTAAAAAAAAAAGCTCAGGTTAGTTCAGAAAATGGAAAAATAGAAACGAATCCATGTCAAAAAAAAAAAAAAATAATTTGAATTGTTCTAACTGATAGAATAATTTACAAAATATACTAGTTCAGGTTAGTTCAGGTTAGTTCAGGTTAGTTCAGGTTAGTTCAGGTTAGTTCAGGTTAGTTCAGGTTAGTTCAGGTTAGTTCAGGTTAGTTCAGGTTAGTTCAGGTTAGTTCAGGTTAGTTCAGGTTAGTTCAGGTTAGTTCAGGTTAGTTCAGGTTAGTTCAGGTTAGTTCAGGTTAGTTCAGGTTAGTTCAGGTTAGTTCAGGTTAGTTCAGGTTAGTTCAGGTTAGTTCAGGTTAGTTCAGGTTAGTTCAGGTTAGTTCAGGTTAGTTCAGGTTAGTTCAGGTTAGTTCAGGTTAGTTCAGGTTAGTTCAGGTTAGTTCAGGTTAGTTCAGGTTAGTTCAGGTTAGTTCAGGTTAGTTCAGGTTAGTTCAGGTTAGTTCAGGTTAGTTCAGGTTAGTTCAGGTTAGTTCAGGTTAGTTCAGGTTAGTTCAGGTTAGTTCAGGTTAGTTCAGGTTAGTTCAGGTTAGTTCAGGTTAGTTCAGGTTAGTTCAGGTTAGTTCAGGTTAGTTCAGGTTAGTTCAGGTTAGTTCAGGTTAGTTCAGGTTAGTTCAGGTTAGTTCAGGTTAGTTCAGGTTAGTTCAGGTTAGTTCAGGTTAGTTCAGGTTAGTTCAGGTTAGTTCAGGTTAGTTCAGGTTAGTTCAGGTTAGTTCAGGTTAGTTCAGGTTAGTTCAGGTTAGTTCAGGTTAGTTCAGGTTAGTTCAGGTTAGTTCAGGTTAGTTCAGGTTAGTTCAGGTTAGTTCAGGTTAGTTCAGGTTAGTTCAGGTTAGTTCAGGTTAGTTCAGGTTAGTTCAGGTTAGTTCAGGTTAGTTCAGGTTAGTTCAGGTTAGTTCAGGTTAGTTCAGGTTAGTTCAGGTTAGTTCAGGTTAGTTCAGGTTAGTTCAGGTTAGTTCAGGTTAGTTCAGGTTAGTTCAGGTTAGTTCAGGTTAGTTCAGGTTAGTTCAGGTTAGTTCAGGTTAGTTCAGGTTAGTTCAGGTTAGTTCAGGTTAGTTCAGGTTAGTTCAGGTTAGTTCAGGTTAGTTCAGGTTAGTTCAGGTTAGTTCAGGTTAGTTCAGGTTAGTTCAGGTTAGTTCAGGTTAGTTCAGGTTAGTTCAGGTTAGTTCAGGTTAGTTCAGGTTAGTTCAGGTTAGTTCAGGTTAGTTCAGGTTAGTTCAGGTTAGTTCAGGTTAGTTCAGGTTAGTTCAGGTTAGTTCAGGTTAGTTCAGGTTAGTTCAGGTTAGTTCAGGTTAGTTCAGGTTAGTTCAGGTTAGTTCAGGTTAGTTCAGGTTAGTTCAGGTTAGTTCAGGTTAGTTCAGGTTAGTTCAGGTTAGTTCAGGTTAGTTCAGGTTAGTTCAGGTTAGTTCAGGTTAGTTCAGGTTAGTTCAGGTTAGTTCAGGTTAGTTCAGGTTAGTTCAGGTTAGTTCAGGTTAGTTCAGGTTAGTTCAGGTTAGTTCAGGTTAGTTCAGGTTAGTTCAGGTTAGTTCAGGTTAGTTCAGGTTAGTTCAGGTTAGTTCAGGTTAGTTCAGGTTAGTTCAGGTTAGTTCAGGTTAGTTCAGGTTAGTTCAGGTTAGTTCAGGTTAGTTCAGGTTAGTTCAGGTTAGTTCAGGTTAGTTCAGGTTAGTTCAGGTTAGTTCAGGTTAGTTCAGGTTAGTTCAGGTTAGTTCAGGTTAGTTCAGGTTAGTTCAGGTTAGTTCAGGTTAGTTCAGGTTAGTTCAGGTTAGTTCAGGTTAGTTCAGGTTAGTTCAGGTTAGTTCAGGTTAGTTCAGGTTAGTTCAGGTTAGTTCAGGTTAGTTCAGGTTAGTTCAGGTTAGTTCAGGTTAGTTCAGGTTAGTTCAGGTTAGTTCAGGTTAGTTCAGGTTAGTTCAGGTTAGTTCAGGTTAGTTCAGGTTAGTTCAGGTTAGGTAGTTCAGGTTAGTTCAGGTTAGTTCAA